>NC_138773.1:121432099-122129374 GCF_965119305.1 Pelophylax lessonae | reverse complement strand
CGGCCCCGAGCCTCTCTTCCAACTGTTCGTCAACCACTGCAATAACAACACTTACAACCTCTCATTCACCTCAGTATGCGACCCCACAGAACTCGCCTTTTTAGACCTCCTATTATACCACCAAGACAAACACATATTGGCCAAGAATTACACCAAGCCCACTGCGGGCAATTCTTTCCTACACTTCCAAAGCTGCCACCACCCAAGATGGATCTCAAATATCCCCAAAAGCCAATTCTGCCGACTCAGAAGAAATTGCACCAAAGAACATGACTACACCGAACAGAGCGGCCTGCTAACCCAAAAATTTGTTGAAAAAGGTTACCCCCAACCCCTCATCAATGAAGCTTACTCCCAGTACACAAACATCCCTGCCCCCACCCCCAAAGACGCACCCACAACACAGCCCATACGCTTCACCACCCAATTCCATGTCAAATTTCGCAGAATGGAACAGATCCTCACCAAACACTGGCCCATCCTATTGGAAGATCCCCACCTAAAATCCACCATCCCCCCAAAGCCTAAGGTATCCTACCGAAAGGCCAGAAGCATCAAAACTCTTGTAGCACCGAGCAAACTAAAACAAGAACAAAAAACCCCCGCAGCCACCCTATGCCTCATCCCGCTTGTTGGGATGTATCAATGCCGCAAAGCCCTTTGCCTCACCTGCAAGCACATACAACATGGACAAAAAGAATTCAACGTAAAAGGCAAAACATACACCATCAAACACTTCCACAACTGCTCATCCGAATACGTGATCTACTGCCTCACCTGCCCTTGTGGCCAGTTCTATGTAGGGAGAACCATCCGGACCCTAAGAAAGCGGTTTGGCGAACACCGCCGCCTAGTCGAGGCCGGAAAAGACAAACATAGTGTGCCCAGACATTTTGCCGAACACCATGAGAAATCGTCCACAGGTCTGCGTGTCTGGGTCATCGAGTCCATCCCCAACTCATTCCCACAAACGGAACGTTACAAGCGACTTTGTCGCAGAGAAACGTTCTGGATCTACACACTTGACACCCTCGCGCCTGGAGGCCTTAACGAGGAAATAGAAACCAACACCTTACTGTAATGCTTCTCCATGCACCCCACCCACCTTCTTTCCACGCCCCCCACTAAACCCCCCCCCCGGATTAAACCGCCCATGAAAACAAAAAACCCCCACAACCCTTCCATCCCCCCCAAACAACCACAACCAAAACCATCCCCAGCCATCCCCCCCCCCCCAATCCTGTTGCAAAAGTTCGGATTTGATATTTATTGACTTGTGCGTTTTTTTTTTGTTTTTTTTTTTGTTAAGACAACACACCACCCTTCCAATCCCCCCCCCCCTTGGATCAAACTGCCCGTGAAAACAAAAAACCCCCACAACCCCCCCTCCCCCCCCCAAAACAGCTACAACCAAAACCATCCCCAGTTATTGTTATACATCTTTTTTTTCTCACATCTTCCCCTCTCCACCCCCCCCAACACCCAGCATGTCCTTCCCCTCCCCCCCCCCCCAATATGTCCCCGTGCCCAAACCATGGTACCCTATTCTTACTCCATAGCACATACATACAGCAACACATATCCATGTCACTTATACACATAATCCCCCCCAAAACCCCCCCCCCCTCCCTTGTCATCTCCATCCCTCCCAGTGAAAAAAAAAAAACCCCAAAACAAACCCCCCCCCTTTTCAGTTTTCAACTACGGTCCTATTACACTATAGTTTCCCACATGGTCTGGTATTCCCCTCCCATGCATTTAACCACATCAGTTTGTGTACCCACACACCCCACCTAGTGGCCAAACACCGATATTCCACCTATTGCAGACTTTCAAGACATGCTTTTTGCCTTCCCTGAGCACCGTCCTTATCACTGCATAAATGCCCTGTCCAAACATGGTGCATCCACGGCCTGAGGAAGATGCGCATGCTCCGATAACGCGTCGCCGTAGCATCCCGCATCACTGCCAGGAGTGACTCCAGGATCCCAGGACCCACGAGTGCCAGTGTTCCACCAGTTGACGAGGAGCCCACGGACACCACCGAGGCCATCCCTGTACACACGGAGGAACCCCCTGCTGCTCTCACCGGGATCCACTGCCTCCACCACCAGGACCCGCTCCAGTGATGCTCCTGATGATCAACATTACTTGACTAACTGCATCTTATTCACCGACTAAATGTGAGTGTAATACTGCTGCACATACTTCAATAAATGTCATGCTGCACTTAGAAGGCGCTGCGCTGTCTTCCCTCTTGTCTCCCCCCAGAGATCTCTTCTGTCTCTCTCCCCGGGCAGCCGCTACAGTGGACAGCTACCCCCTGAACTGTTTGGGGGTCCCCCCACCCCTGGTGTTTCCTTCTCCCTTCTCCCCCTCCCCCGTGTCCCCAGGACCAGACTTTTTTTTTTTTTGTTTTTTTTGTATATTTTTTGAGACCTCTTCTTGCGCCAATTCACCACCAAACCATTGTCCCTTAAATGTGTAGATCAGGGGATCTCATTCAGAAGAGCCATACAACCAGAACAATTTTTACAGTGATTGATGCATAGCCTTCTGGTGTCATTCACAGCCCAGGAGTGCTCATATATCAAGGTGGATGTTGGATAGGATAACACTAATCATGATTACATCATATACTGCTGCAATGCTAAAGAACTGGAATTGCAAATTGGAAATATTGACAAGATGGGTGAAATACACTGCCAATTTCTGCCAGCCATGCAGCTGGACATTCTTTAAACTAGAAGTGAAAGGTGTGTTCACTATCTGACCAATGTTACATATTATAAAGACTTCAGTGTATTGCAAGCATGGCTACTCAATCTAATCTATCGTAAAGTGATTAGACTCAAGCGGTGCATATGTTTTGAAGAAGTTGCAACAGTCCAGGACTCCATTTTTAAGGGCATGGTGGCCCACTTTTATTTAAAGAAACTAAAAATTCCCAAAAGACAGCAATTGCCCATGCAAGGGTTCCACCTTTACTGTAAGTTGCACAATACTTCAGCCTCCTGGCTTACTCACTTGCCACACGGCTTCTGCAGGCCTCAAGTCTAGGCCTTAGGTCTGCTCCTCAGACCAACACAAAGGATTTCTTTAAGTCAAGCTCTCTCATAGCTTACTTGCTGCTCTATCATGGACTGCACCTGCCTCCTACAGACATGCATGCTCTGGCTGCCCCCTACAGCCTTTCTGACTCCCAGAGTGGATGGGAGTCCTCCTGACTCCCATGCACATACCACCTGTCTGTTGGGTGGACCCAGCCCACACCTGTGCAATCGGCACGCCTGGCTCTCCAAAAATCTGGCTTAAACTGCCAAAAAAATGGAAATGAAATGGGCATGCCTCTATCTATCTATCTATCTATCTATCTATCTATCTATCTATCTATCTATCTATCTATCTATCTATCTATCTATCTATCTATCTATCTATCTATCTATCTATCTATCTATCTATCTATCTATCTATCTATCTATCCATCTGTCTTTCACAGTGAATAACTGTATTAGGGCAGAAGCTAAATTGGGGTCTTTGAGTTACTGTGTCCACCACTGCTGACATGTACTATAAATATGCAAACCCTGTAAATAATGAAAGTCATAATTAAATGGTGTCTGCAGGCTGCAAGGTAGAAAAGCCTTGGACGTGTAGCTGCCCAGGACTAATATATGCCTGGCTGTCATCAACCAAACCAGTGCTGCTAGAAAGCTCAGTCTAGGAATCTCCCAATGAGCTCATAGAGTAGGCACTTATAGTTGCTCCGATCAGGTGTCCACAAACGTCCTCTCCGGATGGGGAACCTATGGTGGCGGTTTGGTTTGGTGTGGTTTGGTGTGGTTTGGTTGATGACAGCCAGGCATATATTAGTCCTGGCCAGCTACACGTCCAAGGCTTTTCTACCTACCATGCTTACCAAGCTCCGACAAATCCACAACATCCCCTCCGTTAATCACAAATACTGTTGAGACATCTGTCTCGGTTTATACAAATTGTACAGAGTTTTTTCAAAAATAAGCTCCATTTGAAATAGGCGAAACATGTTGAGCAATTGAACATACACATAAGATTTGTTGAATACAGCATCAGTTGGCCCGGCTGGACGGCCATTGTTCCCTCTGCAATCCGTCGGCAAGGCCTATCTTGGTGTTAATTCCATTATCTCTCTAAGGATCTGTATATATACAAATTTTCTTACCTCTGTATGAAATAAGACACTCCATTAAAGCGGTTGTAAACCCAAAACCGCAAAAAAAAAAAAAAAAAAAAAACCTGCAAGACAAAGGCATAATGAGCTAGTATGCATCACATTGCACACGCTGAAGCTTCCCTGTACCTGCAGAAGCAAAACAGCCCCAAAGCATGATTGACCCCCAGCCATGCTTCACAGTAGGCAAGGTGTTCTTTTCTTCATGGGACTTGTTCTTCCTCCTCCAAACATAGCGTTGATCCATGGGCCCAAACAGTTCTAATTTTGTTTCATCAGTCCATAGAACACTATCCCAAAACTTCTGTGGTTTGTCCACATGACTTCTGGCATACTGCAGTCAACTCTTCTTATTCTTTGGAGACAGCAAGGGGGTGCGCCTGGGGGTTCTGGCATGGAAGCCTTCATTACGCAGTGTGCGCCGTATTGTCTGAGCAGAAACTTCAGTACCCACATCTGACAAAGATTCCTCAGCAGTCACACGGGGACTTTTCTCCACTCTACGCTTCAGGTAGCGCACAGCAGTCGAAGTCAGCATCTTCTTTCTGACACGACCAGGTAGCATTTCAACAGTGCCCTTTGCCTTGAATTTGGAATTATGCTTCCTATGGTGTCTCTTGGTATGTTTAACATCTTTGCAATCTTCTTATAGCCATTGCCCTTCCTGTGAAGAGTAATCACCTCTTCTCTTGTCTTCCTGGACCATTCTCTTGACTTCACCATGTTTGTAACCACACCAGTAAATGTCTAGAAGGAGCTGAGTATCACAGTCATTTTAAAGCTGCCTAATTGGTGCTTATTAGGCTTTATTGCTGCTCCCTGACATCCACAGGTGTTTTCAATACCTGATTAAAAACACTTCAATGAACCTCTGTTCTTCAGAGTGGTAGTCTTTAAGGGGTTGAATAATTGTGTCAATGAAGAATTCACAAAAGAAACATTTACTACTGTATTACAAAACCAATTGATGTCATTTTAGTTGCATATGGTTCTTTAAGAAGTCCTTGTAGGATTTCATTCTGAATACAATTACAAATGTACACTAAATTCCCTAAAACCCTTTACAGCATTGGGGGTTGAATAGTTTTGAACACAACTGTATTACTTATCTTAGAACGAAGCCCCGACACGGACCCCCGGACATCGCTGCGGGCGCTGCCATGATCCCTCGCCGTCTCTTCCGGGTTCGGCGGCTCCGGCGCTGTGATTGGCCGGAGCCGCGATGACGTCATTCCCTCGCATACGCGCGGGTGTGATTTTCCGGCAAGCTCCCGGCAAGCAAAACTGAAGGTCTCCCCAGACCTTCAGAGCGCATGCGCCGCTCGCGTGAGCGGCTGCATGCACTGCAAATATCTCCTAAACCGTGCCGGTTTAGGAGATAATAATTGTACCTACAGGTAAGCCTTATTATAGGCTTACCTGTAGGTAAAAATGTAAAAAAGCGGGATACTACCGCTTTAACTGCTACATATTGATATATAGTTTTGGGCTTGTTTTCAAGCCATAGTTTTTATATGCAATATTCTTGTTCCCTGTTTTTATGTGAATTGAAATAAAAAGTTATTTTACTTATTCGAAGTGCCAACAAAATCCTTGTCTCCCAACCTTCCATGTTCTAATTAATATTCAAGGATTTGGCATTATTAATACTTAGTTCATATGCTCAGATTGCTGCTATCTGAAGGCATAGTCCCCACAGCATCCTCTAACATACCTGGACGCAATAGTAATACGACCTTTCCTAACAACCATCATTCGTAGTCACTCCGCCCTTCGGGTGGTGTGGGATCTGGTGCGTCCTCCGCCTCCTCCAGCCCAGCAAAATCTAAGCCTAGGCTTCAGGAGGATGGCCACCCCCGTTCTTCTGCGACAATGAATTCCTCTCTGGACCTCACCAGGGAACTACAGGACTCAATACTTGAGTTCCCAACGTCCAATCAACTGGTTACGGATAACATTTTAAAGGACATGTTAGTTTCACTATAATACATGCAGATATACTTACTCTGGCACAACAATTCAAGTCGGAAGTGGCGGAGATTGACCACAGAGTGTCACATATAGAAAACAAAAAGGGCGAATTTGCATCTACCTTTAATGAGATGGTCGACTCGCATAACGAACGGGATGAAGAAATCCATAAAATTAAAGTAAAACTGGCTGATCTGGAGGACAAGTCCAGGCGTAACAATATTAAAATTCGTGGCATCCCAGAATCTGTGAAACCTCAGAACCTTAAAGACTTCATGATTAATATCCTGAAAGACGCCATTGCAGATGCCCCTTTAGGGGAACTAGTAGTGGACAGCATACATAGACTTCCGAAACCTAACCATGTCCCAGACGGGGTTCCCAGGGACTCCATTGCGAGAATCCATTACTTCCATATTAAAGAACAACTCCTGGCTGTGGCCAGGAACAAGGACTCACTTCCTGACAGTATGGCGGATCTTTCCTTCTTTGCCGACCTGTCGGCGTACACAATGCAACAACTCCGTCAACTGGCATCCATCACCAAACCTCTCCTCAATCACTGTATCCCCTACAGGTGGATCTACCCAGCGAAGCTACTGGTTACCTACAAAGACTCTCCACATGTGATCTCCACGTTGAAAGGGGGTCTCTGTCTACTTCAGGGATGGAAGATACTCAACCCGCGACCCAATCCTCACCCTCAAGCGGCAAGCACACCTCATGCTCTGCAGCGCCACTCAGATGAGGACTCGGACTGATCCTGCTGCTACATACCCATCTACTTTTCCTTTTGGGACTGGTGAGCCCTGTTCATATGATTCCTCACAGTCCCTTCCTCCCCCTGAAATATTAGCGGTTAACGCAGTTCACCGCCCGGATTCACACTGAATCATCCTTTTTTACAGTACTGGTGTGATTTTCCAGTACGCTTTTGCCCTCCTACGGGCCATCTGGCTCCCCTCTGGGGTTGCCTTGATTGTTTTTTCTACTGTTTGTTTGTTTATGCTTTGTTCTCTTTTTTTTTTTTTTTCTTTCTTTTTCATTTTCAGTGTACAGGAACTGCCAACTGACCCTTGAACTTTTAAGGCGCTTCGGGTGCCTGGGTATTTAAAGTCTAGGAACTGCTTATTTCATTGGTTACTTTCAATAGCTCTCCACTCCTGTTGACATATAACCATGTCTTTTCAGGTAACATCGTTTAATGTGAAAGGGTTGAACAGCCCCCATAAACGTAGCATGACATGGTGTGAAGCAAAGCGCCTCCACTCTGATGTCCTCTGTTTACAGGAGACCCATTTTTCTTCTTTAAACCCGCCTTCCTTTTCCACTTTCCGCATATCTTTTTCTCCAACTCCACAAAGAAGAGGAACGGGGTAGTGATTGCAATTAGAGATTCGGTCTCCTTTGAGCGGAAAGACATAATTTGTGATGAGAATGGTAGGTTCATTATTCTGACCTGTGTGATAAACAATGTGTTACATACTGTGGTTAATGTCTACCGTCCCAACACTCGTCAGGTGCGCTATCTGAACAGGCTATGGAAAAAAATAGCTTCTGTCTGCCTGGGTCATTTAATACTTTGTGGCGATTTCAACGCCATTCCTGATACGATGCTTGATTGTACCACAGCCTACTCCTCGAGGATGTCTAGACCCACAAATGTATTTCACAGTCTGGCATCTTCGATGTTTGGCGCTGTCAACGTGCCTCTGAGAAAGATTTTTCTTTTTACTCCCATGTCCACGGAACATATTCCAGGCTTGATCTCTTCCTGGTGGATAGGTTTTTGCTTCAAAAAATCACCAACTCCATCATTCACACAATGACCTGGTCAGATCACGCACCTATCTCGTGGAGGTGGGGGGCTCTGGAGCTGAGACAAGGGCAAATAGGTGGTGAAATAATGTGCATATCCTCTCCCACCCGAAATATAAGCAGGAAATCTCAAAGGCCCTGCAAGATTTCTTTCTCATTAATGCCCCCTGGGTCTCTGACCCTGTGGTCTGCCCATAAGGCGTTTATTCGAGGCATCCTCATACAACTTGCTTCTCGAGATAGGAAACAGTGACAACTACAAATAAACAACCTTCTTAAAAGAATATCCGAACTGGACACTCAAAACAAACAATCTCCCTCGCAACTGTTGAAAAACTACCTCTTTCAAGCGAGACACAATCTTCGTCTTCTACTGGTTCAACAACATGACAGGGCCATCAGATCACTCAGGGCAAATTCCTATGGGCACGGTAATAGAGCGGGCAAACTGTTAGCCAATCAATTAAAAGATAAACTTATTAAGCAGAAATTACCCTATCTTCTGAATTCTGATGGGCATAGCAAGCTCTATAACCCAAAGGAGATTGCTGATGCCTTTATGCAGTAATATAAGTCCCTCTATAACCTTAAATATGACCCAACCACCCCCCAACCGTCGAAACCCCCGATAGACAAATTTCTTCGGGACGTTAATTTACCCTCTTTATCAGCTACTGACCTGAATCAGCTCAACGCTCCCATCACATTACAGGAAATTGAAAAGATCATCGGGTCCTTGCCCTTGGGGAAATCTCCGAGTCCCGATGGTTTCTATTCTGAATATTATAAAGAGTTCGGCTCATTCCTTCTGCCCCACCTATTGTCCATTTTTCAGGCCGCGGCCAAAACGTCTTCGTTCCCCTCTGAAAAGCTCCCCAAGCCTGGCAAACCTCCCAACAAGCCACAAAACTTTAGACCTATTTCTCTTTTGAATGTGGATGTCAAGCTGTATGCAAAACTCTTTGCTAACAGAATCTCAGTGTTTCCCCCAAACTGGTCGGTCGCGATCAAGTGGGTTTTGTGCCTGGTAGACAGGCACCGGACGCCACGAGACGTATAATTGATTTAATTAATTTATCTTCGCTGTCTAGAGGGCCGTCTCTGCTCCTTACCCTGGACGCAGAGAAGGCCTTTGATAGAGTACACTGGGGTTACATGGCACAGTTACTAGATAAATTTGGCTTTACTGGACAAATTTGCTCGGCGATTCTGGCCCTGTATTCCTCCCCCTCGGCGTATGTTTTCACGGAGGGAATGTTCTCCACCCCCTTTCTTATATCAAATGGGACAAGGAAAGGCTGCCCGCTCTCCCCTTTGATATTTGCACTTATGATGGAACCCCTGGCCGAAAAAATTAGATCCCACCCTGCAATTTCCGGCATTGTCTCCAAAAACTCCCACCATAAAACCACTTTGTTTGCGGTTGACATCATTCTATCAATATCTGACCCACTTCAATCCCTTAAATACATTCAACAACTCCTATCTGATTTCAACGTCATCTCTTACTACAAAATGAATGAAGCTAAATCCTAAATGCTGGACTTGGGTGTTACAGAGGACATTAAAAGTGAAATAATTAAGCAGTTTCGGTTCCAATGGGCCCATGATCATGTCGACTACTTAGGCATTCCGTTGCCTTCTACACTCACGGATTTATTCCATTGCAACTTCTTTTCACTTATTCAGAACACTAGACAGGAACTCTCGAAATTGAAGAAGTATTACCCTTCCTGGTCTGGCCGCTTGGCAGCGTTTAAAATGATCACCTTACCCTAAATACTTTACCTGTTTAGGACTATTCCCATCCCGTTACCTAAATCGTTCTTTTCAAGCATGCAATCTACAATCTCTGAGTTTATATGGGCGGGAAAAAAAACCTAGGTGCTCATCAGCAGTGTTGGTTAAGAAAAAAACAAGTGGGGGGAATGTGTCTTCCGCATTTACAAGATTACTACATGGCATCTTTACTGGACCAATTGAGATATTGGTTTCACCCCTCTCATGACAAGCCCTGGTTGTCCTTGGAAAGCGATGTGGTGTATCCTAACTCTTTTTACGGAATCTCCTGCTGATCACTCCACACTTACCCTCGCATAAATTTAAAAGCCACCCAACTCTTTTTGCCTCGTTGGAAGCATGGAGATCCTTTATATCTCATTCTACCCTCTCGTTCTCTCCCCAGACTGTTCCCATCCCTCTCCTCTCCTTGTCCTATCTCACGGAAGACTTAGATTTATCCCTTTGGTCTCAATCTGGCATTCTCCAGGTCACTGATCTACAATCCATGGGTCATTTCCTCTCATTTGAGGATATTACTACCTCATACCCAAGCCCGAGGAATGAGATATTTACATACTTAAGACTTAGGCACCTAGCCCAAAGTTATCGTCTTGCCAGCATAGACATGCCATTTTGAGCTTGGGTTTATTTCACTGCGGACACTCTCAAGAGTAAAGGCATTTCCTTAGACCGACCTGTATGTTTATCCTTCATGCTTCTAGAATTACCCTGATGAGACGATGGAAATCTGCTGAAGTCCCCGAAATTAGGGAGGTTATTAGGCTGGTTAATGAGATGTATGTATTTGAAAAACTTCTGGCGGTCCAGGGTGGCCGTATCCCAAAATTTACCAAAGACTGGATGCCTTGGTGTTCACATTTTCAGATATATGATAAGGTATTATGATGTACACCCCCTGTCACTGGTTATTTCGGTACGTTTTTATGGCTCTTTGTACTCTGAACATTGTTCACCCTTTTCTACTACAACATAGTGTTTACTTTGTGGTGTAGTATGCTACACAATTGTTATTTCATTATTTTCTGCTGTAATGTATGTTTCTAAATGCAACTTGGCTTATTTCTTTTTCTTGATGTATTGTTTTCCCTTTTAAAATCCAATAAAAACATTTGTTAAAAAAGTTTTTACTGATTTTCAAGAGAGGAAAAAAAAAAAGGAAAATAACAGAAACAATTGGTACAATCAGTACAAGTATGTTGTTACAAAGTACAAAGTATTCAAATATAACAAAATATTACTATGGATATTCAAGTGCAAGGTAAAGGGAGTGGGCGGGGGGATGAGGATGTGGATGTTGAAGGGAGAGAGGTGTCACTTCAAAGATAGTCATTGAATGTGAAGGAAAACGTTCACTAGAAGGGTGCTTATTACGTAGAGGGCCTACATTCAGCAGATCCTAGAGAGTCCAGCAAAGGCAAGTTGTGTCGTTTCCTCAATTGTTGGGGGAGAAGTGGGAGTAGTAAGGTCCTAAAGATGTAAAGTATGTGGGGAAGTAAGAGCATTTTTGCAAGAGCAATCTGTCCAGCCTAGGAGACTTTGACATGATTCCAGTCCTGAGATATGCATTGCTGAGTAGCTTTTCAACTAATCTGATATAATTAGAAGTAAAAATATTGGTGGAAGGCGCAGTCAGCTGGATACCTGGATATGAGAGAGATTTATTTGGTGCCAGGAGAAAGGGGTCAAGGAAAAGATTTAATTTTTGAGGGCGATATCCAAGAGAATATCTAGCATGCTAGACTTGGAGTAGTTGGTTTTATATAGATAGACAGAGCCAAATAATTCTATTAAATGGCAGGAAGGGATACTAGGGGTTGGAAAGAGAAAGGAGGACATCATCTACGTAAAGTCCTATTTTAAATTCTTCCAAACCAATTGGGATGTCTGAGATGTTAGGTTTAGATCCTATGGACACTACCAAATTTGATCAGGAGCCCTCTAATGAAGCCGTTGAGTGTATTCCAAAAAAGGGCAGCAACGTGAACAGAACTAGAGTTGTTCTCAAAAAACTGCTGGATCTCAGATTTAATCTTTTTCTGGTAAGAGAAGTTGGAAGAAAGAAATTAGTCTCCAGATTGTTTGTGGATGTTTAGATGGAGAGGGATACAGTACCAGGGAAATTGGAGCATTTTTGGACCATGTGATCAAACCGATTTGAGAAGTAACCTATTGGAGTAAATGTTTATTGACTAGGAAGAGATCAGTGTAGTCTCTCTCTGAGGAATTAAGACCCCCCAGGAGTCATAAAGACCCTCAAGTTGTACATAGGAGCTTGATATCGTTGGGAAAAGGGCTCATGCAGCCAATGCATACATGCTCAGAGTAAAGTGATATCTGGTGAGTGTCCAGTCCTAGGGAGAGCACTGAAGGTGTGGTGATGGCTATTTAACAATCTGCCTAAGGAACACTGGTGTTATTTTGCCTGAAAGACTGTTTCTATTTGAGAACAATATAATCACTGTATACCCATTTATGGACACTCTTGATATTTATTTATATTTATTTACAATATTGGATGGAATATTGTTTGGACTATTTATTTGGGACATTTAAATGGTTGGATTAAGCGCAGCTGAATGTGAATAATGCTGTTTTAGTCTTGCATAGGAAAGATTGCATTTTTACATTTTTATATATGCTATTTTTTTACAGTGGCTGCTAGTGTACACTGAGGTGTTATACACAGATTTTACTATTATTTTATCAGATCATCTTTTAGAAATTCTGAGACCAACAGCGCCGGGGCGGGTGCATGCAGATTTTATCTTCAGACAGCTTTCTTATTTACAGACTTCTTTCAACTGTCTTTTAATTTGATCAGTTCTGTCTTCCACCTGATCTATTCTGACATGAACATGAGAGACGGAGGAGCAGAATTCTGCTTGTATATTTTTATGCAATGTTAAAAGCATGGATTTTAAGAAAAACTCAGAGACAGGATTGCTAGTAGCTTAAATAGAGGCTAGAGTGCCCAGGCCACCCCCTTCCTGGATAATAAGAGGGTTATCATCCCCCATGTGCTGTTTACTTACTGGAGCCTTAAGAGGAGAGAAAGCTGGTGAATCAGCAGCCCTTTTGTGCCAGTCAGCAGCATGGGGAGAGGAGAAGGGCTGATCTCATAGGGAGGTTTCCTCCATGAGGGCTTGGGAAGAGCAGTCAGGCTGGGGTGGAGGCAGCAGTGAGCACGCTGTGTCCCCAGGCCCAGCACCATCTTGGGACTCTATCGCCAGCCGGGAGAAGAATTCTGACAGCTTATGAGGGACTGCAGGCTTGTATTTTTTTTTTACATGTCCCCCAAAGTCTCTAGTGATGGTGGGTGTAGCAGGAACAATGTGCAGTGGGCCCCTGTGCTGTGAAGCCGCTATAAATTTCCCTCTGAAACAAAGCAGAAAAGCTAAGCATTCAGTCCACTTTGCAAACAAGCCAAGCCCAGGAAGTGTCTTATCGAGAGTTGAATATTGAAAGTGTATGCAGTTCTAGCCAATCTCTGAGGAGATGTGCCCACATGGTGATATAAATGGGAAAAAGCATATCATTCACAATAGATCACACCACTGCAGGACATTTTGTTATTCAGCAAGAGCATATCAAATTATAAGACAAACAGCATATTATATCATTCAACAAAATATTATAGTATTCAACAGTATACTATATCACCCATTAGGACTTCCACCCATTCAGAATCACTCAACATCAGTTTAATAACCTGCTCTTCTCCTAACCTTTATATACCCAGAAGCACTTAACTCCACCACTACTGCTTTTAATTCCCCTCTACACCTATCCCCCAGACCAACAGTGTGGTTATGAGTAAGCCAATGTAATTTTGTGAAACGAGTCATGTCCGTGGGGTTTCAAGTCTTGTCTGGATATACATGTGGTGAATAAATCTTATATTTCATCATACATCGGAAGTGCGGTCACTGCTTTTGTGTACATAGTATTGCCTGGGATCACGGATCTGACACGCACCTGATACAATCTTCACCTGAAGGCTTACCTGCCTTGCATTTCAGTATACTATATCACCCAGTAGGATTTCCACCCATTCAGAATCCCTCAACATCAGTTTAATAACCTGCTCTTCTCCTAACCTTTATATACCCAGAAGCACTTAACTCCACCACAACTGCTTTTAATTCCCCTCTACACCTATCCCCAGACCAACAATTTTCTACCCAACATAACATTTTACATTCCTCCTCAGCATCAATGTAATGATCAATGTATAAAACACTAGAAATGTGTGCTTTTCTTTTTTGAACAGTCCCAGTCAAATCATCCCTACAACATACATGCCCGAGATGCTTGTCCCAAATGATATCAGCAGTTTCACATTAGAAAGCAGGAGTGAGACTAAAGCCCCGTACACACGTATCGATTGTCGGCCGCAAATATTCGGCCGCCGACCGATCGGCCGATTGTAGGCTTGTTAGTATGATGCTTCCGACAGCCGACAGCGCATTTTCGGCCGAACAGAATCTGTCGTGCAGGCATTAAAATTTTTGTAGGCCAACACCAGAACGGCCGATTGTTCGCCAGTCAGTACAGAATTCGGCCGGCAATCAGCAGATTTGCAAGACTGGGCATGCTCAGAAAAGAAAAAACACAGGGAAAGTTAACCATCACATGACATCACTTCTGCAGTCGGCTGTTGTTGGCCGACAAAATTCGTGTTCAGTCTTTTGCACTTTTCAGCGGACAGGACAGCCCTGGACAAAAGACTGCCGATCGTTCGGCCGACGATCGCTACGTGTGTACGGGGCTTTAGAGAGCCACATTTTGACCTCCTGAGCTAAATGCAGGAACACCCAAAGTATCCTACTTTCACTCACAGCTGACAAGCAGCATGGACCATAGGGTGCCTTGTAAAGCATGGTCATTAAAAACATAGTAGCTTGGAAAGTAGCACCTTTTCTGCTAATGCAAATGAAAAGCGCTGGGCACCTCTATTGCCCACCCCCAGCTCAGCTCTGATCTCAGTTATTAGTCACTGGTGGTATAATTGAAGAAAAATCTGGACAAGCAAACACAGAGATCTTGTCAAAAGAGGCTTCTAGAAGGGAAGAGTTAACTCACCAATATCCACCCTGACCCTTTAAAGTCCTCTTTTTTTATTTGTACTTTAAAGAAAGACTTACATATAATTCTGTTTCCAAAAATCAGCAAAGCACAATTTAAAAAAATCATGCATAGCATTGGATTTACAGAGTAAGGGCCTGATTCATAGTACGGCGAATTGGCGTTTCGGCGTGATTTTGCGAAGCGGCGATTATTTAAGTCTGAAATTGGCATTCAAAGAACGGCGGGCGGAAAATAGCGCCTAGTGTGAGATTCATTAAGATGCAATATGGTCAGAGCGCGACTTAAAACCACGCCAGCTAAAAGCTCGACTAAAGTTTAGCCAAATTTTCCCCTGTACCCCCAAAAATCCCAAATCACTGTGGAAGGTGTGGAAGTCAATTTGGAGATGACTTGCGTTTAAAAAATCTCAAAAACTGACTTAGAAAGAGAGATATCTGCGAAAGTGTGGAAAGGTTAAACAGCTCCTCCAGCCGCGAGCTGCGAACTCGCGAATGTGCGCATGCGCAACGTCAAATTGGCTCAAAAAATTTCGCCAGCGCGATTTTGGGTCAATTTTTTTTTGAATACCGCTTGCAAATCCGCTGTCTCGCCCATAGAAAATGGCAAAAACCGGCGGAATTGGAAAAACATGCACACTTCCAACAAGGGATCCTTTAGTAAACACCATCACATTCCATACACCTTTCCTGCTAACTCCGAAATCATAGCAGTCAAATCTACAGTGTTTATATAGAACCTCCACATTCTCTGAAAAAACCCACAAAATATTACATTGGGGAATTGGTCGTCAGATAGAAAAAAAATAGATGTAAAACATATTTCAAAGAAAGATTATTAGCATTTCACACATATCAAGGAAATGTCACAATTTTGACAATATTTTATGTGTTTCCAAAGAATGTTTTTAGAAATATATTGCAAATACTACCTTTTCTTCCATATGGGTATGGCCAAGTGTTACCATTTTACTACACATTTAACTGAAGGTATATATATATATATCCCTTATACTTGGCTAATTAGCAAAGTATGCCCAACAAACAAATAGAGCTTTAGCTCACAATATTGCTACATATTGACTTTATGGGGCATCTTTTGTATTTTGTTCATGTCTTTGGATTAAAAGTTTGCTGATACACATGCCTTTTTCAAACATGAACAAAATTAATGATGTCAACATTTGGAGGATTGGAGATATCCAAGTGTTGCCCATACAGAGGGCACCTTCCGGATTCGAACTTACAAACCTACAGCAGGAAGGCAGACTCCCTAATCATTGTGCTATTTCTCAGTGAGCGTTGGGTGTTTTCCTCATGCCGTCAAAATGCTCACATGGGAACAGGGGCCATTGAACTGAATAGGATTGGATTTTTTGCCAGTTTTGGGAGCTGATCCTTGAGCTGGACAAATCCCCCTCAAACGCCCCCAAACGGGCTACGTTCACATGTACGTGTTTGTGGTCTGTTTTTGGGGCTTTTGTAGGTGATTTCATATAACAATGCCTGCCCAAAAAATGCATGTCAAAACGCCTGGGAAAACGCCAGCCAAAATGCACATAAGAACGCCTGATATAATTGCCACGCCAAATTTAGGGATGTTCATGAGTGATGAGTCAGATTGTTGGCTTACATATCTGGTCAATCGTCACAATCTCACTTCTCAAATCCCAAAAGGTGTGTTTCAATTGTTTCCCTAAATATATATTTCTCTCTCTCTCACGTAATTGTATATATATGTATGTATTCCTGTATCTAAACATTCTAAATAATGACTAGCAAAGTTCAAGAGAGAATTTTTTCAATTCACATATACTATACACACCTACATACATTTCTATTCCTCATTTCTATTTCCCTTGTTTTGGCAACTGAGCATGCTCCAAAACACACAGGATACACACAGTTAATTTTTGGACTGGGCGTTACCATTCTGGGTGTGTTTGCTTGGATTATATATAGCTCACTCAGACATCAGGAAAGATTTGACCTACGAAGAGGTCCAATATATTTGTGTGTCACATGTTTTATGGGTAACATTTTTGGCCCTTTGTTATTTATGGAGGTGAGATTTGGCTGTGTTGTGTGTTGACTCTCTGTAAGTATTTATTGCTGTTAACATAATTCTGTCAATCTGCACATGCATCTGTTGATTATGGGCTCTTTGTCGATGTATATGGTCTAAATGTTGTACAAAGGTTGTTTTGGTTTGAAAAATACAAATGTAATAAACAGCATGTTTCCAATTTTTTTTTTAAAATGTCTTCATGTGTCTAAATAAAGTTTTCTGGTGTCCACAAATGTATGTATTTGTATTTCTTTTTCTAAGTTAAATCTGCTTAATGGTTGTGTATGTTCACTATTCGCGAATTCGCGAATATACAAAACCGCGTTCTCACATTTATACATGAAACCGGAAACGAAACTTTTGCTGCGTGCACACGTTTCCGGAAATTGTCCAGGCCCTGTCGTAAGTGTGCATCATGGCTCCTGCACTGTTTACAGACGAAATCGTGGCATTTGTGTGTAAGGTAAGGAGGGGGTGTGAGTGTGCAGGGTGCGGGATGGGGGATGGGGGATGGTGGCAGGGTGGGTCGCTTATCTAGCGGGTGTGCAAGAAACTTTTGGTCTGCTGATCTGCGCATGCACTTTCTGCCTATTAGACGTGATCTAGAAGCTTCCTGTTATAGAAACTTCCTAGATGTGAACCTGTTCCCTATATATATATATATATATATATATATATGTATGTGTGTATATATATATATGTGTATAT
Source organism: Pelophylax lessonae (assembly GCF_965119305.1). NCBI lineage: Eukaryota > Metazoa > Chordata > Amphibia > Anura > Ranidae > Pelophylax > Pelophylax lessonae. The sequence continues at coordinate 122,111,712 of NC_138773.1, read as the reverse complement.
ATATATATATATATGTGTATATATATATATATTATATGTATATATATATATATTATATGTATATATATATATATATATATTATATGTGTATATATATATATATATATATATTATATGTGTATATATATATATATATATATATTATATGTATATATATATATATATATATTATATGTATGTATATATATATATATATATATATATTATATGTATGTATATATATATATATATTATATGTATGTATATATATATATATATATATATATTATATGTATGTATATATATATATATATATTATATATATATATATATATATTATATGTATGTATATATATATATATATATATATATATATATATATATATATATATATATTATATGTATATATATATATATATATATATATATATTATATGTATATATATATATATGTATATATATATATATGTATATATATATTATATGTATATATATATATATATAGATGTATGTATGTGTATCTAAAAAATATATATATTAGACAATATATATACTATGTATATATTATATACAATATATATACATTAGATACATTATAGAATGTTATATACCATATATTAGTGTATATAATAGGGAACAGGTTCACATCTCTGAACTTTCTATATAGATATAGATAGGCATACCCTGCTTTAAGTACACTCACTTTATATACAATCGTGAGTAAGGACACAGCTTGTTCAGCTTGCCATGACACTGCTCACAAACCATAAGTGACAGGGATAACAAACTTAGGGAGCAACGACAGGGTACCCAGGTACCCAGGACTACACCATATCCATTTTGTGGCTGGCCAGCTTGCCTAGGTAATCTATCATGTCATAGTCCTGGATCCCCTTAACATGCTCCCACATGGTTTGGGAGTAAGGCTAGGTCAATGTGGCCAAAATTTACAATGGAGCTGGTGTATTTTCATGCATCGAGAAAAGAAAAAAGGTATTGCTTCACTTTAAGTACATTTTCAGTTTCCATACATGCCCTGGTCCCATTGTGTACTTAAAGTGGGCTATGCCTGTATATAGATAGATTTGATTCGTTTCAACTTTTACACAAAATGAAACCCAATTATCTGTGACAGATTGCTCAGACGCTTTGGAATCTGTCTAGATAAAGACAAATGTATTGACCCTTTTCATATATGCAAGATTAGAAACATTATATTCCCTAAATGCATAATGCAAAAAATTATTGCCTTACATACATCCATACACACTGCAAGCTCGGCCCCGTTTGTCTTGTCTGACACTCTTACCATCATAAGCTGGATCTGCACACAGCAGCTAATTGGTTCACCTGAGATGGAATCAGTGATCACAAAAATCTGGAATGGTCATGTCTTCAAAGGATTGCCTTGAACAAATCACCTCTAAAAGAAACACATGAGTGTATAATCACTTGTCTCAATGGATCACATTCCCAACAGACCCATCTCACACTGCCATATGATAATGAATGGGGGTGTCCATTGCAAGTTAAATACACCCCCAGATCCCATTGCTTTGTTAATTGACAGATCTAACTGGAATATGATGGCACTGCTGTGAACCACTATGCCATCAAATTCTGCTGGTGACCTTTAAAAAGGATTATGTGTGATTGTGTGGATAATTATGCCACCTTAAATTTGCATCTCCCACATACCATGTGCAACTCTTGCAGGAATTGTGAATCAAGGATAATTCAGCACAGCTTAATGAACAGACACATTGAGGAGTGTAGGAACACACCGTCAGATTACCCGATCACACTATGGGGTTTTAACTCCTCCATAATTTTGCCACTTTGGAAACCAAGTGCTTACTTTATGTATACTTTTTAGACGGAACTACAATTTCTAGTAGGGTGATATCATTGCATGAGATTTTCCCTCACTTCCTGTCTTAGTGTCACCAAGACAGGAAGTGAGGGGAATATCACTGTGGGGAAATAGCTTGCAATTGTTGCCTTATAATGTCCATAGTATATATAAAAGGAAAGAATTGCTGGCTGTATCCCCACGGGAGATTCCCTCACTTCCTGTCCTGGTGACACCAAGACAGGAAGTGAAGGGAAATCTCCTGCAATGATATAACACTGTTACATGTTCTAGTTATGTAGCAAACTTAAGAATATACAAAGCAAACATCTTTTTTTTTCCATTTTGGCAAAATCATGGATTCATTAAAAAAATATCTTTGTTTGTCCCGTGGCTTGCAGGAAAAACATTTTGCCTTGATTCCACCATCAACACAGACAGGGGAAACCCTCCTGCGGAGCCATTGTGTTCTCCTGGTGCTGCCCCTGCCAGGAAAACACAGTGATTATTGCTAGTGGCTACAAGAGATGCTAGCGATAAGTGTGTGTAAAATCTGACAGACTGGTTGTACGTTGTCCTCCAGGTGATCGACCAATCAACTTGGGTACCTTCAGCCTGGCCATACACAGTTTAAATCTGCATCTCAAATGAAGCAATCCCATTTACATATAACACTCCATAAAGGAGAATTGAGGGGCTTATCAGGTCTGCGTCAAAAATTAACAGCCACACCCAATCAGACAGCTCGTGTTAAAAGGGACCTGAAAAGCAATCTGCATGGCTTGCTTTTCCAAGCATTGGCTAGTTTAGTGAGCCTGGACTAATAACAGTCACTGTAATGCTACCCATACTGCTGTCCTTTTAACATGGTGACAAAAGTTGATACCTATGCTACATGTGTGTAAAGTTACTTGCACCCTGCTAAATGGACAGCAATAAGGTTGTAAATACAGTGACTGCCTGTCCCCCCTGATGGCGGCCCTGGGTGTGTCATGAAAGGCCAATTGAGAAAATGGCTATATCATGTAGAGGAAATCACCAGTGTGGGGCAACCTATGTCATGGAGGTAGATTTGGACATCGATGTATATGTATCACCAGAAATGGAATTCTTTGTTCTACAATATCTCAAAGACGACCTAGCATGTTATTTGAAGACTGTACTATTTTGGACATACTTGGACTCAAACATACACTGCTCTTTCCACAGCTCCTCCTCCTCTGGGGGTATGATAAAGTTTATACGCATCTTCACCAAAAGCACAAGATGATGTGTCGTCTCCGGATGAGGCTGCAGCGGAGATTTCAGTTCCAGGCTGATATAGTGGATCTGCAGCGGGCCTGGAGTGATGCCAAAAGGCGCTCACCCAGGCTCCTGCGAAAGGCTGTGGAGCAAATCTCCGGTAAGTAAAAATATACATTACATGTGACCAGATAGGTTACAATTTTTTGGGTAGGTGGACATGTGTTTAGCTATACAACAACACTAATACCAACACCCCCCCCCCCCCCTCCCTCTCGCTCCTACCTTTCCTACCTCCATCAAGTGTCTCTTCACAACCTTTAATACTACTATGTACATTCGTATTTTTTAAGTTTTTTTTTTTCTTCTGCTTCTAGCCAAAGCGGACGGACGGCACCCTCTTGTGATTTTGGTGAAGAAGGGGAGGAGGAGGACGGCCACACTCCAATATGCAGTCAGAGGCAGCGAGCCATTTGAGCAGCTGAAAATTGTGGATCGTAAGTAGAAAATAAAAATGTTAGAAATTTCTAATCTCTAATCACATTTTACAGAGCCCCCTTTACATCGGAGTCTCCAGACTTACTACACTGTAAGAGGGAAGTGTGAAGACTCTGATATAAGGAGAGTTTGGGAACCATTATTTGAGGGGGGAAGCTGGGGACTCTGGTGTAAAAGGGAACTCTGTGTTCCCCAAAGCTCCCCCATACATCTGAGCTTACAGAGACCCTCTTACACTTCCCTTCCTCAGTCCACCACAGTCAAGGGCACAACAAGTCCCACTGCAGAAGGCTACCTGCTTGGACTTGTAATCCTCTCTGTAGGGGAATGAGGAAATACTGCCTGCTATGCTAAGACTTGTAGTGCCCTCTGTTAGGGACTAAGGATTCCTCAGTCCTCAACATTCTAGGGCACTATAAGTCTCAGCATAGTGGGCTGTCATACCTCAGTCCCTCACAGCTCGGGTCAAAAACAACACAGTTAAACATCTAAAGGACAACTCCAAACAAAACTACCAATAATGGACAGAGTCCATATGCTCTATAATGTCAAAGACCCGCTACCACTCACCTTCCACCTCTGGTGCTGTCATTGTGTAGGGCAAAGGGCTCCATCTACACCATGTTTGGCTTTCATGTCAGATAGGCAGGACTTGCTCAGCTCCACTCTCTTCCTTGGCAATTGACTCTGGCGTCATTGTGGATCTTTCCTCCTCTAGAAAACCCCCAGGGGCCCTCTCCTTGTCCCCCAGCCACCCAGGGCCTTCTTCTCCTCCTCCTCCACCAACCATTTTCAGACTCTTCCAACTTCCCTGGGGCTACTCAACCACTTTGCATAGTGGACACAACAAATCTATGACCAGCCTGCAAAATATCAAGTCTGGGCCTGGTTACCTGTATGTTCCGGGTCCAGGGCGGAGCTCTCCTCCCAGAGCAACAACTGATGATAGCAGAGTGAGTTGACCGGCCAGTCACTTCCTACTGGTGCAGGTACACACCTACCGATTCCTCCACATCTTAGGATAACATGATCAGACGGCCAATCCCCAGGCAGAGAAGGAGGAGTAAGTGTCAGCGGACAACAGACACCTGGCAGACGCAGTGAAGGGACTGCAGCACACTGCTGCAACTTTTTGATCCGAGGATTGAAAGCAATCTTTTACTTGGGAGATTTCCCTGACTGCGCCCTTCGAAATGTTGGTGCTCCGCCACTGGCCGCAAGGCCCCTGTAGGTGCGAGGCCTTAGGCGCCCGCTTAATTTGCATGGTGCCCTCCTGTTTTAAAACATGGTCAATGCATCTCATTGGTGTAAGTGCACTTCTATGTTCTGAATTGTAGGGGCATTGAGTATGGTGCTAGCATGATGAGAGGTTACTGCCTATTTGTGTCCATAAATAATATATAATGTTTTTCTTTTATTTTAGAAACCAGTGATCAGGATGTTGCGGCTCAGCCTTCTCAGGCCCCCTGTAAGTAATGTGGATGTGCTGGTGTGTTGTGTATTAGGTCGAACTTGGAGGAATGATTGTTTGTTTTGTTTTCTTTTGTGGTTGATGTAACTTCAGCAAGAGAGGAGCCTCAGGCAGGGCCGAGTCGCCTGGATCCGGGCCAGGAACAAACTGTTGGCCAAGAACAGGCCAATTGGTCCGACTCGGATGAGGACCTGGGCTCTCCTCAAAGGGGAAGTAAGTATTCTACATGTGTTTGTGTGTTCAATGTGTCCTGGGAAATATAAGGGCTGTAATATATATATTTTGACATTGGGGTTTTGTAGCAGCTGACATTGAGGATGTTTGTTGTGGAGGACTGGGGAAGAGGGGCCACTGCTTACCCAGTCCACTGTAACTACTACCTTCAATGTTTCCAGACTACTTTCTGTGTGCCTTTATCAAATAGCTTTTGTTCAAGGATTGTATTTGTGTCTTTGTGTTTCTAGGAGATACAACGCCATCCCCCCATGAAGGGACACCATCCCCCCATGTAGGGTCTCCCCCATCCTCCCCCACTCCAGGCTCCCCTGAACTAGTCTGTAAGTACCTAAAATTAGATTCTCACATGAATTGTGTGTGCTAGGATGATGTGTATCTAGGATAATCTAAGTTGGAGTCAAAGCAAGTGTAGTTTTGCTATATGTGACAGGAAGGTTGGTCATGAAACACTCTTGCTTAACCTTCATGTTTGAAAGGTGGTTTTGGGGAGCTTTACAGGACATGTTATCTTTTGTAAGTTATCTCAAGCCACCCTATTCTAAATTGGTGTTAGTTTCTCTACATTGGAAATGGTGTGCTTTGTACTTGTAAATTTTTAGGGGACATTGTAATTTAATCATGTCCTGATTTAGTCAACACTGAAAATGTGTGTTTGTCAATCTTTCATAAATACTCTTCCTCGGTAATGTACCACATTCCAGTTCACAATTTGTGTTCTTTTTGTGCAGTTTCTCCAGAGCCAGCCACGCCATCCACTTCAGGGGCCCCAAAAAAACCTGATGATGGTAAGTTGTGTGCTTTTCCAGTAATGTGTCTACTTAGTAAGTGGAGAAATGCTAACTGTGTATGTCCCCGCTCAGGCTTCAAGTTGTTCTAAAGGCAGCGGGTTCTTTATGTGAATGCATTCTATGCATTAGTATTCCAAGTGATAGGTGTGCATATTCCCCCTAAGACTTACTGGGACCATTTTTTACGGTCCAAATGTTTGCACTAATACTTGTCTGGAACAGACTCCCCCTCCTCCTTAACTGAGGTGACAGCATGCCAATATTGCCTCCTGATGCTGTCACTCCTAATCATTGAGACCAATGGAAGGGAGGGGGGCAAGGCTGGCTCACAGCCTAGTGCCTGAACAGGCACAGGGTGCTTGGCTTCATCTCATGTGCCTCCATAGCAAGCTGCCTGCTGTGGGGTCAAACAACAGGAGGGAGGTGCCTAGAGGTGTGTACAGGGGCCATGTAAAAAGGAGGATTGTTATTTCTCTTGTCCCCAAAAACCTAGAGAGTGTAAGTCTAACCTGATTAGTTTTCCGCAGCCCTCCCAAAATGATATGTTTCCAACACTTAGAACAGGCAGGGCTGAGGCACCAAAAACATCCAAAAAACACAATCAGCACAAAAGCAGGGAGTACGTATCCTTAACGCTACAAGCTTCACCCAGAAGAATGACGCTTGCACTGTACAAATCTGCATCACCACCATATCAATGTCTAAATAAAACTTTCAGGGAAATGTGGAGGGGTAATGAGTGGGTGTTAGAGCGTTTTCATGACTGCGTAACCTACAGTTAGCGTGAGTCCATTTGTTGATAAACTTTTTCTTCTCTCTTAACACAGCTGGGATGGCGGAAAGGAGATCAGGGGAGCAGACACATCTGCTCCGTCCAGAACTGGCCCTCAAAATTCCTAAGGGTGAGTCTCTACTATGTGTCAGGTTCAATCTATAGACAGTAAGAGTGAGAGAGAACGCTCCACAGATTCCAATGGTGATAGAGATAAATGTGTGCACATGTATCGTGTTGACCAATTGAACCCAAAACACCTTACATTCTTCAAAATGATTGCTTGTGTTTACATGCAGAAAAGCATTTTACTTAGCTTTGGTGGAACTGCTACTAACATTCCAAGCCATCTTATGTAACCTTTTGAACAATTTGCTGTGAAAGTTTGAGTTTAAGGTTTACAACAGCAATTTAGCATATTTGCTTCAGAGTGTTGATAAAAGCCAACCAATAGACTCCTAAGCATATTTGTTGAGGCACATTAATTACAATCCTTGTTTGGATCATTTTGCATAAAACTAATTGTCATGTTTTTTTCTACCCAGGGCACACCCACCTCACCTACGAGGTTCTCCTGGATTATATGAGGTGGTGCGGAGACCGAATTCTATATTTGGAACACCTTTGTGGCGTGGATCCAGACCCTAAGGAGCCATTCGTTAGGAATGTCACACCTTTAAAAAGATCCTAGTATTTTTTTTTGTGGTTTGTTTACTTATGTTGCACGTTGCAACACAAAGAAATGTCCCATTTGTAATTGTTGCCCATTATAAACAAAAATCTAACAAAAAAATCAAAAACAGTTTAAAAAAAAAACCTTTTTTTGGGGACCCAAAAAAAAAAAAAAAAAAAAAAAAGCCTTGTTTTTGGCAACCAAAAAAAATATACAAATTTCTAAAAAACCCTTTTTTTGGGACCCAAAAAAAAAAAAAAAAAAAAAAAAGCCTTGTTTTTGGCAACCAAAAAAAATATAAAAATTTATAAAAAACCCTTTTTTTGGGACCCAAAAAAAAAAAAAAAATTAAAAAGCCTTGTTTTTGGCAACCAAAAAAAATATAAAAATTTATAAAAAACCCTTTTTTTGGGACCCAAAAAAAAAAAAAAAAATAAAAAGCCTTGTTTTTGGCAAACAAAAAAAATATAAAAATTTATAAAAAACCCTTTTTTTGGGACCCAAAAAAAAAAAAAAAAATAAAAAGCCTTGTTTTTGGCAAACAAAAAAAATATAAAAATTTATAAAAAACCCTTTTTTTGGGGACACCAAAAAAACCAAAAAAAAACAAAAAATGCCTTGTTTTTGGCAACCAAAAAAAATATAAAAATTTATAAAAAACCCTTTTTTTGGGAACCAAAAAAACCAAAAAAAAACAAAAAATGCCTTGTTTTTGGCAACCAAAAAAAAAATGTTTACAAAAAAGCCTTGTTGTTTTTATGGCAACGGACAAAACCACAAATGTTTACAAAAAAGCCTTGTTGTTTTTATGGCAACGGACAAAACCACAAATGTTTACAAAAAAGAATTGTTGTTTTTATGGCAACGGACAAAACCACAAATGTTTACAAAAAAGCCTTGTTGTTTTTATGGCAACGGACAAAACCACAAATGTTTACAAAAAAGAATTGTTGTTTTTATGGCAACGGACAAAACCACAAATGTTTACAAAAAAGCCTTGTTGTTTTTATGGCAACGGACAAAACCACAAATGTTTACAAAAAGCCTTGTTGTTTTTATGGCAACGGACAAAACCACAAATGTTTACAAAAAAGCCTTGTTGTTTTTATGGCAACGGACAAAACCACAAATGTTTACAAAAAAGCCTTGTTGTTTTTATGGCAACGGACAAAACCACAAATGTTTACAAAAAAGAATTGTTGTTTTTATGGCAACGGACAAAACCACAAATGTTTACAAAAAAGAATTGTTGTTTTTATGGCAACGGACAAAACCACAAATGTTTACAAAAAAGCCTTGTTGTTTTTATGGCAACGGACAAAACCACAAATGTTTACAAAAAAGCCTTGTTGTTTTTATGGCAACGGACAAAACCACAAATGTTTACAAAAAAGCCTTGTTGTTTTTATGGCAACGGACAAAACCACAAATGTTTACAAAAAAGAATTGTTGTTTTTATGGCAACGGACAAAACCACAAATGTTTACAAAAAAGCCTTGTTGTTTTTATGGCAACGGACAAAACCACAAATGTTTACAAAAAAGCCTTGTTGTTTTTATGGCAACGGACAAAACCACAAATGTTTACAAAAAAGCCTTGTTGTTTTTATGGCAACGGACAAAACCACAAATGTTTACAAAAAAGAATTGTTGTTTTTATGGCAACGGACAAAACCACAAATGTTTACAAAAAAGCCTTGTTGTTTTTATGGCAACGGACAAAACCACAAATGTTTACAAAAAAGCCTTGTTGTTTTTATGGCAACGGACAAAACCACAAATGTTTACAAAAAAGAATTGTTGTTTTTATGGCAACGGACAAAACCACAAATGTTTACAAAAAAGCCTTGTTGTTTTTATGGCAACGGACAAAACCACAAATGTTTACAAAAAAGCCTTGTTGTTTTTATGGCAACGGACAAAACCACAAATGTTTACAAAAAAGAATTGTTGTTTTTATGGCAACGGACAAAACCACAAATGTTTACAAAAAAGCCTTGTTGTTTTTATGGCAACGGACAAAACCACAAATGTTTACAAAAAAGCCTTGTTGTTTTTATGGCAACGGACAAAACCACAAATGTTTACAAAAAAGCCTTGTTGTTTTTATGGCAACGGACAAAACCACAAATGTTTACAAAAAAGAATTGTTGTTTTTATGGCAACGGACAAAACCACAAATGTTTACAAAAAAGCCTTGTTGTTTTTATGGCAACGGACAAAACCACAAATGTTTACAAAAAAGCCTTGTTGTTTTTATGGCAACGGACAAAACCACAAATGTTTACAAAAAAGAATTGTTGTTTTTATGGCAACGGACAAAACCACAAATGTTTACAAAAAAGCCTTGTTGTTTTTATGGCAACGGACAAAACCACAAATGTTTACAAAAAAGCCTTGTTGTTTTTATGGCAACGGACAAAACCACAAATGTTTACAAAAAAGAATTGTTGTTTTTATGGCAACGGACAAAACCACAAATGTTTACAAAAAAGCCTTGTTGTTTTTATGGCAACGGACAAAACCACAAATGTTTACAAAAAAGAATTGTTGTTTTTATGGCAACGGACAAAACCACAAATGTTTACAAAAAAGCCTTGTTGTTTTTATGGCAACGGACAAAACCACAAATGTTTACAAAAAAGCCTTGTTGTTTTTATGGCAACGGACAAAACCACAAATGTTTACAAAAAAGAATTGTTGTTTTTATGGCAACGGACAAAACCACAAATGTTTACAAAAAAGCCTTGTTGTTTTTATGGCAACGGACAAAACCACAAATGTTTACAAAAAAGAATTGTTGTTTTTATGGCAACGGACAAAACCACAAATGTTTACAAAAAAGAATTGTTTTTGTGAAAACCTTCCAAAAAATGATGTCAAAACATAAAAAATGTTTAAAATGTTTATCTAAATTAAATTTAAGTATGTTGCTCTTTGCAACACAAATGTTACATTGGCAATTTAGTTCATTCTATTATATATTGTAATATATTTTTTGGACGCTACAGTTGGTAGACACCCACATGTGTTATTAAAACATTTATTTTATTACCCAAGTTTTCTTTTTGGTGTACACATCGAATGTCTTTTGTGTTGTATTTGTTTACTTGAGTGGTGTGGTCTGTAATTGTTAGTATGTTGGCTTTGGTTTATGTTAGCCTTGAGACTTGTTTTGAAGCTACATTTGAAGGGAGACCTTTTCTTGGGTCGTTATGTGAACATTGAGTTATCTAAATTTACATGAAATCATATGTTTGGAGATCGAGAAGCACGTGTGTATAAATGCCTACATTAACCAGGGCCATTACTTGGCCACCAACACTCCTAAAAAACCAAAGAGCAAACACAAACTAATCATTTTGCCTAAAATTTTATTTCATCCCCAAAAAAAGCACTATAAGAAATCATATTGTGCCACCCTCAAATTTAAAAAAAAAATGGCCCCACAAATTGGCCAATGTAACAATCATTAACAAAACCAAAAAAAAAAAAAAAAAAGAAATTAAGTTGGTGGTGGTGGTGGTGACTGAAGCAGTGTGGTGAGCAATGGAAAGGTTCCTGCCATCAAATGGTGGGCCAATAGTCCCATCTGCTCTGGGGTTAGCCTTAGAGTTCTGGTAAAGTGGCCCATTAGAATCAGATCCCGTGTCTGAGGCTGCTGCTGATGCAGGGTGTTGAACCCTGGAAATGTCCCAGACTGAAGATCTTGTGCCAATAGTCCCATCTGCTCTGTGCTCAGCCTAAGAATTTGGGTAACGTGTGCCATTACCATGAGATGGGATCGTTGCTGCTCCAAGGCTATTTGATGCTGCTGGTGGTGCAAGGGTTGTGAAGATGTGTGGGGAGTGGTGGTTGATTGGTTGTTGTGGTCCACGGTGCGGGGGCAAACGACATGTCGCATTGGTGACAAAAAAGAAGAACGGCCTGGGGAGGAGTGAAGTGATAAAGGTGTGGAGGGAATGTAGTCAGGTGGAAGGGGTACTGTGGAACCAGTGCGCATTGAGGTTGTGCAGGAGGATTGCTCATTGAGGGGTGTGGGAGTCCGAACGGAGTGTGAAGTGCTAGGAGTGGCTACAGGAGGAATTGTCCCATCCCCAGCTGCCTGACAAGTGGCCAACACTGGCATTACCCTCCCACTACCACAACCTGCAGTGGCAGGTGAGTGAGATGTTTGGGAGGGCTCTGCCAATGGGGCATCTTCAGATCCAAACAGGCATTGGCGTGTGGCCAGCACCTGAGTGTCAACACTTTGCCGATCCCGTTGATGCTGGTCTGCTAAACTTACCAAGCTGTTACGCATATCCTGTTGAACCTGTAACATATCCTGGTGAACCTGTACCATTGTTGCTACAGATTCCTGTATGAGCCCGAGCAGACGTACTGCCTCAGTAGATTGCTGAGTACGCCTCCTTAACTCATTTTGGACCTGATACTCATCAAGCAGCCTCTCGGCTACATCCAGCATAGATGGACGAAGTTGGGTAGGTGACAATCCCTCTGCATCTAAGGCTACCTGAAAGCAGAAGAAATAGACCAAATCATTATCAAACATCATGACTAAATATTTCAGATTAGTTTGACAACTTAACACCCCAAGCAGAACGTTGAAAAGTTTGATGTGCTTCTAATGAGTACTTGTTCATTGTAAGATTATCCAAGCTAGCAACACTTCTGATAATGGGTACATATTATATTGGTAGGACTAATATGACAAAGGCAAAAAAGATTCAACATGAAGGTGTTCCCAATTAACCCTGGTGTGGTAGGTTGTTTATGCTTTTGGTAAATCTGTTACTACACCAATGACTTTATACATCTACGTATGTTGTCTAAAATCTTGCCATCAATCGGCTAGAGGACAACCCAACCAAACGATACCCATGAATTTGGACCTGGAAAATCAAAGACGGGCCGGACTTGAAAGATCCTGGATGTTTTTGGAACATTAGTGGCACACCAAATTATAACATAATTCCCTGATGTTCAAGATAGAACTCTTGTTGTGCTGGTGCATCGTCAGAATGTCATAGCACTAATTTAACACACACAATGTAAGCCACATCTAGTCCAAAATCAATGCTACCATTGAAATGTTACATGTGCACCTTGTTCCCTTATATCACATACCACAGCACTGGATGCAGAATCGTCGCCAGCTCCTGATCCAACTCCAGCTGCAACGTCAAGAGGGGCCTGATGTTCTTTTAAAAAAAAAAAAAAAAAACATGTTTAGTACATAACCTTAGTCAGTAATGATTATGGCCAGATTGCCCTCCTAGCTTCATGAATGAAGCATTGAGGCCAAACATTCAAAAGTGCTTTCCTGGGCTCATAGGACACTTGCTAAACCCTCCCAAAGGTTAAGAAGGCTTGGTCTGCCTACTAATGACGGCACCCATTAATGCTGTCAACTGTGTTTTGCAGGGTAAACATCTAAAAGGCAACACTCTTTCCTAAGAAAAAACATGTGTGTTAATGGGGTTAATAAGATTCAAAAAAACATTATTTGACTAGACATACCAACACCTTCCTCCAGGCCTAGCTGCACTGGGTGTGTTCCCTGCTGCGGATCTTCTGTAAAGGACATAGCAATATGAGCTATCTTGGCCAAAAAAAAACATCTACATTGTTTGGCACAGTATGATATTGGACCTACCAGGAGGAGGGTCAGCACTGATGTCAACACCTGTGAGTCCGTCTGGTTCGCCAAGCTGCATGGGCTGTGGAGGGGCTGAGATCCGTGCTACAGATGAACAAATTGCAGGTTGGGGAAAACAAAAAAAGGACAATTGGAAGGGCAAGTATCACATTCTCTTAATGTCACACATAGGATAGTAGTTAATCTTTTCCAAACAACTCACACAATTGACATCCAAGATAATATCCTACCTCGGTGCAAAGCATCCGAATCTAAGTCCTCTCTGGTAAAGATGGTATCGGGTCCTATGATGTTCAAGAAAGGTAATTGATAATCCCAGAGAGAACTTCGTGCACGTTCATCCAGCCGACCTTGACGGTCATAAAGACCCTCCGCAGCCCATGCAATTAGCTTCTTCCGAACGGACCCACAGATGTCGTTGACCTTCTTCCGCACACTGTCACGGTGGCGAGGTGCTTCACCCAGTGCATTTACAGCATCCCGGATTTCATCCCACAATCTGTTCTTCTCTGTTACTGAGTAAGACGCGGCCCTGGTCCCATGTATCGCCTGATATCTGGCCATATAGGCGTGGACCAGGGCACAGCACTGATTGTGGGTGAAACGGGGAAGCCGGGTTAATGTGGACAAGCTGACTCTGGTGGACGGACCCTCTCCAGGACTACTGTCAGAAGAGCCAGCTTGTCCACTTGGTGTGTTAACACCTCCCCCGGCTTCCTCCTCCGGGATGGGGATGGTGGACTCCCTCATGGATACAGCTGGAGCCTCCCTCACACCAGAGCCAGACGATCTGCCCACCCTGCCCCCCCTGGCCCCCCTGGCCCCCCTGGCCCCCCTGCCCCCCCTGGCCCCCCTGGCCCCCCTGGCCCCCCTGGCCCTTCTCATCCTTCCAGTGGGTGGGGCCATGGGAGCACGAGGTGGGCAGAGAATCTGGCTGTCCAGCAGCAGCAAAGAGCCCCAAACTCCTAAATCTGAAATGACAAAAGAGAAAACAGAAAAAACAGGATTTGCAGATTGCTCTTCATATACAGTATAATTAGTGAACAGTTACAGAACACACTTACCTAATGGCACAAACAGACTTGGTCGTGGTGGTGGTGGTAGTAGTGGGCAAAGAGCAGAAGAGGCTGCAAAGAAAAGGAAAAAAAAAAACACATAAGAAAACGCATAGGGGTACAAATCACACGAGGCCCTCCAAACACTTACCTAATGGCACAAACACAGTGGTGGTGGTGGTGGTGGTGGTGGCAAAGAGCAGAAGAGGCTGCAAAGAAATGTAAAAAAAAAAACACATAAGAAAACTCATAGGGGTACAAATCACACGAGGCCCTCCAAACACTTACCTAATGGCACAAACACAGTGGTGGTGGTGGTGGTGGTGGTGGTGGTGGTGGTGGCAAAGAGCAGAAGAGGCTGCAAAGAAATGTAAAAAAAAAAACACATAAGAAAACGCATAGGGGTACAAATCACACGAGGCCCTCCAAACACTTACCTAATGGCACAAACACAGTGGTGGTGGTGGTGGTGGTGGTGGTGGTGGCAAAGAGCAGAAGAGGCTGCAAAGAAATGTAAAAAAAAAAACACATAAGAAAACGCATAGGGGTACAAATCACACGAGGCCCTCCAAACACTTACCTAATGGCACAAACACAGTGGTGGTGGTGGTGGTGGTGGTGGTGGTGGTGGTGGCAAAGAGCAGAAGAGGCTGCAAAGAAATGTAAAAAAAAAAACACATAAGAAAACGCATAGGGGTACAAATCACACGAGGCCCTCCAAACACTTACCTAATGGCACAAACACAGTGGTGGTGGTGGTGGTGGTGGTGGTGGTGGCAAAGAGCAGAAGAGGCTGCAAAGAAATGTAAAAAAAAAAACACATAAGAAAACGCATAGGGGTACAAATCACACGAGGCCCTCCAAACACTTACCTAATGGCACAAACACAGTGGTGGTGGTGGTGGTGGTGGTGGTGGTGGTGGTGGCAAAGAGCAGAAGAGGCTGCAAAGAAATGTAAAAAAAAAAACACATAAGAAAACGCATAGGGGTACAAATCACACGAGGCCCTCCAAACACTTACCTAATGGCACAAACACAGTGGTGGTGGTGGTGGTGGTGGTGGTGGTGGCAAAGAGCAGAAGAGGCTGCAAAGAAATGTAAAAAAAAAAACACATAAGAAAACGCATAGGGGTACAAATCACACGAGGCCCTCCAAACACTTACCTAATGTCACAAACACAGTGGTGGTGGTGGTGGTGGTGGTGTAATCCTTTATAGGCAAAAGGAGGCTGCAAACATTAAACATACATGAGAAATCGCATGACCTACATACGTGCACATAATAAATTACAGTTATCAGGAAAGCAAAAATGGTGTCTTTGGAAGCTGGGAAGGTAAGGGGGCAGGTTTAGATGCCAAATCTAGACTGCACACCTTTAACAAACATGAGAAAACACATGTCCAAACCACATGCACATGGGGCCAACTGCCAATGATTAAAAGACACTTGAGGGGTTCCCAAGCTATTGTGGGTTGGAGGGGATTCACCATAGACAACTTAAGCACACCCAAGATAAGTACAAATTGTCTCCTTCCTTTTTTTTGGGAGAGAGAGATACAATTGTCTTACCTCCAGATAATGTAGGTTGTGGGTCACAGGGTCTTGCTAGCACATAAGAAACATCGATCTATAACATCCAGCAGCCATATTGGCCATGTGCTCCTTTTATAGCTGGCTCACAGGTGTGATAATTAGCGGCCGTTTCTATATATATCTGCGCATTCGCGAATTTGCGCGTTCAAAATGGAGGACGATATCCCAGACGCATTAGATGGTGCAATGCTGGCATTTATTGGTGCCTTGTTTGAGGAGGCCCTGGCACAGGAGGCAGCAGAAGGTGGGGAAGCTGCAGCAGCAGCAGCAGCAGCACCTTCAGCAGCAGCACCTCCAGTCCGTGTGCCCTTACCTCGCCAGCCACGCATTTTTGCTCCAAGGATCTATTTGGACAAGCTGCGGGATTCTGATGTCAGGAGGAAGTTCCGGCTCGAGCGAGGAACTATTCTACACCTCTACCAGCTCATAGCAGAGAAAATTGACCCGGACACACAGCGCGGCCATGCGGTGCCCGGCATGGCCAGATTGCTGGCCACTTTGTATATTTTAGGGCGTGGCAGCTTCCAAGCCACTTCGGGAAGTATCATGGGCATTAGCCAGCCCACAGTTTCAAGGGTGTTCATGTTGGTCATTAATGCCATAGTGGATATAGTGCCCAATTTTATCCACTGGCCACAGAATGAAAATGAGTGGAATGAAGTCAAGTTGGGTTTCTACCGGCGGGCACACATGCCGCAAATCCTAGGGGCAATCGATGGCACCCACATAGCCATTAGGCCCCCAAGGAGCCACGAAAGTGAATACCGGAACCGCAAGCAGTACCACTCTGTGAACGTCCAATTAGTGTGTGACGCCAAACAGCGCATCATGAGTGTCAACACTGGTCACCCAGGGTCGTGCCATGATTCCAGTATGTTAAGAACAAGTACTCTGTACGAGGTGTTTGAAAGTGGACAAATGCCCGAAGGGTGGCTTATTGGTAAAGTATTTTGTCTTAACAACATAAACTGTAAGATTACATAGACATAGGAATAAGCTACATCGGTGTACACCCTGATTTAAGCAAAGCCTACCTAAAATGGATGTGTTATTAGTTGTCAGGCTGTTCACACACAACCAGATCAGCAGCTTAGCAGCTCACAAAAGAAAGATTTGCAAAGTTGTCTTGGAGTCCAATGAAGGTGGTTAACCAATGTGTAAATGGTGTCCTCTAGCCACCCAAAGAAAACCTACAAATGATTCCAATGGTATTGCCATATCCCCAAAGTACTTTGCATAAGTGAGTCAATATTGTTTTCCTCACTCTAGTTGCAGATATATTCCAGAAGTAAGACCTAGGCTAATGTAATAGGAACAGAATAGGGGCCAAGTTGTAACTTGCAAGAGAAACCCACCACTTTGTGTGTCCTTTTTCCCATTTGTATTAGTGATTTAGGCAGTTAGACAGAGTTGAGATGTTTCATATGATTTTTTGCAAACAGACGAGCAGGTTGTTTAGTAAAATGCCTAATTGTCTCCCATTTTGAGGAGTCATCTAAAGTCACATGATATGAATAACTAATTTATATTTTTCTTATTTTTCAGGGGATGCTGGTTACCCGCAGCTGACGTGGCTGATGGCTCCAATCAGGTACCCCCAGGGCCCAGCAGAGAGGAATTACAACAGGGCCTTGCGGAGAAGCCGGAGTATCATTGAGTTGACCATAGGTCTTCTCAAGTCCCGGTTTCTCTGCTTGGCCCGGCCTGGGGGTGAACTCCTGTACTCTCCTACCAAGGCTTCCAAGATCATCCTGGCGTGCTGCGTGTTGCACAACATGTGCGTTGCCCGGGATGATTCTTGGGAGCTGACGGAGGAGAGGGAGCCAGAGGTCCGTCAGCCGGCGGCCCCCAGGCGGCGGAGCACCGCTGCCGGTATGGCCACCCGGAATACCCTGGTTGCTAGCCACTTTACATGTAAGTACTGTAACCGGTCAAGATAGGGCATGTGTATTAATTAGCTAGTTAGCAGAGGTGCCACTCACAGGGAGACAGAGGGTGATTATCATCTGCCAATGACACTTGCCATTGTAGATAAAGTGTAGTCAACATTGGTAAAATTGTGTTACTTGAGCAAAAACATGCACCTCTAACCATAAACATGTTGGTATTGTGAATAGTGTAAAGGGCTGAGAAGAGCTGGCAGGTGTTTATTTGTGTCTATGCCACCTGTGTAGTTATTGATAACATGAACGGCTGCTTGGTATCTTATGGTGTTGTAATTTTCCAGAACATCAACATCTTGGAATCATGGCACGTACCATGGGAAGCCTGTGGTGATGGGCTGTCTGGCGTCACAGGTGTGTATTCAAATGTTTACATTAATGATTTCTGGTTTGTGTAAGTTGGCATAAAATGTGTTATTTCACTCGTGATGTCGAAATTAAATGAAGTTCAGAATGAAGCAAACAGGCATTAAGATGTGATTTTCATAATGAAATGTCTTATCCTTTGTTTTATTTTTCCAGGAGTGGTACTGCTTGCGGGTGTAGGTGGTAGAAACCCACCTTGATGGACTCCACTCATTTTCTTTTGTGGTCAGTGGATATTTGGTAAGGCACATGGCCAATGACCAACATGAACACCCTGGAACTTCGAAAGTGGCTTGGAAGCTGCCCAGCAACCTTGCCATGCCTGTCCCCTATGAGCTGGTAGAGGTGCAGAATGGATTCTGAACTCTGCCGGAAGTTGTGGAAGACATCAGAATCCCGTAGCCATGGAGCAAAGATCGTGGTCTGGCGCTGTAAAGGCACACGGACTGGAGAGTGACAATATTCTTTTGCTGCATCCCTCCTTCTGCTGTCATTCTCAAATAAATAAATACATTAGAATTGAACATGTGTTTTTTTGTTTTGTGTGGGTGCCTACAGACAAAAGGGCCATCCACACTGTAAGATTTAGAGAAGACTTTATCCTTCCGATTGACATTTTCTATGTAGTGCAAGGGCCTGCCTGATTGCATCCAAATTGAAAGTGTTGAGGTTTGAGCTTATATTATATGGTTTGGTTAAGTCTACAGGAAAAAGTCTAGACAAATTGTTAGTGTATGGCCCATTAAGCTGCCAAGGCCGGAGTTTTGCACTTTGCATGCTGCTTGTACTGGTGATGTGAGGGGTTGTAATGTAGAGTAGGGATGTGACAGTGTTGTGTTGAGGTGTGAGGCAAATGTAGTGTTGGACTATGAGGGCCTGTGTTGTTGAAATATGGAGAGAGTCCAATATCAGACACCTATGTTTATTGGTCAAGAAATTGTAAGAACCATGGTAAATATGTAAAGAATTGCATCTCGATAAAACTAGGACCACACTCATAAAATCAAAATTGTGTTGTTTCCATTGATGTGCTTGAAATTTGGGTAGGACACCCCCCTCCCCCCCCAAATTCAAGATAGTTTAAAAAAACTGTTTAAAAAAATGAGAGTGAAAAGAGATCCCAAGTGTAGTGATGTGATTTGAACCCATGACGTTGTGAACTGCAGTGAAGTTGCAAAGCACTTAGCTATTGTGCAGAATAAAGCTGTATGGTGGAAAAAAGGGAGTGTGTTAAGGCTAAAAAGCACATATAGCTAAAGAACTAAACATTGTATGGAATGTGGGAAGAAGACCATGGTAAAATTGTGAGGTTTCATCTTGCCCTGAAGTAGGGTAGGGGTTTGGTCACTTGCCTTTGGTACTTTCCTTCATAAGATCGATTCGACACACAGACAAGATCAAAAAAACACTTAAAATGGTGTAAGCTTGCAAGCGCTTCTGAGTGTAACATTATTTAGCAATATATATGATGTAATCCGTTCCATTTTAGCAATATAAACAAAAAAAGAAAATAAAAAAAGTAGGTGGAGATGGTAAGCCTCGAACCTACAGCAGAGGGAGATGAATTACAGACATGTGATGTGTGCACTAATCCACTAGCCCACATCGCTATGTGAAACTGCTATAAGCAGGAAGACATAAGTTTGCGAATTGGCGAAGCCGCGATCGTAAGTGAATCCCGCTGACGGCGGAATTCATTATTGCTGTTTTACTCGCCAATTCGCCGCAGCGCCAGTTAATTGATTTGAACGCGGCGAAACTGAAACACGTCATAGATGTTTGAAGCTGCAGTTTCTTTAAATCCGGCCCTAAATGTCTTATATTTTTTACACATTTAATGCAGATACTTTTCGAGCTAATGTTTTATATGTATGAAAAAAATGAAAACCATTGTATTTCTCATTCATTTGGTATATACAGTATTTATATTTCCATAAATGTATGTAAACCCTAAGTTTTCTGAGTTCCAAACTTTTAGTTTTCAACTGTTTGCCAAACTTTATTAGAATTAAGGCTTTCCCTTCTGAAGGTGGAGTGTCTCTGCAAGCACAATGAATGCTGACACTCAGCCTATATTTTCTCCAGAGTATTATTTTCAAATTTCATGGTGATAATGGTTTTCTTGCAGACTATTAACTGCACAAATGAGGCTAACAAAATTTCCTCATATGCAGCTCCTAGAGGAAATAATATTTTTTATGTGTTTTCTGCCAAGGTAGATGGAAACACACAACCATTCCTAATAACATTGGAATGTGGGAAATGTTATTCTGATTCAGTATGGAAAAGCAGTTTTTCCCAATAGTTAACAAACGCATTATGAAATTCACACAAGTATAAATATATTTTTTTTGTATTTGAGATGTTTCTTCTGATCTTAAAGAGAGCATTTTTTGTTTGCAATATTTTGCCTATATTAATATTGTAAAACAGAATAGGTGAAAATAATAAGATAAGATAGGACAGATAAGATGGATAGATAAGATAGGATAGATAGATAGATAGATAGATAGATAGATAGATAGATAGATAGATAGATAGATAGATAGATAGATAGATAGATAGATAGATAGATAGATAGATAGATAGATAGATAGATAGATAGATAGATAGATAGATAGATAGATAGATAGATAGATAGATAGATAGATAGATAGATAGATAAGGATAGTCTCCTGATGTATTTTATAAAATGTTTTTGTAGGTAAAGGCATCATCAGCATTGCTGCATGGTGGCTCACTCATTAGTATTTGCAAGAAGTTTATAGCAATATTTACTAAAAACTTAAATCAGTTCAAGTGTGATGAAGTGAAGCAGTGTTCATGTCAAACATCCAATTACAGGCAAGAGAAGCCTATTTTATTTATACTCCCTTGTGCCTGATTGGATGTTTATATTCTGTTTACTTCACGGCACTTCACCCAACTTCATGCATTAGTAAAGCAAGCCCTTCATTTCCCAAAGTTTTCTGTAGATTTTAAAAGTCTTTCAGTTTTCCCTCAAAGGCAAAAAAATTACCTTAATGGTTAATTGATTTACACTGTTTCTAATTAATTGCTGTACATTGTCCCTAGACTGTGTGTTTACATGATTCTTCTGTTTGTACATGAGCATAACAGAGCATAGTTTTATTTATGTATGTATGTATGTATCATTTAGGTCAGTGATAGTCAACTTTCTAGATACAGTGCACTTGAAGTGTTGTTTTGTCATCGCCAAGGGCCACACAGTCTATTCTTCCTAATGTAATGCTGCAGAAGATTGTAAGAGAATACAGAAATACTTGCAAATATGCTTTTAAGAGTGGTCGGTGACTGGGAATAAGGATGATCGAACGGTTCGGGTCGACCATCGGTTCGACCCGAACATTGGATGTTCGATATTCGGCCGAATACCGAACTTTTTGCGGTAAAAGTTCGGTATTTGGCCACCAGAACCGCCCAAAATGCACTGGGACAGGAACTGGGCTTTAAAAGCCCGTGATTGGCCCAGAAACGTCTGCAAAAGCCAATGAGGGGGCAGGAGTCTCCTAGGAACGTGATTGGAGTGACTACGGGGACCAGAGGCCAATCAGGAGTGAATACGCCCCACACTATATAAGATGGCCCCGCCTAACCCCTAGCACAGTGATCCAGAGCCTGTTGAAGAGAGTGGAAGCAGTTCTCTGACTCCTGCTTTGCTATACTACATTTCCTACATATCGAGTGGTTCTAAAGCTCCATATAGCAGAATTGTATTTAGCTTACAGCCAGTGTAGTTAGATATAGCGATTGTGCTGGTTCTTAGAGTTACAAAAAAAAAAAGGGACAGTGTCAGTCTTCTGCTGTATGGAGCTTTCTATTTAGTGGAAAGGGATATCTAGTGTAGTTAGGGAACTTTGTACTACATTAGTTATATTTAATAATTGAGTTTCTGTAGGGAAAGTGTGAGGGTTTTGTGTAGTGAGCACGTTGCACAGTGCTGCTGTATCACAGCAGGTATGCGTGCTTGCTAGGCAGCAAAATACAGTGACAACTTAACGCCTGTTGTTCAAAGTGTTAGGTGCACTGTACAAAAGCCTTTGCAACTGTGCGTGACACGCATCTGCTGTGCTGTATCCAGCGACAACTGTGGGTCGCATAGCAGTGTGCGTTTTTCACCGCACACAGTTGCCAACGCATCAGTGACAACCTAACGCCTGTTGTTCAAAGCGTTAGGTCCACTGTGCAAAAGGCTTTGCAACTGTGCGTGACACGCATCTGCTGTGCTGTATCCAGCGACAACTGTGGGTCGCATAGCAGTGTGCGTTTTTCACCGCACACAGTTGCCAACGCATCAGTGACAACCTAACGCCTGTTGTTCAAAGCGTTAGGTCCACTGTGCAAAAGGCTTTGCTACTGTGCGTGACACGCATCTGCTGTGCTGTATCCAGCGACAACTGTGGGTCGCATAGCAGTGTGCGTTTTTCACCGCACACAGTTGCCAACGCATCAGTGACAAATATGCCTGGTAGACCAAGAAAAGGCATACGTGGCCCTGCTGCGGAAAGGGGCACAGCTTCTAGGGTGTCTAGAGGCAGGGGTGGACGTGGTGGTCAGTCCTCAGCCAGGCCACCATTTGGATTGTTCTCCAGCAGTGGCCAAGCTATACATCCACAGTATGTACAGGAGGTGGTGGACTATATGACCAAACCCTCATCATCGGCATCATCTGCAACTACAGTGACCCAGGCAGAGAAAAGTGGTCAGTCTTCTGCAGTTGTCAGAACAAATACAGATGAGTCCATGTCCACCTCACGTCCTCCCTTAGACCCAACTTCAGACATGACAGAGGAGTCAGCTGAGCAGTTTGACCACAGTGTCGGCCATCTACTCCAGCCTGATGCTCAGTCCTTTATGGAGTCTGATGTTGGGTCTGAGTTTGAGGAGGAGGCAGAGCAAACAAGAGGGGAGAGCAGACGGCCCGCTCCATCTAAGGCCGCACCTGTTGTCTCCCGGGCCAGGCCTGATGCTCAGTCTTTGATGGAGTCAGATTTTGGGTCTGAGGTTGAGGAGGAGGCAGAGCAAACAAGAGGGGAGAGCAGACGGCCCGCTCCATCTAAGGCCGCACCTGTTGTCTCCCAGGCCAGGCCTGATGCTCAGTCTTTGATGGAGTCAGATGTTGGGTCTGAGGTTGAGGAGGAGGCAGAGCAAGCAAGAGGGGAGAGCAGACGGCCCGCTCCATCTAAGGCCGCACCTGTTGTCTCCCGGGCCACTATACACACCTCATCTTGCTGGGACTTTTTTGAGACATCCCATGCAGACAAAACAGTTGCGATCTGCAAGATTTGTAAGAAGGGTATAAAACGTGGCAGAAATGTCAACCACCTGGGTACAAGCTGCCTAAACAGGCATTTGACAACCCACCACTCGGCCCGTTGGCAAAAGCATTTAAAGAACCGACAAAAGGGCCAAAGATCGGTCAGTCGGCCTCCTAGTCCTCCTCGCGCTCCTCCTCATGCTCCCCCTGCTCCACCTGCTCCACCTGCACATCAGTCTGTTCCTGGCCCTGCTATAGTCACTCGTCACCTGTTGGCAGCCTCCACTGACAGGGATGATGATATAGCAGGCAGTGTCGCATCTACCTCCAGCACACCACCAGCTGTAACATCTAGACGCCAAATTTCGATTCCACACATGCTGGAACGAAAAAAAATGTATACTCCCCGCCACCCACATGCCCAGCGTCTAAACAGTAGTTTGGCTAAACTACTGGCTCTGCAACTATTACCATTTAACCTGGTAGAGTCTGCTCCCTTCCGTGACTTCGCAGAATGTGCAGTTCCACAGTGGCAGGTGCCAAGTCGGCATTACTTTGCCCGTAAGGCCCTGCCATCCCTATACCAACATGTGGAAGGCAATGTAGTGTCGTCCCTGGCCAAGTCAGTCAGCCGTAAAATACACTTGACGGCTGACACTTGGTCAAGCAAACATGGGCAGGGACGGTACATTTCTGTCACTGCTCACTGGGTGACACTGCTTGCCAGCGGAAGGGATTGTAGCCAGGGCTCGGTGCTGCGGCCAGTGTTGCCCCCACGTCTGCAAACAGCTGGTGGTGTCGCTGATCCGGGTAGATCGATCACTTCTACCCCCTCCTGCTCCTCCTCCTCTACCACCTCCATGCCCTCCTCTGCAGAATGGTCCTTTGAATATGATGAGGTACCACGTAAACGTTCAAAGGGCTATTCTATGTCTCAGGCCAAAAGGTGTCACGCAGTGCTGCAGCTTGTGTGTCTAGGGGACAGGCTGCACACTTCCCCTCAGATTCTTGGGGCTCTGCAGGCACAGGCCGAGAGGTGGTTGACACCACGCCAGCTGCAGCCAGGGATGGTGGTTACTGATAATGGGTCAAACCTCCTGGCCGCCCTTCGTCAGGGAAAGTTAACCCATGTGCCATGCCTGGCGCATGTCCTGAATCTCATGGTACAGCGGTTTTTGAACTCGTACCCGGGAATGCAGGATGTGCTAAGGATGGCAAGAAGGGTGTGCAGTCACTTCAGGCGGTCGTACAGTGCCACTGCACGTTTGGCCGAAGTGCAGCGCGAGTTTCATCTGCCGGTACACCGCCTCATCTGTGACATGCCCACCCGCTGGAACTCCACCTTGGCTATGCTGCAGCACCTGTACACGCAGCAGAGGGCCCTCAATGAATACCTATGCGAGTACGGCACCAGCACTGGCTCTGCGCGCCTGGGCTTCTTTTCACCACGGCAGTGGCTTTTGATTAAGGATGCATGCGCTGTCCTCTCGCCATTTGAGGAGGCCACAAGGATGGTCAGCCGGGACAGCGCATGCATCAGTGACACCCTACCGGTACTGTTTTTGTTAGAGGACACTCTGCGTGGCATTATGGACAGGGCACTGGAGGCAGAGCAGCAGGAGGAAGAGGAGGACTTCCTTGCCTCTCAAGGCCCCCTTTAACCTGAGAATCCTGACCTCATTATGCCTAGCTCCCAGAGGCCCGAGCAGGATCCAGGGGTGGAAGAGGAGGAGGAGGAGGACGATTCTGCGGGAACTTTTGCAGGGTTTGAGGAGGAGGAGGAGGAGGAAGACATGCGGCAATCTGCAAGGCCTAGTTTGACTCCCTCGGGACACTTTGGAGTAGTGCGTGGCTGGGAGGAGGAGGAGCCCATTCAAGATAATGTCGTTTTGAGTGACCCCGAGGAGTCAGCTTCTCAGGCCTTCGCTAATTTGCGACGCATGGGAAACATCATGCTTCAGAGCCTGCGAAAGGACCCCAGAATCAAGGCCATTAAAGAGACTAACCACTATTGGTTGGCCACCCTACTTGACCCCCGGTACAAGTCTAAAGTCTCGGAGCTTTTCCCATCCACCCAGAGAGTCCACAGGATCAAATCCCTTGAGGACAGTCTCAAGAGGATTCTGGTGAACACGTTCCCTGACTCCCGTAGGGTGCAGGGGCGGGGATAACCTACCATGGATTCTACTGGTGGTCACGAGAGGAGCGTTGGAGAAGGCGTGCGGTTGACGGATCCCTTTCGGTCTTTTTTTAGTCCTCACCGCCCAGGCCTCTCAGCTGCCACATCGCATCGACAGCGTCTGCATCACATGGTGGACGATTACGTGAGGGCACAAAGTGACACAGAGGGCTTTTCATGTGACGATGCCGATCCACTGGCATACTGGGTCTTAAGATTAGACCACTGGCCAGAACTGGCCCAGTATGCCATGGAGTTGTTGGCCTGCCCTGCTTCCAGTGTCCTATCGGAACGGGCATTCAGCGCAGCAGGAGGATTCGTCACAGACCATCGAACAAGACTCTCCACCGACTCAGTCAACCGTTTGACATTCATTAAAATGAATCAGTCGTGGATATCAAGCTTTGGTGCACCTGATGCAGACCTTGTAGACTAGGCTATCGTTGTGATGTGGCAGCTGAGCCTCAGTTTAAGCCTGGACCATGGTGCCACCCTCAAACCCTCCTCTCATTCTCTTTACGTTCACAGAACCTCATTTTGGTTATAACAAAAACTACCATGTTTGCGCACCTGTTCCACAGGTGCACACCTTTACAATTTTTGGGCCTCCTTCAACACCAGCTCTTTGGGGTTAAGGTGGGGAGGCTATGCTATTCAACAGTATTCATCCAAAACATCTCTAATCTTGTTCACTCTGCACTACATTGTGGCCCCTACCCCTAACCCTAACCCTCAATGTATCCGTGCATATATGTCTGTTTCTTGTGAGAATTCAAGTTAAAGTGCACCAAACACCATTTTACATGAAATAAAGTGCAACTACATACATCTTTGGACTTCTTGAAAACATTTGGTAATAATAGCCCCATTGTGGAAATACACCTGTTAATTATATGCACATTTAAAGAGACAGCACCTTTTTCCAAAAAAAACTCTAATCTTGTTCCCAGTGCACTGCATTATGTCCCCATCATACACATTGGCTGTGCCGTTGATTAGGAGCAAAAGAAAGGTGTGGTTAAGCAAAAAAGTCATTTTTGAAGGTTTGGTATGCTATTATTCTGGTTCTGGACATGCTACAGAGCTGAAACTTCACAGGTACACATTTTAGACCCCCCAGACACTAAATCCAAAGAAATCTCTTTTTTTTTTTTTTTTTTTTTTTTTTAATAATTGGCTCTCTATCAAAAACGACAATTTTTAAGAACTTTTTTTTGTGTGATTAATAGTCCCTGGGGCATGACCCAGAACCCTAGGCACTTTTTAGGGGCATTTATTGGGTTTTAGGGCTTCAAAATGGGGTTTTTTGATTCCAGAAGTTCGGGTCCCATCAGGCCCGGATTGGCCAATCGGGAGAACCGGGAGAATTCCCGGTGGGCTGGTCGGGTTGAGGGCCGGTGACACCGGTGCTCTAAAATTTAGAACACAGCTGACAGAGAGGAGGCAGGACTGGTTGCTTAGCAGAGAGGAGGCGGCACGGATATAATACATCCTCGGGTCTGAGAGGAGGCGGGGCTGAGGCGGGACGGACTGCTTAGCTGGGAGGAGACGGGACGGAGGTAGAGAAAAAATGTAATCAGCAAGCTCTGCATTATTACAATTATGCTCGACCTCCGTCCCGCCTCCTCCTAGCTAAGCAGTTCGTCCCGCCTCCGCCCCGCCTCCTCTCAGACCCGAGGATGTCTTCTCTCCCTCCCACCTCCTCCCAGCTAAGCACTTCGTCCCGCCTCCGCCCCGCCTCCTGTCTCAGCTAAGTAATCTGTCCCGCCTCCTCTGCCAGCAATGACCTAATGACGCTGGGGGGGGGGCGCCATTTTCAAATCGAAAGAAAAAAACTGCAGTGGCCCAGCAGTGGCGCTCGCCTCTCATCACGGCCAGGTAAGACCCCTCCACAGCCTCTGACCATCTCTCCCTGTACCATGCCCACAGCCTCTGACCATCTCTCCCTGTACCATGCCCACAGCCTCTAACCATCTCCCCCCTGTACCGTGCCCACAGCCTCTAACCATCTCCCCTTGTACCATGCCCACAGCCTCTAACCATCTCCCCTTGTACCATGCCCACAGCCTCTAACCATCTCTCCCTGTACCATGCCCACAGCCTCTAACCATCTCCCCTTGTACCATGCCCACAGCCTCTGACCATCTCTCCCTGTACCATGCCCACAGCCTCTGACCATCTCCCCCTGTACCATGCCCACAGCCTCTGACCATCTCCCCTTGTACCATGCCCACAGCCTCTAACCATCTCCCCTTGTACCATGCCCACAGCCTCTGACCATCTCTCCCTGTACCATGCCCACAGCCTCTGACCATCTCCCCCTGTACCATGCCCACAGCCTCTGACCATC
This sequence comes from Pelophylax lessonae, assembly GCF_965119305.1. Taxonomy (NCBI): domain Eukaryota; kingdom Metazoa; phylum Chordata; class Amphibia; order Anura; family Ranidae; genus Pelophylax; species Pelophylax lessonae. The sequence goes on along the minus strand of NC_138773.1, from coordinate 122,083,774 downwards.
TCCCCCCTGTACCATGCCCACAGCCTCTAACCATCTCCCCTTGTACAATGCCCACAGCCTCTAACCATCTCCCCTTGTACCATGCCCACAGCCTCTGACCATCTCCCCCTGTACCATGCCCACAGCCTCTGACCATCTCCCCTTGTACCATGCCCACAGCCTCTAACCATCTCCCCTTGTACCATGTCCACAGCCTCTAACCATCTCTCCCTGTACCATGCCCACAGCCTCTAACCATCTCCCCTTGTACCATGCCCACAGCCTCTAACCATCTCCCCTTGTACCATGCCCACAGCCTCTGACCATCTCCCCCTGTACCATGCCCACAGCCTCTGACCATCTCCCCTTGTACCATGCCCACAGCCTCTAACCATCTCCCCTTGTACCATGCCCACAGCCTCTGACCATCTCTCCCTGTACCATGCCCACAGCCTCTAACCATCTCTCCCTGTACCGTGCCCACAGCCTCTAACCATCTCTCCCTGTACCGTGCCCACAGCCTCTGACCATCTCCCCTTGTACCATGCCCACAGCCTCTAACCATCTCTCCCTGTACCGTGCCCACAGCCTCTAACCATCTCTCCCTGTACCGTGCCCACAGCCTCTGACCATCTCCCCTTGTACCATGCCCACAGCCTCTAACCATCTCTCCCTGTACCGTGCCCACAGCCTCTGACCATCTCCCCTTGTACCATGCCCACAGCCTCTAACCATCTCTCCCTGTACCGTGCCCACAGCCTCTGACCATCTCCCCTTGTACCATGCCCACAGCCTCTAACCATCTCCCCCTGTACCATGCCCACAGCCTCTAACCATCTCCCCTTGTACCATGCCCACAGCCTCTGACCATCTCTCCCTGTACCATGCCCACAGCCTCTAACCATCTCCCCCTGTACCATGCCCACAGCCTCTAACCATCTCCCCTTGTACCATGCCCACAGCCTCTGACCATCTCTCCCTGTACCATGCCCACAGCCTCTAACCATCTCTCCCTGTACCATGCCCACAGCCTCTAACCATCTCTCCCTGTACCATGCCCACAGCCTCTAACCATCTCTCCCTGTACCATGCCCACAGCCTCTGACCATCTCCCCTTGTACCATGCCCACAGCCTCTAACCATCTCTCCCTGTACCATGCCCACAGCCTCTGACCATCTCCCCTTGTACCATGCCCACAGCCTCTAACCATCTCCCCTTGTACCATGCCCACAGCCTCTAACCATCTCCCCTTGTACCATGCCCACAGCCTCTGACCATCTCTCCCTGTACCATGCCCACAGCCTCTAACCATCTCCCCCTGTACCATGCCCACAGCCTCTAACCATCTCCCCCTGTACCATGCCCACAGCCTCTAACCATCTCCCCTTGTACCATGCCCACAGCCTCTAACCATCTCTCCCTGTACCATGCCCACAGCCTCTAACCATCTCCCCTTGTACCATGCCCACAGCCTCTAACCATCTCTCCCTGTACCATGCCCACAGCCTCTAACCATCTCCCCTTGTACCATGCCCACAGCCTCTGACCATCTCTCCCTGTACCATGCCCACAGCCTCTGACCATCTCCCCCTGTACCATGCCCACAGCCTCTGACCATCTCCCCTTGTACCATGCCCACAGCCTCTAACCATCTCCCCTTGTACCATGCCCACAGCCTCTGACCATCTCTCCCTGTACCATGCCCACAGCCTCTGACCATCTCCCCCTGTACCATGCCCACAGCCTCTGACCATCTCCCCCCTGTACCATGCCCACAGCCTCTGACCATCTCCCCTTGTACCATGCCCACAGCCTCTAACCATCTCCCCTTGTACCATGTCCACAGCCTCTGACCATCTCCCCTTGTACCATGCCCACAGCCTCTGACCATCTCCCCCTGTACCATGCCCACAGCCTCTGACCATCTCCCCTTGTACCATGCCCACAGCCTCTAACCATCTCCCCTTGTACCATGTCCACAGCCTCTAACCATCTCTCCCTGTACCATGCCCACAGCCTCTAACCATCTCCCCTTGTACCATGCCCACAGCCTCTAACCATCTCTCCCTGTACCATGCCCACAGCCTCTGACCATCTCCCCCTGTACCATGCCCACAGCCTCTGACCATCTCCCCTTGTACCATGCCCACAGCCTCTAACCATCTCCCCTTGTACCATGCCCACAGCCTCTGACCATCTCTCCCTGTACCATGCCCACAGCCTCTAACCATCTCTCCCTGTACCGTGCCCACAGCCTCTAACCATCTCTCCCTGTACCGTGCCCACAGCCTCTGACCATCTCCCCTTGTACCATGCCCACAGCCTCTAACCATCTCTCCCTGTACCATGCCCACAGCCTCTAACCATCTCTCCCTGTACCGTGCCCACAGCCTCTGACCATCTCCCCTTGTACCATGCCCACAGCCTCTAACCATCTCTCCCTGTACCGTGCCCACAGCCTCTGACCATCTCCCCTTGTACCATGCCCACAGCCTCTAACCATCTCCCCCTGTACCATGCCCACAGCCTCTAACCATCTCCCCTTGTACCATGCCCACAGCCTCTGACCATCTCTCCCTGTACCATGCCCACAGCCTCTAACCATCTCCCCCTGTACCATGCCCACAGCCTCTAACCATCTCCCCTTGTACCATGCCCACAGCCTCTGACCATCTCTCCCTGTACCATGCCCACAGCCTCTAACCATCTCTCCCTGTACCATGCCCACAGCCTCTAACCATCTCTCCCTGTACCATGCCCACAGCCTCTAACCATCTCTCCCTGTACCGTGCCCACAGCCTCTGACCATCTCCCCTTGTACCATGCCCACAGCCTCTAACCATCTCTCCCTGTACCATGCCCACAGCCTCTGACCATCTCCCCTTGTACCATGCCCACAGCCTCTAACCATCTCCCCTTGTACCATGCCCACAGCCTCTAACCATCTCCCCTTGTACCATGCCCACAGCCTCTGACCATCTCTCCCTGTACCATGCCCACAGCCTCTAACCATCTCCCCCTGTACCATGCCCACAGCCTCTAACCATCTCTCCCTGTACCATGCCCACAGCCTCTGACCATCTCTCCCTGTACCATGCCCACAGCCTCTGACCATCTCTCCCTGTACCATGCCCACACCCTCTAACCATCTCTCCCCTTGTACCATGCCCACAGCCTCTAACCATCTCTCCCTGTACCATGCCCACAGCCTCTGACCATCTCCCCTTGTACCATGCCCACAGCCTCTAACCATCTCCCCTTGTACCATGCCCACAGCCTCTAACCATCTCCCCCCTGTACCATGCCCACAGCCTCTAACCATCTCCCCTTGTACCATGCCCACAGCCTCTGACCATCTCTCCCTGTACCATGCCCACAGCCTCTAACCATCTCCCCTTGTACCATGCCCACAGCCTCTACCCATCTCTCCCTGTACCATGCCCACAGCCTCTGACCATCTCCCCTTGTACCATGCCCACAGCCTCTAACCATCTCCCCTTGTACCATGCCCACAGCCTCTAACCATCTCCCCTTGTACCATGCCCACAGCCTCTGACCATCTCTCCCTGTACCATGCCCACAGCCTCTAACCATCTCCCCCTGTACCATGCCCACAGCCTCTAACCATCTCTCCCTGTACCATGCCCACAGCCTCTAACCATCTCTCCCTGTACCATGCCCACAGCCTCTGACCATCTCTCCCTGTACCATGCCCACAGCCTCTAACCATCTCCCCCTGTACCATGCCCACAGCCTCTAACCATCTCTCCCTGTACCATGCCCACAGCCTCTGACCATCTCTCCCTGTACCATGCCCACACCCTCTAACCATCTCTCCCCTTGTACCATGCCCACAGCCTCTAACCATCTCTCCCTGTACCATGCCCACAGCCTCTGACCATCTCCCCTTGTACCATGCCCACAGCCTCTAACCATCTCCCCTTGTACCATGCCCACAGCCTCTAACCATCTCCCCTTGTACCATGCCCACAGCCTCTGACCATCTCTCCCTGTACCATGCCCACAGCCTCTAACCATCTCTCCCTGTACCGTGCCCACAGCCTCTAACCATCTCTCCCTGTACCGTGCCCACAGCCTCTGACCATCTCCCCTTGTACCATGCCCACAGCCTCTAACCATCACTCCCTGTACCATGCCCACAGCCTCTGACCATCTCCCCTTGTACCATGCCCACAGCCTCTAACCATCTCCCCTTGTACCATGCCCACAGCCTCTAACCATCTCCCCTTGTACCATGCCCACAGCCTCTGACCATCTCTCCCTGTACCATGCCCACAGCCTCTAACCATCTCTCCCTGTACCGTGCCCACAGCCTCTAACCATCTCTCCCTGTACCGTGCCCACAGCCTCTGACCATCTCCCCTTGTACCATGCCCACAGCCTCTAACCATCTCTCCCTGTACCATGCCCACAGCCTCTGACCATCTCCCCTTGTACCATGCCCACAGCCTCTAACCATCTCCCCTTGTACCATGCCCACAGCCTCTAACCATCTCCCCTTGTACCATGCCCACAGCCTCTGACCATCTCTCCCTGTACCATGCCCACAGCCTCTAACCATCTCCCCCTGTACCATGCCCACAGCCTCTAACCATCTCTCCCTGTACCATGCCCACAGCCTCTGACCATCTCTCCCTGTACCATGCCCACAGCCTCTGACCATCTCTCCCTGTACCATGCCCACACCCTCTAACCATCTCTCCCCTTGTACCATGCCCACAGCCTCTAACCATCTCTCCCTGTACCATGCCCACAGCCTCTGACCATCTCCCCTTGTACCATGCCCACAGCCTCTAACCATCTCCCCTTGTACCATGCCCACAGCCTCTAACCATCTCCCCCCTGTACCATGCCCACAGCCTCTAACCATCTCCCCTTGTACCATGCCCACAGCCTCTGACCATCTCTCCCTGTACCATGCCCACAGCCTCTAACCATCTCCCCTTGTACCATGCCCACAGCCTCTAACCATCTCTCCCTGTACCATGTCCACAGCCTCTGACCATCTCCCCTTGTACCATGCCCACAGCCTCTAACCATCTCCCCTTGTACCATGCCCACAGCCTCTAACCATCTCCCCTTGTACCATGCCCACAGCCTCTGACCATCTCTCCCTGTACCATGCCCACAGCCTCTAACCATCTCCCCCTGTACCATGCCCACAGCCTCTAACCATCTCTCCCTGTACCATGCTCACAGCCTCTAACCATCTCTCCCTGTACCATGCCCACAGCCTCTGACCATCTCTCCCTGTACCATGCCCACAGCCTCTAACCATCTCCCCCTGTACCATGCCCACAGCCTCTAACCATCTCTCCCTGTACCATGCCCACAGCCTCTGACCATCTCTCCCTGTACCATGCCCACACCCTCTAACCATCTCTCCCCTTGTACCATGCCCACAGCCTCTAACCATCTCTCCCCTTGTACCATGCCCACAGCCTCTAACCATCTCTCCCCTTGTACCATGCCCACAGCCTCTAACCATCTCTCCCTGTACCATGCCCACACCCTCTAACCATCTCTCCCCTTGTACCATGCCCACAGCCTCTAACCATCTCTCCCTGTACCATGCCCACAGCCTCTGACCATCTCTCCCTGTACCATGCCCACAGCCTCTGACCATCTCCCCCTGTACCATGCCCACAGCCTCTAACCATCTCCCCTTGTACCATGCCCACAGCCTCTAACCATCTCTCCCTGTACCATGCCCACAGCCTCTGACCATCTCTCCCTGTACCATGCCCACAGCCTCTAACCATCTCTCCCTGTACCGTGCCCACAGCCTCTGACCATCTCCCCTTGTACCATGCCCACAGCCTCTAACCATCTCTCCTTGTACCATGCCCACAGCCTCTAACCATCTCCCCCTGTACCATGCCCACAGCCTCTAACCATCTCCCCTTGTACCATGCCCACAGCCTCTGACCATCTCTCCCTGTACCATGCCCACAGCCTCTAACCATCTCCCCCTGTACCATGCCCACAGCCTCTAACCATCTCTCCCTGTACCATGCCCACAGCCTCTAACCATCTCTCCCTGTACCATGCCCACAGCCTCTAACCATCTCTCCCTGTACCATGCCCACAGCCTCTAACCATCTCTCCCTGTACCATGCCCACAGCCTCTAACCATCTCTCCCTGTACCGTACCCACAGCCTCTGACCATCTCTCCCTGTACCATGCCCACAGCCTCTGACCATCTCTCCCTGTACCATGCCCACACCCTCTAACCATCTCTCCCCTTGTACCATGCCCACAGCCTCTAACCATCTCTCCCTGTACCATGCCCACAGCCTCTGACCATCTCCCCTTGTACCATGCCCACAGCCTCTAACCATCTCCCCTTGTACCATGCCCACAGCCTCTAACCATCTCCCCCCTGTACCATGCCCACAGCCTCTAACCATCTCCCCTTGTACCATGCCCACAGCCTCTGACCATCTCTCCCTGTACCATGCCCACAGCCTCTAACCATCTCTCCCTGTACCATGCCCACAGCCTCTGACCATCTCCCCTTGTACCATGCCCACAGCCTCTAACCATCTCCCCTTGTACCATGCCCACAGCCTCTAACCATCTCCCCTTGTACCATGCCCACAGCCTCTGACCATCTCTCCCTGTACCATGCCCACAGCCTCTAACCATCTCCCCCTGTACCATGCCCACAGCCTCTAACCATCTCTCCCTGTACCATGCCCACAGCCTCTAACCATCTCTCCCTGTACCATGCCCACAGCCTCTGACCATCTCTCCCTGTACCATGCCCACAGCCTCTAACCATCTCCCCCTGTACCATGCCCACAGCCTCTAACCATCTCTCCCTGTACCATGCCCACAGCCTCTAACCATCTCTCCCTGTACCATGCCCACAGCCTCTGACCATCTCTCCCTGTACCATGCCCACACCCTCTAACCATCTCTCCCCTTGTACCTTGCCCACAGCCTCTAACCATCTCTCCCTGTACCATGCCCACAGCCTCTGACCATCTCCCCTTGTACCATGCCCACAGCCTCTAACCATCTCCCCTTGTACCATGCCCACAGCCTCTAACCATCTCCCCCCTGTACCATGCCCACAGCCTCTAACCATCTCCCCTTGTACCATGCCCACAGCCTCTGACCATCTCTCCCTGTACCATGCCCACAGCCTCTAACCATCTCCCCTTGTACCATGCCCACAGCCTCTAACCATCTCTCCCTGTACCATGCCCACAGCCTCTGACCATCTCCCCTTGTACCATGCCCACAGCCTCTAACCATCTCCCCTTGTACCATGCCCACAGCCTCTAACCATCTCCCCTTGTACCATGCCCACAGCCTCTAACCATCTCCCCCTGTACCATGCACACAGCCTCTAACCATCTCCCCTTGTACCATGCCCACAGCCTCTAACCATCTCCCCTTGTACCATGCCCACAGCCTCTAACCATCTCTCCCTGTACCATGCCCACAGCCTCTAACCATCTCCCCTTGTACCATGCCCACAGCCTCTAACCATCTCTCCCTGTACCATGCCCACAGCCTCTAACCATCTCCCCTTGTACCGTGCCCGCAGCCTCTAACCATCTCCCCTTGTACCATGCCCGCAGCCTCTAACCATCTCCCCTTGTACCATGCCCACAGCCTCTGACCATCTCTCCCTGTACCATGCCCACAGCCTCTAACCATCTCCCCTTGTACCATGCCCACAGCCTCTAACCATCTCTCCCTGTACCATGCCCACAGCCTCTAACCATCTCCCCTTGTACCGTGCCCGCAGCCTCTAACCATCTCTCCCTGTACCATGCCCACAGCCTCTAACCATCTCCCCCTGTACCCCATAGACATGCATTATGTCCGTATATCATCCGCAAACGGATAGGATGATATGCAGACATACGGACCGGATGACACAAGTGTCATCCGTGTCCGTAAAAAAAAAAAAAAAAAGTGCCACAGCGGACAAAAAAAACGGAGCGGCCGTGTGAAAGAGGCCTTATGCCCCGTACACACGTGCAGATTATCTGCAGACTTTTGTCTGCAGACTTACCAAAACCATATAATATGAGGTCAAACCTAAACACTTTCAATTTGTATGCAATCCGGCAGGCCCTTGCACTACATAGAAAAGGTAAGTCTGCAGACAAAAGTCTTCAGATAATCTGCACGTGTGTACGGGGCATTAGGCTACTGAATTTGCACTGAATTGTAAATATTTTTTGAAAAATACAATGAATTACAAGGCTGTAGAGAATAGAGAACAGTGCACCTTTGCAAACTTATATTCTGAGGTTTTAATTACATTATTTTAATATAGTCAGTCATGAACTAAAGTGGGCCGGTCTAAGTCATGAAACTCCAGGGCTGAAAATGAGTCCCACTCCGGCCCTGGGTCCCATTGATTTCAATGGGGTTCTGGAATCCGAACCGAACTTTCCTGAAATTCGGGTGTTCTGGTCGAACCGAACTTTTCAAAAGTTCGATCATCCCTAACTGGGAACCTGCTGCAGAAGATGGTCAGAAACAACGTTCATATTACATGAGACCAGGGGCATTATTAGCACCCTTAGGCCTAAGAATATACCTTGGCTGTCTGCTACATTGTTGTATGAGGTCTGTAAGTTCAGGGAGGGATGGGTTTTATTGGGGTACACAATGATCCTGGGGGGTGAAAAAGATTTGTGCCTGGGGGGAATTTTTTTTTTTGGGGGGGGGGGGGGGGGGAATATGTGCTGGTAGGACTGATTTAGGGGGGAAGAGGATCTGTGCTGGTTGGAGAAGGATTTTTTACCGGAAAGGGGGATTTGCATTGGGAGAGGGATTTGCGTTGGGAGAGGGATTTGTGCTGTTCGAGGGAACTTATTCGAGGAGAAGATGATATTGGCTGGGGGGGGGGGGTGATTTAGGGGAGTACAGATTTGTGCTAGGAGGTGGTATTTCTAAATGGAGCATGTGACAGACTGCTTGGCACCCTTCTTTGGTGCTTCCAAAGGCTCTAAATCTGTATCTATGTCCTTAGTTCTCAGAGTCTGTGTGTGTCAGGGGAAACATAGGGCAATCTTACCGAATGGACACATTGGGAAGTTGCCCGGGGGGGCCCCACCTGCCCAGCAACCCAGCCCCAGCCAAGCATTAGTTCAGATTCCCGCAGACAGCAGCTCTGCGCTGCTGTCAGGCCACTTGGGCCTTGGAGGGGGAGCCCACAACTGCCGGAATGCCTGTCTGCCTCCACGGGAACAGGCACACACAGGACAGTCAAGTCTGACTCCTGTCCGTGTGTGTGGTCACCGGACCCAGCTGCCTAACTTGAAAGCTGTTAATAGCTTAGCACTGCTGTACCAATAAATATCTCCTTATCGACAATTTGCATTTTTATTCTCGTGGGTGATTGTGTAGGCAGGGCCCCAGTGCACTGCATTACCCGGGGCCCTTTAATGCTCTTAAGATGGCACTGGGGAAATATGGATCTGAATCCAAAGCAAGACTACTCCAAGGGTCCCCCAGGCACACACCCCCCAAGAATAGAGCCCCCACAAAAGCCAGGGCCCGTAGTCAGTAGGCAAGAGGCTACCCTGCAAGCCCCTCCAAAAGCCACCGTCCCTGTTGAGTCTGTCACAGACCATTTGTATTGGGAAGGGGAATTTATGTTTTTTGTTTAACCACTTCCCAGGAATCGACATACCACAGAGAAGTGATAGTACCGGGATGATGCCTGCAGCTGTAGGCATCAACCCAGTCTCATTCTTTAGAACAGGTGGTCGGCTTTCAGAGAATAACAGCTGATGTGGGTCAGGAGCCACTCGGCCGTTATCCCAGTGAGCAGGAGGGGACGTCTCCCCTCCTCCCACCGCCCTTAGCGACTCTGCCTGGAACTCCCATCCCACCAGGAGACCCGAGCAACCAGCCAACACGTCCGCCCCAAACAAAGCCCTATTCAGCTTTGTTCTGGTCTCCAATATAATAACCTGGAAGCAGCATCATTACGCCACTCCCAGTTTTCTCGGTGGCTAATGGCCCCAAATTTTAAAAACTGTCAGTATTCAAAAATGCCCATTTTAACATATTGAATACTTTGAAGTACAGTGGAGGGGTCTGGGGTCTTTTAGACCCCGATCCCTTCATAAAGAGTACCTGTCGTTGCCTATTACTGTCACAAGGGATGTTTACATTCCTTGTGACAGCAATATTAGACACAGTGGGAGCCAGACCGTGGGAGGAGCGGTGGCAATCACCACCGGACTCCCGCGATCTTCACAGAAACTGACAGACGACCTGCCCGCTTATGTAAACAAAGCTGGCGGGTCTTCTGTCACACAGGCAGAATGAGATCATGAGTTTGAGCTAAGCTGAAACCCCAATCTCTGTGTGTCTGTCACAGAGCCCCCCACCCCCCACAGTTAGTAAGCACAGACAGGCATACATTTAACCCTTTGATTACCCCCCAGTGTTAACCCCTTCCCTGCCAGTATTATTTATACAGTGCATATTATTTAGCACTGATTACTGTAATAATATCACTGGTCCCCAAAAAGTGTCAAAAATGTCAGTTAAGGGTCTGATCTGTCCGCCGCAATGTCGCAGTCTCGCTAAAAATCGCTGATCGCCGCCATTACTTAAAAAACAAAAAAATAAATAAAAAGTCCAAAAATCTATCCCGTAGTTTGTAAACGCTATAACTTTTGCGCAAACCAATTAAAATACACTTTTACCAAAAATATGTAGCAGAATACAAATTGGCCTAAACTGATAAAAAAAAATTGATTTTTTACATTTTTTTATTGGGAATGTTTTATAGCAGAATGTAAAATATATTGTGGTTTTTTTTTTTTTCAAAAATTGTCGCTCTTTTTTTGTTTTTAGTGCAAAATCAAAATACTGCAGAGGTGATCAAATACCACCAAAAGAAAGCTCTATTTTTGGGGAAAAATTACATAAATTGTATTTGGGTACAGCGTCGCACGACCGCACAATTTTTAGTTAAAGTAATGCAATGCCGAATCGCAAAAAATGGCCTGGTCATTAAGGAGGTAAAACCTTCTGGGGCTGAAGTGGTTAAACCACACATGTGAGGTATCGCCACGATTGCCAAAGTGAGAGCAATAAAAAAAAGACCTAAGTCATCTCCATAATATAGTGCAAGTGGTACATCAACCACAAGTGGTACAGAAATAGTCCCTAACACAGTGGGAGCTTACAAAATGGTGAAGAACCACCTGTGCGACGGAGGAGTCTGCTGAGGAATAAAAGTAAAAAGGGCAAGAAAATTACTGGCATGATAAAAAGAAGGGAAAGGATTGGGTAACGCAAGAATAGGGAAGCAAGGTAAAGCAAGAATGAGGAAGGAGGGAGGAGGTGCCCCAGAGGCTCAGGTTTGTGATGATGGAAAGTGGTCAAGCCAAGGCTGCCAAGTGCGTACGAACTTGTTGTGTGTTTCGTTGAGGATTGCTGTCCATTTCTCATTAATGAGCATGCCATGTACACCTATTCAAAGCTAAGTGTTGGTGATTTACATGCCCTTGATTTTGTCTGTTTCGTTGTCATAAAATTGTGGGTGATGTGTATGCACTCACGTCGGGTTATTTTTCTCTATGTTTAGGTAAGAGTGCTTCCTAGGGGTTTTTGTGCAGATTAATGTGGAGAAGTATATTGACCAAAGTGTATACCCGTATGCACAGCCTTTTTACCTGGCTGTGTGTTGAGTTATTTTGAGGGGGGACAGCAAATTTGCACTGTTATACAAGCTGTACACTCACTACATTGTAGCAAAGTGTCATTTTTTCAGTGTTGTCACATAAAAAGATAAAATAAAATGTTTATAAAAATGTGAGGGGTGTACTTGCTTCTGTGAGATGGGGTGTACTTGCTTCTGTGAGATACTGTGTATATAATATATATATATATATATATATATATATATATATATATATATATACACACAGTATATATATATATATATATATATATATATATATATATATATATATTTCTTGGAGTACATCACGGGACATAGAGCCATATTCATTACCATATGGGTTATACACCATATATACATATACAGTTTTGTAGCAAGCAATAAAAGGGCCCCATACAAGAGGGGAGGGACCTCTGTGTCCTGTGATGTACTCCAAGAAATGGATTTCACAGGTAATCTGTAGTAAAGAATCCATATTTATTTTTCATACATCACGGGACACAGAGCCATATTCATTACCATATGGGACATCCCATACCATTGCATCTGAGAGGAGGAGGACATCATAAATACCGCCATTAGACCACAAAAGATCTACACAGCTGCCTGCAGAACAATGCAGCCAAATGCAGACTCCTCCTGGGAGTCTCCTGAGAGACTCGATAGAAACGAGTGAACGTAAGCACTGATGACCAAGTTACGGCTTTGCAAATCTGAGCCATAGAAGCTTAATGGAGAACTGCCCAGGAGGCACCTACTCTTCTGGTAGAGTGTGCCTTTACAGAAAAAGGTGGAACCTTCCCTTTCAAACCATACGCCTGGATAATAAACTGGCTAATCCAATGAGAAATAGTAGACTTAGATGCTGCCTGCCCTTTCTTGGGCCCTTCTGGCAGCATGAACGAAAAATCGGTCTTAGGAATCTGACCTGATCTTCTCGAGTACATCTTAAGTGTACGTACTACATCAAGAGAATGTAATAACTTTCCCTCCTCTGTTTGAGGATCTAGAAAAAAGGAATGCAGTATAATGTCCTGATTGATCCTAGGTGTGGACATAAATCACTCTATCTTGATGTTTACAAGAAAGAGCTGCTAGTTCTGATACTCTTCTGGCTGAAGTTACCAAAAAAGACCAGCTTTCTTGTCAAAGAACCAGGGAAAAATACCCTAAAGGCTCAAAAGGCTGTTTTTTTAAAACTGCAAGCACCACATTTAGATCCCAAGGACACAATGGTGGCTTCACTGGTGGAAGCATACGTAACATCCCTTGGATTTCGGGGTGTAAGGACCATTCCCCCAGAAACATCTGTTGACGACTCAGAAAGTCTGCCTGCCAGTTTACTATTCCTGGAAAGAAAACCACTGATAGGCATGGAATACATTTTTCTGCCCGGGATAGGTTGATATCCACCTCTTTCTGGGCTGACTGACTTTTGGTGTCTCCTAACCTTGATGGTTAATATAAGCCACAGCTGTGGTGTTGTCAGAGTGTACTCTGACAGGGTAACCCCGAAGTCTGGGTGTCCAGAATTTTAAAGCCCGACAAACTGCTCGGATTTCCAAAACATTGATGGGGACACTTTTCTCTACCCAAGACCACTTCCATTGGACAGCCCCTTCATCCAGAACCGCTCCCCAACCGGAGAGACTGGCATCTGTAGTTCATACTTTCGAGACTTCTGGAAGAAAGGATTTTCCTTTTACCAAATTTCTGGTTAACAACCACCAACCTAGACTCTGACGTACTCTTGGTACCAGAGACATGCACTGGTCTAGGGACTGGACCTTTCTGATCCATGCTGACAGAATATTGCATGGAATTGAGCATAGGGAATTGCTCTGAATGTGGACTCTTCCCTAATAGCTTCATGCAAAGACACAAAAGGATACTTTTGCCTTCTTACGGATCAAACCAGATCCTTCAGCAGGGATAGGCACAGACCAAGGCTGTGGCGGACATTTTCCAAAGTACAGACCTTAGTGAAGGACACCAAGGTACATTTCAAACTAAAACCATCAAAAAACACTCTGTCTCCTCTGTGGCCTAGTACTCTCTAACCTACCAGGTACTCCAGGCTCTCCCTGCAAAGAATATATATTTAGCTAACATGACCTCTTTTAGATCAGGCCAGGGTCCCCACAGATCCCACTTTAGAGCAGACCAGGCAAGGGTCCCCCATACATCCCCTTTTAGAGCAGACCAGGGTCCCCATAAATTCCCCATTTAGTCTTGCCTTTTCATCTAGATTATCAGGTTTTCCTGCACCACCAGATACTCCAGGCTCTCTCTGCAAAGAATATATATTTTTAACCAATATGACCCCCTTTAGAGCAGGCCAGGATGCCCATATATCCCCCTTTAGAAAAGGCCAGGCCAGTGTCCCCCATAGAACCCTCTTTAGAGCAGGGTCCTTTATAGATCTCCCTTTAGAGCAGGTCAGGCCAAGGTCCCCCAAAGATCCCCATTTAGGACAGGGTCCCCATAGATCCCCCTTTAGCCACTTCCCGACCGGCGCACGACGATCTACGTCGGCACTCAGCCCCGGCCAGGCAAACTGACGTAGGCCTACGTCAGCACTTCCCGCCGGTCCTGCGCGCGCTCCCACGCCCCGCCGCCGCCGCCGATGGCTCGATTGGGTTCAGAACCGATCAGTCATCAGGTCCAGGCCAATCATTTTTGGTCTGGACCTGTTGATCGGTCCTGCCCAATCAAATGGCACTCTAAGCCTGTGTAATGTAAACACAGGCTTAGAGGAGATGTGCCCTCCCCTCACAACGGTCTTTTTGGATCCAGCGTGAGAGGAGAGTACTTCTAACTGTGAGTAATTGCACCAAGCACACCACACACAGCTAGATAGGCACATTTCACCCCCGATCGCCCCCCCCGATTAACCCCTACAGTCCCTGACACAACACACACTATATACAGCATATAGCATTTACCTATATACCTGTACAAGTGTGATTTGTGGTCAGGTGTAGCGCTTGCGACCCCCCCTTTTCCACTCAAATTACCCCCCACCCCCCCTAATAAAGATTTAACCCACTGATCCCCCCTGACCCCCCCCCTGATCACCGCCGTTAACCCCTACACCCTCTGTCACATCAGCACTAATACAAACGCAATATACGGTATTTTTGTATTTTTGTATTAGTGTCATTGTGATCAGAATTAGCGCAGGCGACTAAGTTTCTGTCCCAAGAAGGTTTAGGGTCCCCGCCACCCGCCCAATAAAGATTTAACCCCCCTGACCCCCCCCCTGATCAACCCTACACCCCCTGCCATAACACACACCGTATACAGTATATAGCATTTTGCTATATACCCGTATAAGTGTGATTTGTGGTCAGGTCTAGCGCTTGCGGCCCCCCCTTTTCCACTTGAATTACCCGCCACCCCTCCCAAATAAAGATTTAACCACTTGATCCCCCCTGATCCCCCCCTGATCACCGCTAGTTAACCCCTACACCCTCTGTCACATCAGCACTAATACAAACGTAATATACTGTGTTTTTGTATTTTTGTATTAGTGTGATTGTTATCAGAATTAGCGCAGGCGACTACGTTTCTGTCCCAAGGAGGTTTAGGGTCCCCGCCACCCGCCCAATAAAGATTTAACTCCCTGACCCCCCCCCCTGATCACCCCTACACCCCCTGCCACAACGCACACTGTATACAGTATATAGCATTTTCTATATACCCGTATAAGTGTGACTTGTGACCAGGTTTAGCGCTTGCCACCGTTTCTTTTATCCGTAGGATACCCGCCAGCCCCTTCCAATAAAGATTTAACCCCCTGATCCCCCCCTGATCACATCCAGTTAACCCCTACACCCTCTGTCACATTAGCACTAATAAACACATGATATACTGTTTTTACTGTATTTTGTATTAGTGTCATTGTGACTTGAGGTTGCGCTAGCGAGCTAGTTTCTTTCCCAAAGGAGGTTTAGGGTCCCCGCCACCTCCCCCCAGATCCCCGGCGCATAGTTTAGAAATAACCCCTTGATTACCACACACACACGCACGCACGCACATACACTTCCATTTCTAGTATAGTGTTTGAACAGATCAATATCTGATCTGATCAGAACTATACTAGCGCCCCCATAGTTTAGGGTTCCCAAAACGCGGTGTTTGCACGATCAGCACTGATTCCTGCCAGCACCTGCGTTTAACCCTTTCATCCAGGTAAGTGTAGTAATCAACAGATTACTGTCACTTACAAAAAAACACGAACACAAAACCGCTGTGTTAGCAGAGTCAGGCCTGATCCCTGCTAGCATTAGCAGTTTTTTTGGTAGCGCTTGAAATAGTCTTCGACAACCAGGTGCTTTTATTACCTGTGAGTCGCATCACTGTACGGGTAAATTTAGTTACCAAAATGTCTAAACGTTCATACAGTGATGAAGCTATTTATAGTATAATGACCATGCCAGGTGAGAGCGATGGGGAAGCCTCACCGGCAGAATCAGGGTCAGTATACGAACCAGATGATGGCAGCGGCTCCCTGACAGATAGCTCTGACGACAGATGGGTCCCTGTTAGACCCAGGCGTACCCGACCCCATTCTGGAGTTGTTGAGATGCAGGAATCGCAGGGTGCTCGTATGGAGCAGAGTGTGGTTACTAGTGCCGCTCATCCTTCTGGCGACCTGGCAAGCGCCAGCGGCCTAGTACACCCTGGACCTAGTACAACCAGCACTGCAGTAACACCTGGTGACGTGGCGAGTCCCCTAAGTGCAGTTGAAGCTGGTGCGGTGGCTAGCACGAGTCGTGTCCCGCAGCCACCGCGTATTCGAAGACAGGCCCGTAGAGCCCATAGTGCCCTCCCTGATGCGCTGGCATATCCCAATTGGCAACCCACAGATTCCACAGCGCCAGTACTTCCCCCATTCACCGCCCAACCTGGAATCCACGTGGAGACAGCTGGTTTTACGCCCCTGAACTTTTTTGAGCTGTTCTTCACGGAAGATCTTTTCAGATCTATTGTGGATCAATCAAATTTATATGCACAACAATTCATCGCCGCCAACCCAAATTCGCCCCTTGCCAGACCATTCGGCTGGAATCCTATAACGGTTTCCGAATTTAAAATCCTTCTGGGCCTTTCCCTCAACATGGGCATAACTAAACAGAGTGAAGTGCGGCTATATTGGTCCACTAGCCCACTTCACCATATGCGCATGTACTCTGCCTCCATGTCCAGGGCGAGATATGAGCAAATTCTGCGATTTATGCATTTCAGCGACAATGAAATCTGTCGTCCTCGGGGAGACCCTGCATATGATCGGCTCCACAAAATTCGGCCCCTCATAGACCACTTCAATCAGCGGTTTGCAGCCTTGTTTACCCCTGAACAAGTTGTCTGCGTTGACGAGTCCCTGATTAAATTTACTGGCCGTCTTGCTATGAAACAGTACCTCCCCAGCAAGCGTGCCAAGTACGGGGTCAAGCTGTACAAGCTCTGTGACAGGGCCACAGGCTATACAGTTAGTTTCCGGGTCTATGAGGGAAAAGATATCTGTGTGGAGCCCCCCAACTGCCCAGACTACATAGGGAGCAGCGGTAAGATCGTTTGGGACTTGGTGTCACCCTTATCCGGAAAGGGGTACCATTTGTACGTGGACAACTTTTACACAAGCGTGCCACTATTTAGTCACCTGCTTGAATTACAAATTGGCGCATGTGGCACCGTGCGACCTAATCGCCGGGGCTTCCCCCAACGGCTTGTAGATTCCCGTCTTAGTCGGGGGGCGAGAGCCTGCTTGAAAACGGACAAATTGCTTGCGGTGAAGTGGAAGGATACACGGGATGTTTATGTTCTCTTCACGCAGACACGACAGTCCAAATCCCTACGGCAACTGGCGTTATGGAGAAACCCCTCTGTGTCCACGAATATAACCTTAATATGGGAGGGGTGGACCTTAACGACCAGCTTTTGGCGCCGTATTTAGTTGCCCGTAAAGTCAGACGCTGGTACAAAAAAGTGTCTGTTTATTTATTCCAATTGGCGATGCTGAACGCCTTTGTCCTATACAGGGCGTCAGGACGAACTGGATCTTTCCGGGAATTCCAGGAAGAGATCATCCTTGCCTACCTGTACCCAGGAGGCATGCCTGCCCAACTTCCCCTTCCAGATGCAGTGAGCCGGGTGCATGAGAGGCATTTTTCACATGTCCTCCCGAGTACCCCTACCCAAAGATGGCCCCAAAGAAGATGTCGTGTCTGTAGCAGGCGCAGATTTAGGCGTGACACCCGCTATTATTGTCCCAAATGTCCTGACCAACCTGGTCTCTGCATCAGGGAATGTTTTGAGCGCTACCATACACTAGTGGAGTATTAGTGTAGGGTAAAGCACGACACAGTGTAGGGCACACAAACACAGGGTCTCGAAGGATGTTGGATGTCCATCGACATTTTGAGAGACCCAAGCTGGAAGAGAAGATCGCAGAAGATCGCAGTCCCAAATCAAGGAACAGTTAGAAAGAAAAATAAAAGGATCCAAAAACTGTTGTTGTGTCAGTAATTTTATATGTCCTTCTACTCTTCTTACTGTACTTTTAAATGTCCTTTGTTTGTTTTTTCATTCTTTTGTGACCTGTTTCTCTTGCAGGTACTCGTCGGCTACCACGCATTGATTTTATATATTCTGACACAAACAGCGTTTGCGCTCAGCATATATGGATACCTTTGCTGATAGCAGCTGTGGTGATTTTCTGATTTCAGCACTGCAGTTAAAATCCTATTTTGGTATACGTGGATAGTGCCGTGTATACCCATCATTAAATTCAGTGGGTGGTTGTTTGGGCGGTTAATGATGAGAATCCAAAAACTGTTGTTGTCAGTCATTTTATATGTCCTTCTACTCTTCCTAATGTGCTTTTTTTAATGTACTTTGTTTATTTTTTCATTCTTTTGTGACCTGTTTCTCTTGCAGGTACTCGTCGGCTACCACGCATTGATTTTATATATTCTGACACAAACAGTGTTTGCGCTCAGCATATATGGATACCTTTGCTGATAGCAGCTGTGGTGATTTTCTGATTTCAGCACTGCAGTTAAAATCCTATTTTGGTATACGTGGATAGTGCCGTGTATACCCATCATTAAATTCAGTGGGTGGTTGTTTGGGCGGTTAATGATGAGAATCCAAAAACTGTTGTTGTCAGTCATTTTATATGTCCTTCTACTCTTCCTAATGTGCTTTTATTAATGTACTTTGTTTGTTTTTTCATTCTTTTGTGACCTGTTTCTCTTGCAGGTACTCGTCGGCTACCACGCATTGATTTTATATATTCTGACACAAACAGTGTTTGCGCTCAGCATATATGGATACCTTTGCTGATAGCAGCTGTGGTGATTTTCTGATTTCAGCACTGCAGTTAAAATCCTATTTTGGTATACGTGGATAGTGTCGTGTATACCCATCATTAAATTCAGTGGGTGGTTGTTTCGGCGGTTAATGATGAGTAATACTATGCATTATTCCTGTGCTGATTTCTGATAGGTTCTCTTTTTTTCCGTTCAGCCCACAGGCTGCATGAAAAAAAAAAAAACCTATATGCCAAACAAGGACCAGCAATGTACTGGTATGTTGCTGGACTTTGAGTGGTTATACCAGGATGATGCCTGCAGATTTAGGCATCATCTTGGTATCGTTTTGTACAGCCAGCGGTCGGCTTACATGTAAAAGTAATCCTAGCAAGTAATTGGCCACTAGACTGCTTTTACATGCAGTGGGAGGGGCCTCCACCCCCCCCCCCCACCGCCGCCTTCCGCAGCCTTCCGTGGTTTTTCTCTGGCTCTCCTGTCCCACCGGTTAACCCGAGAGTGCAGCCGGTGGTTCAATTATCTAACCATAGAGCTAATTGGAGATGAGAATGGCTCCAATCATCTCTATGGGCTAAGATGCCGGAGGCTACGAGCATTTTATGACTTCTGTTTCGCCAGAAATAAACAGGGCCATTGGGAAATTGGGAAAGTATTTTATCACACCAATTTTGGTGTGGTCAGATGCGTTAAGGTCAGAGGAGAGATCTAGAGTCTAAAAGACCCCAATTTTTAAAAAAAAGAGTACCTGTCACCACAGATTGCTATCATAGGGGATATTTAAATTCACTGTGATAACAATAAAAATGATTTTAAAAAAATAAATAAATAAAGGAAAGGTATCAAAATAACATAAAAAAGCAAAAGAAAAAAAAAATAAATAAATAATTGAACCCCCCCCCCTTTCCCCCCGTGCTTGCGCGCAATGGCGCACGCAAGCGTTGGTCTAGTGTCATATGTAAACCGCAATTGCAGCATGCAGTGAGGTATCACCGCGATTGCTAGATCAAGTGCAGTAATTCTTGCAGTAGACCTCCTCTGTAAGTCTAAAGTGGTAATCTGTAGAGACTTTTAAAGGTTTTTAAAAATGTACGTATGTTTTTGCCACTGCGCAGGCATGCGCAATTTTTAAAGCATGTCATGTTAGGTGTCTATGAACTCGGCATAAGATCATCTTTTAAATTTTACCAAAAAAATTGGAATTATATAGTGTATTTGTGCAATAAATTAAAAAAAAATGTATTTTTTTCGCAAAAATTGCGTTTGGAAAATCTGTGCGCAAATACCGTGTGACAAAAAAATTTGCAACATCCACCATTTTATTCTATAGGGCCTCTGCTTTAAAGAAATATATAATGTTTGGGGGTTCAAAGTGATTTTCTAGTAAAAAAAAAATATTTTTTCATGTAAACAAAAAGGCACAGAAAAGGCTTGGTTTTCAAGTGGTTAGAAGAGTGGGTGATGTGTGGCTAAGATTGAGCATAAAATGCCAGGACAGTTCAAACACCCCCCAAATGACCCCTTTTTGAAAAGTAGACACCCAAAGCTTTTTTTCTGAGAGGCATGGTGAGTCCATGGAGTATTTTATATTTTGCCACAAGTTTCGGGAAAATTATTATTTTTTTTTTTTGTTGTTTTTTTACAGAAAGTTGTCACTAAATGATATATTGCTCATGCATGCCATGGGAATATGTGAAATGACACCCCAAAATACATTCTTTTGCTTCTCCTGAGTACAGGGATACCACATCTGTGAGACTTTTTGGGAGCCTAGCTGTGTACGCGACCCCGACAACCAGTCCACATCTTCAGGTTTTCTAATGGCGTAAATTGCTGATTTTACCCCTGACTACCTGTCACAGTTTCAGAGGCCCTGAAATTTCAAGATAGCACAAACCCCCCCCCCCAAATGACCCCATTTTGCAAAGAAGACACTCCAAGCTACTGGCTGAGAAGCATGGTGAGTCCATGGAATAGTTTATATTTTGCCACAAGTTTCGGGAAAAAAATTTTTTTTTTTTTTTTTTTATTTTTTTACACAAAGTTGTCAGTAAATGATATATTGCTCACACAGGCCATGGGTATATGTGAAATGACACCCCAAAATACATTCTGCTGCTTCTCCTGAGTACAATGATACCCCATGTGTGAGACTTTTTGCCAGTCTAGCCACGTACAGGACCCGGAAAACCAATGCGCACCTTTTGGCTTTCTAAGGGCGTAAATTGTTGATCTCACTCCTTTCTACCTATCACACTTTTGAAGTCCATAAAAAGCCAAGATGGCACAAAACCCCCCCAAATGACCCCATTTTGCAAAGTAGACACTCCAATCTATTTGCTGAGAGGCATGGTGAGTATTTTGCAGCTCTCATTTTTTTTGGAAAATGAAGAAAAAACAGGAAAATGCATTTTTTTTCCTCTTTTTTCAATTTCCAAAACTTTGTGACAAAAAGTGAGATCTGCAAAACACTCAACATGCCTCTCTGCAAATAGCTCAGGGTGTCTACTTTCCGAAAAGGGGTCATTTGGGGGGGGGGGGGTTGTGCTGTCTTGGCATTTCATGGCCTCCAAAACTGTGATAGGTAGTCAGGAGTGGAATCAACAATTTACGCCCTTGGAAAGCCTGAAGGCAATGATTGGTTTTCGGGGTCCTGTACTCGGCTAGACTGCAAAAAAAGTCTCACACATGGGGTATCCCTGTACTCAGGAGAAGCAGCAGAATGTATTTTGAGGTGTCAGTTCACATATACCCATGGCATGTGTGAGCAATATATCATTTACTGACAACTTTGTGTAAAAAAAAAAAAAATATATATATATATATATATATATATATTTCCCGGAACTTGTGGCAAAATATAAAATATTCCATGGACTCACCATGCCTCTCAGCAAATAGCTTGGGGTGTCTACTTTCCAAAATGGGGTCATTTGGGGGGGTTTTGTGCTATCTTGGAATTTTAGGGCCTCCGAAACTGTGATAGGTAGTCAGGAGTGAAATCAACAATTTACGCCCTTGGAAAGCCTGAAAGTGGGGACTGGTTTTCGGGGACCTGTACTCGGCTAGACTGCAAAAAAGTCTCACACATGGGGTATCCCTGTACTCAGGAGAAGCAGCAGAATGTATTTTGGGGTGTCATTTTACATATACCCATGGCATGTGTGAGCAATATATCATTTACTGACAACTTTGTGTAAAAAAAACAAAAAAAAGTAATAATAATATATTTCCCGGAACTTGTGGAAAAATATAAAATATTCCATGGACTCACCATGCCTCTCAGCAAATAGCTTGGGGTGTCTACTTTCCAAAATGGGGTCATTTGGGGGGGGTTTGGGCTATCTTGGAATTTTAGGGCCTCCGAAACTGTGACAGGTAGTGCAGAGGTGACATGCACAATTTACGCCATTAGAAAACCTGAGAGTGTTGATTGGTTTTCGCGGTCCTGTACACAGCTAGGCTCCCAAAAAGTCTCACACATGGGGCATCCCCATACTCAGGAGAAGTGGCAGAATGTATTTTGGGGTGTCATTCCACATATACCAATGTCATGTGTGAGAATTTTATCTTTTAGTGACAACGTTGTGTAAAAAAAAAAAAAATAAAAAAAAAAAAATAGTAATTTTCCCAAAACTTGTGGTAAAATATAAAATATTCCATGGACTCACCATGCCTCTCAGCAAACAGCTTGGGGTGTCTACTTTCCAAAATGGGGTCATTTGGGGGGGTTTTGTGGTATCTTGACATTTCAGGGCCTCCTAAACCGTTAGAGGTAGTGAGAAAATGCAATGAAAAATGTACGCCCTTTGAAATTCTGATGGTGGTGATTTGTTTTTGGGGACCCGTACACAGCTAGGCTCCCAAAAAGTCCCACATATGTGGTATCTCTGTACTCAGGAGAAGCAGCAGAATATATTTTGGGGTGTAATTACACATATACCCATGGCATGTGTGAGCAATATATCATTTCAATGACAACTTTGAAAAATGACTAAAAAAAATATATATATTTTTTTTACACAAACACCTGTGACAAAAAAATGAAATATTCAATGAGCTCAACATGCCTCTCAGAACATTCCTTAGGATGTCTACTTTCCAAAAAGTGGTAGTTTGGGGGGGTTTTGTACTGCCCTGCCATTTTAGCACTTCATGAAATGAGATAGGCAGTCAGAAATTAAAGCTGCGTAAATTTCAGTATTTACACCATAGTTTGTAGACGCTATAACTTTTGCGCAAACCAATAAAAATACGCTCATTGATTTTTTTTTGTCAAAGACATGTAGCTAAATATATTTTGGCCAAAAAAATACATAAATTGAGTATATTGGATATTTTTTAAAAGACAAAGTTGAAAATGTCATTTTTTCGCAAAATTTTGCTCTTTTTTTATTAATATCGCAAAAAATAAAAAGCGCAGAGGTGATCAAATACCACCAAAAGAAAGCTCTGTTTGTGGGAAAAAAAGGACGTAAATTTCGTTTGGGTACCACATTGCATGACCGCACAATTGTCAGTTAAAGTCACGCAGTGCCGAGTCTTAAAATACCCCCTGGTCAGGAAGGGGGTAAAATGTTCCGGGGCTTAAGTGGTTAGTCTTACCTTTTCACACATATTCCCGGTGCTACCAGGTTTTCCTGCACCACCAGGTACTTCAGGCTCTTCCTGCAAAGAATATATATATTAAGCCAACATGACCCTATTTAGAGAAGGCCAGTGTACCCATAGATTCCCCTTTAGAGCAGGCCAGGCCAGGCCAGGGTCCCCATAGATCCCCTTTATAGCTGGGTCCCCATAGATCCCCCTTTAGCACAGGCAAGGGCAGGTCCCCCATAAATCCCCCTTTAGCACAGGCAAGGACAGGTCCCCCCTAGATACCCCTTTAGCGCAGGCAACGGCAGGTCCCCTATAGATCCCCCTTTAGCGCAGGCAAGGGCAGGTCCCCCACCATAGATCCCCGTTAGCACAGGAAAGGGCAGGTCCCCCACAGATCCTCCTTTAGCACAGGCATGGCCAGGTCCCCCATGGAACCCCCTTTAGCACAGGCAGGGCAGGTCCCCCACCATAGATCCCCTTTAGAACATGTCAGGCCAGGTTCCCCCTAATACATCCCTTTTTAGAGCAGGCCATTGCAGGTCCCCTATAGATCCCTCTTTAATGCAGGCAGGTCCCCCATAGATTCCCCCTTAGAGCAGGCCAGGTCAGAGTGAGGGTCCCCCATATAGATCCCCCTTTAGACCAGGCAAGGGCAGGCAGGCAGGTTCCCCATAGATCCTCCTTTAGAGCAGGCCAGGCCAGCCAGGGTTCCCCCATATAGATCCCCCTTAGAGCAGACTAGAGTCCCCCTCTCATTATAGATCCCCCTTAGAGCAGGCCAGGGTCCCCCCTCCCATTATAGAGCCCCCTTAGAGCCGGCCAGGCAAGGGCAGGTCCCTCCCCCATGGAATAGATCTGATCCCTCTTAGTGAGTGACTTGTCTTCAAGTACTTACTTCTCCTACCTTATACTCCTTCCTCCTCCCCGCTGCAAGAATATATTCCTCCCTCCAGTCCAGTGAAGTCCATCCAGTTCTTCCGTGCTGGACGGCCGTGCTGCACAGTGCAAACACAAAGACTCTAGTCTAAACTCTCAGTCCCTCCCCCAGCCAGGGCCCAGAAAGATCACTCAGCGGCCGCACAGTCGCGCAGGCAGGTGTCTCTCGCCACCACCACTCCGCTTCTGGGCGGCGCCGACTAGATAGAGCCGAGCTGAAGGCGGGACGCAGGAGCAGCCGATCTGAGGGAGGTCCGAGGTGGCGAGGCCCCGCCCCTGAGCCATCACATTGGGGATTGGTCGTCTCAGAGACAGTGAGACTCTCACTGCAGTGAAAAAAGTTGATGGTGGACCTGGCAAGGACCGCTCATGAACACCAGTGTCCATGTACGGACACCTTGCCTGTCCTTCAGGTCTGTGACCTTCCTTGATGGCAGGAATACCTTTGCCTGTATTGTGTTCACAAGGAAACCCAGATATTCCAGATGCTGGAGCGGCTGTAATGCTGACTGCCAAGTTCAGAAACCAACCTAGACCTTCTAAGAACTGTACTGTTTGGAGAACATTTCGGCTTAGAGCCAAAGCCAATCAATCTATTAGTAATATATCATCTAGATATTCTATCACTTATATCCCTTGAGACCTTAGAGCAGCCAATACTGGAGCTAGGATCTTTGTGAACACTTTTGGAGCTGTGGCCAACCTGAAGGGGAGGGCCACAAACTGAAAATTACTGTTTTATACTGCAAATCGTAAAAATCTTTGATGGACCTGAATATAGGTACGTGAAGATATGTATCCTTGATGTCTATGGATGTAATAAATTCTTCTCCCTGTAGGGAGGCCATGACTGTACGAATTGACTCCATACAGAAAGTACAAATGTTCAGAACTGGTTCCGAGCTTTGGCATCCAAAATAGGTCTCACATCTACATTTGGCTTGGGACTATGAAAAGGTTTGAGTAAAAACCCCTGAATCTTTCATTCTCCGGAACCTCCATAATTACTCTTTGGGACCCTAACTGATCCAGAGTCAGAAAGAGAGATCTTCTTTTTAAAGGATCTGCAGGTATGTTCGGTTTTACAAACCGAGGATGCAGGAACCCCCAAAATTCCAGTTTGTATCATTGTGAGATTGTGGAAATAATCCAGTTATCTTGAATTATATTTACCGACACCTGAGAGATTCGTAGCAGCCTTCCCCCTCCCCAATTGAGTGGGGGCGCCCCTTCACAAGATAGAGGTAGACTTAGTAGGTCTCTGGGTCCAGGGTTTCTTCTGACTTTGCCCTGAAGGCTTGGTTCTGGATCCAGATTGTTGGGGCCATCAAAACTGCCTGGGATTAGAAGCACTGGGAGTCTGGATGCTGGGAATGTTAAAAGAAGGACATTTGCTTTTCCACTTAACAGGTAGCAACGCACTCTTCCCCCCCCCCCCCCCCCCCCTGAAATCTTTTGGATATACTTATCCAGATCATCACCTAATAGGCATTCTCCATGAAGGGATAGCCAGCCAGCAACTTTTTACACGGTAATTCTGCAGACCAGCTTTTTTAGCCATAGGATTCTGTGCATATGCACTGTCAAAAGCACAACTGTGACATTTGCTGTATGGAGTCTTAAGAGCATTTACTGCAAAACAAATTGTGAGGTAGATCTGTCAAATCTTCCACAAACTCTCCTTGAGAAGGAACTGTCCTAGACACTTGCTTAATACAGTCTTTTAAAGGCTGACAAACTCCTATAGCTGCTACTGCTGGTTATTTCACAGACCCTGAAACAGCAAAGGAGGCTTTTAGTAAGATTCCAACTTTATCAGCTGGATCTTTAAAAACCTGGGCATTATCCACAGGACAAGTTAAACTTTTGTTTAACAGAAGAAATGGCAGCATGCACAGTAGGTATACTCCATTTTTTAGTGAACTTTTCCTCCATAGGATACAATAATGAAAACCTTTAGGAGGAACATGCTTTAGGATGGGATCCTCCTATCAGGATCAGGATGATCCCATTCAGCATACATTACCTGCTCCAAGAGCAGATGTAAGGGAAAATTAATTAAACTATGAGGAGGGAGCAATGAGCCTAGAGAGGAAAAAGAGACTTCAGACATCTCTAAGGAAATTTGTATCCAAATCCGACCATTTCAGTGAGAGACTGAATCAACAATCTCTGGGATTGAGTGACCGAGTATGACTCCTCAGATTCTGACTCCCCAGAAGTGTAAACCTTAGGTTGACCTTCTATAGGGTCATATACAGCTACTTTTCCTCATCCTCTGCCCAATCCTGAACTGACTCAGGTGGTGGCTAAGGTGAGGGGGATCTATCACGTTTCCTCCCTTCTTGCGATGCTGCAATCATGCCAGAAATCTTCCCCTCAAGGCTGGCTAATTCCGATGCCAAATTGTCCTTAGTGACGTAAGCTGTGACAGAAGCAGAGAAGCAGGAGTAGGCACAGAGGGAGCACGGCTAGGACCTTCAAGGCCTGTTGGTGACACCATAGTGCCCCTTCCAGATGTGCAGATAATCCTTCGCCACAGACACGCCATTGAAAGCATTGCTTGATCAGAGCTTTCCGAGGAGACGGATGCGCAGGCGCTTTCACGCCAAGGCAAAAATTATATTTGATGAGAGCAGCTTAAGCAAACAGGTGCTTTGTCACAGCTGATATCTGTGATCAGCACAGGGTGTTTAAACAAACAAGGTATGCCTTAACATAGCTTTTTTTTTAATTCTGCAGTGGTGCAAAACCTACAACGAAAAAACCTGTAAGTGAACAAAAAACGTGCATGTGAAACACACACACAAAAAAGTGCACTTAAGGGTGTGCTTTAGTCCACCCCCCGAAGGGGTAGGACTTCTACCCTGATTCCCCGGGGTGCAAGTCTCCTGACAGGGATTAAGGTTTTTATGATCTGCTTAGCCAGAAGGCCTGGCAGACCCCGTTCTTCAGGCCAGCCAAAGATGACCCTGAATACTAGGTCAGGGGGCTCTCCTGAAGAGAGACCCCCCAGAGGCAGGGGAGGAAGGTACCTGAGGACCAAACATTCTCCCCCTAGACTTAAGGGTAAACCCGAGGACTCACACCCTACAATCTGAAAACACACACAAAAGTGAAAGTGACAAACAGTGAGGGAAATAAATAGAAAATAATAAAGTGGCCGTGCCAAATGTGCACTGACCGGGCCCTAGGGCCTGGTAAGCAAAAATTACCCAGACTTTAGCCAAAAGTCCCAGCCCATGAGGCGCAGTGCAGAAAGGAAATCAATTTGATGCTGTGACCTTGTGCCTGTTCACACTGTGGGGTCCCACACCCATGTGTTACTAAGAGCACCTCTGGGGTGACGACTCCCATGGGGCACTTTTGCCCTCCCGGCCCCTGGCCAGACAAGGTAGCCCATTCAAATCAGGAGGTAGTGGACCCTTCCAGCTTTCTCGAGGAGAACTTACTCCCGCCCCCCAATTATGCTCAGGTGCTTCAGTTTCAGTTCCTACCGATACTAATCTTCCAGGTCCCCACCACTCCAGCAGGTTTGCATAGCCGCCAGCCAACCTTGGTCAGATCAGATGACAGCACAGCGCCTCCACTGGATCACTGATAAGAACAGATACTACACTTGATCTTAGCCAAAATGCCAAGAAGCATGCCTTAACATAGCTGACACAACTACTGTTTTGCACAGGCAAAAAGAAATGTTACAACACACAAGGTGTGCTTTAGTATAGCTGATACACCAAATGTTTTGTATATGGAGAGAAAAAAATGTTTAAACAAACAGGGTGTGCTCTGACATAGCTGATACACTTACTGCTTTGCACATGGAGAGCAAAAATGTATTAACAAACAAGGTGAGCTTTAAAATAGCTAAACACCTATTGTCCCTTGTAGAGACCAACATGGCACACAGCATCTGTTATGTTTTAAAAGGAACAAAGCATAAAAATCTTTTTACAAATATTTTTAAAAGTGGACTTATCATTCCCGCCACAGGATTCTGTCTTGTAACAAGAATCCAATCTTCACCCTTCACGGTGAACTTTGTCACTTGCCGACCTTCAAGGACTGGGTCCCCTTGTTTTTGAGGGGCCACTCCCTTGGACGTGTAGAGCACCCTACCTGAGAACCTTTGTGATTGGTTTTACCAAGGGTCCAGATCCCAGGTTCCAACGCCTAAGAAGGACAGGCAAAAACTCATATCCGCTTTTCCGAAGCTCAGGTACTACCTTTTTAGTCTTTGACTTTTTTGGATGGATCTGATTGCTAACCCCTTAGATTCAGAGATCTTTGATCGGGGTATGTAGTATAATCTTCTTTCTTCTTCTTTGAGAAAACATAAAAAAGTGTGGAGAGTCTCTCCACCGTGACCATGACCTTTTAGAGACTGGTGAAAAAACTGAGGTACTTCCTGTGTAGGAAGGGTTATATAGGGGTACTTCCTGTCTGATTGGTTGCCAGTGTCCATTCACCCGAAAGTGACAAAAAACCCATATGTAATGAATGTGGCTCTGTGTCCCGTGATGTATGAAAAAGAAATATATATATATATATATATATATATATATATATATATATATATATATATATATATATATATATGTGTGTGTGTGTGTGTGTGTGTGTTACTGTGCCATTTTGGGAGAGAAAGGTTATGGAGAAATAATATCATGTTTCTAAATGACTAGGTGTATCTTTCTATTCCTATTCTTCACTTCCCTGGGAGCTCTTTTGAAACTCAGTGCTAGTCATACTAAGCCCTTACTCAAACTTATGCACTGATGCAGTAGTATGCATAATTGAACTGATCCATGCCCTTGCGAGTGAATCATAGCTTTTTATAGAAGGGTTAAAATCTTTCTTCTTCTATTTTTTTTTTTTTTACTTTTTGATAAATGTAGTTCTGCAGCCAAAAATACAGGGTTTATCTGGAACCAATTCTAAAAGTTTAAAGAGACTGTAAAAGATGAAAATTAGTACTTTTAAAGGCTTAAACAGATGGCAGAAACGAAAGGTTATGATGAAAGGATGGTAAACTTAGTGAAGACTAAAGCTGCAAAGAATGAGATGTGTCACATATCCCGGAGAGGCTACAAGGGAATGAATCAGGTCTCCAATCAGCCCTTTGAGTTCTCTGTGATATCTTCTCTACAGAGAAGATTAAAAGAACGATTCAACAAGATTGGTACATTCTAGAATCAGATAGCAGATTACTGGAATCTTTAACCTTCTTCTTTTGATGTCTCCATAAAAAAGTAATAGAAACAGCATAGATTGGTTTTATATTTGATTTTTTTCCAGAAATTAGTAGATGGAAAGGTCACTTTCAAAATAAGTTGTTACTATATATTTCGCTGTTTGGGATGTGTAATCAAGCCTGCAGTAGGAAAATCAATTATTGCATTTGGAAATTAGAAACCTTGTGTCAAGAAGTGGCTTTTTAGAAATATTTTATTTATTTATGTTTGTGCAGTCAGCAATTAATAGTTTTTGGTCTTTTCTATTGTTTTACAGCAAGTTAAAATTCATTCTGTACAATCTCTACCAGCTTTGCTTGACATTTCTAAAGTTATTGAAAATTCTTAATTATTTAAGACTCTGAATAACACAGATGTTTGTAGAAAGATAATAAAAACTAAGAACATCTGACAATTTTTCCTAGAAAATTGCATTTTTTATTAGCCTGGAATGCCCATCATGTATTTGCATAGACGTACAACAAAATTATAACCTCAATAAGGAATGTTTTGGTTTGAACAGTTTTTCCTCCTCAAAGATAAAAATATAAAAGTAACTCAAAACAGCTCAAAAGAAGGTCAGGAGAAGCTCAGAAGGAACTCTGAAAGCGTCAGAAATGTATCTGAAATACAAGTTGAATGCAACTGAAGGCATGCTGCTTACAGAAGCTATTACAAAGGATGCATTGTTTTTTATGACACTATGGGGTTTATTAACTAAAGCTAGAACGTGCAAAATTTGTCACAATTCTGCATAGAAACCAATCAGCTTCCATGTTTCGTTGCCAAAGCTTAACTGAACAAGCTGAAATTAGAGGCTGATTGGTTTCTATGCAGAAATGTGACAAATGTTGCACTCTCTAGCTTTAGTAAATAAATATATAACTATATATACACATTTGTCATGCTTCCATATAGCGGAATCCTTAGTACCTTTTCTGAATAGCAACATAAAAAGCATTTGTTGCTTGTTGTTCCTTGTGGAAATGAACACAGTGAGAACTGTATTAATGTTACTCGAAAGTGCAATCCTAATATATATATATATATATATATATATATATATATATATGTAAAATATAAAGGGTGCACTGATATGTGAAAAAGCTGCTACCAGAAAAATAAATAAATATGATATGAAGGTATATATGGTGTGCTGAATCCAAATTAATTATATAAACATATAGGTAATATTCAAATAAAGTGAATCTGGTGCATAAATCATAAAGTCCAACAGTCCAAAGTGAAAAATCTTTCAATCTGTGAAAATATGATGCAAAATCAAGGTGCAAGAAAACCAAATAATATCAAATTGATAGTTGTGAGATCCCTCCACCTGGTGGATTTCCTCCTTACCCGGCGGACGAGAGGTGTGCAATAAATAATATCCAAGGAACACTCTTCATGTTTCAACAACCAACAACTGTGCTCTTCACCACCGTTGCAAAAAAACACATTAGCCTCTTACCATATCATATATATATATATATACAGTGGGGAAAATAATTATTTGATCCCCTGCAGATTTTGTAAATTTGCCCACCTACAAAGAATTGAAGGGTCTATACTTTTTATCATAGGTGTATTTTAAATTATAGAGACAGAATATCAACCAAAAATGCAGAAAAAACACATAAAACAAATTCTCTAAATTAAGTTAAAGTATAGTAAATAAAAAAGTATTTGATCCCCAAGCAAAACAGGACTTAGTACTTGGTGGAGAAACCTTTGTTGGCAAACAAAGAGGTAAGATGTTTCTTGTAGTTGGTTACCAGGTTGCACACATGTCAGGAGGGATTTTGGTTCACTATTCTTTACAGATCTTCTCTTAATCTTTAAGGTTTCCTGGCAACTAGAAGTTTCAGCTCCCTCCATAACTTCTTTATAGGTTAAATGTCTGGAGACTGACTAGGCCACTCCATTACCTTAATGTGCTACTTCTTGAGCCACTCTTTTGTTGTCTTGGCGGTAAGTTTTTGGGTCATTGTCATGCTTAAATGCTTAGACCCATCTTCAGCCAAGGCAACAAAGAAGTGACTCAAGAAGAAGCACATTAAGGTCATGGAGTGACCTAGCAAGTCTCCAGACCTTAATCCTATAGAAAATGTATAGAGGGAGCTGAAACTTTGAGTTCCAAGCGACAGCTAAGTATCTTAAGGATTTAGAGAAGATCTGGTAAAATAATTGGACCAAAATCCCTCCTGTGTAAAAACCTGGTCACTAACTACAAAAAACATCTTACCTCTGTGCTTGCCGACGAGGGTTTCTCCACCAAGTACTAAGTCATGTTTTGCTTGGGGATCAAATACTTATTTTACTCACTGATCTGCAACTAAATTTTATTACATTTTTATCTTGTGTTTTTTTTCTGGATTTTTTCTTTAATTATTTTCCCCACTGTATATATATTTATTATTAATTGAAAATATTTTAAAGGACTATTGTACCATGTTAGCTGTTGATGGAGTAACTTTGTAGTTTAGGTGATATAAATTTGTGTGATTCGTTGGGAATTGGGAGGGGGATGTTTATGTAATACATTTATCTGAAGGAACTATGTTTCTTGTTGGTTGTTTTGTAAAATTTGATTGAAACTAATAAAAATTATAATACAAAAAAAATGAGTGATATCATTTATTGGCTAACATAAAACAGAACTTCACTCAAAAGTTCATTCCTTCTTCCTCCCCCCCCCCCGCCACCCCCCGCCACATGTGAAACACATTTTTTTTGGGGGGGAGGGGAGCAGGTACCTGGTTTTGACAGGTACCTGCTCCTACTTCTGGTCAGATTTTCATGGTGGATCCACCGTAAGTTTTTTTACCCCCTCCCTGCCCACAACCTTGTGGGACATGTCACAGGTCCCATTCGCAAAACACAGCGTTGCTCGCGCATGAGCAGTAAGACGTCAACTCTGAAGACATGAGGAGTCACAGCCAGCTACCCACAGTTAACATGCCAGCACCAGGGACCTGAAGACCGGTAAAGAACTGGCTTGGGTGAGGTCGGCGCTGGATTCTTGGACAGGTAAGTGCCTGTTTATTAAAAGTCAGCAGCTATAGTTTTTGTAGCTGCTCATTTTACATTTTTCCAGAGCTGACTAAAGCTCCTCTTTAGATTATTAAATATGCAAGCTTTTGGGTGCCTTTGATCGATTTTTCAGATACAATTCAGAAAATGTTTCTGAAACCTACATATTTATATCTAGAGTTACAAGAAGGAGCAATCAAATATTAATACTTGAAAAAATATAACTTGTTTTTTATGACACACTTGAGAAGTGAAGGCTACTGTAAAGTAATACAAAGGGGGCTATAAATAAGGGATAGGCTGAAGAGATAGAGTTTTAAAATAACACTTTTAAATGCTCTTCTTTTTCTCTGAAGCCTAACTCTATACAATAGCCTTTACCACTCAAGTGTGTCAAGAAAATAGCTGTATTTTTTAAATATTTATATTTCATTGCTTCACTTTGTAACTGCATAAATGTGAGTTTCAGAATTGTATAAAGGGAGAAGAAGGCATCTACGGCATCCAGAAAGCTTGCAAATTTAATAACTAAAGTTATCCAATAAAGGCTATGACCTTAACTCTCTGAAAATATTGGTAAATTATTTGTGTTGAAATATATTTGAACTACAATACATACATTGCCCAGAAGAAAGGTGGGAAAAGAAATTCCCAACCCTTTTTTTTTAAAATCACATTGCAGCAAGTGGCGCCATGCAGTTTCACTTGTGCGAAAACACAGGAATTAAAGGCACTCATTTTGCATCTGTTATAGCGCAGCACATTTCTCTGCAGGTTGACAAAGCACACACTTTTGCATGTGTTCCTCAGCCACAGAAATGTGAACCTAGCCTCATCCCAAAGATAGATCTAAACCCCAATTATGTTTTCTGGGTATTATTGAACTTCCAGACCTAGACCCATATACTGAATTCTTTTTCTAGCTAGGAAGACTATTGCTTTGAAGTGAATATCTCCAGCTATCTCCAATCTCTTGCACCTAAGGAAAACTTACATATAAATGCAGAGGTAACCCCCCAGAAATGTGAAAATATCTGATGGACCTTGCTGACTACCCCAGGGTTTACCCACATAGCCTAATTGGAAACATGCTTTTAAGTTAAAGGAGTTGTAAATTCGGTAGGTTTTTTTATCCTAATGCATTCTATGCATTAGGATAAAAACCTTTTGTGTGCAACAGCCTCCCTCAGCCCCTCTATTACTTACCTGAGCCCCCTCTCTATCCAGGGAATGTCCACAAGTACCTCAGATGTATGGGACTTTCTCTCCTGATTGTCTAAAACACAGCAACGGTGCTATTGACTCCCACAGTTGTCAATTAAACTCAGTTAACCAATCAGGAGAGAGAAGCGGTGGGGCTGAATGGCAGCTCCATATCTGAATGGACACATGGAGCTGCAGCTCAGCTCGGGTGCCCCCATAGCAAGGGGCCAGGAGAGCTCAAGAGCGACCTGAGAAGAGGTTAATCTGGGGTTCATAGCTGCACCAGTTTAGAAATGCATGTTCAGGGTGTGCCCCCCCCCCCCCCCAGCTCTTTGTTTGTTTGTTATGTATTCGGTCCTGACCAGACTTCTGGGGTTGAGCACCCCACCCTCCCACACCTGTACTCTATCAGTGTCCACTAGCAAGCAGATATAGGATGAGTCCCTTATAATGCAGTTGCACATCTCTACCAGTAAGGAGTAAGCATCTCCAATGGTGAGAGGTTGGATTCATCCTTCTTTTTATGGATAGTGTAGGACCCACTAACAATGGGGTACTTTGACGTAGTGGGGGGCTTGAGCATGATATGGCCATATGGTGGGACCAAATCTCCATTTTTTGCCTTTATATTTGATAGTCATTTCTTTTGCATGTGTGCGCTATTCTCTGTAAATATGCATGTCGCTTGGTTCATAGCTGCACCAGCTTTAGAAATGCATGTTCAGGGTGTGCCCCCCCAGCTCTTTGTTTGTTGGTTGATCTGGGCTGCTTTGTGCAAAACCATTACACAGAGGAGGTATACCATGTTTATTATTTTAATAGAAAAAAAAACAAGACTTTACAATCACTTTACCCACTTAAGGACCAGAAGTTTTTACCCCCTTAATAACCAGGCCATTTTTTGCGATACGGCACTTTAACTGACAATTGGACGGTCGTGAGATGATGTACCCAAATAAAATTGATGTTCTTTTTTTCCCAAAAAATAGAGCTTTCTTTTGGTCATATTTGATCCCCTCTGCGTTTTTTATTTTTTGCGCTTTAAACAAAAAAAAAAAAAAAAACGACAATTCTAAAAAAAAATTATATTTTTTGCTTTTTATTATAAAACGTTCCCAATACAAAAAAAATTAAAAAATCCTTTTTTTTTTTTATCAATTTAGGCCAATATGTATTCTACATATTTTTGGTAAAAAAATCCCAATAAGTGTATATTGATTGGTTTGCACAAAAGTTATCGCGTCTACAAACTATGGGAAAGATTTATGTCATTTTTATTTATTTATTTATTTTTTTTACTAGTAATGAATGATCACAGATTTTTAGCGGGACTGTGACATTGCCGTGGACAGATTGGACACTTAACTAACACTTTTGACACTTTTGGGGGAACCAATGACATTACTACAGTAATCAGTGCTAAAACTTTGCACTGTTACTGTACTAATGACACTGGAAAGGAAGGGGTTAACAGCAGGGGTGATCAAAGGGTTAAATGTGTCCCTAGGGGGTGCTTTGTAACTGTGTGGGGAATGGACTTTCTGGATGAACACAGAGGAGGAACATAGGATCCCTGTGTTTATCACTGACAGGGCAGTGGTGTGCGGTGTTTACTTCGGCAGACTTCCATTCTGTCTCTATGGGGAAGTGATCACCGGTGCCCAGGGGACATCACTGATTGGCTCCCCCTCTAACCAATTGGTGCATGCACTTGCACGCCCCCACTAACTGCTACATGAAATGACGTACAGGAACGTCGTTTCGTGTAACAGAGCCGACCTGCCACAGTATAACTGTGGCGGCTGGTCAGCAAGTGGTTAACCTTTATAAGTTCTGGATAACAAACACAAAAATGTAATCCTGTATCCAGGAAGTACAACACACCTATAATACAGAATATTGGTAAATAAGTACAAGACACTTTACGCTTTATTGGCAAAATCATTATGATTATAACTATGCATTTCATTTACTGGAGGTTTAACTACCTTTTCATTTTATACTGCGTATATTTATCCAGATCTAAAATCTTTGCGATACATTCTATTTTGCATTATATATGATAAATTGCATCTATCAGCGATTCATTAAACTATGTTACTCCAATGGGGGAGGATTAGGAAATGGTAATTTTTGTACTTTATCTACTCCAATACTGGGCACTTTCACCCCCTTCCTGCCCAGGCCATTATTTCAGTTTTCAGTGATGTTGCACTTTGAATGACAATTGCATGGTCATGCAACACTGTACCCATATGAAATTTATATAATTTTTTTGAGACAGAGCTTTCTTTTGGTGAACCTAATCGTCACTGGAGTTTTTATTTTTTGCTAAACAAATGAAAAAAGACCAAAAATTTAGAAGAGAAAATGCATATTTGCTCCTTCACGGGTGGGTAGTGATGAGACTGCATGGGGTACTGATAGGCTGCACTGATGGGCACTAATGAGGTGGCACCGATGAGGTGGCACTAAAAGGCAGCACTAATGGGCACTGATAGGCGGCACTAATGAGAACTGATAGGCGGCACTATGAAGGATGCACAGATAGGCATCACTGATGGGCACCAATTGGCACTGATAGCGCATGGGAGGAAAAGAATGCCAATAACCAGCAAGCTTGTTTACGTGTTATAGGCGGTGATTGGACACAGCTGATCACATGGTAATGAGCCCCAGGGGGTGCATGGGAGGCATGCTCCTGGGAGGACGTCCATGGATGCCCTCCCATAAAGACGCTGTGGCCGTCTTTCAGCTATAGCATGAGTCTGAAGTGGTTAGAAGTTGTAAAATTTGATTAAAAAAAATATATATATGTATATACTGTATATATATAATATATATATATATATACACTGCTCAAAAAATAAAGGAACACTTCAATCATAGTATAGCATCAAGTCAATTTAACTTCTGGGATATTGATCTGGTCATAAGTAGCAGAGAGGGTTGTTAATAAATTTCAGCTGCTTTGGTGTTAATTAAATAACAACAGTCGTACTAGATGGGCAACAATGAAACAACCTCCAAAACAGGAATGGTTTTACAGGTGGAGGCCACTAACATTTTTTTCCCTACTCATCTTTTATTACTGTTTTTCACTGCGGTTGCACATGCAGTCCAACTCCTCCAGGATGGCACATCAATATGTGCCATTTCCAGAAGGTTTTCTATGTCTCCCAGCACAGTCTGAAGAGCATAGGAGGAGATTACAGGTGACAGGCAGTTACTTAGGAGAGCTTGACAAGGCTGTAAAAGGTCCTTAACCCATCCGCAGGACTGGTATCTGCTCCTTTGTGTAAGGGGAACTGAATGAGCACTGTCAGAGCCCTACAAAGTGTGGCCTGGGGGCACAATGTCCTCTAGTGGGCCCTGTGCCCACTGCCCAGGACCGTGGTGCTCAATTGGCATTTGCCATTGAAAACCAGAATTGGCAGGTATGCTACTGGCGCCCTGTGCTTTTCACAGATGAGAGCAGCTTCAGCCTGAGCACATGTGACAGACGTGAAAGGGTCTGGAGAAGCAGTGAAGAACGTTATGCTGTCTGTAACATCGTTCAGAATGACCGGTTTGGTGGTGGGTCAGAGATGGTCTGGAGAGGCATATCCATGGAGTGACGCACAGACCCCTACAGGCTAGACAATGGCATCCATTTGGTATTGGGATGAAATCCTTGGACCCATTGTCAGACTCTACACTGGTGCAGTGGGTTCTGGGTTCCTCCTGGTGCACGACAATGCCTGCCCTCTTGTGACGAGAGTATGCAGCCAGTTCCAGGAGGATGAAGGAATTGATACCATTGAATGGCCCCCTCACTTGCCTGACCTAAATCCAATAGAACACCTCTGGGACATTATGTTTCGTTTTATCTGATGCCGCCAGGTTGCACCTCAGTCTGTTCAGGAGCTCAGTGATGCTCTGTTCCAGATCTGGGAGGAAATACTCCAGGACATCATACGTCATCTCATTAGAAGCATGCCCCGATGTTTTCAGGCATGCATACAAGCATGTGGGGGCCATTCAAACTACTAAGTACCATTTTGAGTTGCTGCAGTGAAATTTCAGCAAAATGAACTAGCCTGCTGCATAATTTTTTCACTTTGATTTTCGGGTTATCTTTGAATTCAGCCCTCTGCAGGTTGATAACTTTCATTTCCATCAAAAGTTGTGGCATCCTTTTGCTCCTAACACATTACCCAGTCCATATCAGTATGGATATGCAGCATGAGATTTTTCCCCATTGAAATCTGATGTGTTTTGAACGTGTTGCTTAAATTTTTGTGAGAAGTGTATATCTATATATATATAGCATGGGGGAAGCTCGTGACCATAATGAGGATGGTATTGACACAGCCTCAAATGATCCACAATGGCTCAAAAGTGGTATGGTCCAGAAATATTTCGACAGAATATGGGTGGATAAAGCACCTGGACCAGATGGCATCCACCCACGCACCCTGAAAGAATTGAGCGCTGTAATTTCAAAGCATTTTTTTTTTAATTTTTAGGGACTCGTTAAGGACTGGAATAGTACCACTGCACTGGCGTAGGACCAATGTGGTGCCTATATTTAAAAAGGGATCAAAGTTTTTGCCAAGTAACTATAGACCTGTTAGTTTAACTCGGGAAGATACTGGAGAGTTTAATAAAAGACCACATAGATGAGCTCTTGCTGGAAATAAAATATTTTAAGCAACAGACAGCAAGGATTCATGAAAGACAGAAGTTGTCAAACAAACCTGATTTCTTTTTTGAAGAGGTAGTAAAACCTTGGCCAGAGGCTTGGCTGTGGATGTAGTATACTTTGATTTTGCAAAAGTATTTGACACATTTCCCCACACACGGCTAATGTGTAAGGTGAAGTCTACAGGCTTGGAAAGATCAGTTTGTAAATGAATAGAAAATTGGCTAAAAGATAGAAATCAGAGAGTAGTGGTTAATGATTCTTACTCTGAATGGTCTAAAGTTATCAGTGGTGTACCCCAAGGTTCAGTGTTGGGACCCTTACTTTTTAATATCTTTATAAATTATATAAGGTCTGGGATTAAAAGTACCATTTCAGTCTTTTCAGATGACACCAAGCTTTGCAGTGGAATACCTTCCTTACAGGATTTCTCCAACCTACAAGCTGACCTCAATGCTAACCTCAATGTTTCATTAGTCAACTATGTGGCAAATGAGGTTTAATGTTGATCCGGAGGTTTAATGGGAAATCCGTAGCAGAGAAGGATCTGGGTGTTCTGGTAGATCCTAAGCTTAATAATAGCATGCAATGCCAAGCTGCAGTTTCCAAAGCAAGCAAAGTCCTTTCTTGTAATAACAGGGGCATGGACTCCAGAGAGAGAGAGATATAATTTTGCCCCTGTACAAATCATTAGTAAGACCTCATCTGGAACATGCAGTTCAGTTTTGGGCACCAGTTCTTAAAAAGGATATTGGGGAACTAGAGAAATTGCAGAGAAGGGCAACCAAACTGATAAGAGGCATGGAGGACCTCAGCTATGAGAAAAGATTAGAGGAACTGAATTTATTCTCTCTTGAGAAGAGGAGATTAAGGGGGGATATGATCAACATGTAAAAAATACAAAGGGGGTCCATGTAGTGAACTTGGTGTTGAGTTATTCACTTTAAGGTCAACACAGAGGACAAGGGGGCACTCTTTACGTCTAGAGGAAAACAGATTTCGTCTCCAAATACGGAAAGGTTTCTTCACCGTAAGAGCTGTGAAAATGTGGAATAGACTCCCTCCAGAGGTGGTTCTGGCTAGCTTACTAGATTGCTTTAAAAAAGACCTGGATTCTTTCCTGGGTGTACATAATATGAATGGGTAATAATATTTATAGGTTAAGTTGATCCAGGGAATATCCGATTGCCTCCCGGGGGATCAGGAAGAAATTTTTTCCCCTGCTGTAGCAAGTTGGTAATACTTTGCTGGGGTTTTTTCACCTTCCTCTGGATCAACTGCGGGTATAGGATTTTGTATATGAGATCTTATTGTTTGGTTTTCTTTACTGTTTTTTATTGGTTGAGCCAGATGAACTAGGTAACTAACTAAATATATATATATATATATATATATATATATATATATATATATACATACAGTGCCTTGCGAAAGTATTCGGCCCCCTTGAACTTTGCAACCTTTTGCCACATTTCAGGCTTCAAACATAAAGATATTAAACTGTAATTTTTTGTGAAGAATCAACAGCAAGTGGGACACAATCATGAAATGGAACGAAATTTATTGGATATTTTAAACTTTTTTAACAAATAAAAAACTGAAAAATTGGGCGTGCAAAATTATTCAGCCCCCTTAAGTTAATACTTTGTAGCGCCACCTTTTGCTGCGGCGATTACAGCTGTAAGTCGCTTGGGGTATGTCTCTATCAGTTTTGCACATTGAGAGACTGAAATTTTTGCCCATTCCTCCTTGCAAAACAGCTCGAGCTCAGTGAGGTTGGATGGAGAGCGTTTGTGAAAAGCAGTTTTCAGTTCTTACCACAGATTCTGGATTGGATTCAGGTCTGGACTTTGACTTGGCCATTCTAACACCTGGATATATTTATTTGTGAACCATTCCATTGTAGATTTTGCTTTATGTTTTGGATCATTGTCTTGTTGGAAGACAAATCTCCGTCCCAGTCTCAGGTCTTTTGCAGACTCCATCAGGTTTTCTTCCAGAATGGTCCTGCATTTGGCTCCATCCATCTTCCCATCAATTTTAACCATCTTCCCTGTCCCTGCTGAAGAAAAGCAGGCCCAAACCATGATGCTGCCACCACCATGTTTGACAGTGGGGATGGTGTGTTCAGGGTGATGAGCTGTGTTGCTTTTACGCCAAACATAACGTTTTGCATTGTTGCCAAAAAGTTCAATTTTGGTTTCATCTGACCAGAGCACCTTCTTCCACATGTTTGGTGTGTCTCCAAGGTGGCTTGTGGCACAATTTGTATGGATATCTTTAAGAAATGGCTTTCTTCTTGCCACTCTTCCATAAAGGCCAGATTTGTGTAGTATACGGCTGATTGTTGTGCTATGGACAGAGTCTCCCACCTTAGCTGTAGATCTCTGCAGTTCATCCAGAGTGATCATGGGCCTCTTGGCTGCATCTCTGATCAGTCTTCTCCTTGTATGAGCTGAAAGTTTAGAGGGACGGCCAGGTCTTCATAGATTTGCAGTGGTCTGGTACTCCTTCCATTTCAATATTATCGCTTGCACAGTGCTCCTTGGGATGTTTAAAGCTTGGGAAATCTTTTTGTATCCAAATCCGGCTTTAAACTTCTCCACAACAGTATCTCGGACCTGCCTGGTGTGTTCCTTGTTCTTCATGATGCCCTCTGCGCTTTAAACGGACCTCTGAGTCTATCACAGTGCAGGTGCATTTATACAGAGACTTGATTACACACAGGTGGATTCTATTTATCATCATTAGTCATTTAGGTCAACATTGGATCATTCAGAGATCCTCACTGAACTTCTGGAGAGAGTTTGCTGCACTGAAAGTAAAGGGGCTGAATAATTTTGCACGCCCAATTTTTTCAGTTTTTATTTGTTAACAAAGTTTGAAATATCCAATAAATTTTGTTCCACTTCATGATTGTGTCCCACTTGTTGTTGATTCTTCACAAAAAATTACAGTTTTATATCTTTATGTTTGAAGCCTGAAATGTGGCAAAAGGTCGAAAAGTTCAAGGGGGCCGGATACTTTCGCAAGGCACTGTATATATATATATATATATATATATATATATATATATATATATATATACATATACAGTATCTCACAGAAGTAAGTACACCCCTCACATTTTCATAAATGTTTTATTATATCTTTTCATGTGACAACACTGAAGAAATTACACTTTGCTACAATGTAAAGTAGTTAGTGTAAAGCTTGTATAACAGTGCAAATTTGCTGTTCCCTCAAAATAACTCAACACACAGCCATTAATGTCTAAACTGCTAGCAACAAATTGAGTACACCCCTAAGTTAAAATGTCCAAATTGGGCCTAAAGTGTCAATATTTTGTGTGGCCACCATTATTTTGTAGCACTGCCTTAACCCTCTTCTGCATGGAGTTCACCAGAGCCTCACAGGTTGCCATGACGACTTCATGGAGCTGATGGATGTTAGAGACCTTGCGTTCCTCCACCATCTATTTGAGGATACGCCACAGATAGGGTTTAGGTCTGGAGACATTCTTGGCCAGTCCATCGCCTTTACCCTTTACCCTCAGCTTCTTTAGGAAGGCAGTGGTCGTCTTGGAGGTGTGTTTGGGATCGTTATGTTGAAATAATGCCCAGCGGCCCAGTCTTCAAAGGGAGGGAGGGGATCATGCTCTGATTCAGTATGTCACAGTACATGTGGGCATTCGTGGTTTCTTTAATGAGCGTTAGCTCATGCAGACCCAGACCATGTCCTTAGTCTGCTTGTCTTCAGCAAACTGTTTGCGGGCTTTCTTGTGCATCATCTTCAGAAGAGGCTTCCTTCTGGGACGACAGCCATGCACACCAATTTGATGCAATTGCAATGCTGGCAGCACTCACACATCTATTTCCCAAAGACAACCTGTGGATATAACACTGAGCACGCGCACTCAACTTCTTTGGTCGACCATGGCGAGGCCTGTTCTGAGTAGAACCTGGCCTGTTAAACTGCTGTGCGGTCTTTATACGATACATACATAATAGTAAAATCATCATATAGTTATAGGAATACAACTAATGTATATCTATCTAGCTAAACAGGAGGAACACAGGCATGACAGACATAGGATATCCTTTAATTAACAAAGCCCTTTATTAACTACCCTGTAGAGGAAAGGTGTATATACTTACCTAATCTAAGGGTGCTCTGGTCTAGTCACATGATCTCCCCAGCAGCCTGCTTAAGGGAAGAGCAACAACAACGGCTACAGTGCCTGGGTGGTGACATCACTCATAGACTTACCATAGGGCATCAGTTGTCTGCTGTTCCTCCTCTCCCCTGAAACCAGCGCTGGATGCTGATCATGTGACTGGAACGGAGTACCCTTAGATTAGGTAAGTATACAAATTTTTCCTCTACAGGCTAGTTAGTATAGGGCTTAGAATGAAGGTGGGAGCAGGTGAAAGCTTAGATTAGGTTTAGACAGGACTTCTACTTTATAATAGCAGAGTAAACAGAAAACGACCTAATCACAGGAATGAAGGTTTGGGGGGGCATTCATTGCTCCACCAACACCTATGGGATTGTGACAGACCAATCAATACATAATAAGTTGGTATTTATGCTCATTTGCATATTCGAATTTGATTGGTCCATTTTAAAGCAACTGTAATAACGGTTATGTGTGGTTATGATCTTATCTAAGTAATAACTGCGTCAGCAGTTAATCTAACGGCGGGGACAGAAGAGGAAAGTTGTCCTCCTGTTTCTCCCTGCCTTTCATTGCCTAGGAGCTGACTTTTTACTCCGTCCTCGGTGCCTGTTATCCGGCTTTCAGATTCTCCACCTTGCCCCTGCTCTGCTTTCACTTTCTCCGGTCAGTGACTTTGATTCTATCCTCTGTACTTTCCGGAGCTCTGTGCAGCGGATCGTTCACTGCCTGTGAACCCCCCCCTCCTGCCTCTGCCTGCTCTTCACCCGGTCACTGACCTTCAAGATGCAGTCCTTGCTCCAATCGGTCCTGAAGAGGGCTAGCTCCTCAGAGGGTGAAGCCTGGATCCGCCGCTGTCTCGCCTTGCCGGACTGCCCTGTCCCTCCGGGTGTTGATGCTGGCATGTCCACGGCCCCCTCCTCCTCTGCTGAGCCCCGTGGTGGACTTCCTTCTCTCCCCAGGAACCAAGTGGTGAGCCGCCGCCTTCCTTCCCCTGCCCGCCCCTCTCGGTCTCCGCCTCCAGCCTCTAGAGATGTCCGTCCTTTGACTGCATCCGTGACGGCCCCCCCCCCCCCCGGCGACTGCACAGCAAACTACTCCAGCCGTGACAACAGGCCTAGAAGGAAGCCTAAGAGGTTCAATTCTCCATCGCCTCCTCGCAGCTCCGCTGCTTCTAAGAAGGGCAGGAGCGGGCGTTCTATGGACAGACGTCACAATACATTAAATATGCCTGCTGTTTGTCCTCCTCTTGAGGTTTGTGTCTCCCCCTCCCTTATTTCTTCTGTTCCTTCACAGGATGCTGCTTTGGAGCCACCTTCTGGTGAGAATGAGGTACTACATGCCCAAGATTTGCCAGAAAATGTGTCAGCTCCTATGACAAGTGGTGAGTCTGACAATATACAAATGTTATTGGATTTGGCAAGGTCATTTAATGTTTTGGTAAATCAAGTTGTTAATGTACAAAGATTACCTGTTAATAATGTTGCACCTGTTTGGAGTGGTAATGTAGGTGCTGTTTCTGATTTACCTTTGTCTAATGTTACTTCCGTACCTGTATCCACTTTTCAAGTGCCTATGCCAGTATCCTCTTCTTCTATTCCTGAAACATGTTACAAAGAGGCTATGACGTGCGAACTTTCGCCGTTGGGCTACCATTTGAATTTAGTGTTGAAAGAGAAGATCTGGAAAGGAGAATTTGTAGATATATTATCTTTACTTCCTTCTTCTAAAGATAACCGTTTTGATAAAAAAGATAATGAGAAATCTGATGAGCGCAGAACACCGGCCAGATCTTTTAACAATTGGCTTCAAGGTTTCTCTATCTACGCCAGTGTAATGGGAGAAAAACATCCTGAATTTTGTAGTGGTTTGTTTCAGCATGTTGAAATAGTTCTAGAAGCCTATAAAAATTTTAATGGGCTAGCCTGGTTTTTTTATGACGAATCTTTTCGTCAAAAACTTGCTATACATAAATCTATGCGTTGGGGGACGAAAGACG
Source organism: Pelophylax lessonae (assembly GCF_965119305.1). NCBI lineage: Eukaryota > Metazoa > Chordata > Amphibia > Anura > Ranidae > Pelophylax > Pelophylax lessonae. The sequence continues at coordinate 122,038,902 of NC_138773.1, read as the reverse complement.
TTGGGCTTTGGCTGAACCTTCTTTTGCCTCAGCGTTCTTTTGTGAAGCCAATGTCTGTCACCCCGCCTGCTCCTTTTAAAAAAGGTTTGTGCTTTAGCTTTAATGAAGGCCAATGCAAGTGGCCGGGCACATGCAGATATAAACATGAGTGTTCTTTTTGCGCTGGCGCTCATTCTGCCTCGAGATGTTTTAAGAAGCTGGCATCTCACTCTGCCAATCCACAGCCTGATGTTTTTCGTAAAAGTGGTCACACCGGTGAGGGTAGCAGAAATGCAACCGTGGCTTCAATTATGGCCAAACCGACTGATAGCTCGCATCCTATTTGATGGTTTCTCTGTTGGTTTTCTACTGCCTTCCTTTACAGGTTCAGGATGTGTAGTACATGATAATTTGAAGTCGGTGTCTAGAAATGGAGCTGTAGTTGCTGAAAAAATTTTAAAAGAGCTTCGTGATGGCAGAATTGCTGGCCCTTTTGTTGCGCCTCCTTTTGTTAATTTTCGAGTTTCACCATTGGGAATTATTCCGAAGAAAGAACAAGGCTCTTTTCGTCTTATACACCACTTGTCATTTCCTAAAGGCTTATCGTTGAATGACGAGTTGGATCATGACATTTGTGCTGTTTCCTATTCTTCTTTTGACGATGCCTTGCGCATAATTCGCAATGTTGGTGACTCAGTCCTATTGGCAAAAGCTGATGTTAAATCAGCTTTTAGGCTTCTTCCCATTCACCCTAGTGCATACAATTCGTTGGGTTTTAAATTCGATGGTTTTTATTTCTATGACAAATGCCTCCCAATGGGTTGTTCTTTATCATGTAAATATTTTGAGATGTTTTCTTCATTCTTGGAATGGGTGGTTTGTTATCGCACAAAATCTCTTAATGTTGTTCATTATTTGGACGACTTCCTCTTTGTAGGTAAGGCCGGCACTTCGGACTGTTTAACCCTTTTTTCGGAATTTGTTGTTGTATGTCGCCAATTTGGAGTTCCCTTGGCTCACGAAAAATCAGTTTTTCCTACTAGGTGTTTAGAATTTCTAGGCATTACTATTGACACCGCTGCGATGGAGTTTCGTTTGCCTCCTGCTAAAATTTATAAGCTATATACTCTAATTGATTTTGTCTTGTCCAAACAAAAAGTCACTTTGAGGACTTTGCAATCAGTTTTGGGTTTATTAGCCTTCGCGTCCCGGGTTATTCCCATTGGTAGAATTTTTTCGAGAAGTTTATATAAAGCTATTGGTGGTGTTTCATCCCCCTTTCATTTTATTCGCCTTACTCGCAGTTTACGTGATGATTTGCTTGTGTGGAAAAAGTTTTTAATGAATTATAATTGGTGTTGTTTATGGAGACAGCCTTTTTGCACCTTGTCTGCCTTGGATTTATATACCAATGCTTCAGGTTCCATTGGGTATGGAGCTTTCTGGCAAGGCCACTGGTCAGTTGGCTTGTGGCCTGAACCTTGGAAATTATCCGGATTGACTAAGAATATAGTTTTCTTGGAAATTTTTCCATTACTGGTTTCCTTAGAGTTGTGGGGTTCTAATTTCCGTAATCGTAATTTGTTGTTTCATTCAGATAATATGGGTGTTGTCTATGCCATCAATTGTTTGACTTCTAAATCTTTGCCCGTATTAACTGTATTGCGTCAATTGATTTTTATGTGTTTAGAACTGAATGTTTGGATTAAGGCGAAATATGTACCGGGTAAGTCGAATTTAATCGCTGACTCTCTGTCTCGCCTACAGCTAGACCGGTTTCGAGAATTAGTTCCATATGCAGACGTTCGAGGCAGTTTATGCCCTCAGCATTTGTGGGATCTGCTTTGACTCCGGTGCATCAAGCTGTTCGTAATTCATTAGCCCCCTCCACGTGGGCGCACTATTTAGCCGCGTGGCGTATGTGGGACGGTTATATAAATTCTCTGGGAAATAATCCGGAGATTTCTTTAGGAGGACCTCGTTTTAGGATTTCTTAATTTTTTTGATGTCTAAGGAATATTCTTATTCACATATACAAAAGATGCTTAGTGGTATTTCCTTTTTCTTTAAATTATCAGGTATGCCTTCATGTATGTCCTTCTTTCCAGTACAACAGGCGTTGAAGGGATACAGAAGAGAATTTGTTACACCGGATTCTAGGTTTCCCATCTCTTCTTCCACATTGTTGACCATTTGCAAGGCTACAGATTCTGTTTGCTTTTCGCCTTTTGAAGCTTTGCTATTTAAAGTGGCATTTAGCCTTTGTTTTTTTGGCGCTTTTCGGATATCTGAAGTATTGCCAAAAAATTCTTCGAGTATGTATGGTTTGATGTTCACGGATTTAATATTTAGACCTGATTTTATACAGATTTATTTAAAACGCAGCAAGACAGATCAAATTGGACGTGGCCGCTGGATCACGCTTCGTCCTTTGCATGGTTCGATGGTATGCATTGTTTCTCTTCTGTCCGAGTATTTAAAAGTACGCCCTGCTGGTTCTTTGTTGCTGCTTCATATGTCGGGTCTTCCTCTTACCATTTACCAATTTAATTCGGTTTTGAAACGTTGTTTGGCACATGCGAATCTTCAACATCTTCGCATTACATCTCACTCCTTTCGTATCGGTGCTGCCACCGAAGCTGCATTATTGGGTTTCCCTGATCCAATTATTAAACGTATTGGGAGGTGGGATTCGAACTGTTTTCGGAATTATGTGAGGCCTAATTTTATCATTTAACTTGCAGGTTGTCGGAAACATATTTGGATTCTCGGTCATTCCTTCATATTCTGGGCCTCTCGTAGGGCAGCTCTGAGATGCTATGGTTCGAACCTTGGTCTGGATATGGATGACTTTCAAGTTTGGTGGTTGGGTAGGAGGGGTATGTTATGTGTTGATTTGATTGATTCTTTGCCTTTTTTAATGTCTCATTGGCCATCCCCTTCTATTATTATTTTGCATTTAGGCGGTAATGATATTGGGTCTAGTACGACTTTGGATATCATTTCTACCCTTAGATTGCAATTTTTGAGGCTGCATTCATTATTTCCACATTCGGTTTTAATTTTTTCGGAAATTGTCCCCAGACTCAGTTGGCATTTAATTCCTGAGCTTAAATTTTGTAAAAATATCCGTAAACGTATTAATAGATATTTGGAAAATTTTTTGCCTTCGATTAATGGTTATTCGTATAGACACGTTGACTTAGAAGGTTACTTGCCTGGTTTCTATCGTCCAGACAATGTTCATTTGTCAAATATTGCTTTAGATATTTTTAATTTGGGGCTTCAGAATAGTATTGAAATGGCCACGGTTAGGTTGGTGGGGTGCCAGGCTCTTGTTGTTTGAGCCTGGCTGGTGGATATTGTATTTATGTTAATTAACTTGAGCAATCAATGCTGAGTTAATATAAAGATAGTTTATTAATATTATATATGTTATAAAATATATATAGGTTTGTGTATAATATATATATACAAATTTTAATGGTTATATCAATAAAGGGCCGTGGCCAATTTTCAATCCATATTCTAAGTCTGGTCTCTTTTATTTATGTTTCTTATATATATATTTAGATATATGTTTTTTCTTCTGATGGGTTCTGTCTACAGTCCCATGAAGGTTTGGGGGGGCATTCATTGCTCCACCAACACCTATGGGATTGTGACAGACCAATCAATACATAATAAGTTGGTATTTATGCTCATTTGCATATTCGAATTTGATTGGTCCATTTTAAAGCAACTGTAATAACGGTTATGTGTGGTTATGATCTTATCTAAGTAATAACTGCGTCAGCAGTTAATCTAACGGCGGGGACAGAAGAGGAAAGTTGTCCCGCCCTCCCCACCCCTATGTTTACCCTATGTCACGGTCCTTTTTTGGATGTCTTTGTACTTGATACTTTGATGTCAACTTGAGTGGTTATAACTGAGTTGATGATATTTATTGTGGTTGTGGATATTGTATTTATGTTAATTAACTTGAGCAATCAATGCTGAGTTAATATAAAGATAGTTTATTAATATTATATATGTTATAAAATATATATAGGTTTGTGTATAATATATATATACAAATTTTAATGGTTATATCAATAAAGGGCCGTGGCCAATTTTCAATCCATATTCTAAGTCTGGTCTCTTTTATTTATGTTTCTTATATATATATTTAGATATAGGTTTTTTCTTCTGATGGGTTCTGTCTACAGTCCCATAATGTAGGACATGAACTGTTAGACAGCAGTTAGAATCAGACAGACCTCTCTCCATGAGCAGGCAGACTAACCTGCTCATCATGAACAAGCTATTACTCAGTACACCATAGAATTAATATAATAAACTTCCATATAACACGTACACCATGATAAATTCATAGCACCATGTTTAACATCCATTAGTAATCCAGTTGTCCAACAATCAGCACTGGAAGTTGCCTGCCTTTTACAAGCGTAACCATGTTACATATATTGTCTTTCAGCCAACCTCACACGATATCTGTCTTTGACAGCATCAGGGCACAGATGAAGCATTTCTGTTCAGGTTTTACAATCACAAGATAGCATGGGGGCTGAGGGATACCATGAGTTGCATTGTGTCACTTATAAATGGCCAGAAGCTTACAGCACTGGTTGCTGGAACGCAGACAGGTGTCAAACATAGTTCTATACATTCAAATAGAAAAACGTTTTGGGACTTTAAGATGAGGCATAGCCACCTTCGGGCTAAATGCCTCCATCCCTGGATCATAAAGAAGCATTGGGGAAGGGGGGAAAAATTGAAAGGGGGGTGTGCTAGGCAATAGATATAAATTGTAACATATGGTCAACTAAATGAAGTGTGGACATTCCACAACATAATCATAATATAGTAACATAATAACAAAGAACTAGTTGCCTAACATCCCAGAAGGCTGGGAAACATGGGATAGATGAAGGGGGGAGCAGGTGGGACTTTAAATGAAGTGCATACAAGGGGTTGGGATGCAAAGGACTCATATAGGTATAAAGGTGGGTCCACAGTAAAATAACGATATAAACAGTTTAATGTGTGTCATCAATCATACAGATATACAATGTTGGCATAGGTACATACATGTGATGGTATACAATAATACAGTTAAAACAACATGATTAGAAAATCACATATGGCTGGCAAGGCCTAAAATGGTTGAGGCATTGGCTGTAAAACGGGCATATGCGAAACCCTGAAATAGATACATAAGTAACCGTATAAGTATACAAAAGGGATTGCATCATAATGAGCTCAACGCGTTTCGTGGAGTGGATTCCACTTCTTCAGGAGCGGATGCATCCCATGTCACTGCAAAGAGTAAAAAATTCCCCTTTTAAAATAAAATTATTATAGATAACAGGGATGGATATGTAATCCCAGTCCAAGCCAACTCCACCCAATGTACTCACAGCCATGAAAATCATGTAAGTATAGAATGTTGTGGGCAGCGGTCCGATGGGGAATAACGTCCAACCGGGAGCTGAGGAAGACCAATAAGCGGCCCGGCGGGAAACCATGAGAGGGCATTCCGGAAGAAGCAGGTGTGTCCCAATAAAAGGAATAATTGTGATGAAGATCAATAGAGGTCTCCTGAGGGGATGCCATATGCAAATAATCTATGCAAAAATAATATAATTGTGGGTTATAATGGTGAGATAGCAGGATTAATATACCATATAGAAAACCGCATACCCAGACAAAGGATCTCCGTTATAATAGTTCTATACATTCATCAAGGTGCATGTGTTACAAGGCTGATTAATGTCTATATAGTAATTCTAGGTTGAACTTCCACTTTAAACTTTTATGATTAGGGTAGGCATGCACTACAGAGACCCGGGCTGTGGTGTTGAGTAATAATAAGAAGTTAAGCCTTAAGTTAGATTATTACATAAGGTTTGGTTAAAAGTTGCGGATAGATGTCAGCAACGTTGTTGCCCACTCCTAATTTTAATTTTTCAGCACCAAAATCCCACACTGAGATTGAATAAATTGGTTTCTATTGGCCATTTAGTTATATGGTGGAGTATTGTATACTGACATCTTTGTCAATATTGGATATAGCAAGGCTGCTCCTAGAATCTCAGTGGTACACCAATAAAAATGGGGTCAGCCTTACCAGTAGATGTGGGGCTTTATAGCTGATCATCTTTTTGAAATGTGTTTACTAATTTAAGCATTACCTCAAGTCTGCAGCGCTGTGTAGCCTACTACAGAACTCAAAGACACATTTTGGCTTGTCTTTGAGGATCTTGGACATCCTACAATGCATTCTTTTTGTCACCCTGTGTTATAATTGATCTCCAATGTCCCATGACATAGCTTTTTCATAGATAACTGGATACTCCAACCAATAATTAACGCACTAGCCCATGCATGTTCTACAATTGGGTTGCAGATGGGAGGACAGTTGCACAAGTACATCTCCATTTTTCTGTCAGGAAAAATAAGTTTTCTTCTCCTTGTTTTAATTCATGTTAACATTACAATTTTATATCAAAGAATGAAGAATAGAAAATGTTATTAAAAATAACCTTTATTGCATTCCCTAGCTTTTCTTTCTCTGCTTAACTGCAATTCAATTCACAATTTCAGCCAAGCTCCTATTCCCAGATCTAATTTAACTGCCATTCATGGTTTCTCATTGATATATCTTCTGCTGCCCTGTATATAAGTTTTAATATAATGTTTATCTCTGTGAAAATTAATTGAGCCTGGAGAAATCAAATAAAGTCAGAAGATGTTTTCTGAAAATTCCAATAATAAAATACAACAAGATTATATTATATTTGTTGCAGAAGTCTAAACAATAATGGATCTCGCTTACGGCTAACAGAATTTCTAAAGGAATTTTTTATTGGGAGATCAATTGGAAAATGCAAGCAAATACAGACAACTGAAATGCCAAAATATATCTTTGTTGCTGCTGTCTTTCTTATCCTTCTGTATAATCCCTGAATTACTTTTGATTTTATTAGGCTATAGAGTAAATCCCTCTTGAGAAAAGACATGTTTACAATATATAGTGTAATACTGTATGTGAAGCGTTGTTCATTAAAGGGTTCTTATTGGTAAACCGGAGCTGCAGCCAATTTTTAGTTTTGCGTAGGGCGGAGCAAGGTTAGTACCTCTGTCAGGTTTTTATTGCTTTCTTTCTATGTCTCCATGGAAAAGATTAACGCACCCGTCCAGGTGACCATTGTCACGCAGAAAATGAGTAGTTGTAAATGTAACAAGTGTCACCAGTATAGGAATAAGGAGGAAAATTTACTTTGAAGGGATTTCCTCTCACTTCCTGTTGTGTCTTCGGGGTTAGAAGTGAGAGTGCTGATGATACAGACTGGAATAAACATGTGACAGAGGTTCTGACTTTTCTCAAATGATGAAAAAAAGTGTTTTGTCTAGAGTTGTATTTTAGGAGCTATATCTTGATTGCAGCAACTTTAAGGGCTCATTCACATCACACCCTAAAATGTATATCCACACTGGTGTGAGATGGGTAGGGGCAGTAGGATGCTTTGTTACAACACATCTCAATGTTTACTTTTTCTTTTTTCACTTGTTGAATTGTAACAAAATTATGTTTTATTTACCTCTATAGTATGATGACATGCAGTGGGGAAAGTTGCACTGCATATAAATGCATACAATAATGCACCCACTGCACAGGAAGTGTTAACAAGACATATAGAAAGCAATTCTTTTCTATGTGCCCTTGTGTTTAATCTGTGTTGATCTTTGCAGATCAATGCAGGGTAATGAACATGGTGTGAATGATTCCTAAAATATCAGCTTAATTAGAGTATAACAAAAATACATAAAATAGATGGTTATCAGATTATGGTAATCATGTTATACTGAATCCATATGTTAGCCATTGCCAAGTTTGGGAATGTTTTAGTAGAATTCCAGTTACTAAAAATATCTAAAATAGTAACAAGGGTGTGTTGGGTATTAGTGTTCTATACTGATTCTTGGTGGCATATATTAAATTCCTTTAAATTATTTAACCCTGAATTTGTATAAATTAGTCAATGGAAAACAATTTTTTGCATTACTTTTAACATTGAATTTATTGAAATTATCGTTATTGGTAACGATTCTAAAAGGATTTGGTAGCCATTTAGGAGGTTAAAGAGTATGTAACCCTAATATTTCATATTCCTGAAATGTGCCTGTTGTACCATGTACGTTATGAAAGTATCCTGTTCTCTTTGTATTGCTTCTTTTATGTGACATTCTGGGTGTTCCTGCCAGTCCCTCTGCTTTCCAATTAAAATTTGACCACACTAAGCAGGAGAACACACCATAGTCAGTTCTCTAGCTGTACTGGGCCTGCTCTCCTCCAATAATCAGACTTGTCCTGACACACCCCTTCTGCACAGCATTTCACTGGGAAGATTGGTGTACTGTTGCTTTTTCTCCCCCCGGCTTTCATGCAGCTGACAACAGAGGGATATTTGGTGATCTGTAAGGTGATCCAAGAACGGGATAAATATAAAGTGACCCGTGATACAAAGAAGCAATTAAGAAGATATGTGCAGACACAAGCAATTGCACAAGTTCCACTGGAAGAGAACTGGTCAATAGCTTTAACTGAAACTATTATTGTAAAAAATTGCCCTATGAAAAGTGAGCTAATGCCAGCTTTTCAGAGTGTGGCGAATCCAACAAAATGTGCAGCAAAAAGAGCAATTGCATAAGCTCTATAGAGGAGAACTAATCAAAGGCTCCAAAAAGCAGAAACAACAAAGAAAATATAGGGGATATGCCCTATGAAGAATAAATCAAAAAAAGTTACTGAATGCGGGTACTGTACTGTGCTAATGTCTGTGTTTGATGACCTTGCTCCTTGGTAGATGGAGCGGACTTGGGGGGTATTTTTATTGCTGCTAGAAGCTTTGTTTTTGTGATGGACGCGCTGGGTGGAGCCTGGAGGGGGGGGGTGGGATGGGGGGGGTTGACCTGTTGTCCTTGGTTGTAAATGTTGCCCTGCGTGGCAGTGTATTGTCTGTTTATGTGTGCAAAACTTCAATAAAAACAAATTTTCAAAAAAAAAAGAATAAATCAAAAAAAGGAAAGAAGGTGTCTTCAGAAATGCTGTGAATACAACAAAAGTTGGCAAGTGATAACACTACCAGTGAGTATAGGTGGGATAAAAGGCAGAAATGGCAAACTGTGCAAAAAATACAATCAAGAGTCCTATGAAGAGTGAACCCCTGTCCACTCTTTCCAGGTTGTGAAAGATCAAATTATGCAATAAATGTCCCAATAGTGTTCACTAAAAAAATGTAAAAGCAATCAAGTCCAATTCATAAAAGATCTGTAGATTGTGAGTGAAGTTCATAATAGGTAAAGATATAAAGTATTAATGATATCCGGTGAAAATATAAATTAATAATAATATCCGGTGATCCCAGTGCGAGTGTTAGTGAGCTCAAATTCCTCAAAATAGGTGAAATGGCCGCTCACCTCACTTAACACTCATAAGAGCGTTTCAGGTATCTTATGTCAACCTGTAGACTTTTCAGGGGGATGTTTCCCAGGAATAGAAGAGTCCTCACGATATGGATATATGGTCAGGGGCAGGGTCCAGGTCTCCTATGCCGACCTCAGGAATAGGTGTTGGCTATGCAGCTATTACTTGGACACTCACTAATCAGGGAAGAAGATGAAAGGAGGGTCTCATGGTGTAGTAGGTTCAATAAAGCATTTATTCAGACAAATAACGATAATGCACTCACATTTCAGAAGAAGTTTTCAGGCACAATCGATAATAAAAGCCGCCAAAGCAGTTCCAGCGCTATTCACAGCTACTTCCGGTCTCGGCTGTAGACCCGGAAGTGACGTCACCATGGCGTCCCGACGCGTTGCGTAACAAATCATGTTACTTTTTCAAGGGTCACCTTTATATCTGATGATTGTATTAACTTATCTGATTTCTATTGTTTTATCTAGCCTTTGAGACTTTTTTACTATTGTTTTAATCGCCATTTATGTTTTGATCTATGTTTTGATTGATGGTTCACCTTGTCATTGGGGTTTTATTGCGCTGGTTTTATCCTTATACTTACTATTTATCGTATGTGGTGACACTACAGAACTAGCTGCATACCTCTGGTGCTCCATCCACACACCTATATCTCCCTCCTCCGTTCCTCATTTCTCTTTTGGTGGCGCATAGATACTTACCTACTTTATAACAGAGGGATACTGACACATATAGGGACACTTATATAAAAAAATAAAAAAAACAGGAAAAAAATGGTATATACAATGCTTTTTTCTATCAATAAAGAGATGTGTTGCCCTTCATTTCTCTTTTAAAGCTTACCTGAGCCCCACCTCGATCCAGCAATTTTGCAAGAGAATCTCAGCTGTCTGGACTCTCCCTCCTCTGGCTGAGACAGCAGCGGATGCCATTGGCTCCCGCTGGTGTCAATCAAAGTCAGTGAACCAATGAGGAGAGAGAGGGGATGGGGCCAAGCCACAGCTCTGTGTCTGAATGGAGCATTGCTGTGGGGGCACTTGGCAAGAGGGATGGTCCAGGAGTGCTGACGAGGGACCTGAGAAGAGGAGGATTTGGGCTGCTCTGTGCAAAACCACCCACAGAGCAGGTGAGCATGACATGTTTGTTATTTTTAAACAAAAAAAAAAACAAGATTACAACCAGTTTACGACCACCTGCCGCAGATATACTGTGGCAGGCAGCCGCTCCCAGGCAAATTGCCGTAACTGTACGGCGCTCGCTCTTGGGAGGCTAGGAGGCAAACCTGCGCCGCCAGCGGCACGCTCCCGCCCCTGCTCGTCAGCGGAGAAGCCGATGCAGTGGCCAGGCAGCTTCGATTGCCGTCTGACACCCGCGATCGTTCCTCACTGAGAAACTGTAAACACAGCTGACCGTTCTTCTTCCTCCAATGATCACAGAGTGCCTGTTATCCTTCTATATAGGATCACATGTCTCTATGGTCATTTCAAAAGCCACGCCCCCCCCACAGTTAGAATCACTCCCCTAGGCTCACATTTAACCCCTTGATCACCCATAATATTTAACCTCTTCCCTGTCAATGTTATCATAACAGTAACAATGCATATTTTTAGCACTGATTACTGTAGTAATGTCACTGGTCCCCTGAAAATTGTCAAAAATGTCAGTTAGGGGTCCGATCTGTCCGATGCAATGTCGCGGTCCCGCAAAAAATTCCCGCAGATTGCCGCCATGACTAGTAAAAAAACAAAAAAACAATAAAAATGACATAAATATTTCCCGTAGTTAGTAGACGCGATAACTTTTGCACAAACCAATCAAAATACGCTCATTGTGATTTTTTTTTACCAAAAATATGTAGCAGAAAACAAATTGACCTGAAAATGTTAAAAAATTTAGGATTTTTACATTTTTTTTTTTTTGAGAATGTCGTATAGCAGAACGTGAAATATTTTTTTCTTTTTTTTCAAAATTGTCGCTCTTTTTTTGTTGAACCACTTACAGACCACCATCCAGGGTCTCCCCCTGAAGAAGGAGTACTTGTCGTAAAAACTCCGAAACTAGTTGGGTTAACCCCCCCGGAATGATGTGGTTATTCAATCCCTGCTTATGTGATGTATCCTATTGAACTTACCGTCTTTTATGTCATTTTGTAATCTGTTAATAAAATTTACAATATTTTAAAACTTGGTGTATACGTATATTTGAGTGCCTTCAAAGTCCCACCAATAGGGGAATTTTCTTCCCTCTTTTTTTGTTTATAGCGCAAAAATCAAAAAATCGCACAGGTGATCAAATACCACCAAAAGAAAGCTCTATTTGTGGGAAAAAAGGACATCAATTTTATATGGGTACAGCATCACACGACCGCGCAATTGTCCGTTAAAATAATACAGTGCCGAATCGCAAAATAGGGCCTGGTCAGGAAGGGGGCAACTCCTTCCGGTCTTTAAGTGGTTAATATTACTTTCAAGTAAATGGGCTGTTTTACAAGGTGTTCATTTACAATTGCTTTAAAACTGTTCTTGCACGATGAAGGCACTTAAACTGCCTATCGCCTGGGACTCCAACCACCACATCAGAGGACCAAGGTAAGTCCCTATCTGTAACTTCACATGTAACAAACTCAGAAGCTGTTTCCTATGTGGTCTAGTATTACTTTGCGTGACAGGCATGCACATTTTGACCTCTATACATCCGTGGTCCTATGATTTGGTGACTTACCACTTCTTCTATCTGGTGGTGTTTACAAGGGTGATGTTTAGCTGTCTCACTTAAAATGCTGTAGACTGTGAAGTAGTCATTTACTTGTGTTATATGTATACTGACCTCTATATATTTGGGGTCTTATCATTTGGTGGTTTATCACTTCCACTCCCAGGTAATGGTCAAAAGGGTGATATTATTGCTCTCGCCTAATGCCCTGCAAATTCAAAAGATGTTTCATATGTGTTTTAGCAATACTATAAATATGATGGAATATAGAGAAGATTGCTTTTCTGAAATTCATAAATCAAGGACCACAGAAAATTGGAGAGTTTGACTATTGTTTATTTAAACATACAGATGTTTGTTTTCTTGGGGTTTTATCATTTGCTAAGTTACCACTCTTAAGCTGGCCAGATACTTATTTAAATGTGGCCAGCTAGGGGATTCCTCCATCCACCTCGTTTTTGGGTTTTGTTAGGTTTTTTCATTTAGTCTGCTGGCTGATGAAAAAAAAAAAAAAATACTAACCATGTATGGCCAGTTCTACTCTTCATTGGCGGTTATTGGCTGCATCTGGAAGTCATGAGCGTAAACGTTGGTTATCTCTCTTCAAGCACTGAAATCTTCAGTTTTTCCTGTAGGAAGACTGATGTCTTTAGAGAGTGTGCTTTTTGGCCTTCTTCCTTCATCAACATTTAAATACTGCCTGTGAAACTTTTTTATTTATACTAATTGTAATTATACTGGGTTATTTTATGCTGTTAGAATGCTGTGTTTGTTTCCTCAATAGACATGCCTTAGTTGTACAGATAACTGTCTTGTGACATAAAGCATCATGGGAGTTAGCGCTCTGCTGGTCCCACGGCATCAGAGCTACTTTACTGTCTCTAATGCTCATTTCTAAAGTAGATCTCAAGGCATACTGCAGGTTACAGCAAAATGAATAACTCCTCTTCCTTTGGGAAAAGCCCATAAGTATTGTGATTATTTAGAAGTGATTACTGCATTATTATTTAAAGGATTAGCACAACACAGGCTTCCATGTAATATATGGTAAACTCATTTGTTTTCGTTGAATTACCCTCAATTAACAGACAACTGATACTGTTAATTATTTGAAATGGACATACAACACATTCATGTTTTAAAAGTTCACTCTATCCCCACATAACATGTTTGTATTTAAATTGAGTGTTTTTAATTGTTTTCAGATATACATGTAAAACATATAAGCCTAATGTAAATAATCATATGACTGTGCTAACATTTTATTTTTTTTATGTTCTACTAATAATATTTTTTTGTGGGGGGTATTACTTTTTTTAGATTTGTTTTGCTTTGCAGTAATATACTGTACATTGGTTGAAACAGAACACATATAAAGAAAAGCGGGACTAGAGGCCACAAAGGAGGGATGATCACAAATGATTAAAACATTATCACATTTTATTAGTTCATATGGCTAAAAAAGTATACACACAAAATATAATACACATAAAAAATATTCCCATAGTAATATTCTAGATACAAAATACCAAATTACAAAAGCAATGTCCCTGCTACAGACTCTGTTAGCAGGGGCATTGCTTTTGTTATTTGGTTACATACTGCGGACAATGCGATCCCTGCATTGCTAACCTTTTTTCTTAACAGTTTTTGAAAATGTATGTCAACACAAAGCGAATCATAATTAATAAGTACAAGTAATAACAATTGGCAACGTTTCACTTAGTCCCTGTTCACACCTGAGCGTATTTCAGCTCGTAAAATGCTTAGCTCTAAAGTTCCAAAACAAGCAAAATCCTATTCATTTCAATGGCCCCTGTTTACATGTGAGCGTTTTGTCGTCTAAATCTCAAAAAAGTGCATGAGCTTCTTTTTTGGCAGATTACAAGCGTTTTTTGTCAGATGTCAATGTCTGCCTCCAAACACTTGCAAAAAAATGTCTGAAAAAACGCCTGAAAAAAGCCCAAAAAAATACCTGAAAACGATACGCTCAGGTGTGAATGGAGCCTTATATAGTGTTTCAAAACAATCACTATATATATTGTATATATATTTACATTATATTACCAAAAGTATTGGGACGACATCCTTTACACACACATGAACTTTAATGGCATCCTAGTCTTAGTCCATAGGGTTCAATATTGAGTCAGGCACTGGCTCGCAACTCACCTCCACCTCCAAACTCGCTCATCCATGTCTTTATGTACCTTGCTTTGTGCATTGGTGTGCAGTCATGTTAGAACAGGAAGGGACAACCCCAAACTGTTCCCACAAAGTTGGGAGCATGATATTGTCCAAAATATCTTGGTATGCTGATGCCTTAGGAGTTCCCTCTACTGAAACTAAGCCCTGGAACACTCCCTGAAAAACAACCCCACACCATAGTACCCCCTCCAACAAATGATTTGGACCGGTGCACAAAGCAAGGTCCATAAAGACATGGATTAGCAAGTTTGGGGTGGAGGAACTTGACTGGTCTGCACAGAGTCCTGACTTCAACCTGGTAGAACACCTGCGGGATGAACTAGAGCAGAGACCACGATCCAGGCCTTCTCTCCAACATCAGTGCCTGACCTCACAATTGGCCTTCTGAAAGAATGGTCAAACATTCCCCTATACACACTCCTAAATAGAGATGTCCCGAAATATTCGCCAGCGAACAGTTCCCGGCGAACATCGCTTGTATGCTTTCGCCTCGGCGGGCAAACATATGCGATGTTCGGTCTGCCCCCTATACATCATCATTGAGCAAACTTTGACCCTGTACCTCACAGTCAGCAGACACATTCCAGCCAATCAGCATACCCTCCCTCCCAGACCCTCCCACCTCCTATAAAAAAGCAAGGACAGCATCCATCTTAGATTCATTCTGAAGCTGCAGAGTTAGTTAGAGCAGGGAGAGTGCTGCTGCTGCTGCTGACTTAATAGGGAAATCCTTAGCTAGTCCAGTGTTCTGTGTCCACTCCTGCTGTAAGGACAGCATCCTGACAGCACCCCAAAAAGCCCTTTTTAGGGCTGGTACATCAGTCTGCTTTTATTTATTTTTTTCTATATATATATATATATATATATACACAGACTGTACTGTGTGCACACCACTCATATCGGGTGGCACAGTACCTTGCAGATAAAAAAGTAATTTAATTTTTACCCTTTAATATAATTGCAGTTGCCTGCCAGTGTGTGTCAGGCCCACTGACTGAACTGTGCCCACTGCCAGTGCCCACCACTCATATAGGATGGCACAGCACCTTGCAGATAAAAATTAATTTAATTTTTCCTCTGTAATATAATTGCAGTTGCCTGCCAATGAGTGTCAGGTCCACAGATTGTACTGTGCCCACTGCCCACCACTCATTTAGGGTGGCACCGCACCTTGCAGATAAAAAAGTAATTTCATTTTTTCTCTGTAATATAATTGCAGTTGGCTGCCAGAGAGTGTCAGGGCCACAGACCGTACTGTGCCCACTGCCCACCACTCATATAGGGTGGCACAGCACCTTGCAGATAAAAAATTCATTTAAATTTTTCCTATGTAATGTAATTGCAGTTGCCTGCCAGTGAGTGTCAGGCCAACAGACTTTACTGTGCCCACTGCAAATGGACTGTTTGCGGCTGTTTGCAGTGTGTTAAACGGGGAGTTTGGTCTGTCAGAGTTTGGTCTGTGACTGTGAAGCGGGCGTAACCCTTACACTACCTGATCAATACAGCATCATACCTGATCGTATTCACACACTGGATGTTTTAAAGCACGTTATTCCAAACAATTTAGGAATGTTAGGTGATTTATGCCCTTTATGGATTAAAACCTGAAGTCTATGTCGGTTCGCCTGGTTCGCCTGGTTCCCCCTTTCGCGAACATTTGCGGAAGTTCGCGTTCGCTGTTCGCGAACATAAAATTTTATGTTCGTGACATCTCTACTCCTAAACCTTGTGGACAGCCTTTCCAGAAGAGTTGAAGCTGCTATAGCTGCAAAGGGTGGGCCAGCTCAATATTGAACCCTACAGACTAAGACTGGGATGCCATTAAAGTTCAAAGGAGTGTAAAGGCAGGTGTCCCAATACTTTTGGTTATATAGTGTGTGTATGTGTGTGTGTGTGTGTGTGTGTGTGTGTGTGTGTGTGTGTGTGTGTGTGTGTGTGTGTGTGTGTATATATCTATATATATATATATATATATATATATATATATAGTATCTCACAAAAGTGAGTACACCCCTCACAGTTTTGTAAATATTTTATTATATCTTTTCTTATGACAACACTGAAGAAATGACACCTTGCTACAATGTAAAGTAGTGAGTGTACAGCTTGTATAACAGTGTCAATTTGCTGTCCCCTCAAAATAACTCAACACACAACCATTAATGTCTAAACCGCTGGCAACAAAAATGAGTACACCCCTAAGTAAAAATGTCCAAATTGGGCCAAAAGCTTCAATATTTTTTGTGGCCACCAATATTTTCCAGCACTGTCTTAACACTCTTGGGCATGGATTTCACCAGAGCTTCACAGGTTGCCACCGGAGACCTCTTCCACTTCTCCATGATCACATCTTGGAGCAGGTGAATGTTAGAGATTAGTGATGAGCCGAACACCCCCCTGTTCGGCCCGCACCAGAGCAACGCGAACAGGCTAAAGGAAAAAATGTCATATACAAATATACATAGAAAATTTCAAATTGCATGTACTTGTCATACAGGTGCAGAAAAATTGGGTCTTTGGTGTTGGTGGTGCCTAAACATCGTAACCCCTCACAGTTACTCTTGCTGGACACAGGAATGGGCCCTGCTGGTAAAATTCTATACAAATTTGAAATCGCATGTACTTATCATAGAGGTGCAGAAAAATTGGGCCTTGGGTGTTGGTGGTGCCTGAACACCACAACCCCTTGCAATTACTCTTACTGGGTACAGGAACCGGCCCTGCTGGTAAAAATTACATACGAATTTGAAATTGGCAAAGATCAAGTGTTGTATGCGTTCTAAACAGTGATTTAGTGGGGGCGTTGTGATATCATCTGACCTGGCCAAACCTGCTGGAGTGATGGGGACCTGGAAGGTTAGTATCAGCAGGAACTGAAACTGAAATTGGGCCTTTGGTGTTGGTGGTGCCTAAACACCGTAAACCCTCAGTTACTCTTGCTGGGCGCAGGAACGGGCCCTGCTGGTAAAAATTCTATACAAATTTGAAATCGCATTTTCTTGTCATTCAGGTGCATAAACATTGGGTCTTGGTTGTTGGTGGTGCCTGAACACCGTAACCCCTCACAGTTACTCTTGCTGAGCGCAGGGCACAGGGACAGGGCATGCTGTTAAAAATTACATACGAAATTTAAAAATTGTATGCACCTGTCATACAAGTGCAGAAAAATTAGGCCTTGGGTGTTGGTGGTGACCTAAACCAAAAACATTGTTGGATGCTAGCAGAATCAAGGTTGAGGAATAGGATAGGCAGCATATGCAGTCTTCAAGGGATGGCAGACCCCTAGCAAATGTAATTAGTTATATCAGCATCAGGGGCTTGATAGCTGCTGTTGATCCAGGACTAATTATTTTTGCTAAATGTCAGCTGGTCAGACATACTCTTTTATCTGTCACAAAACCTCCAGCAGCACTGAATGTCTGTTTGGAAAGCACACTGAAAGCAGGACAGGCCAGTAGCTCTATTGCATATTGAGCAAGTTCTGGCCAGTGGTGCATCCTCAAGACCCAGTAACCCAGTGGATGCTCAGTTGGAAAGGTCTCCAAATCTGCTCTTGCCCCTAGATAATCATGGACCATATGATGGAGATGCTGCCGATGGTTGCTTAAACCTAATAGCTCTGGGTGCTGAGGACTAAAGAACTGTTTAAAAGGCATCAGAAACACGTCCAGAGAATGTTAACCTCCCAGTGTCTGGAAAGGTGTTACACAAATTTTTCTTCAAGACGTCCTCAAGATGTTTCATCCTCTGCTCCCTCTGTGAAGGCAGGATGAGCTCTGCAACTTTACCTTTTTAGCGTGGATCAAGGTTGCCAACCAGTAATTATCCCTCTCCTTGATAGTACGAATACTCTTTTCCTTTCGTAGCCTTTGCAGAATCAGGGAACCCATGCAACGGAAGTTTGAGGAGGCATGAGTCCTCTGGGTCACTAAGGATGACATTGTCAGAAGCAACCTCTCCCCAACCACGTACAACTCCTGGGGTTTCTGGGGAATGACAATCATCCCTTGAAGATTGCTGTATGCTATCCTCTACATCCATGCTGCCACAATCATCCTCCTCCTCTTCCTCTTACTCCTGTGTGTTTTGTGTCCCCGCAGGAATAATATCTGCATAAAGGTCCTCCTCTTCCTCCCGCTGTTCTGCCTCAAGTGCCCTGTCCATTATTCCACAAAGCGTGTGCTCCAGCAGGTAGACTAGAGGGATAGTGTTATTGATGCATGCATCATCCCGGCTCACCATCCTTGTGGCCTTCTCGAGTCCTCAAATGGTGACAAGACGGTGCATGCATCCTTTATCAAAAGCCACTGGCATGGTGAAAAAAAGCCAAGCTCCCCTGACCCTGTCCTTGTGCTATACTCACACAGGTACTCATTGATGGCCCTCTGCTGCCTATGCATATATATATATATATATATATATATATATATATATATATATATATATATATATATAAATAAATATATATAGAGAGAGATCAATTGAGAGAGAGAGAGAGAGATCAATTGAGAGAGAGAGAGAGAGATCAATAGAGAGAGAGAGAGAGAGAGAGAGAGAGAGAGAGATCAATTGAGAGAGAGAGAGAGATCAATTGAGAGAGAGAGAGATCAATTGAGAGAGAGAGAGAGATCAATTGAGAGAGAGAGAGAGAGATCAATAGAGAGAGAGAGAGAGAGAGAGAGAGAGAGAGAGATCAATTGAGAGAGAGATCGAGAGAGAGAGATCGAGAGAGATCGAGAGAGAGAGATCAATTGAGAGAGATCGAGAGAGAGAGATATCGAGAGAGAGATCGAGAGAGATCGAGAGAGAGAGAGTGCTTGTTCGCTACCCGCCAAATTTGCGAACACATGCCGTTGTTCGCAGCGGCCATATTAGTTTACAATGGGGAGAACTTTGACCCATGACACAGCTGTCAGGTGGTACGGGACAGCCAATTAAAACATTTCAGCACATGGACATGCCCCCTACCCTATATATAGACCTGAGCTGTGGGCCATTTCACATTCTGCTTTTTGCCAGCGTAGGGAGAGGTCTGCTGTGTTCATGAGGGAGAGATTGCCAGACACAAATAGCTCTGTGAAGATCCACAAAAGTCCTTTTCAGGGCTGGTAATTTGGTATAGGTCCACTAATATCTTTTCAGGTTAGGGGCAGGTATCCAGTCGGTGCTTTAGGGGCAGTTAGAGATCAACAGCAGTCACATAAATCGCTCTGTTAATGTCCACAAAAATCCTTTTCAGGGCTGGTATTTCGGTATAGGTCCAGTCTCTTTTCAGGTTAGGGACAGGTATCCAGTCTGTGCTTTAGGGGCAGTTAAGGCCCGTACACACGTACCGATCGTCAGCGAACGATCGGCCGTCTTTTGTCCCTGGGCTGTCGGTGTCTGTTGAAAAGTGCAAAGACAGCACAAGAATTTTGTCCGCCGACTACAGCCGACTGCAGAAGTGATGTCATGTAATGGTTAACTTTCCCTGTGTTTTTTCTTTTCTGAGCATGCCCAGTCTTGCAAATCTGCGGTCTGTCGTCCGAATTCTGTACTGACTGGCGATCAATCGGCCGCTCTGGTGTCGGCATACAAAAATTTTAATGCTTGCAAGACAGACTCTTGTCGGCAGAATGTGCGCTGACGGCTGTCGGAGGCACCATACTAACAAGCGTTCAATCGGCAGATCTTTCGTCCGCCGACGTTTGTATGCCGACGATCGGTACGTGTGTACGGGCCTTTAGAGAGATCTTCTGCAGTCACACAAATCGCTCTGTTAATGTCCACAAAAGTAATTTAAAGGGCTGCAATTTTTGGTATAGGTCCAGTCTCTTTTCAGGTTAGGGTCAGGTATCCAGTCTGTGCTTTAGGGGCAGTTAGAGATCTACAGCAGTCACACAAATCGCAATGTTAATGTCCACAAAAGTCATTTAAAGGGCTGCAAATTTTTTGGTATTGCTGTGCAGTGCACTAAAAAGGGGGGGGGGGGGAGTGGGGTAATCCACAGTATAATATACTTTGTAGAAAGCATATTATAGTGGATTAGTAGTATTATTGTGCACTGTGCAGCATTGTGACAGGTGTGGTGACTGAGCTTTGCTGCAGCAATACTACAAACAGTGACAAAAGCACTTATAATGTATTATAACTGGTGTGATAGACCAATGCCCCCCCCCCCAATACCACATATTGAAGTGGGGTGTTGTCTGAGTATACTTTTACAAGTGTATTTGTGTCCTGCAATAATATTGACTCTGTTGCTGAGTTATGTCTGATACACACAATGCCAAACTCACTGGCCGATTTTTTGAACAACTGGTGTGATAGACCAGTGCCCCCCCCAATACCACATACTGAAGTGGGGTGTAATTTAAAAGTATAATTTTCTAAGAGTATATTTTAGTCCTGCAAAAATTTGGCCTCTTGCTGTGTAAACTGTGCTACACACAGTGACGACATATACTGGCCAATTATTTGTAGAACTGTTGTAATAAAGCTGTGGCCCCCCAATACCACATATTGAAGTGGGGTGTTATTTAACAGTATAATTTTCTAAGAGTGTATTTTAGTCCTGCAAAAATTTGGCCTCTCTTGCTGTGTTAACTGTGCTACACACAGTGACAACAGTTACTGGCCAATTATTTGTAGAACAGTTGTAATAGACCTGTGGCCCCCCAATACCACAGATTGAAGTGGGGTGTTATCTGAATAAACTTTTACAAGTGTATTTGTGTCCTGCATAAATATTGCCTCTTTTGCTGAGTTAAGTCTGGTACACACAGTGCCAAACTCACTGGCCAATTTTTGGAACAACTGGTGTGATAGACCAGTGGCCCCCCAATACCACATATTGAAGTGGGGTGTTATCTGAGTATACTTTTACAAGTGTATTTGTGTCCTGCAACAATATTGCCTCTTTTGCTGAGTTCAAGTCTGGCACACACAGTGCCAAACTCACTGGCCAATTTTTTGAACAACTGGTGTGATAGACCAGTGGCCCCCAATACCAAATATTGAAGTGGGGTGTTATTTAACAGTATAATTTTCTAAGAGTGTATTTTAGTCCTGCAAAAATGTGGCCTCTTTTGCTGTGTTAACTGTGCTACACACAGGGACAACAGTTACTGGCCAATTATTTGTAGAACTGGCGGACTGACTGACCGGCAGATAGGGAGGAGAGGCAGGCAGAACTTGCATTGCACAAGAGGTACAAAGCAGACTGCAAATGTATCAGGAGCGAGCCATCAACCATGTACAGTCACGTCTGGCGTTTCCAGGATGCCGGCACATGGCTCACTGTGTGGGCTTTTTTTAATGTGTCCGTTGCTGACAACAGTGTTGCCATCTGCAGCCTTTGCAGTCAACGCATAAGTCGCGGTAAACCCAACACTCACCTAGGGACAATCGCCTTAAGAAGGCACCTGAAATCCCATCACCGAGCCCAGTGGGAACAACACCGTCAGAACCAACAAAGTCACACTCCAGGCTCTCACTGTCCAGCCTCTTCTCCTCTCTCCTCACATTTGTCCTCCACTCCACCTTCCATGATGCAGTCGTCACGTTGTTCTGGAAAAAGGCTGGCTTCTGTGGCTCATATGTTGGAGCTTAAAAAAAGGTGTCTGACAGGTGTCCGACTACATTGGGTTAACGGCCGATGTGGACGCTCTGAGGAGTGATAAACCCCTGGACTACTGGGTGGGCAGGCTTGACCTCTGGCCAGAGCTTGCACAATTTGCAATGGAACTGTTGGCTTGCCCCCCGTCCAGTGTCCTGTCCGAAAAGACGTTCAGTGTTGCAGGGGGGATCGTGACCGATAAGCGCACTCGCCTAGCTCATGACAGTGTAGACAACCTCACATTTATAAAAATGAATGAGGCATGGATCTCTGAGGAATTCAACACATGTGACCAGAAGACCATGTTTCATTGAAATTCCTCATGCCAGGCCACAAATATCCAGCAGACCGCCATCAACCACAGCAATTCCTGGTCCTTGGCTTTGATACATACAGCAGCATAAAAGGCATTTCATGTCCATTGAATGGCTAATTTTTGGAGCCTATACAGGCCAACAATTAATTCTGTATACTGTGTGAATGCCTAATGTACCTCTAGCCATCAAATACACTACGTTCTTTGCTGTCAGGTAAACCCATGTGGGCTAATTTTTGGGGCCTATATTGGCTGACACTTACTTCTGTATCCTGTGAATGCCTAATGTACCTCCAGCCATCAAATACACTACATTCTTTGCTGTCAGTTAAACCCATGTAGGCAAATTTTTGGGGGCCTATACAGGCCGACACTTATTTCTGTATACTGTGTGAATGCCTAATGTACCTCCAGCCATCAAATACACTTGGTTCTTTGCTGTCAGTTAAACCCATGCGGGCTCATTTTTGGGGCCTATACAGGCCAACACTTACTTCTGTATACTATGAATGCCTAATGTACCTCCAGCCATCAAATACTATGTTCTTTGCTGTCAGTTAAACCCATGTGAGCTAATTTTTGGAGCCTATACAGGCCAACACTTACGTCTGTAAACTGTGTGAATGCCTAATGTACCTCTAGCCATCAAATACACTACGTTCTTAGCATGTCAGTTAAACCTGATAGATATACTCAAGTGGCCTATCTAGTAATTTATGGTATATACTGCCCTGCCGCTATATATGGAACTGAGCGATAGATACTGAATTGCCTGATATATATATATATATATATATATATATAGTGGGAGATTAGCTCGGTGGCGGGCGTGGATGACCCATTGGGGGGAATTTGTTACACAGGGAGATAGCCGAGAAGTGGTTGCAAACAACAGTTTGGTTTATTCATGCAATTTTCTTCACACAAGTGCAAGCGTCAAAAACATCAAAATAAAAATAAAACACAAAATAAATCCTTGCCACTGTGGGCGGCTACCTTCTCACATACAGGAACCTACCTACGGAGTCTGTCTCCAACCTACTGTTGGGCAAACTTTGCTGATCCTACAGCAGACACTCAATAGTCCATTTATTTTCTCTTCACACAACAAAATGTCCATTGAACATGTCCCTTTTCCTCTTCACATTGAACATGTCCCTTTGCTTGTCTCTTCACATAGCAACCATTCCTTTGCTTGTCTCTTCACATAGCAAACAGTGCATTTATTTATTTCCACATAGAAATAGTCCAAGACCTCACCTTGAGTAGTCTTCACACTTTTTACCCTCCTCAGCGCACATCGCTCCAGGAGGTCTTCTCCCATGCTCACACATCGTCGGGAGGCACACATCTGACTGTCCTCCTCTCCCCAGTTTCACACAGCGTCAGGAGGCAGCAATCCTTCTCCCAGGCTTCACACAGCGTCGGGAGGCACACATCTGACTGTCCTCCTCTCCCCAGCTCACACAGCGTCAGGAGGCAGCAATCAATAGGACTTCCTTTGGACAAATTATAGAGGCCTTAACTTCCTCATTCCGAACAGCTGAAGTCTGTTCAGCGTCCTTAGACAGTTCTGGCTACCTCTGCAGCCGACACCCTATAGTAATTGGTGAATTTTCTAAACCATCTGGAAATGTATCTCCTGTCTGTGACTACATCCACAGATTTACCTGACTTCCTGTCACAATATATATATATATATATATATTGTAAGCTGGGGAACAGGTAGCGGGTGCAAAACCCCCTGGGATGAGCAGTCTTTAAGGCACAGATACCAAATCCTCTGATGTAGTGACAAACAGTGCAGTGTTTATTGGTGCTATATACAAGTTTATAAACAGGTGCTGTACAGTGCTTTAAGGAAAACAAACAGGAATACTAAGAATAAATAAAAGCCTAGCCGTGTCCCGGCGCTTACTACACACAATGTAGTCCCTAACTAACCCAGACTGAGCAAGCCTAGAGCTTGTCAGCTTCCAAAGACAGACACAGGTAGTTTTACTGACCTTCCGCTCTCATAGACAAAACGTTGTCTTGTGTTCCCAGGCTGAGAGAGCACTGCTGTTTGTCTCAGGTGAGATTAAATTGGCCTGGTGAAGAGGGCCAAGATCCGAACTGGATCATGGCTCAGAGATCCCTAAAGGTATAGGAGAGATGCCTGGGTGATGTATAAACCCCGAACAGGACTTTTCCTGGCTCTCTCTGGGACACTCTGCTACATATCCCCCCCCCCCCCCCTTGTTTCAACCCCAGGGTTGGAACACCTGTGGCCAAACAGGAGTGAACATGGGACAGGGCATCTACATTCCCCATCTCAACACCTGGCCTGTGTTTTACAGTGAAGGAGTAATCTTGTAGAGCCAAAAACCACCGGTTCACCCGTCTATTAGTCTCCTTCTTTTGGGCCATCCATTTCAGAGGAGCATGGTCAGTTATCAAATCAAACTGGCGCCCTAACAGATAGTACCTTAGTGCGTCCAAGGCCCACTTTATGGCTAAACATTCCTTTTCAATGACTGCATACTTTCTCTCGTGTTCATTAAGCTTTCTGCTCAGGTACACCACAGGGTGTTCTTCCCCATTGTGTACCTGTGACAATACGGCCCCAATACCTACATCAGACGCATCCGTCTGAACCAAGAAATCCTTGGAGAAATCAGGGGAGTACAACACTGGCTGTGCTCAAAGAGCCTTCTTTAAGACTTGGAAAGACTCCTCTGCTATTGGGGACCATTTCACCATTACTGATTCTTTCCCTTTAGTAAGGTCGGTCAGTGGGGCAGCTAGAGTTGCAAAATTCGGGATAAACCTCCTATAGTACCCTGCAATTCCAAGAAAGGCTCTGACCTGCTTCTTGTTTGCAGGACGTGGCCATTCTTGGATGGCTTCTACTTTGTTTAACTGAGGTTTAATGACTCCACGACCAATAGTGTAGCCCAAATACCTGGCTTCCTCTAAACCAATGGCACATTTTTTTGGGTTTGCTGTAAAACCTTCCTTGAAAAGGGAATCCAGAACTGCCTGTACACGGGGCAAGCGAGACTCCCAGTCAGTGCTATGTACCACTATATCGTCCAGATAGGCAGCTGCATACTGTCGGTGAGGTCTTAGGGTCCTGTCCATGGCCCTCTGAAATGTCGCAGGGGCATTTTGCAACCCAAAAGGCATTTTTTTATACTGAAACGAACCCTCTGGGGTAACAAACGCAGTCTTTTCTTTGGCGCTACCAGTCAGGGGTATTTGCCAATATCCTTTGGTCAAGTCTAAAGTAGTTAGATAGCGGGCTTTGCCAAGTCTGTCTATAAGTTCGTCCACTCTGGGCATTGGGTATGTGTCAAACTTTGTCACTGCATTCAGTTTTCTGAAGTCGTTACAGAATCTCCAAGTACCATCAGGTTTTGGGACTAAAACGATGGGGCTAGACCAGTCACTATTGGATTCCTCAATGACATCTAGCTCCAGCATCCTTTTTACTTCATCACTAATGTCCTTTCTCCTCGCTTCGGGAATTTGGTACGGTTTGAGCTTGACACGGACCCCAGGTTCAGTAACAATATCATGCTGAACTGCTGAAGTCGTACCAGGTAACTCCGAAAATTTCTCTCTATTCCTTATCAGGAACTCTCTAGCTTCTTTTTTTTGGGAATAAGACAGGGTGTCTGGAACCGTGACCTCAGGGACCAGAGGGGACTCAGTAACCCTAGAGGTCACAGGGACGGACCTCGCAGTTAAGGCCAGCCTATCCTTCCAGGGCTTTAACAGATTAATATGGTAAATCTGCTCTGGCTTCCTTTTTCCTGGTTGATGCACTTTATAAGTGACCTCCCCAACTCTTTCCAATACTTCGAAGGGGCCCTGCCACTTAGCTAGGTACTTGCTCTCGACAGTGGGAATTGACACCAGGACCCTGTCACCAGGTGAGAAGACACGGAGTCGGGCTCCCCTGTTGTATATTCTCTGTTGGGCTGCCTGGGCCTGCAGTAAGCGTTCCTTTACCATAGGCATGATCGCTGCAATCCTGTCCTGCATTTGAGCGATGTGCTCAATGACACTTTTGTGGGGTGTCTGCTCCCCCTCCCAGGTTTCCTTGGCTATGTCTAAAAGTCCCCGAGGGTGTCTCCCATAAAGCAATTCAAAAGGAGAGTATCCCGTAGAGGACTGGGGTACTTCCCTGATGGCGAACATCAAGTACGGAATCAAGAAGTCCCAGTTTTTTCCATCCTTGTCCACAACTTTTTTTAACATACTCTTTAAGGTTTTATTGAAGCGTTCTACAAGGCCATCAGTTTGAGGGTGGTATACGGAGGTTCACAACTGGGTCACCTTAAATAACTTGCACAATTCTTTAGTTATTCGTGACATAAATGGGGTGCCCTGGTCCGTAAGGATCTCCTTAGGGACCCCAACACGACTGAACACCATGAACAACTCTTTAGCAATGTTCTTAGCGGATGCAGTGCGTAAGGGAACTGCCTCGGGGTAACGGGTAGCATAATCCATGATCACAAGAATGTGCTGATGACCCCGGGCAGACTTGGGGAGTGGACCCACGAGGTCCATGGCGATCCTCTCAAAGGGCACTTCAATAATGGGTAAGGGGACTAAAGGACTGCGGAAGTGGGGTAGTGGGGCTGACATCTGACATACAGGACAAGATTGACAATAATTGTTAATATCTTTCTGTATCCCAGGCCAGTAAAACCTGCGTAACACCCTGTCAGTGGTTTTTTCAACCCCTAAATGACCTCCCAGTAAGTGTCCATGAGCCAATTCCAGCACCACTCGTCTGTAAGGCTTAGGGACCACCAACTGTTCAACAATTTCATCGTTATTTTTATATACACGATACAATAAATCCTCATTGCTGCTGAAAAAAGGAAAACAGGGGCTGTCCCCTGGTTCGCCAGGTACATCATTAATCATTACTACATTCTCCCAGGCCCTGGCAAGGGTAGGGTCTTTTCTCTGCTCGGTACCAAAGTTTTCCTTGTGTACATTAAGATCAGCAAACTCCAATGTACCCCCAGGGTCAGCAGAAGGTTGTCCACCTTGACTGACTGTGGGGACTTCCTCAGGCTCCTCCAGTTCTCCTGCCATAACAGAGAAAGGAAAATCCGGGGAACCTTGAGAGGGATCCCTTAAACCCACATTGTCGTTGATGGCCAGGGGTTCTGGCTCCACCACTGAGTCAGTTACTGTGACCGAATCGGGACGGTCCCACAGTTCCCAAAACTTAGGGAAGTCTCTACCAATGATGGCCTCATGCACTAAGTGGGGCACAAGTCTGACCGGATGGGTCACCATACCTAAATCAGTTTCAAAGCGAACAGTCGCTATAGGATACTCCCGAGTATCACCATGTACACAGATCACAACAACTTTTTTTGCATTTAAATTCACATTTTCAACCTTTTCTGCTTTAACCAAAGTCACTAGACTTCCCGAGTCCAGCAAGGCTGCAATAGGCTTATCATTAACAGTCATTTGGCATATGTGTTTTCCTACACCTGGCGCCGCAGTGCATGAAACAGCAGCAAACATAGACTGCCTTCTCAGAGACATATCACACTGCATGGGTTCATCTGTCAATGGACAGTTTGCTGCAACATGTCCCAGTTCCTGGCAACGGAAACACCTGATGTTACCCCAGTTAGGTTTGTTGACAGGCAGTGGCTTCCCTTGTTTGGGACGCCAAACTTCAGCTCTGGCACCAAAAATCCTCCCCCCTGTCTCCTTGCCATGCTGACCACCCACTTCCCCTGGAACAGTCTTACCGGTTGTCTGGGGAGACCGTGGCTTTGGGTGGAAAGTCCGTGCGGCTGTAGGGGTGGTGACCAGGTTCTCTGCAGCATAGTACCTCTCAACAAGCTCCACCAGGTTGTCTGCCGACTTGGGGTCTCCTTGACTCACCCACTTCTGCAAAGGTGTTGGTAATGACCTCAGGAACCGATCCAGGACTACACACTCCACTATTTGTGGCCCAGACAAGGACTCCGGCTGTAGCCATTTTCGCACCAGGTGGATTAGGTCAAACATCTGTGATCTTGGGGGCCTCTCATCTCGGAAGGACCAGCTGTTGACCCGCTGGGCTCGAACGGCCAAGTTGACACCGAGACGCGCCAGGATTTCCTGCTTGACCTTTTCATACTCTCCTGCATCCACGGACTCCAAATCGTAATAGGCCTTCTGCGATTCCCCAGTAAGTAAGGGAGCGATCAATCCTGCTACTGGGTTTTGGGCCAGCCTTCCCTCTCTGCGGTTCTCTCAAATGTAACCAGAAAAGCCTCTGGGTCATCATCAGCAGTCATCTTGCTGTGTTTTTTCCTGTATAACACCAATCTGTTGTTGAAGCAAAGAGTTTGCTTGCTGTTGTGCAGCGTTTGCTCGTTGCTGTGCAGCGTTGGATTGCTGCTGTGCAGCGTTGGAGACCACCAACTGTTTTAGGATTTCCTCCATGTTTAGTCACTCCAGGTACTGGCCCTTTAAGTAGTAACTTACTACCAGTGCCCGCAGGCCTCCACCATATGTAAGCTGGGGAACAGGTAGCGGGTGCAAAACCCCCTGGGATGAGCAGTCTTTAAGGCACAGATACCAAATCCTCTGATGTAGTGACAAACAGTGCAGTGTTTATTGGTGCTATATACAAGTTTATAAACAGGTGCTGTACAGTGCTTTAAGGAAAACAAACAGGAATACTAAGAATAAATAAAAGCCTAGCCGTGTCCCGGCGCTTACTACACACAATGTAGTCCCTAACTAACCCAGACTGAGCAAGCCTAGAGCTTGTCAGCTTCCAAAGACAGACACAGGTAGTTTTACTGACCTTCCGCTCTCATAGACAAAACATTGTCTTGTGTTCCCAGGCTGAGAGAGCACTGCTGTTTGTCTCAGGTGAGATTAAATTGGCCTGGTGAAGAGGGCCAAGATCTGAACTGGATCATGGCTCAGAGATCCCTAAAGGTATAGGAGAGATGCCTGGGTGATGTATAAACCCCGAACAGGACTTTTCCTGGCTCTCTCTGGGACACTCTGCTACAATATATATATATACAGTATATATATATATAGTACTTTGTGGTATATTATACTGCACTGCTGAATACACTTCACTATCTGATCTCTTAAATTGTAAAAAGCACAAATCTCTATCCCTGCCTAACTGACTGGTAGCAATGTCTTAACCACTTAACCCCCGGAAGATTTTAGCCCCTTCCTGACAAGGGACTATTTTGCGATTCGGCACTGTGTGACTTTAACGGACAATTGCGTGGTCGTGCGATGCTGTACCTAAACTAATTTGACGTCCTTTTTTTCCCACAAACAGAGCTTTCTTTTGGTGGTATTTGATCAACTGTTTGATTTTTTGATCATGCGCTATAAAAAAAAGAGCGTCAATTTTGCAAAAATAACATTTTTTTTCACATTTTTTATATGAAATTCCCAAAAAAAATGTAAAAATCAAAATTTTTTAACATTTTAGGCCAATTTGTTTTATGCTACATATGTTTGGTAAAAGAAAAATCGCAAAAAGCGTATTTTGATTGGTTTGCGAAAAGTTATTGCGTATACTAACTAAGGGAAAGATTTTTGTCATTTTTTTTTTTAACGAGTAATGGCGACGCTCTGCGATTTTTTTTGCGAGACTGCGACATTGCGGTGGACAGATTGGACCCTTGACTGACATTTTTGACACTTTTGGGGTTACCAGTGACATTACTACAGTAATCAGTGCTATACATATGCACTGTTACTGTAAAAATGACACTGGCAGTGAAGGGGTTAACTTTTTTTGAGAGGGAGGGGTTAAGTGTGTCCCTAGGGGCGTGATTCTAACTGTGATTGGATGTGGCTACTGGTGTAAGAACAGAGATCAACGGTCCTACATAGCAGAATTGTATGATCTCCATTCTTACACAGGGAAGAATGACAGGCGGCTTTGTTTACATTAGCCGCCTGCCTTTCTCCCGGTGTAACAGACAATCGTGAGTGCCCGGCGGACATCGGGTCCGCCGGGCACATGCGCGGGGGGGGTCCGTGACTGAGAGGGAGCGGGAGCGCGCCTCCGGCGGTGCGCGCTCGCTCCCTAGAGCCTCACAGGCAAAGCCACGTAGGGCTAGGTCGGCAAGTGGTTAATTAGACTACTCTGCTGACTACACTGCACAGCCTGATAGAGTGTAAAAATCCCATTCTTTTCCCTGCCTAACTGACTGCTAGCAATGCCTTACCTAGACTACACTGCTGACTACAACGCACTGTCTGATAAACCGACTGTCTGATAAACTACAAATCATGTTCCTCTCCCTGCCTCAACCACTTTCTATCTCACCCTAACACTGTACACACGGCTGCTGTGTGAGTGTCCTTATTTATAGTGTGGGGCGTGTACTTAGCCCCTGAGCCATGATTGACTAAAGCAGTGGTTCTCAACTCCTGTCGTCAAGACCCACTAACAGGCCAGGTTTGCAAGGTAACATCGCAGGTGATATAATTTGCTGCTCAGTGATTGCAGTATTCTAGTCTGCATCTCCCCAAGGTAATACTTAAAATCTGGCCTGTTGGTGGGTCATGCGGACAGGAGTTGAGAACCACTGGGCTGAAGGCAGCCTGCCTTTGTCCCATCATTCGACGAACGGGCGAACATGAAGCTCATCCCTAGTTCTGAGGTTGAGGAGGGGAGTAAAGGAGTAACATGAGCTAACAGAAAGGGGATAACACTAATAAACAACAAATTGGCAGTCATGTTCCCCCAGCCACAGCGTATTGCCAGTTGGCTCCAGTGATGAGAACAGAGGGGATGATGATAATGAGGTCACTGACTGGGTGCCTGATATAACATAAGAGGAAAGTGAGGGGGATGCACAGAAAGTAGGGTGTCTTTCAGAGACAGCCATCATGGAACAGAAAGGAGCAGCCACCCTATTGCATAAAGATTGTGGATATCTTATCTCCCGGCCCACGTCCCAGAGCTCAACTTTGTGGGCCTATTTTAGCACATGTGCAGCCGATCGCACTGTTGCAATTTGCAATCTCTGCCGCAAGCATCAAGCGTGGCAAAAACACCAGCCATTTGGGTACCACATGCTTGACAAGGCATTTCCCACCCATCCTCCCACCACTCAGCTTGTTGGCAACAGCACCTGAAAGCCACACAAAAGTCACTCCTCACCTTTCATCTTTACCCCTGCTATATATCATGATGACCTCTTAGCAGCCTCCACTGACAGGGATGATTAGAGATGGGCTTGATGTTCGAATCAAACGTAACATCGGTTGTTCCTGTGTTCGCCGAACACAGAAACAAATGGGTGCTCTGCAGGAAGTTCGCCAAACCGATGAGCGCCCCATAATACACTGCGCTGGTGCAGTGAATAAATTAATGATGATTGGCCAAAGCATGCACCTGACCTGTATGCTTTGGCCAATCACAGCACAATGTCCTGTCAGAGCCATGATTGGCCAAAGGCAGGGTGCCTTTAGCCAATCATGGCTCAGGGGCAAGGTTCACACCACACACTATATAAGGCTTCTGCTTACACGGCAGCCGTGTATAGTGTGTTATATTAGAGATTAAGCAAGTAGTTAGTGGATAGTGAGTTGAGTTAGATTAGTGCAGTCAGTGTAGTGTTCAGGTTATACCCCACTATAATGTATGAATATGTTGTAGTCCTGGGTACCCTCTCAGTGCTCCTCAAGTTTTGTGTCCCTGTCACTTATAGTTCATGGGCAGTGCCATGCCAAGCTGACCAAGATTTCCCATAGACGCCAATGTTAAAGACAGGGAGCAGTGTCATGTCAAGCCAATATTTCCCATAGACGCCAATGTTAAAGACGTCAGCACGCCGTGAACTGACGCGTTTCATCAGAGCTGATGTTATCTTTGATACCTTTGATAATGTCAGCTCTGACGAAATGCATCGTCACCCCCCACGTCCAGGAAGTACGGGCGGATTAGCCGACCGGCCAGCGGCTCTGTTTGCATTACATTGAAGGCACAATACTCTGCATTTTTCGTGAGTGTAATCTTTTATTTTAATACAATTTGTTAGTTGATTTTATGCTATGGCGGTCTTATCTCTCATTTCATGATGGTGGTGATACACAGGGACCGTTTACACACTTTTTGAGCTGATCTGTGGTCAATATTGTGCAGTATCAGGCTGCTCCCTTGGTCTCACTGGAATTGGTGCCATCCCTCTACGTGATCTACAGGCATACCATATCCTGGCTGTCCCCTGGGTCTAGGTGGAGTTGGAGTGATTTTTCTGCCAATTTACTGGTGCACACTTCACCAGTATCTGGTAAGCAGTTTTAAATACTGGTGGTGGAACAGCAAGCACATTGGTGACTTCTTAGGCTATTTGCACCTTATTTTTTGTGGACAAACACTGGAGGTGGATTGTTACTATCTTGGTTTGGATCTACAATAGAGACTCTATTGGACTTTTTATTTATAACATTTTTAGTGTTTGCTCATTTAATTTGCTGATTGCTATATGCTTTTGGCCATCTTTAGATCAATTTATTTTTAGCTCATTTATTGATACACCGATTGTATTCACTCACTTAGCGCGACTTATTTATATTATTGTTCTTTTGGGGGCCATCACACTTGAAGTTGCTGATTTGTATTTATATTTGTTTATATATTTCACATTTACACACTTAATTTTTCACAATTTTTCACTAGCGCAGTTATATTGTAGGTATTATAAAGATTTTAAGTGGACCTCCACGCCAAATTTTTTTTAAAAACATTGTGGGGTCCCCCCTAGAATCCATACCAGGCCCTTTGGGTCTTGTACAGATTTTAAGGGGCACTCAAAGCAAAAATTGGAAAAAAAATGGTGTGGGCCCCCCCAAAATCCACACTAGACCCTTATCCGAGCATGCAGCCTGGCAGGCCAGGAAAGGGGGGTGAACGCCCCCCCCCCCACCTCATGAACAATACCAGGTCACTTGCCCTCAGCATGGGGAGGGTGCTTTCCGAAAAATAGAAAAAAAATTAAAAGGCGCTCCTGCCTCTTCTGAGGCAGACCCACCGAATGATGGGGCGGGCCACCTGGTTACATCACAGAGGGGGACGGCCCCTTCTGGTGTCACGTGACGTCATGTGACATCAGAAGGGGTGGTGCCCTCAGATGACATAACATGGTGGCCCCACCCCCTGCCTATAAAAGAGCTGTCAAAGTTCAAGAGCATCATTCGGTGGGTACGCCTCAGAAGAGGCGGAAGCATCTTTCAATTTTTTTCTAGTTTTCGGGTGCGGCGAGCGTCGTGATTGACAATGGATTTACATTGAAGGACACTATATTTTTATTTTTGAATAAAGGACTTGTCAAAACTGTCTTTTGTGTTTATTTTCTTTTGTAGACTTTTTTGGTGAATGGGTAGGGGTACGATGAACCTGATACCTATTCACATGGGGGGGGGGATCTGGATCTGATAAGCCATCTACATAGGGACAAGGTGCTTTGGGGGGTACCAAAAAGGACCCTTTCCATGTTGAGTGCAAGCTGCCTGGTAAGGTTCGTGGGGGTGCTTTTTTGGCCTGCCAGGCTGCATGCTCAGATAAGGGTCTGGTATGGATTTTGGGGGGCCCCAAGCCATTTTTTTTTCAATTTTGCCGTGGAGTTACCCTTAAAATCTGTACCAGACCCAAAGGACCTGGTATAAATTTTGGGGGGGACCCCGCGCCGTTTATTTTTTTTATAATGTTGCTATGGAGTTCCCCTTAAAATCTATACCAGACCCAAAGGGCCTGGTACAGATTTTGGGGGGACCCCATGTCTTTTTTAAATTCTGTCATAGGGTTCCCCTTAACCACTTAAATACAGGGCACTTTCACCCCTTCCTGCCCAGACCAATTTTCAGCTTTCAGTACTCATTGGCATCTATGGGAAATATTGGTCAGCTTGGCATGGCACTGCTGCCCGTCTTTAACATTGTTGGGTATCTGGAATCGCTTCAGGATTGTTTAGGCTGCCTAGCTTTGTGGGTGTTTATTTTATCTTTAAAATTGGGCAAAATTAACACTCAAGGCCAAATGTTTCTGTGACTGTGTGACAAGTGCATGTAATTTTAATTTCTTTACATAAGGGTCTAGTCCTGCACTCCTCAAGAGTAACTATGCAGGGTCACAATGTGCAGGCACCGCCATCATTCGAGGTCCAATTTTCTGCACCTGTCTGACAGGTGCATAAAATTAAATTTTGTTTACAGCAAGGACAATTCTTGCTTTCACCAAGAGTACCTATATTGGGTTATGGTGTGGGGGCAACAAAAATTTTCAGGGCCCAATTTTTCCACACCTGTTTGACATTCAGGTGCATATAATTTTCGGTTTTATTTTGCAGCAGGATCCAGTCCTGCACCCTTCAGGAGTTACAGTGTGCAGGTACCACCAACACCCAAGGCCCAATTTCTCTGCACCTGTGTGACATAATTTTTAAGAGTCCAATCCTGCATTTGCCAAGGATAACTGTGAAGGGATGTGGTGTGAAGACACCACCATCACCCAAAGCCCAATCTTTCTGCACCTGTTACTTCTATCCAAAGAAACACCAGACTTTATCTAACAAAAACATTGATCTTGGCCTGAGTGTACTATAATATGGTTTCTTCACATAAGGCTTGCTCACTGTGGTGCAAAACTTTGCCACCAGAATTAAGCTCTCTAATCTTGTTCTGAGTGCACTAAAATCCCCAAGCCGTTGTTTAAAAAAATAAAGAAAGCTTGCAGGGAAAATTCATTTAGATGTCATTTTTTTCTTTATATATGTCAGTTTTGCTTTAGCAAGTTCTATACATGGTACAGATTGGCCACATTACAGGCAGACTAGGGGGACTCCTCACTATATTTAAAGGAATTTTTATTGTTTCACTTTAAGAATCATTAAAATCAGGGCTCATTTAAAAGCTATATTTTTTTATGTTTTTTTGCATTGATACATGTAGCCCAGGGCAGTACCTGGGCCCCCATACTCTTTTTATGGCCAATAACTTGCATATAAACCTTAAAAATGGAGGCTTTTAATTTTTCAAGTTCTGGTCCCAAATACTTTAATAGGGCTCTGGTCTCTGGTCAGAACATTTTCTCTGTTCTGGAGTTCTGGTGTAGAAAAGAACCCGGGGGTGTTCTGCCCATCACTATTGCACATCATAACTGGTTCTTGCCATATGCAGAAATGTTCCTAAAAACTGAATGTTTTTTAAGGGCTATAAAAAAAGCTGAGGAAACCATGTCAGGTAACTTTGTTCCCTCTCCTGTGGCCAATAGGGAACAAAAGTTTTGGAGTTGGAAATGTCACATTTGGTCCAAATTAGCAAAATGTGGTCCTCACTGTTTATAATCGAATCTATGCAATGGGAAGCCTACCCTGTAACAGATTTGGCAATCACTAATGGGGCCTACACATTATATAATATTTAGAGGGAAAATGTTGTATTCTGAACGATCATATGATTTTTATAATTTAACCACTTGCCGACCAGTCACGTTGACTGTACTGCGGCAAAGTGGCTCGTTATCGTCTGGCGACGTAGACCTACGTCACCAGACATTCCCCTCCCTCGGCGGCACGCGCGTGCCCCCGTAGGCTCGCTCCCGCTATATTCAGTTACAGCGGGAGTCGGGCCAGGGGAGGAGCGGCGGTGATCACCGCTGCTCTTCCCCGATCGCCGGGGATCTAGTGTGGAAATCCGCCCGCTTGTGTAAACAAAGCGGGCGGATCTCCTAAGTGACAGGCAGGGTCAGATTGCAGGGTTCAGCATAGCTGAACCTGCGATCTGTCCCTGTGTCACTCAGTCACCTCCCCCCACACACGTTAGTAAGCACCAGGCATACATGAACCCCTCCCCCTCCAATAAAATTAACCCCTTCCCTGCCAGTGTCATTTTTACAGTAACAGTGCATATGTATAGCACTGATTACTGTAGTAATGTCACTGGTACCCCCAAAAGTGTAAAAAATGTCAGTCAAGGGTCCGATCTGTCCGCCGCAATGTCGCAGTCCCGCAAAAAAATTGCAGATCGCCGCCATTACTTGTTAAAAAAAAACACCAAAAATGACAGAAATCTTTCCCTTAGTTAGTAAACGCAATAACTTTTGCGCAAACCAATCAAAATACGATTTTTGCGATTTTTTTTACCAAAAATATGTAGCAGAAAACAAATTGGCCTAAAATGATAACTAATTTTGATTTTTACATTTTTTGGGGGGGGGAATTTCATATAAAAAAAATGTGAAAAATATTGTTATTTTTTCAAAATGTTTGCTCTTTTTTTGTTTATAGGGCAAAAATTTAAAATGGTACAGGTGATCAAATACCACCAAAAGAAAGCTCTATTTGTGGGGAAAAAAAGGACATAAATTTATTTTGGGTACAGCGTTGCACGACCGCGCAATTGTCCGTTAAATTAACGCAGTGCCGAATGGCAAAATATGGCCTGGTCAGGAATGGGGTAAAACCTTCCGGTCATAAAGCGGTTAAAAATACGTTCATTGAGAATTTTTTTGTCAAAGACATGTAGCTAAATACATTTTGGCCTAAATATATTACAAAAATTGAATATATTGGATATTTTTTAACTGTCAAAGTAGAAAAATATTGTTATTTTTTCAAAATTGTCGCATTTTTTAATTAATATCACAAAAAATGAAAATCGCACAGGTGATCAAATACCACCAAAAGAAAGCCCTGTTTGTGGAAGAAAAAGGACGTAAATTTCGTTTGGGTACGGCGTTGCATGACCGCGCAATTGTCAGTTAAATTCGCACAGTGCCGAATCGCAAAAAGTGGCCATGATGTAAGACAGCAAAATCCTCCGGTGGTAAAGTGGTTAACCACTTGCCTACAGTGCACTTTCACCCCCTTCCTGCCCAGGCCAATTTTCAGCTTTCAGTGCTCTCACGCTTTGAATGACAATTGCGCAGTCATGCTACACTGTACCCATATGAAATTTTTATCATTTTTTTCACACAAATTGAGCCTTCTTTTGGTGGTATTTAATCACCTCTGGGTTTTTTATTTCTTACAAAAAAAAAAGAAAAAAGACAGAAAATGTATTTTCTGTAAGTAAATTTTGAAAATAAATACATTTTTCTCCTTCACTGATGTGCGCTGATGAGGCGGCACTGATGGGCACTGATAGGCTGCACTGATGGGCACTGATGAGGTGGCAGTTATGAGCAATGATGAGGTGGCACTTATGGGCACTTATGAGGAGGTACTAATATGCCACACTGATGAGCACTGATAGGTGGCACTGATGAGCACTGATAGGTGGCACTGATGGGTGGCACTGATGGACACTGACAGGTGGCACTGATGAGCACTGATGGGCGGCACTGATGGACATCAATGGGCAGCACCATCAGTGCCCACACTCAGTGCCCATAGTGCTGCCAGTCAGTGCCTATCAGTGCCTAGATGAGCAGGCACTGATGGGCACTGACTGGCAGCACTATGGACACTGATGGCGGGCACTGATGGTGGGCACTGTGGGCACTGATGGTGGGCAGTTATGGCACTTTATTTCACTCTTGTGTAATCAGGGCACTGGTGATCAGTGCCCTGATTACATTTCCCTGTGTCCCTTATGAGGGGGAGCTGCTGATCGGCTCTCCTCGCCACTGACAGTGTGAGCCGAGGAAAGCCGAATAACGGCACTTCCTCATTTACATGTGACCGGCTGTGATTGGACACAGCCAATCACATGGGTAAAGAGTCATGTCACTGAGATCGGGATCACGCCGTGACCTAGCAACACGGCACGGTCACGATCTCTGCTCCGCTCGCCCCCAGGGGCGCGCGAGAGAGGCTGTTCTGGTGCGCCATCACATGACGGCGTCCCAGGATAATAGCTACACCGCTCCGCCGTCATTTGATGGCGGGCGTGCGGGTAGTAAGTGGTTAAAGAGGTAATTCAAGCCTTTCAAAAGAAAATTACTGAATTTTTCTCGTTACCAAACAGAACGTATGATTTTTGTGTAATGTGTACTGGCTTCATGCAATAAAACATCACATGAGAAATTTTTGCTCATGATCGCATAAAAAACAAAATAACAAGCCAGAAGAACATGCAGCCATTCATAACCATGACATAAATATCATAGGCATTATAATGATAATGTATAAAAATATGTATATAATATGGTGTATGACACAATGTCATTTTATTAATTGTGATGAGAGTCATGCAGCAATATTTTAATATTCTTGTTTGTGTTTTCCTACTGAATCGTATGGAGCAGAAAATAATTTCTTTCCTATTTGACAGCACTTTTGGAATTACGTACCCAACATTTTTTTTCTTTTACCATCCTTGGTTGGTTTTGATGGTTTAGTTTGATCCTCAAGAATTTGCTGTACCTACTATGTATGTACACCACTGTTGTTTGTTATTCTTAAACTGTGTCTCATCTGGTTGCAGAAAGCCAAAAAACCAAAGCATCTATGGCTGGCTTAAATTTTTAATAAAAGGATTGAAAGAAAAATATTGAAGGGTCCTAGGTTATAAAAGGCATATACAGTACGTTGATCTCGACACAAATTATGCTAAAATTATTCATTCACTAGAAATATTGACAGTTTGATTTTTGACACTTTAATCTTCTTTGTACTAATAAGGTTTATTCAGAACGTGTGAGTTGTTCTAAGATATAAAATAAATATCTGCCTTCAACATTTTGCTATCTCTATGTACAGTACTGTGCAAAAGTTTTAGGCAGGTATGAAGAAATGCTTTCAGAAATATATAATTTACTTTTTATTTTTATCAATTTAAAAATTGTTTAAAAAAAATCTTTGGTTTCAAAACAGCATTAATTATTTTAGGTACAATTGCACACAGTTTTTGAAGGAAATCAGCAATAGTCAGTTTACATACTGTATGTTTACATTTCAAGTTTGTTTTCTAATTCGTTTCAATTTCGATTTGAATTTAATTCAAACAAAATTTCCCTTTGCTATTATTTATTTCAGATTTGTTTAAATTAGTTCCCATTGTGATTTAGAAATTCAGATACATTCGAATTTCCGAAAATCAAAAAATGTATCCAAATTTTGAATCAAGATGAAACGAACTGCACATGTCTATAAGAGCCGGTTCACACAGGCGCGACCCGACTTGCTGGGGCGACATGTAAAGTTGCAGTGCGCAGCTCGCACCGCGACCTCGGAGTGGCCGGCACGGACTTCATATCATTGAAGTCAATGCAGGTCGCTCCCGGTCACCCCAAAGAAGCTCAGGACCCTTTTTCTAAGTCGGAGCGACTTGTGTCGCTCCTATTAGAACGGGTCCTGTGCTACTCTATGGCAGGCGACCCACGGCGACTTGTCAGGCGACCAGGTCGCCTGACAAGTCGCCCCAGTGTGAACGGGGTCTTACAGTGCGCTTCACTTATTATGCAAACTGGAAGTTCTCTGTACATTATTAGAATACAGGATGTCCCCAGAAGTGTAATTTTCTGCCTGTGTGATTGGCTCACTGATTTTCCCAGAGGCCTGCGCTAAGATACAAGTCAAATTTTAGGCACCCACTGCAATAGGAATTAGAGTTTTGGTGAGAATCTCCCCAAGGGTTAAAGTGATTGTAAAGTCTTGTTTTTTTCTATTAAAATAAGAAACATGTTATACTTACCTCCTCTGTGCAGTGGTTTTACACAGGGCAGCCCTAATCCTCCTCTTCTCGGGTCCCTCTTCGGCTCTTCTGGCCCCTCCCTCCTATTGAGTGCCCCCCACAGCAAGCAGCTTGCTATGGGGGCACCCAAGCTGAACTGCAGCTCCTTGTTTCCATTCAGACATGGAGCTGCCATTTGGCCCCACACCCTCTCTCTCCTGATTCGCTTATTGAGTTTGATATTGAGCCAATATCACCGCTGCTGTGTCTCGGCCAATCAGGAGAGAGTCCCGGATGGCTGAGGCATTTATGAATATCGCTGGATAGAGAGGGGGCTCAGGTAAGTACTGGGGGGCTGAGGGTGGCTGCTACATACAGAAGGCTTTTTATCTTAAAGCGTAACTCCACTTTTGTTGAGAAAAAAACATTCCCCTGTGGGTGATCTCTGTACATTGCAGGGATTTTAACTTTGTTGCAGATTCCTACCTTTTGTTATTCTGAAGAAATCATTTGTTCCTTGTGTCTCTGTGCTGAGTGGGTCAAATGAGAGTGGTTTCATAATTATCTATCAGCTGTTGCAGCTGCAGGGCTCTAACGAGGAAATCTGCTGGGCCTGCATCCCTTTAGACGTGCTCCTTTTGTCAGTATCTCACCAAAAATGACAATTTTGTTGCAGGGGATGCCAGAAATCTGACTTAGGCAGACATTTGGGAAAACCAGTAAGCCAATCACACAAGCAAGAAATGATGTTTCTGGGGTGTGGTCAGTACACATTCTATGTACATAAGAGCTCCAGGTAGCCATATTGCATTGCATTTTCAAAAAATTACAACAGCTGCAGATTAACCACTTCAGCTCCGGAAGGTTTTACCCCCTTAATGACCAGGCAATTTTTTGTGATTCGGCACTGCGTTAATTTAACGAAAAATTGCGTGGTCGTGCAACGCTGTACCCAAATACAATTGATGTCCTTTTTTCCCACAAATAGAGCTTTCTTTTGGTGGTATTTGATCACCTCTGAGGTTTTTAGATTTTGCGCTACAAACAAAAAAAAAGAATGACAATTTTGAAAAAAAACACAATATTTTTTACTTTCTGCTATAAAACATTCCAAATAAAATTTTTTTAAAAAAAAATCAATTTTTTTTATCAGTTTAGGCCAATTTGTATTCTGCTACATATTTTTGGTAAAAAAAATCCCAAAAAGCATATTTTAACTGGTTTGCGCAAAAGTTATAGCATTTACAAATTATATATATATAGATTTTTGGACTTTTTTTTTTACTTTTTATTTATTTTTTGTTTTTATTAGTAATGGCGATGATCAGTGATTTTTAGCGGGACTGCTATATTGCGGCGGACAGATCGGACCTCTTACTGACATTTTTGACACTTTTTGGGGACCAATGACATTAATATAGTAATCAATGCTAAATATTATGCACTGATACTGTATAAATGACACTGGCAGGGAAGGGGTTAACACTGGGGGTGATCAAAGGGGTAAATGTATGCCTAGCTGTGCTTACTCACTGTGGGAGGAAAGGGCTCTGTGATAGGCACAAAGAGATCTGAGTTTCAGCTTAGCTGAAACTCATGATCTCTCTCTGCCTGTGTGACAGAAGACTCACCTGCTTTGTTTATATAAGAAGGCAGGTCTTCTGTCAGTTTCTGTGATGATCGCGGGAGGCCGGCGGCAATCGCCACTGCTCCTCCTGCGGTCTGGCTCCTGCTGTGTCTAATCACAGGGGGGAGCGCGGCTCTGGCTGCACGCATGTGCCCCCGAGACCGCGTGCACATAATCACGTAGATTTAAGTGACTATTTGCAGCCGATCCACCTTGCTGCAGTATATCTGCATGGGGCCGTAGGCAAGTGGTTAAAAAGGAAAGGTGATTTTTAATAACATTCAATTACAATATGATTCGTGTCGCAATTGTATACGCTATATTGTTTTTTCTTTATTTGCTGATTTTTTTTTTCCCAAGAAAGTGGAGTTACTCTTTAATGCATAGAATGCTATAAGATAAAAAAACCTTCTGACTTTACAATCCCTTGTCTAAAGGCATGCAGGCCCTGTAGCTTTGCTCATTGGAACACTGGGAGTGGACCAGGTGATTGTAATGAATCAATTTCCAAAGAGTATAGTGAAACAAACAGCTATTTCATCACAGCAACAAAAAGTAAGAATCAGTTCCTGTGTTTGTAAATCTCTGCAATGAACATCGATCACCCAGAGGGATTTAACTAGAGGGGAGTTACTGTTTAACCTCCCTGGCGGTGTGATTATGTCCAGATTTCTGTGCTAAAAGCGGCACATTGTTTTGCATAGAAATCTGTTGTTTCACATTTAAAAACTCACCTTCCCCTGCGATCCCCCGCCGTCCTCCCCCGCCGTTCTCCCGCTGTCCTCCCACTGTGTGCTCAGCCGATGCCAGCACCTGTCTTCTAGTTCCCTTCCCTGCGAGCGTTGCGACGGAGGGGGGTAAAAACCAGCGGCAAATTCAAAAGTGTAAATACACTAAATGACATGCAACAAGCTGTGATCCTAACAGATTACACTGTATGATGCCATTTCACCACAGGATTGCACCTGGTGACTTTTCCAATGCCCTGCCTGTGCTTTTCCAGTTCTTTGTGCCTGGAAAATTGAGAACGACCATGGCGTCCAAAAAGCGTTCTTTTTGCGTAAAAATGCTTTTAGACGAACTGGAAAACAGCGACAGCGAAACGGAGTTACTTGAAGAACTGAGCGATAGCGATTCAGGGGAAAATTTGTCATCAGGTACGGAAAGTGATGACAGTGATGATTCTGATGTCATTTTCTGGCACATCCCTCCGTTGGAAATTCTGAAGAATCATTTGATATACTTCCCAAATTCCACAAGCTATGTGCCAGAAAGAGACATCAGAATCGTTGCTGTCGTCACTTTCTGTACCTGATGACGAATTTTCCCACGAATCGTTATTGCTCAGTTCTTCAAATAAATCTGTTTCACTGTCGCTGTTTTCCAGTTTGTCTAAAAGTGCTTTTGTGCAAAAAAAAACACTTTTTGGATGCCATGGTCGTTTAAAATTTTCCAGGCACAAAGCACTGGAAAAGCACAGGCAGGGCACTGGAAAAGTCACCAGGTGCAATCCTGTGGTGAAATGGCATGATACAGTGTAATCCGTTAGGATCACAGCTTTGTATGATGTAATTTAGTGTTTTTACACTTTTGAATTTGCTGCTGGTTCCAACCCCGTCGCAACACTCGCAGGGAGGGAACCGGAAGGCAAGTGCCAGCAATCGGCCATGCACAGAGCGGGTGGAGACTATGAGAACGCCGGGGAGGATGGCGGGGAGGACAGTGGGGGAGCGCACGGAAGGTGAGTAACGTTCTAGGGTAGTCAGTCCCGAGTGTGGTTTGGGGTTACCGCTTTTGGTACTGAAAGTTAGCCCTGAGCCACACTCGGGAATACCGCTAAGGAGGTTAAAGATCAGTTGAAGTCTCTTACTTTTTTATCTTTATCTTTTCACATATTTCGATTTTGTACTGATTGTTGCTTAGAAATGCTGTAAAGTACTATTTTCTTAATTAAATTCTGCTTCCTGGTCTCATAATTGTCCAAATGGTCACTTTTACGAAAAAGGTCTGCCAAAGATGAACGTGGCCTTTAAGTCCATACCTTGGAAATAATTCTTGGCTTTTTTAACATATTTGAACAGGCAAACATTGGATCTTCATTCAAATAGTACCTACAGATAAAGTGATTTACTTTCATAAAAACACACTAGAAAACTGTGTCTTTCAATTATTTATTTAAA
Source organism: Pelophylax lessonae (assembly GCF_965119305.1). NCBI lineage: Eukaryota > Metazoa > Chordata > Amphibia > Anura > Ranidae > Pelophylax > Pelophylax lessonae. Next base: position 121,995,162 of record NC_138773.1, on the reverse strand, counting down.
GGAGAAGTAGGGCCAAATCTCTTTGGCCCTACTTCTCCAGTGGGTCACAGGAGTGCACTTTGTTCCGCACTCCCATGACCCATTTTCAACTGGAAGTGAGCTAAAGTCTGCTGTCGGCTGACTTCACTCAGCCGGTCCAGGAGCTGGATCAATCCCGATTTTAATAGCAGGATCCACACAGATGCCTGGACTGACAGCTGGCTCATCCTCTCAGTGAGCTGCGGAGAACCTAAACTAACTGCCCCTGCCCTCTTCACAGCCCGGTGCTCCGGTGGGTGCTGGAGGGACAGAGCAGAACTGACATTCACTGACTCTCTGCTCAGTGAAGACTGAAAACTGAGCGATCATGGGTCTTTGATCATTCAGTTCTCAATCTTAAAGGCAGCAGGGGACAGATGCAGCATAAGTCCAATGCATCCACCTAGCTGAGTATGTATGTTTGTTTTTTTCAATTCCCATACTTCTCTTTAAAAAAATATATAAATATAGTAGTTGTAATGCTGTACTGTGGAAAAAGTATAAACACAGTTGGCATCAAAATCTGGTATTGTCCCCTAGCAGTAGCAGTAATTACTTTTCGTAGGCAATTTCTATAACTACCCCCAGTCTCTGACATTTACCACTTCTCCATGCAAAATTCCTTTAGTTAGAAGATATTTGTGGGATTCCTTACATAAACTGTCCTTTTCAAAAATACCTACATAATTGCAATGGGAATCAAATTTAGGGTTTAACTAGGACAGTACATAACTCTCTTTTTCTTCTTTTTGAGCCATTCCTTGGTGACCATTATGTGTTCATTACCAAGTTAAAAGACTTTTTCGGGTTTAAATTCAACTTTTGGACAGATGACATCACATTCTCATCAAGCATACTTTGATATGGTGCAGAAAAACTGCAAACTGACAAGGCCCTAAAGCAGCAAAGCATCCAACCCACCATGCTCCACAATTGTTATGGTAAGGTTTTCTCCTGAAATACTGTACTTAGTTTGCAGCAAACATGTCTATTGTTACTGTGAGCAAAAAAACTTTAATTGACCAGTCTTCAAAACGTTGTTCCATAATGCCTCATCTCTGCCTATACGCCGATTAGTCATAACTTTATGAGCACTGACAAGTTAAGTGAATAACATTGATTATCTCATTACAATAGCATCTAGCAGTCAATGAAATTTATTAGGCACTAAGTAAACATGTTGTCCCTAAAGATGATGTGTTGAAAGCAGAAAAAATGGGCATTTCAGTTTGTTATCTATGGGGCTCTGTAGCCACAGACTGACCAGGGTGCCCATGCTGACCCATGTCCACAGCCAAAAGTGCCTACAATGAGCACACGAGCATCAGAACTGGACTATGGAGCAATGCAAGAAGGTGCCATGGTCTGTTAAATCATGTTTTCTTTTACATCAAGTGGATGGCTTGGTGCATGTGTGTCGCTTACCTGAAGAAGAAACGGCACCAGGATACAGTATGGAAAGAAGGCAAGCCAGCAGAGACAGTGTGATGCTTTGAGCAATGTTCTGCTAGGAAACCAAGGAAACCATGGATCCTGCCATTGACGTGGATGTTACTTGACATGTGCCAACTACCTAAACATTGAAGCTGACCAAGTAAACATCTTCATGGAAACAGTATAACCTGATGGCAGTGGCCTCTTTCAGCAAGACAATGTGCCATGCAACACTACAAAAATAGTTCTTAAAATGGTTTGAGGAACACAAGTTTGAGATGCTGATTTGGCCTCCAAATTCTTCAGATCTCTGTCCAATCAAGCATCTGTGGGATGTGCTGGAAAAACAAATTTGATTTATGGAGGCCCCACCTCACAACTTACATGGCCTAAAGGATTTGCTACTGACAGCTTGGTGGCAGATGCCACAGCATACCTTCAGAGCTCCAGTGCGTTGATGGGTCAGAGTGGTTTTGACAGCAAAAGGGGATGTTCTGTTGGCAAAAAGGGGACCTACTTAATATTAGATGAGTGGTTTATCAGTGACTGATATGGTTGATCAATGTATGTTCAATGGCAAACTGTAATATTGCTCTAATATTCTATTTGGACATCAAAGTATTTTTCCTAACACTCTCATGCATATTGAATTGGTGAAATATCTTTCTGATTGTAGATGCATGCATTTTGACTCCTTCTGCCACAATTAAATTTTGAGGTTCTTGGAAACTGCATCAGATGCTCATCTTTTAGCTTCAATCTGCTGGGACAGCCAGTTCTGAAAACATTAGCAGCTGCTTGAAATCAAATAATTTGGCAATCTTTTTAAATTCCTTGCAAGATTTATAGTCATCCACAACTTTCGTTTGATGGTCTTAGAGAGCTCTTTTGATCTTTTATCTTGCCATGATGACATCATGCATATCAATAGCAAAGAGAAGGGGTTTATGTGTATCTGTGTTCAAAATGTAAAATCATATATTAATTTCCAAATTATATTTCAATTAGCTTTTAGCCTACTCATATTACTCTAAATGATCTCTAAATGAAGTTCCCCACACATTTAAATCCTTGAATTCCGTGACGCATATTCACTATGCCCCACTGATAGAACTGCTGTGTCACAGAACTCACAGAGCCTGCCTTCTGAACTACAGATTGCAGAGAGTAGAAGATTCAGGAGGTGGAGTCAGTATAGGCTTTAATTGGATTGTCAAAAATAACAATTACTTGTATTATTATTACAACACTGAAGTTATAAAATGAAAATGTATAAAAAAGTGTAAAAAAAAGATATCATGTAAATGTTTTTTTGCATCTGTTCAAGTATATCGCCTTTACCTGTAGGCTATATTTTATTCAAGAACTAATGTTTGTCTCTTTGGATAAGTTGAAAAAGTCAGCTATTTATATAGGGTGTACTTGCTTTTATTTTACATGACTGTATGTGAGTATGTTTATATATAAACTATATTACCAAATGTATTGGGACGCCTGCCCTTACCTGCTCATTACCTTTAATGGCATCCCAGTCTTAGTCCGCTTCATGATGACTTGTTGGGCCTCCTCTGATTATCAGCAGACAGTAACTTAGGGTACAATTCACACATTTATCCTTACTCCCAATGGCTCGTTACTCAATAAACAGTCCAGGGGTGTTGGTTTTTAGTATTTATTGTGGAATTTGGATGGGGGAAGGGAAAACTGGGATACTCCAACTGGAACTATATACAGTTGATATGGACAACTCTCACTTGGCCTCACCAGGTTGCTTGTGGAAGCAGTCACACTGCTTGACCATACTGCCACGTGTATGGAAAGGATTAAGTCTCCTTGCTCTTTCTCCAGCAATAGACTCGATAAACGATATTATCTTCAGGATACTCTCTAGCATCTGCTTTACTGACACCTGTCCACTGACTCTTCTAGCTGCCGGGATGGCCCCTCTCAGGTCAGGCCTTTTGACACAGATCTGTACTCACTGTATGCAGAATCAGAGTGTCTCTCTTCCAGTCAGCTTTACAGGACCTACCGGTTCAGTTCCTCTATAGATCTTTAGGCCCTCAGGTCAACCATCTGAGGCCGCATGGCAACTTTTACAGAGGAGGAGGCAGTCACCCCCTCCCTCCGGGACTCTTCTCTCCAGCTGAAAGACCACAAGCACATTTGCTCCTGGCATTTATACAGTATCCTCACATGCATCGAGGCACTTTCCTCTGCCAATCACCAGGGCTGTACAAAATGCCTGTGCACTCATTTGTCAAGTTTCCTCCCACTGTCCAATATGCCTCCCTATTGAACCAGTGTGAAACAAGATCCTGCTCTCTGGTAGGCAGAGAACAATATAGATATCAAAAACATAGAAATGGAGAGAGGGAAGGTACCCTCTCTGGAAGGTTGCTAAAGAAGAGCTCTTCTTTAGCAACCTTCCAGAGATGGTACCTTCCCTCTCTCCATTTCTATGTTTTTGGTTACATGCCTGGTTGCGTAGGGTTCCCGGATCAAACTATCCGTATGGGTATGCTTTAATAAGGTCAGATTTCACTGACCTTAAGGCGACTGGATCCCATCCACAGCACAGCCTTTTATCCGTAGGTCCAACAATATAGATATACCTGGCAATCCTTCTGGTAAGCAGAAAGGATACAAAACAATACTCTTTCCCTCTAGAACCTACCTAGGGGGGTGCTACATGCACCCCCCCACCAAACTGAGCCATGTCCTCACTGGCTCTGGGCATGCGCCCCTACAAAAATACCTATGCAAACATGTACACATATTATCCCACAAACTTGGAAAGGGGGAAAAGGGAGATAACATATGTACAGGGCCATTGGGCATACCCCATATGTGGCCAGTGGATACAATAAGTTATGTGAAAAAATATATATCTCTGCTCTACAATATTTACACATTTACACATAGGAGTGTACCAGGTGCATTTAGAGCAATGCAACCCCCGCCCAGGGCCGTGGCATGAGGTATTAAGTAAAAGTCTTGTGTTGCTCATATAGGGCAATTACATTCTTAATTCTATTTTCTCAGATCTTCTTGAAAATTGAGCCTGATTTCAATTTTGCCTTCTTCCAGTTCTTATGAACATTGCCCAGTTTGGTTGGCTATTGTCCAGCCTAAAGCTGGCTGAAGGAAAATACTGACAAATCACTGTACTAAAACTCGCTGTGTTAGTACAGAAATCTCCCCAGCTGTGCTATTGTGTTCCCCCCTCACCAGAACACCAGTGTACAGTGCCCCCAGCCATTGGACTGCCCACAAGGTGGTACACTGTAATAGCCAATCTTACTGGGCAGGTGCAAAGGGGGCAGGTGCAAAGGGCACCATCTTTTGGAAGGAATCACTCACTGATTTTTTTGTTAACCTGGCATACCAGACAAGAGAAGCAGCACTGTGCATTGTTCATACAAACAGAACATACTTCACAACTTCCGAGCTTCCGAGAATGAGGGACATGACATGGAGGAAGTGACTTGTGGGTGTGCCAAAACATTAGATTGGGAGAGTCGAAGAGACATGGTTAAACAAAACCTGGGCTTCCTTGTACCTATAAAATACATTGAGGCCAGGGCCTCCATAATTGCTGTTGTGTTAGCCTGTTAGGCCCTGACTTTTCACATGTAGCAATTTGAGATCTTTACTGGGCAGATGCAAAGGGCACCATCTTGTGGAAGGTAGCATCACAGCACACACTGATTTTTTGTTAAACACGCATACAGGACAAGAGAAGTGGTACTTTGCAGACACCGCAGAGTCCATACATACAGAAAAAGAGAAGATACTTAGAATGCGGTGCACCCGGGAAACACAACACTATCACAACAGCAATGGAAGATTCAGCCCAGCCTTATTCAATGTCATTAAGGTCCTGTTCACATGTAGTGATTTCGGATCACGGGCTGGCAGTATCCCCGTGATTCTGCCTGCAATTCCAAATCACACTGCAATGCTGGCAAAATGCAGCACGTGTGTTTAAGTTCCTTTCATTTTTAGTGGCACCAAAACATGGTGTGGTTTTGGATCCTTGTGTGATAAATCGCTCAACAATCACAGCAAAACCACACCACATTTTGGTGTCACTAAAAATGAATAGAACACAAACACACGTGCTGCGTTTTGCCAGCATTGTCGTGCGATTTGGATTGGAATCTGGGTGTGACGGCAGGCGGAATCACAGGGATATTCTGCCCACAATCCCAAATTGCTACATGTGAACAGTCAGGGCCTTACAGGCTATCACAACAGCAATTATAGAAGACTCAGCACCCAGCACCTCAGTCAACAAACTTTTCCAGCAGTTCCCACAATCTCAGATACCTAGTTATAGTATGAATTAATGACAGGAAGAAATTTTGCACTGCAGTTTTAGCCTAAGGAGCACACAAGGGAAAGAGGCACACACACACATAAAATCCAAAATTTGAAACTGCGCTTGGAAAACATCATTATTAAAACCACAACTAATTTGTGATATAAGCAGCGACTCTGCTCTGCTGTGAGATAATTAACACAGAATACATTCAAATATGTAACAAAACAGCCACGCAAAAATAAAGTGATAATAAAAATAATGTGATAATAATATAGATGTGATGCATACTAGCACATTATGCCATTAACTTTCAGGGAGAAGATTTTTTTGTGGTTTACTACCACTTTAAGCTAAGACCAGTAGGCCTAGCATTGCATGGAAAGGGTCAATAACTTCCTCAGCAGGATTACAATGTAGCAGGCTAGCAGCATACATTTAAATAGGGATTAATAACATTCAGGGCAGCATTCAAATGTAGTAGCACAGAACTCCATACAGCTAAGGGTAAATCTCAGAATGTTCCCACTGTTATGTGAATGTGAAGATAGCACACACATGGGGAGAGAGATCCTGTTCATTTGTAGGTCACCTTCCTTTTTTTCAGAGCCAATCTTTGTCTTAAAATAGATAACATAAGAGCAAAGAAAAAAAAGCCATCCTGCCCACTGTGCTTAAAGCGGAGTTCCACCCTGGGAATACTTTTTTAATAAAAATACCTCCGGGACAGTCAGGGCTAGTACATTCCACAATGGCTAGCCTCTGATCTGTCCCGGGTTGCACTTACCTTTTAGGAGAAATACTTACCTTGAAAAAGTATTGTCCAGCGCTGCCATCTCAGGTGTGGGCAGCTTGAAGCCAGCGCGATCCTCTTCTGCGTCCTCTTCCGTCTTCTTCGGTCCCACGATGCACTGCACCGGCCCCGCCGTCACTTCCGGTGCGTGCGCGTCATCCCTCTACAGCTTCTGGGCATGCCCAAAAGCTGTTTAGAAGGGAATGACGCGCGCGCACCGGAACTGACGTCGGGGCCGGTGCAGGCGCATTGATTCCTGGGAGCGATGACGTTCAGCTCCCAGGAATCATTGCAAAGCCAAGGAAGTGACGAATCGCCGTGGCCGCCGAGGGAAGGAAGAAGGAAGTAAGGTAAGTATATTTTCTTCTATACGAGGTAAGTAAAAAAAAAAAAAAATTGCGATTATCCATTTGTTTTTCAGGTGACTCGGAGCGAGAAGATGGAGGTAAGTATAAATTTAGGGTGGAACTCCACTTTAAATTCAGAATGGCAGGATTGGCTTTTGTAAGAGATCATCAACCTTACATCTATTTTACACTCTAATGTTGTAATGTTGAGACTGAGGTATGAATTGCAAGCATGAAATAAGAGGAGGATAAGAAGAGATATTATGAAAGAGTTTATGAAAACAGAAGAAAAAACTGAACTCAAACTGTTCTAGCAGCCCTGAACTTGATCCATGGTCGTAGTTCAGATCTAGAACACAGCACACAGAGAGAGACACACCTGGTGATTGTCGGTGACCTGTCCTCCTGGAGTTAAGGTTAAAGTCCAGACTCCAGCACAGCACAGCACAGCAGCACTTCAGAGACAATTGAGATGATCCTTCCACGTGGTACTGGCAAGCAGGCAGGCAGGCTTAGCTGAGCTAACAGCACTCAGACTCAGGCTCAGGCTGCTCCTTCCCCAAGCGACAGTCAAAGGCAGGAAGTGACAGCTCAAAGAGAGAAGGAGCTGATCATATGTGTTAGTGGGTGGGATAGGTGCTGCCCGCTCTTTCTCGCTCTGCTCTCAGTACTGCTGTTCTCCTGGAAGCTTCTGTAACTGGCTGGTACTGACTGGTAAAGTCAAGACATGTCTCTGGAGTCTCAGTCTTGACTAGAGAGGAGGTGTGCAGGCAGAGCAGACAGACGAGAGCACTGTCAGCCAGAGTCTCCCTCATCCCAAGCCAAGCCTGCAGCCTGGGCGGTCAGGTGGAGTAACAGCATTTTTTTTCTTACAATGTATATTATACACTGATGCTCTGGGGGGGGGGGGTTTAACCCCCTCAACCCCCCTTATCTACGGTCCTGCCCCCGCCAAACAAAAATAGGTCTGACAGGTAAAGGTTAGACATCCTAACTGACTATGCTACAAGCAATGTTTGTGCATATATACAAAATGAACAGTGAATGGCCTTTCCAAGGCCGAAGATCCTGCGCAAGCCTGCAAAGGAAAGGGTGAGCACATAGCAACGTATGCATCCTACATGCTTATAGTGAGACTGTTTTCTCCGTAGAGGTGACCTTCTCACATGCAGAATCTCTAACTGTAACATTCCCATAGAGATTTCCGATGCTTCCGGCCCCCTTAGGGCACATTTGACTTGTTGTTCTGTTGTGCACCTGTAATAGACAAAAACAGAACAACTCCCACCAATCTAATTGACTAACACATTTTCACTGGTTCTATCCGGAAACAATTTGACTAGCAATAGGCACAATCCCTCTCAGTTACCGGGGCACTGACAATTTCCTATCCTAGTCAGAACCACAAGTTAGGAATGAAGAAATGCAGAATCCACCGGACTGATGTTCACAGTGTTCTTCTCTCTGTACCACCGAGGCAACACATCTCCTGGCAGCAAGCTATTCTTGCTGGAGCCTAAGCAGATCTTGCCTTACTTGTGGGTGTCTGTAAGAACTGTTTAAGGGATCCTTCACTCTGGCATCCCTTTTCTCTGAAGAGGCAATGAGTCGCTACCCTTTTCTCACAAGGTAGCAGCTCGCACAAAGTTTCCTTCAACATCACTCTGGCCCACTGGCCCAAAGCATCTTCACAAAGTTTCCTTTAAATAAAGTGTCTTTGCAAAGTGTCCTTTTCTCTGTACTTAACCACTTAAGCCCCGGAAGATTTTACCCCCTTCCTGACCAGGGCCTATTTTGCGATTCGGCACTGCGTGACTTTAACGGACAATTGCGCGGCCATGCGACGCTGTAACCAAATGAAATTGACGTCCTTTTTTTCCCACAAAAAGAGCTTTCCTTTGGTGGTATTTGATCACCTGTGCGATTTTTTGATCATGCGCTATAAACAAAAAAAGAGCGACAATTTTGCAAAAATAACAATATTTTCACATTTTTTTATATGAAATTCCTCAAAAAAATGTAAAAATCTAAATTTTTTAACATTTTAGGCCAATTTGTTTTGTGCTACATATGTTTGGTAAAAAAAATCGCAATAAGCGATTTGATTTGTTTGCGCAAAAGTTATTGCGTTTACTATCTAAGGGAAAGATTTTTGTCATTTTTATTGTTTTTTTTTTAACGAGTAATGGCGGCGATCTGCGATTTTTTTTTGCGGAACTGCGACATTGCGGCGGACAGATCGGACCCTTGACTGACATTTTTGACACTTTTGGGGGTACCAGTGACATTACTACAGTGCTATACATATGCACTGTTACTGTAAAAATGACACTGGCAGGGAAGGGGTTAACTTTATTAGAGATGCAGTGGCTATGTGTGTCCCTAGGGGCGTGCTTCTTACTGTGCAGGGATGTGGCTTTTCATGTAACAGCAGAGATCTACGGTCCTACATAGTAGGACCGTATGATCTCTGCTGTTACACAGGAGAGAATGACAGGCGGCTTAGTTTACATTAGCAGCCTGCCTTTCTCCCTCTGTACCGACGATCGCGAGTGAGTGGCGGACATCGGGTCCGCCGCTCACACGCATGGGGGGGGGGTGTGTGAGCGTGCGGGAGTGGGAGCGTGCCTCCGGTGGCACATGCTCGCTCTCTAGAGCCTCACAGGCTAGTGACGTACCCCTACGTCACTTTGCCTGTGAGGGGCTGACTGCTGCCGTATATAGTCGTGCAGAAGTCGGCAAGTGGTTAATTATCCTAGCACACTGCCCCAAAGGATCTTCGCAAAGTGTCCTTTAAACAAAGTATCTTTGAAAAGTGTATTTTCTTGGTACTCCTTTTTAGCAATAGTAGTGCTAAAAAGTGTCCTTTAAACAAAGTATCTTCGAAAAGTGTATTTTCTTGGTACTCCTTTTTAGCAATAGTAGTGGCCCAAGACGAAAAGGAATCTTCACAAAGTGTCCTTTAGCAGGATGCCTCTGTGAACTAGGGGTTTACCCCCTCCAGTCCCTGGTTTTAGAAGGAGAAGTTCTTTGTGGAAAAAGTTCTTTCTCCCAGATGAAGAAATTGTAGCAGTTTTGCTGATCCCATCTTCTTTTCAAGGATAGAAGGGAAGGGGGATTTGGGAACATGGCTCCTAGCCCTAACAGTGACTTTAGTATCAAAGAGACTCTTCAGGCACACTAGCCCCTTTGTAACTCAACTTCCAGCTGAAACAAGAACTCAGCCACCCTCAGTAGTAGTGATCAGGATGAGGTATGCGGATGATCTTGCCTTCAGGATTCCGGATACTGATGGCCCAAGCTTGGCCTTTTCCATCTGGGCGGTGGACCTCCACTCGGTCATTGTAGATCGACCACCTGAGTTTCCAGTTGGCCTTGATTGACAGGAAGGTGTCCAGTAATTGAGGCTTGGACGGGTTCCTATGTGGCTTGGGGACATACATGAAGTCCCAAATGGCTTCTTCACACAAGGCCCCTCTCTTGTGCTCAATTTCCTCCATTATCTCCCGGGGAACGTATAGATAATCGTATCCGTACTCCATGGCCACCTTCCTCTGTACAAGGCATTGAAAACTTGAGAATATGGGGAGTTTTTGCCTGTCTCCTCTCCCAGGTGGGGTGTAAAGGGTCTCTACTTCCTGGATCAGATGAGAGTATGCGTCACTCTGTGCCCGAGCCTGGGCATAGGTGTGAGGTGGGGATATATCTGGGACCCTAGTGGCATAGGCCTCACAGGACCCCAAGTTCCTTGCACACTGCATTCAAACAACCGCTGCCTCTGTCTCTTCACTGAGTGAACTGGAAATGGCAGGGCTTTTTCTTCCTTCAGTTCCCCAGTCCCACTCAGCCTCTAATTCTGATCCCCAGTCATGGGTTCCCTATTCCAGGGACCCGTAGCGATACTGGAAACTGGGTGACCCCACATCAATGGCCCCTACCTCCCCTTCACTGGACGAACTGGAGGACTTCAATCTCTGGGCCCATTGACTCCCCTCTGCCTCTTTAAGAGCCAGACTGCTTGCTTGTGTAACTGCCACCAATGCACCTTGGGACTGCTGCTCAACTTTGACAACTTGTGTGCATTGCACCTCTGAAATGTGAGTCTCCCTGGTTTGGCAGATGGTTGTGCAGGTTTGCATCACTGGTCCTGGTCCTGGTCCCGGCCCCAGCGGTACTCTCAGCACTCCCCATTATCTCCCAAAAGGGATTGTCACTATAGGTTTCAGCAGTTCTGAAGTGGTTCCTACTTCCAAGTTCACACACAGTCACCGCAGTGCCCACACTGACCCCAAGCTCTCAGCCGCTTGGACACATTCAGACATCTGCTATATACTTTGGCACACTCTCTCCTGCCCAGTGCAGTAACCCCTTTGCTGCTGCCATAATGCTGCCTAGCCTGCATGAAAGGTACTACAATGCATATTGTGTTCCCTGCCACAGATAAACATACATCTGCCTCTTCCATCTGTACTTGAGCTTCAGTTGCACTTCTTCATTTACAAGCCAACCAAACTCCCTTACTGTTGTTAGAAATTGTCCTGCTGTAACCCGGCTGCACGGCAGACATTTTCTTCCACAGCACATGTACTGACACAACCCCTGATGTGCCAATCCCCGCATCCCGGGTCACTGCTTTCTTGACCATAACTTGAAAGAATACTTGCACAGGTGACTGTAAATCAGACACGGTGATCTTCTGGTGCTGTGGGGGTTATTACCAGTGCTGGGCCTGTGACAGGCACTCATCAAGGGTGTACTATAGCTTCCTTAATCGAAAAGTACTCTGTGAATGAAGGATGCAGAGATTTCATTCATTCATCTGCACATCCTCCATTCATAGAGAACTTTTGATTCATGTAAGCTATAGTACAGAATCTATGAATGTAGGAGATAGGCAGAAAGGGTGGGCATAGTTGGCACCCTTGATGAGTGCCTGTCACAGGTCCAACACTGGTATTTTATAGGCTGAGTTCATCTTTAACAGTTTCAATACCTGACACTTTTATCCCTTCCTGCCCAGATCAATTTTCAGCTTTCATCGCTGTCAGACTTTGAATGACAATTGACGGTCATGCAACACTGTACCCAAATGAAATTTGTATCTTTTTTTTTTTCCACACAAATAGAGCTTTTCTTGTGGTGGTATTTTGTCGCTGCGTTTTTTTTTTTTTCTTTTTTTTTTCTTGCTAAATAAACTAAAAAAGACCAAACATTTAGCAAAAAAAAAAAACGTGTTTTCTTTGTTTCTGTTATAGCATTTTGGGAAAAAAACCTTTCTTCAAAATTTAAGGTCAAAATGTATTCTGCTACATTTACTTGGTGAAAATAACCCAAATCAGTGTATAATATTTAGTCTGTAGGAAAGTTATGGAGTCCACAAACTATGGTACAGTATATATATATTTAAAAGTCGATCAGTCCCAATATACTGACAGCCTATCTAATTTCTTGATACCTGAAAACACCAGGACAGTACACATATTCCCCAAATTAACCCTTTTGAAAAAGTAGATTGTCCAAGATATTTAGTAAGAGGCATGGCAAGTTTTTTTGAAGTTGAGATTTTTTTTGCCACAATTTTTTGGAAAATTAAGAAATTAAAAAAAAAATTATATTTTCACAATGTTTTAGATACTGTCACTAGTGCAGTACAGCGTCATCACATAACTGGTGTGAGGGTGATCAAGGACACTGATGGGAGACAATATGTAAAAAAAAAAAAAGAAAAATGTTAAGAATTTAAAAAAAAAAAATTATTTTCTTTTTTACTAAATGTATTTTCTTTTTCTTGCAATTTTTTTGCATAGAGTGGCCGGAGCAATATAGTGTTACCAAAGTAACACTGTACTACTCTGGGGAGGTGATCAGGATTTTTTTTTTTACACGCTATGATTGCTTATATAACTGTGAATTTTACACTTATAAGCAACCATTTTTTTCTGAATGAAAACTATTCATTCAGTGTTTACTATTGTGATTAGCTGTGATTGGCCATAGCTAAACACATTGTACAAATGGCCTGTCTGTACCATGTGATTACTGTGACCAATCACAGAGCTCATCACAACAATACACAATGAAAGACGTGAAACAAAGCTATCATCATGTACAATTGTCAAGTGATCTACTGTGATTGGCCACAGCAATCACATGGTACTGGGCAGTGATCTGTCATTGGCCGGGTCCAGTGGCGGAGTACGGCCCGATCCTGGGAGGACATCATACGACATCCTCCCAGGACAATATGGCTTTTAAAAGGGGTTAAAAAAATAATAAATACACACATTGAATGACTAAGTTGTGCCAGCGGAGTTCCGTACAGCCGCACCAATTTTAAAAAAGTGACAGTGGCTACAGGGGAGAAAACCCCCACATGCTATCATGTGGGGCATTCTGTGGGTGGGGGGGGGGGCTTAGCAACATGTTACACCCAAATATGGGTGCAACATGTATCATGATGCAAAAGATGAAATTAGCCTTTTCAGGTATAGACACATTTGATGGCGACTGGATTAAAGTTTCTTAAAGTGAATTTTTTAAAAACATTTTTTTTTTCTGAATGCTGTATGAATGAGATAATGTAACAAACATATAGTGAGGTTGTCCTGCATTTGACTGCTAAAAGTGGAAATACGCTTGGAAATTTGGAAATAATTGCTGGTGTATCGTCCTGACACTCACTCAACTGAAGAAGTGGCTTGGATAAGCTACAAAATATCTTCTACTACTAGCTATACCATGACCTGGATAAATGAGAACCTTCACAGATACTTCACAGAGACATTTGTCTTTAATGGAGCCGTCCGTTTTAATGAAAGAAAAGATACTATACACACTTTACTTAGTCTGGCTATATCAAGACACGAAAAATATTTCCCATGGAGAAAGGTGTAACATAGTAACTTACAGGGCAGGATGTAGCCTGTCTGATCTGGGGGTGCAATAGAATAAAAAAGTCAGGGGACATACTGTCAACACACCTGTTTTATCCTCTCTACCTACCTCTCCCACGTTTTTCCTTTCTCTTATTTGAACAAGCTGAAGTTAGAAGCTGATTGGATACCATACACAGCTGCACCAGATTTTGCCCTCTCCAGTTTTAGTTAATCAATCCCAGGGATGACAGAGAGTCAAGGCCCAGAAGTAGCATCTGACATTAGTTCTGGGTAGGGCAGATGTAGCGCAGGAGTGAACAGGAGGAAATGCCAGTTTCCTGTGTCTCTACATGGCTGCAATGAAAAGTTCATGTATTAGGCCAGGTTTTCTTAACTTTTTTTCAGTTACGACCCCCTAAAAGTAGGAAAAATCACCAGGCACCTCAGTCCCAAACTGTATATATTGGGTTGAAGGACACTGACATCTGCACTTAATAATGAGGTCACTCTCACCTTGGTACCACATGGGGGCGTCCCCTATCACATCATAGTCCTCCTTTCACATCAAGGACTTCACCTCCTCACACAAGAGTCCCACCCTTCACATCAATGTCCCCCTGTCACATCATAGTCCCACCTGTCACACCCAATGCCCAAAAATCCTATAGTATTTGCAAATATTGATGCAGTTCTACTTATGGACTTAAGGCCCTGTCAGGATTCAGCAGAAGCTAGGGAGACCAGACACATGTAGCTACACACACTGAGACCAAACAATGTAGATAGCCTTAAAGTGAGATTTATTTACAGTGAAACATACAAACAAGCATACACAGCAAATAGTGAACATAGGTAATACCAGCAAACAAAAACAAACCCCAAAGACAAAATTAACTAATGAACCAAACAACTGACATCCTACAAATATCTACAATACAAGGGACGGGATAACAGGGAATACAGGGATGCAAGGAAGAGGGGGTACAAGGGCAGAGAGCAGGAGCAAGGCACAGACGTACAGGATAGAAATGGCTAAGAATCAGGATTGCAGGAACAAGGTTTTGGCAACAAGAAGGCAATCAGAATAGTGACACACGTGGGAAAGGGAGGAGCAGCCTTAAATAGCCACCTGACAGCTGAACACAGGTGTAAGTAATCATAGCAGCCTGCTGGCTTCTGGAAGACACTGCTGGTGGACACTGGAACTGCAGCATTTAGCCCAGGCAACACAGTGCCACCAGCAGGAGAACTCAATCCTAACAGATTCCCTCCCTTAAGGAGCAGCCTCAGGACGCTCCATAGGGCCCCATCACTGGGGTCTGTAAGCTGCCTGGGTACCCCACCGCCAAGGTCAGAGGGCTGGCTGAAAACCCTGCCGCAGGGGTCCCAAAACTGGCTGGGTTTTCGGTTGGTCAGATCCTTAAGGAGGCACAACCACAAAGGCTTACTATTCTTAAAAACAGCAATGCGTCCCAGTGTTGGATTACTGAAAGACAAATTAACGCTCAATTCCATAGTCCCTGGTCCGTGCAGTTACCCTGACGCCAGAGTGTCCCATAACAACTGGACCTTCTCTCTCCCTGTTGCTAGAGACTGCTTTGCATTTTTCCTGCCACTCAGTTCTACCCAGGGCATAAATTACCCTGTCCGGGTCCCCAAATGCGCCAGGGATCGCAGAAATTACCCCTGGGTCAGGATAAAGTTCATATGGAATACTACCTTTTCCCATAGGACTTCTACTACTGGGGCTGTAACAGCAGTTGCAGTTCTCATGTTCAGAGTGGATATCTGGACCTCCTGGCCTTGGCATAACAGGATCGGCTGGCTGTGAAAAGAACTTAAGATGAGCAACAGTAGGGATCTTAACCCACACAGACAACCCATTTAGGCCACATAACGCTGGAACCTCAGAAGCCTCAGACACATCAGCAAGCGGGAGCTTAACCCAGTCAGCTGGGAGGGAGGAGTAGCCGAAGTACAGAAAGAGGCCTGAGACATTGCTATGGGCAACAGTATTGCAGGGGGAGCCTCTAATGGATTACATACAGAGGTCACTCAGTAGCAGGTGTGGTTGCTAAGGGTGACAGAGGAATATGATCTTGATTTCTATCAGCAGATATGATTTTATGTGACTCATCCAGCACTGGGGGGTAGGATCTCTGACCAAGCTTGTAGCAGAGGGTTAACTAAAGTCAGTTTGTCTTTCCCTTGCCCACATTGCTCAATTAAAGACTGCACAGCAGCATTGCAATCCAACAACACCTGTTGTGAATAGGCTCAATACTGCTGGAAGAAAGAACCTGCACCCTGGACCTGTTTCAGCAACCATCCAAAAAATCCAGCCTGGAACATAGTAAATGGAGGAGTTGTCATGGCCCTGAGAGATAAACCGAAAATACTAGCTCAGAACAGACCTGAATTAAAGGCTGAACTTTGCAAAGGGAGAATCTGCCCTCAACAGCTAAGGCATGTGCTGTTAGAATGCTTCCCAACAGTTCCTCCTCAGTGAAATCCTGCCAAAATGAATGACAAAAATCTTTATCTTCTACTACAAGCTGCACACGACAAACAACCTTCGCTCTAAGCATTTAGACAAAAGGAAAACAAAGTCAAAAGCAACTGGGTTTCAGTTCCAAAGTGTAGCTTAACTGGTCGTAGTGAGTGTAACTATTATGTCATAATTCAGCAGCACAGGGAGACCAGACACGTGTAGCTACACATGGAAACTGAGACCAAACAATGTAGATAGCCTTAAAGTGAGATTTATTTACAGTGAAAATACAAACAAGCATACACAGCAAACAGTGAACATAGGTAATACCAAAAGACAAAAATAACTAATGAACCAAACAACTGACATCCTACAAATATCTACAATATAAGGGAAAGGATAACAGGGAATACAGGGATGCAAGGAAGAGGGGGTACAAGGGCAGAGAGCAGGAGCAAGGCACAGGGGTACAGGATAGATATAGCGAAGAATCAGAATCACAGGAACATGGCTCTGGCAACAAGAAGCAATCAGAATAGTGACACACTTGGGAAAGGGGGGGAGCAGCCTTAAATAGCCACCTGTCAGCTGAACACAGATATAAGTAATCACCTGCTGGAGGACACTGGAACTGCAGCATTCATCCCAGGGCAATACAATGCCACCAGCAGGTGAACTCAATCCTAACAGGCCCTCTTTAAAATAGAGGCCTTACCTATTGACTTAAGAACCTATTTAAGGCCCAAAATGTGCAAAACATCACTCTAATTACACCCCAATAGGCCCACATTTTTCCTTTCTTAATCAAATGCAGAACATGGTTTGGAAGCCTCTGATAACACTGCAGAGACCACTTTCCCTATAGGAGAAGAGCCCTGTCACATGGTCTGTCAAAGTAGTCTAAACATGGCTGAATCAGTGTAATACAACATACAATACATGGTAAAAGGAGCAATGTATTTACTGTTACCTGCAGGACCGGTAAAGGTAAAGCACATATAAAGATTTTATGTATCAGTGCCCTTAGGTCTAATAATGTTGAAGTTGGTAGGGAAATACAGTGAGGGGGAAAAAGTATGTGATCCCCTGCTGATTTTGTACTTTTGCCAACTGACAAAGAAATGATCAGTCTATAATTTTAATGGTAGCTTTATTTCAACAGTGAGAGACAGAATAACAACAAAAATATCCAGAAAAATGCATTTCAAAAAAGTTATAAATTGATTTGCATTTTAATGAGTGAAATACTGTAAGTATTTGATCCCCTATCAATCAGCAAGATTTCTGGCTCCCAGGTGCCTTTTATACAGATAATGAGCAGAGATTAGGAGCACTCTCCTAAAGGGACTGCTCCTAATTTCAGCTTGTTACCTGTATAAAAGACACCTTTCCACAGAAGCAACCAATCAGTCAGATGCCTATCTCTCCACCGTGACCAAGACCAAGCTGCCCAAGGATGTCAGGGACTAGATTGTAGAACTACATAAGGCTGGAATGGGCTACAAGACAATCGCCAAGCAGCTTGGTGAGAGGATGACAACAGTTGGTGCGATTATTCGCAAATGGAAGAAACGCAAAAAAAAACATAAGTCTGCCTCGTTCTAGGGCTCCATGCAAGATCTCACCTCATGGAGTTTCAATGATCATTAGAACGGTGAGGAATCAGCCCAGAACTACATGGGAAAATCTTGTCAATGATCTCAAGGCAGCTGAGACCATAGTCACCAAGAAAACAAACGGTAAAACACTATGTCATAAAGGACTGAAATCCTGCAGTCCCCACAAGGTTCCCCTGCTCAAGAAAGCACATGTACAGGCCTGTCTGAAGTTTGCTAATGAACATCTGAATGATTCAGAGGAGAACTGGATAAAAGTGTTGTGGTCAGATGAGATCAAAATTGAGCTCTTTGGCATCAACTCAACTCACCATGTTTGGAGGAGGATGAATGCTGCCTATGACCCCAAGAACACCATCCCCACCGTCAAACATGGAGGTGGAAACATTATGATTTCGGGGTGTTTTTCTGTTAAGGGCACAGGACAATTTCACTGCATCAAAGGGACAATGAACAGGGCCATGTACTGTCAAATATTGGGTGAGAACCTCCTTAAAAATGGGTCGTAGATGGGTATTCTAGCATGAAAATGACCCAAAACACACAGCCAAGGCAACAAAGGAGTGGTTTAAGAAGAAGTACATTAAGGTCCTGGAGTGGCCTAGCCAGTCTCCAGACCCTAATTCCAAAGAAAATATGTAGAGGGAGATGAAGGTTCAAGTTATCAAATGACAGCTTCAAAACCTTAATGTCTTTGAGAGGATCTGCATAGAGGAGTGGGACAAAATCCCTCCTGAGATGTGTGCAAACCTGGTGGCCAACTACAAGAAAGGTCTGACCTCTGTGATTGGCAACAAGGGTTTTGCCACCAAGTACTAAGTCATGTTTTGCGAAGGGGTCAAAAACCTATTTCACTCATTAAAATGCAAATCAATTTATAACTTTTTTGAAATGCGTTTTTCTGTTTTTTTTTTATTTTGTTTGTTTATCTGTCTCTCACTGTTAGAATAAACCTACCTTTAAACTTATAGACTGATAATTTTTTTGTCAGTGGGCAAACGTACAACATTAGCAGGGGATCAAATACTTTTTTCCCTTACTGTAATGGCCTCTGTGTTAACCAAGGATAACTACTTTAGCTCCAGGCTTTTTTTTTTACACTTTTGTTTACATGTAAAAATCTGTATTTTTTGCTAGAAAATTAGTTATAATCCCCAAACATTATATCTTTTTTAAAGCAAAGACCTTACAGAATAAACTGGTGAGCTTTGCAATTTTTTGATATTTGCCCAGTGGTTTTTCAAACACATTTTTATTGGAAAAATTACACATTTTTAAATTTGAATGCAAAAAAGCATAATACATAACCCAACAACATGATTTTCATGTCCCAGTACCACTAAACCAGGTTCAAAGGAAATTGTATTGCCCATGGAGGTAAGTTCAGCAGGGAATGGGGAGTGGGGAGGGTGTAGGATTTTGGTTCACCTTTTGATCTTTTTTTGAAAAGGTGAATTTACAAAACAAAAATCATGCTGCTACAAATCTGCATTAAAAATTACTTGTGGGCACAAATTATTAAGGAAAAATGAATTTATACCTTATTTTGTAGCACAAACTTGCCTAAGCTAACACCTAATATGTATTTTGCAAACAAACAAAGCTACAAGGAAATAGAAAAAGAAGTTGCAAACCTCTCTCTGACCATGATCTGTATGCACAGAAGATATAGGAGGCAGATGTCATTCATTGCCTCTGCACTATATAGGGGGGGTTTCAGTTATAAAAAATAATCAAAAATAAAATAATTGAAATTGTACTTGTTTATCAACAGCATTATGACAGCTCTGCCATATGTATCAACACCTATGGATATATGTTATTCCTGCCTGTTGGTAAAGGTGCTAAAACTGATATCTTTGCAATGTTGAAAAAATAACATTTGCCTAAAGACAATAGGTAACTTTCTGTTTAATCTTATGAAGATCATAAAACAGCCACCAAATGCTTGCTGTGCAATTACATTGATTGATTGATGAATGCCTAGCCAGTATGACCCTCTGGAGGTATTTACTATCCACACCTGTTCAGTTTTTGCTGCATTCGTGATGGGGGCAAACAGGTTATAATCATACTTTCATTTTGTGTAAACATATTCACAAAACTTAACTAAGAGCTAGGACCAAGGACAATTGCCTACTTTTAGAAAGGGAGGAAGGTACTTGGCGCTGCCACAATGGTAGGGTGTAAATAAATAAATGTAGGGAAATAGATATGAATGATAAGTATTAATATCTCTCCAAGGAGTGGTGTAAATGGTAAAGTGGTAGATGCAATATGTTACAATAAAAGTGGAAAAAGTGCAATGGAGGAAAATGCACAATAAAATCATATGTAAACAAATTAATAAGCGAATAAATGATACAAATATCCCCAAATTGATTGTCTAATAAAGTGCAATGGTGGTTGGTGTAATGATAATATAAAGTGACTTCGTGATAGAAAATACAATAATAAATACGATAAATTAATTGAGTTAAAGTGACAGTGCTCCTTACAAGGAGGAGGAAGGGTGGGGGGGGTGTCCCCAAAAATGGCAAGTGGAGGAATGTGCCCAATCAGTGAAAATGACAAGTCAAATAAGGTGATAGGTGAGATAGGTGTAAAGGATAAATAAGGTGTGTCCCAAAAGGAAAATGGGCAAAAGTGAAGGAAAATACAGATATAATAATAGCCACAAAACAAAATGTAACAAGTGGCGATATAAAAATAACAGTTCAAAAAGCAGGTGAAGTCCAATGACACTTGTATAAAATGATGGGTGTCACATAACAGAAAAGTGACTATATAGGTGAGTCCGTGTGAAAATTAAAAGTTCAGAATATGAAGAGGATGACAACCATCTGGTCCCAAATTTTCATGGAATAAGGTGAAACTCTTCAGAAGGTGACACGTGCAGGTGAATCCTGTGTCCCCCTAATGAATTGCGCACTCACCAGAAAATGATACCCCTGCAGGGGTAACACGCGTGGTAAATATCAAGGGTAAGTCTCCTCTGACAGCATCAATAGGGAGTGTGCATCATCTCCTTTATTCCATTAACCCTCATAGTATAGCGGTCATACATAGGTTGGAGATCCCGATCATATATGGGGAGGAAAGGCTCATATAGTGAAGTACTGTATGGTAAATACTTTATTAAGATCAAAATAATACTCACAAATTAGCGGTGTAAAAGCAAGCAGATCACAATACAGATATCGTGGGTCCGTTCCTGGGTTACTTTCGGAACGCGATGCGCTCCAAACACCGGAAATGCGGTTCACAGTTACAGCAAGCGGAAGTGACGGAAGGATGCACTACGGGTTTCGTCATTTGACCTCATCAGGAGCTCATCACCTCCACACAAAATATACACAAAGGGTACTAGGCAACCGGATCCAATTATACATCGCGGCCAATTGGAAAAAGGGGAAGTATTTGTCATCAGTTGTTAAGTAGACATGTAGTTTCCATTCAAAGCCGATATATCCAATAGCAAAAGCAGCCTTAATGTGCAACCTTTGTTACTAGGCAGATTAGAGACTACGTCCTCCACCAGGTAAATATATTGGAGGAATAAGCTGCCAAACAGCAATGTGAATATAACGGAGAAATGAATACTTAAATTGTAATACAGATAGAAAAGGCGCATTTCTAAAAAATATATATAAGAAAAATGATTGTAGTTATCAGTTAAAAACTGGGAACTTGCTGTAGATAAAAACAAGGACTAAAAATATATATGCAATATGTAAATTAGCTATAAAAATAATAACTATAAGAAATACCAAGAGGATAATATGCACCTGAAAAATTGGTAGAAACCATATATATAGAGAAGACCGTATAATTTAAAACGTACTGATCCAGTGGTCTAGTATACCATATAATAAATAGTAATAGAAAAAAACATAATAAACATAAAAAACATGCGGAAATCATGTATACAACCAAGGGTAATAAACAGGACTGAGTGATCCCTAGATCAATCCAATGAACAGGTGTGGATGTCCGTATAGCCGTATATAAAAAAAGGCTCATAATTAAATGAGTATATATACAGGATGTATACAGATAAAAACTACAAATGCATGTGTCAAAAAGTGGGTGGATGGATGTGGATGTCTGTATAGCCATGTATAAAAAAAGGGTTTATAATTGGATGAGGATGTATACAGATATAAAATACAAATGCATGTGCCAAAAAATGTAAGAGGGCCAAATAAAGTGCTATATATAGATAAAAAATAAGTATGCTACTGTATTATAAAAACAGTAGAGGTGGGAATGAGCTTATTGGACATCTTATAAACATAGTTTTATAATAGGGGGGTCATGTGTATATAAGATGAAAGGTAAAAAGAATTTTATATATATATATATATATATGGCTGATATAAAAGTGTAAAAAAGGGCCTTAGGGAAACACATAGTAGATCAATTACATCAAAATGGTCGAAAAATGGTCAACTGAAAATCAGTATGTATAAATATAGTAGGTGTAAATGAAAGGATGATAAAAAGAGAGTCATTGTAGTAAAAATGGACCGTAAAAAGTAGTAATGAAAAAAGGCAGGCTAATGGTTAGGATGAGTTTAAATGAAACATTGTCTAAAAATTGGAGATGAAGCAGTTCAAGTCAATGTCCAAGTTTAAGCCCCCAGGCTGGAGTGAGTCTAATAAATAGATCCACTTCGTCTCGGCCTGGGAAACTTTAATCTTTTTATTATCTCCTCTCCAATGTTACTTGACCATATCTATTCCATAGAAAACCATGCCTTTAGGATTTTTATTATGCACTTGCAGAAAATGTCTGGACAAGCTGTGCTTGGGGAATCCTCTTTTAATATTCTTAATATGTTCCCTAATCCTGACATATAAGGGTCTGGTGGTGCATCCCACATATTGAATGTGACAAGGACATTTCACAACATAGAAAACGTGAGTACTTTGGCAGGTAATTAAATCTTTGATCTGGAAAGTTCTATTGTTCACTTTGGATTTGAAAGATTCAGTTTTCTTTCTTTGTGAGGGATTATTCCTGCAGGCCAGGCATCTCCGGCAGCGTACAAACCCTTTTAAATCCGGGAATAACCGAGTCTCCTTTGGTGGATTGATCACATTGTGGACCAGTCAGTTCCTTAGGGTAGGTGCTCTCTGGTAGATGAATTTAGGTTTTTTTGGTAAACTTATTGCCAATGTTTTGTCTGATGTTAAAATAGGCCAGTATTTTTTAAAAATGGTCTCTACTGCCTTTTATTGATTATTAAAACCTGTAATAAAAGCATATTCGAATGTTCCTTTGTTTTCTTTTTGTCTTGTAGCTAATAAGTCTTCTCTTCTCATAGTTTTGACCCTATTTCTTGTATGTTCTAGAACCTCTCCTTGATAACCTTTCTCTTCAAATCTCCTGGTGAGTAGTTCAGATTGCAAGTCATAATCTTCCAATGTATTACAATTACGCCTTATTCTCATATACTGCCCTTTGGGAATGTTATGTTTCCATTTACAGTGATGGCAACTCATAGTTGGGATGTATCCATTTTTGTCGGTGGTCTTAAAAAAGGTCCTAGTTAGTATTCTGTTCCCTTCTTTGTAGATCTGTAGATCTAAGTAATCAACTTGTTCCTTACTCCAATTTCCAGTAAATTTAATACCATATTGGTTGTTGTTGATTTCTCGCAGAAAATTTTCTAAAGTTTCTATTGGTCCATCCCAAAGTAAAATAATATCATCGATATACCTTCGATAAAAACGCAAGTGTGGTCTGGCTGTGCCATATATTTGCTCATCTTCCCACATGTCCATAAATAAATTTGCGACGCTGGGGGCATAACGTGCCCCCATTGCGACGCCTTTGGTTTGAACAAAAAAGGAGTTATTATACCAAAAATAATTACTGGACATAGCCAGGTCCAGTCCTTCATGTATATACCTTATTTGCGTGTGTTTAAGGTTGGTATCTTCATACAGGGCTTTTTCTACCCCTTTCAGGCCGTCTAATTGGTTAATACTGGTATATAGTGAATTGGCGTCGATAGTGACTAAAGTGCATGATTCTCCAATATCCAAGTCTTGCATTTCATTAATCAATTGAGAACTGTCTTTGAGATAGGATTCACCTTTTTGAACCAATGGTTGAAGAAATTTATCTAAATATTCTCCAGTTCTTGAGAAAAGGGAGTCAACCCCACTAACGATTGGTCTCCCTGGTGGTTTGTCTAGCCTCTTATGAATTTTGGGTAGGTAATAAATAACTGGAGATTTTGAGGATTCTGGTAATAAATATAATGCTTCTTTTTCAGTAAGGATGCCTAAATCCCTGCCTTTTTTTATATACGTTTTTCATTTCTTGGTAAAATCCCTCTTTGGGTTAGATTTGAGTTTTTTTTATGTTCCGGGTACCTGAAGGAGGTTGTTCATTTCGTCCTCATAGTCCTGTTTCTTCAGGATAACCAGTCCTCCACCTTCATCAGCTGGGCGAATGACTACCTCCTTCCTTTTTTCTATGTTCCTGATAGTGCTCTAAATCCTTCTATTTTCTTTACTTTGGGTTTGTAAATTCTTAATGTCTGTTTCAACCATCTTTTTGAAGGCCTTGATGCAGTCATCATTTGGAACCTTGGAATTGAATAGAGACTTGTTCCTTAGGCCTGTATGTTTATATTGGGTATTATCCTGGTTTTGATGTCCTCCTTTCATGGTAAAAAAATTCTTAATATTTAGCTTCCTCATAAACTTTTGGACATCGATGTAAACTTCAAACGTATCGATGTCTTTATTTGGTGCAAACTTAAGACCTAAATCTAAAACAACAAGTTCTTCTGTGTTAAAAACAACTCCACTTAAATTAAAAATCCCCGTACCTAATATTCTCTTCTTTTTCTTCCTTCCACCGCGTTTCCCTCTCACCCGTTTCCTCCTTCCCAGTTTCTCGGTCCTCCGCTTGGTCTCCAACCATTCTGATTGTAGCCGCCTTGATGTTGCATGTAGTTCCTCTCTCTCTCTTGATAGGTAGGGCCCGGAATCCACCGATTCATCATGTGGGCGGGTGGTCTTCTCCAACTAGGTCTTCTTGGTTGGTCGTACCAACCTTGTTGCCTGGGTGGTTTCCCTCGATTGTTCCCCTGAAAAAAATCTCCTTGATCATGGTAATTTCCTTGATAATAGTAATTCCTATTCCCGCTGCCATTCCTTGGTGTGTGCGGCCTAGTATTTCTTAATGGGGAAAATCTGTTGGAGGTTGAAACACGATATTGGGGGGATTCGTACCTCCGATCATCTCTATTTACCCAGGGAGTCCTGGGTGTATGTTCAGGGTTAGCCCTATCCTGTCTGGTGGGTCTGAATGGTGTTCTCAAAAATGGGGTAATGGGTTCTTCCTCTTGTTCTTCCCTTTCAGGGGTAGTTTCTCTGGACTCAAAAAATGAAGTAGATCCTGATATCTCCATGGTTTGCTCACCAAGTGTCGATTGCCACTTATAAACTTTGTGGTTCTTGTAATCTAAGGTATCCCTGCTAAAAAAATTTCTGCCTTTTTATTTGTATCTCTGAATCATATTTGGTAATAGCTGTTTTCAATTCTGTTTCTTTGGCCTTATATACATTAGTGGTTGAAAATGGTGTCAATTGATTTTTGAGTTGTACAATCGTTTTTTCCACCTCTTTCAGTTTGAATTTCCTTCTTTTAATAATTTGTTGCAACGGTTTCATTTCGCCTCTATTGAAAAAGGTGTACAACTCATCCATTAATTCTTGGTCCATAAGCCCATCGTTGGGATGAATATCCCACCTTAATTTCCGGGGGGTAATTTTCTCCCGGACATACATATCTAAAGTGGAAATATCCCACCACACCCTAAGTTGCTTTTCTAAGGCGTGTTTTAATTGTTTAAAAAGGCCATTAAGGTCATGGTTAGTGGCAACCCTTTCATGATTAAAAATGTCTTCCATATTAATGTTACGGTTCCCCACATAACTAGAAATATCCATAGCATCAGATAAGAGTACCCAGGGGTACTGCTGGAAATTGGAAAATGAAAGGAATCCACGCTGATGGAAAAGATAGGGGAATGAGCAGCTGCAGCCTACCTTTAAAAAAAGGTATATGCCTCTAAAAGGGGCAATGTACCAAATGAGAAATAGAAAGGGAGGATGGTACTTGGCGCTGCCACACTGGTAGGGTGTAAATAAATAAATGTAGGGAAATAGATATGAATGATAAGTAAGCTAGATGCAATATGATACAATAAAAGTGGAAAAAGTGCAATAGAGCAAAATGCACAATAAAATCATATGTAAACAAATTAATACGCGAATAAATGATACAAATATCCCCAAATTGATTGTCTAATAAAGTGCAATGGTGGTTGGTGTAATGATAATATAAAGTGACTTTGTGCTAGAAAATACAATAATAAATACGATAAATGAATTGAGTTAAAGGGACAGTGCTCCTTAAAAGGAGGAGGAAGGGTGGGGGTGATAAACAGGACTGAGTGATCCCCAGGTCGATCCAATGAATAGGTGTGGATGTCCATATAGTTGTATATAAAAAGAAAAGGCTCATAATTAAATAAGGATATATACAGGATGTATACAGATAAAAACTACAAATGCATGTGTCATAAAATGGATGGATGTAAACGTCCGTATAGCCATGTATAAAAAAGGGCTTATAATTGGATGAGGATGTATACAGATATAAAATACAAATGCATGTGCCAAAAAATGTAAGATCTAGGGATCACTCAGTCCTGTTTATTACCCTTGGTTGTATACATGATTTCCGAATGTTTTTTATGTTTATTATGTTTTTTTCTATTACTATGTATTATATGGTATCACTGGATCAGTACATTTTAAATTATACGGTCTTCTCCATATATATGGTTTCTACCAATTTTTCGGGTGCCTATTATCCTCTTGGTATTTCTTATAGTTATTATTTTTTTAGCTAATATACATATTACATATATATTTTTAGACCTTGTTTTTATCTACAGCAAGTTCCCTGTTTTCAACTGATAACTACAATCATTTTTCTTATATATATTTTTTAGAAATGCGCCTTTTTTATCTGTATTACAATTAAAGTATTAATTTCTCCGTTATATTCACATTGCTGTTTGGCAGCTTATTCCTTCAATATATTTACCTGGTGAAGGACGTAGTCTCTAATCTGCCTAGTAACAAAGGTTGCACATTAAGGCTGCTTTTGTTATTGGATATATCGGCTTTGAATGGAAACTACATGTCTACCTAACAACTGATGACGAATACTTCCCCTTTTTCCAATTGGCCACGATGTATAATTGGATCCGGTTGCCTAGTACCCTTTGTGTATATTTTGTGCGGAGGTGACGGGAGGGACGCTACTCCTGATGATGTGAAATGACGAAACGCGTAGAGCGTCCTTCCGTCACTTCCGCTTGCTGTACCTGTGAACCGCATTTCCGGTGTTTGGAGCGCATCGTGTTCCGGAAGTAACCCGGGAACGGACCCACGATATCTGTATTGTGATCTGCTTGCTTTTCACCGCTAATTTGTGAGTATTATTTTGATCTTAATAAAGTATTTACCATACTGTACTTCACTATATGAGCCTTTCCTCCCCATATATGATCGGGATCTCCAACCTATGTATGACCGCTATACTATGAGGGTTAATGGAATAAAGGAGATGATGCACACTCCCTATTGATGCTGTCAGAGGAGACTTACCCTTGATTTTTACCACGCGTGTTACCCCTGCAGGGGTACCATTTTATGGTGAGTGCGCAATCCATTAGGGGGACACAGGATTCACCTGCACACGTCACCTTCTGAAGAGTTTCACCTTATTCCATGAAAATTTGGGACCGGATGGTTGTCATCCTCTTCATATTCTGAACTTTTAATTTTCACACGGACTCACCTATATAGTCACTTTTCTGCTATGTGACACCCATCATTTTATACAAGTGTCATTGGACTTCACCTGCTTTTTGAACTGTTATTTTTATATCGCCACTTGTTACATTTTGTTTTGTGGCTATTATTATATCTGTATTTTCCTTCACTTTTGCCCATTTTCTTTTTGGGACACACCTTAGGTATCCTTTACACCTATCACCTTATATGACTTATCATATTCACTGATTGGGCACATTCCTCCACTTGCCATTTTTGGGGACACCCCCACCCTTCCTCCTCCTTTTAAGGAGCACTGTCACTTTAACTCAACTTAATTCATTTATCATATTTATTATTGTATTTTCTAGCACAAAGTCACTTTATATTATCATTACACCAACCACCATTGCACTTTATTAGACAATCAATTTGAGGATATTTGTATCATTTATTCGCTTATTAATTTGTTTACATATGATTTTATTGTGCATTTTCCTCTATTGCACTTTTTCCACCTTTATGGTATCATATTGCATCTAGCACTTTACCATTTACACCACTCCTTGGAGAGATATTAATAATTATCATTCATATCTATTTCCCTACATTTATTTATTTACACCCTACCAGTGTGGCAGCGCCAAGTACCTTCCTCCCTTTCTATTTCTCAATTGGTACATTGCCCCTTTCAGAGGCATATACCTTTTTTTGAAGGTAGGCTGCAGCCGCTCATTCCCCTATTTTTTCCATCAGCACGGATTACTTACATTTTCCAATTGCCTACTTTTGTTCAACCTGTTGGACAAGCCTTCCTTAAAATAAAAATAAACTCTTAGTTGTTAAGAACTGTCAGCTGCTGATTAAATCACTTTCTGAGTATGCAGTTTTTTTTTATCTTTACTCCTTGCCAGTTTAAGCTGGTGACATGACCAGCCCAGGTTTCCTTAAAGCCCCGTACACACGATCAGATTATCGAACGATCTGTCGTCCGTTTTTTGTGGCATGCTAGTCTGATGTGGAAATTGAAGAGGTTTTTTTCATATGAATTTTCCCGTATGACAGAATTCTACTTCAGAAGTGATGTCATGTGTTGGATTTCTTTGTATGTGTTCTTTCGTCTCTGAGCATGCCTAGTCTTGCTCTTAAGATTTTTTTCCGTCAAAATCTGTACTAATGAGACGAAAATCGGACGCTGATATGGCAGATGACAAAAATGTCATAGCCTGCACATCAGGATTTTGTCAGATGAAAAGTCGGAGTTGGCTGTCGAAAGCACCATACTAACAATCCGAAAATCGACAGATCTTTTGTCAGACGAATTCTCCCTACAGATTTTCTTATTGTGTGTATGGGCCTTTAGAGTGGCTCCTTACCCTTGCAGGGTCCTAAGGAGCCATCGTTGCATGCAGGGACTATATTTGTCTCCCTACAATAGAAACACACCAAGGGGCTTCCTATTCCTCCTCCCTTCTCCAAGCTAACAGACTGGCTCCAGATTTCACTGTCCACTGTTACCTCTTCCTGCTTAAATCTGGAAGTTCAGGGAAGCATCACCAAGGCAGCATTGAAAGCTGTATACTACAAGTTCTAGGGTAAGAATTTCAAGAAATAGTTCACTTGGGAATGTTTATTTTTTAGTGCTTAAGGTGTATTACGCTAAAAAACACTGAGAGTTTAGCACTACTTTAATCCTGGAAGCATAGTTATGACTTGCTGGGACCCACCTGATAGTAGTGTTTCAAAAATAGACAGAGAATAGCATAGAGAGCAGGTCCCCTCTCCTCTCTCTTTCATTACCAATCTTCCCTTACCCCCATACTAGTCCTTGTAAATGTTTTATGACTACCTCTATATGTAAATAAATTAAAAACTTATTTTAAAGGATAAGTTCACCTTTTAGAAAAAAAAATAATAAATGCACATTTTTTTGTAGTTAAAAAAATGTGCATTTATTTTTTATTTTTTTTTGGAGCCTGTAAAACATTGCACCAGCGATCAGAAGCTAAAGCCATGTAGGTGTTCTGCAGACCTTTCAGTATATCTGTATATGCGTACACCCCATACCGGCAGGCAGATACACCAACAGAAACAAATCAATGAACTACCACAGCGCTCTACAACAACATGGCAGTTCATTGAGAACTACAAGCCGATGACCGCAAAGGAAGCCGGAGCTTGTAGTTCATTAACACACAGAGCTGTGTGAATGAATGACGCAGCCTCGCATGACCACATAGATTTTAAAAAGTGACAGCTAGTATGGGGAACTTCTTCCTGTACTACTGCCACAGGGGGAGAGGGCAGTGGGCAGCGGCTGCAGCGTTGGGAACATGTTACATGTTCCACCCCTAAAAACGGACGTAACATTAAACATGTTCCCCAAAAGTGAACTTATCCTTTAAGATCCAATTGTCCTTTGTTAAATAAAAAAAATAATATGAAAATAACGGTGTGCTGTTCCTTTAAATATAAATGTGAAATAAAACTAATCAAAAACATGTGTTTTGATGTAGATAAAAAAACAAACAAAACACAACACTATGATAAATTTCACTAAGGCTCCTTTCACACGGCCGCTCCGTGTGAAAGGTCCGCTGCGGGACTTTTTTTTTTTTTTTTCCACGGAGCGAATGACATTTCTGTCATCCGCTCCGTGTGCCCGCATATCATCCCATCCATTTGCGGATGATATGCGGACATAATGTAAGTATATGGCACTGCGGATGTCAGAGGATAACATCGCTGACATCCGATTTTCCTTCCTTTCCGTTTTTTACACGGAAGGAAAAATGGGATCTGTTCCATTCGTAAAAACGGAACAGAACTGACAGGAGGAAAATCGGGTGTCAGCGGATGGTATTCTACTGACATCCGCAGTGCCATTCACTTACATTATGTCCGCAAATCATCCGCAAACGGATGGGATGATTTGCGGACACACGCAGCGGCCGTGTGAAAGGAGCCTAAGGCCTCTTTCACACGGCCGTTCAGTTTTTTGGCTCCGCTCTGGTCCTTTTTTTTTTTCACGGAGCGGATGACACTTGTGTCATCCGCTCCGTATGTCCGCATATCATCCCATCCGTTTGCGGGTGATATACGGACATAATGTAAGTCTATGGGCATTGCGGATGTCAGCAGATGACACCGCTGACATCCGATTTTGCTTCCTCTCCGGTTTTTTTAACGGAGGAAAAATAGGGTTCTGTTCCATTCCAAAAAAATGGAACAGAACCGAAAGGAAGAAAATCGGATGTCAGCGGATGGTCATCTGCTGACATCCGCAATGCCATTGACATACATTATGTCCGTAAATCATCCGCAAAAAAATAGGATGATTTGCGGACATACGGAGCGCCCGTGTGAAAGGGCCCTAAATGTGCAAATGCATATATAGTATATAAATATTGAAATAAAGACCCCTTATTAAAAATGTTTAAATGTGACTACATCCAAATATCGAAATAGATTCTGTGCTTAAAGTGTTTGTGTACTTTTTTTTTATATTTTAAATTTTTATTAGTTTCAGCATATAAAATTACATACATATCAAAAGAATCCAAAAGGCTCTTTAGTAAATAAAAGATAAGAACAGACAAAAGGGAAAAATCTACAATGTAACCTTATAATACTTTTCCCCCCTTTTTTTCCCCTCCCCATCCAACTCCACTGCCTTCTATTTTTATCCCTTCGGTGATGTTTAAGTATTAATTTCTATATACTTAGTTGATTTTCTAAAATCTATCCATTTTCCCCATTTTTCTTATTTGTTGGAGTCTCCTCTTGAGTATTACTGATATATTCCATATTGAAGATATTATTTATCCTGTTACACCATTCCTTTAACTTTGTGCTATCCACTACACGCCACATTCTTGGTATTATTCCCTTTGCTGCATTTAATAAGGTTGGAACCAAAGTTGTTTTATATTTTTTTAACGGTATTGTTGTTTTATGAAATAGGCATACCCATGGGTCGTTTGGGATCGTCGTTTCCGGAACTTCACCAATAATTTGTCGGACCTTTGTCCAAAATTCTCTGATTTTAGGGCAGTCCCAGAACATGTGGTACATTGTTCCAATATCTCCACATTCCCGCCAGCATTTATCTGTTTTATCTGGTTGGTATTTGTTTATTAATTCTGGTGTGATATACCATCTTAACAAACATTTATAATTGAATTCTATTGTGCTAACATCTGTGGCTACACATCCCACCGCCCTCAGTACAACATCTAATTCTTATTTTGATAATTGTGCCCCCATTTCTTTCTCCCATTTTACCATGAACGGAGGGTTCTACATACAGTGCCACTCTGTCAACATTCTATATATTTGAGAAATTCCATGCCTACGACCACATCACCCTGAACGCGCCCGATCTCATCTGAAAGTGTTTGTGTACTAAGCAAAAAACATTGAAAAAAAAAGAATAATGTCCACCTAAATATCCAGTCAAAAAGGTCATCATTTCACATTTGTATTTAAAGGAACAGCTCACCATTATATTCATACACTTTTTTTGGATAGTAATTGACTATACTTTTCAGGTGGTTGCAGCAGGTCTAAATTGGTTCACATTGATATAAATAATTATTTATTTTAGTGATAGCAGAGCATGAGTTTAGATTGATATAATTTTCTTCGTCAAATCAAGGCATCCCAAAAAGAGCGTATTTTAGACTGAACAAAATTATTAATGCAACACTTTTGTTTTTGCCCCCATTTTTCATGAGCTGAACTTAAAGATCTTAGACTGTTTCTATGTACACAAAAGGCCTATTTCTCTCAAATATTTTTCACAAATCTGTCTAAATTTGTGTTAGTGAGTACTTCTCCTTTGCTGAGATAATCCATCCACCTCACAGGTGTGACATATCAGGATGCTGATTAGACAGTATGATTATTGCACAGGTGTGCCTTAGGCTAGCCACAATAAAAGGCCATTCTAAAATGTGCAGTTTTATCACACAGCACAATGCCATAGATGTCGCAAGTATTAAGGGGGCGTGCAAATGGCATGCCGACAGCAGGAATGTCCACCAGAGCCATCTCCAAAGACCTGTCAGAGAATTTGGCAGTACATCCAACTGGCCTCACAACTGCAGACCACGTGTAACCACACCAGCCCATGACCTCCACATCCAGCATCTTCACCTCCAAGATCCTCTGAGAGCAGCCACCCGGACAGCTGCTGCAACAATTGGTTTGCTTAACCAAAGAATTTCTGCATATACTGTCAGAAATCATCTCAGGGAAGCTCATCTGCATGCTCGTCGTCCTCATCTGGGTCTCGACCTGACTGCAGTTCGTCGTCATAACCGACTTGAGTGGGTAAATGCTCACATTCGA
The DNA here is from genome assembly GCF_965119305.1 of Pelophylax lessonae. Classification (NCBI taxonomy): domain Eukaryota; kingdom Metazoa; phylum Chordata; class Amphibia; order Anura; family Ranidae; genus Pelophylax; species Pelophylax lessonae. Next base: position 121,962,039 of record NC_138773.1, on the reverse strand, counting down.
TGTCGTCTGGCACTTAGGAGAGGTGTTCTCTTCAGGGATGAATCCCGGTTTTCTTAGATCTTTGAGTTCAGCTCATAAAAAATGGGGGCAAAAACAAGTGTTGCGTTTATAATTTTGTTCAGTATATATACATATTCAGGATAAATAGGAGACAATTGTTTAGTGAAAAATATTTGTAATTCTATTATTTATACAAAATATGTCAAACATTCAAAAAAATATTGTGACTGTACTCACCATCACTGGGAGTGAAAGACAGATACTTAATAGTTTGTATTGCTTCAAATGGGTTCTGTGTTTACTTAGGATAATGTGCATTGAACGTCTCACCTCAATACACAGACAATAGGGAGACTATTGTCTGTGTATTGAGGTGAGACGTGTATCCTGTTAATCCTGTTTCATTGTTAAATGTTAATAAACTACCATTGTTTCTGTCCCGATGGCTAGATAATTAGTTCAGGTTGATTCAATTTCTGTATACAATTGCATCTGCATATGATAATGTAATAAGGCAACCCCTGACATGTGCGTGGTAATCTGATCAGGAGTGGGATGTGCTCATGTGTGTATAAATTGAGTGTGAAACTATTCAATAAAGGAGAAGATTCCAGTACAAGCTAAGTTGTCTGCTAGCTTTGTATGGGGCGGCTGGGAAAATCTGATATCTATGTCCACAAGTACAGTGTGGGTTGCGGTTCCGTTACAAATATATCAACACATTAAAACTGCATTTTTGGCATTTGTATTCATTTTTCTGCCTATTATAATTTTTTTTAAATCAAAATGATCAAATTAGGGCATCATATAGGCTAAACGTATGTAAGTCATTTTGATATTTAAAGCTAATAAAAAGGTTTCTTCTGAAGAAACTAAGGTACAACAGAACTTCAAGATTTTGGTCTGGTCACAAAGGTTTATTGCCACTGAACATGTAGGGGTTAAGGTGCTCACCTACATTGCACACTCCCTATTATTTTTTAAATCAGACCTAGCACATACTAAAGATTCCCATAAGAGATAAACTGTGCTGGCCCTATGCAGACAGGCAGCATAATCTATACCAGGCATGTCCAACATGTGGCCCGAGGGCCGCATGCGGCCCGGAACCGCAGGCAATGCGGCCCACTGCCCCCTGACAATTTTTTTTTTTTTGCTGGGGAGGAAGGAAGTCGGGTCGGGGGCACAGCCACAGCGGCTTCCAACTAACTGTAGGCAGAGGCTGCCTCGGAGGGGATCATCCACTAATTGTGTTAAATTAGTGCTGGTGGGGGGGGCGGCGTTTTATTACTTATATACCTTAACTATAGTATATATTTTATATGCGGCCCGAGAAAATTTCTCTACACTCAATGTGGCCCAAAGAAGCCAAAAGGTTGGACATTCATGATCTATACTATGGTATGCACTTCTATTTACAAATCTGCAGTGAAGGCCAGGGCTAATCATAAAATAAAAGCATAATAATTAAGATCAATCAGATGTAATCATTTCCTGGGCATATGGCAGTGGGCTAATATACTGTACACTTCCTGCTTCTATGATGATATTTCATGGCAACTCTTCTCCTATTTCCCCCCTTTGCTTTGTGCACAATACAGGAACTTTCTGAAAAAATACAATTTAATCAATGGAATTTTGTCATTTTTATTTTTCTTACTGTGAAAGGGCAATTAGAAATTTCATAGCAAGTTAAACTGACCATAAAAAAATAGAATGTGATTCAAACTTTTTTGTTTTAGGAAAGTTTTTCAGTTTTCTAATTATTAGCAGGGTCAAATCAATGTTATTTTGGACTGTAGTGATGATAAAATTCAAAGAAGCAAAGATTTTCTCGAATGAACACATTTCGAACAGTTTACATGGTTTTCATTCAGGAAAGTTCCTTAATTCAACAATCGATTGTTAAAAGCAAAATAAATTTTGAGGTGCTTTCAAAAGACATTTGTCAAGTCATCAAATTTACTAAGAATGTTCATACAAATATTTGTACAAAAAAATTTTAACATCTACTAATGTGCCTGTCTAAACTGCCTGTCTACAAGAAGTGGATACTTATGCCTGGGAATGCTTGGGTTTTTGGTAAATACAGTCAATAATTTCAGACTATTGTACTGATGCTGGGATAGGGGAGGGTGTATGAACACTACTGTAGTTATTTCATGGTGCTTCTGACCAAAGCACGTCCCTGCCAGCAGTGACAGCAGGGCTCCTGCAGAGGCTTGGAAGGAGCAAGATTAGCAAGTAAGCTCTTTAGTGCACCTACTGTCCATGTCACTGTTACCACCATCCAAACATGCCATGTCTGGACAGAGACTTTCAAGCAACTACCTTTGAGCCTGTCCTTCTAATGTTACTTGTAACCTGGTACATAGGAATGGAAGAGTTCTCTGGCAGATGGGAAGGGGTGGTTTGGTGGATGCAAAATTCATGTTTTTCATGGTATACTGAACTTGTTGGCAAGAGTAAGTTACAGGAAAAATTACAATTTTTCTCTCCTCAATAAAGCCAGTAGCAGCCCTCCAATATGACTACTCATATTTTGCCCATGCATTGCCACAATTGGCACTAATTGCCATGATTGCCCATTTGCTACACATGTTAACACATGCTTGTTTTTAAACCAAGTATTGTTAGTAATTCTCTTTTTTTGCCTTTCATCCCATGCCACTATTAAACCAATGATTCTTTTTCAGCACAGCACACAAAGAACACCACTGTTAGACCATTTTTTGCACTTCAGCACACCAGGAAGCAAGTTATTTCATTCGTTTAGGGTACATTCACACCACATGCAATGGGATTGTGTTGGGCAGCCATTCCAGGGCAGTTGCCATGCATTATAAAACCAAAACAGTGTTGCGCCAGACCATAAATGTGCACTCAATAATCAAATATCAAAACAGAATAACAGTGCTCAAAATGTCAAATAATGTAATATATAAAAATATTATGTGAGTAGTGATAAAAAAGTCCCAATCTTCACACGAGTGTTCAACACTGCACCTCCGTGAATGTGCTCCGATTCACCACCACCAGAAATGAAAGCCTCTCACCTTAATCTCTGACCCAAGAGTCACCCTGGGTCAAATGCAGCTATACCCCACAGGGTTCAAAAGATGGTAGGAGGGATCGCATATAAAACACCTGAAGGTTTTCCGGGACCAGGTTCCACTCAACCACAGGGAGAGATCCCAGGCATGAAAGGGAAAGGCACAGAAAATCAAATGCTCTCTGCCAGGCAATCTCAAGTAATTTTATTGTAAAATCAATGAACTTACAAAGCAAGCACTCAATAGTGCATATAAGACACAGTTCCGCAAACGGTTTGAGAGGATGTAACGTTCGTCAAAACAGGCTTTGCCCCTATTCACGTTGCGTCGGCGCGTTAAGCGGTGACTTCTTCGGTAGGGGTCAGTCCCCATATCCAGGGCCGTTTGAAGGAATTTGGGGGCCCCAAGCAGAATGGACATGGAGGCCCCCCGACCCCCCGCACACACGCAAAGCCTACAGGAACCACAGCATAGCCACACAGTTTAAGTATCTATATATATATATATATATATATATATATATATATATATAAGATAGATAGATAGATATAGATATAATAAAGAAATAAAGAAAGGAGAGAGGAAGAGGAGGGGGACAGATAAACAAAAAGAGACATAGGAAGACTAAGATTAGAAGGGAGATAGAAAAAAAAGAAAGAAGTTTTCAGACCTGTCGGCACTCAGCAGATGTAGAAGCAGAGGGTCCTAGCAGCTACTCATCCTAATGCTATCTGCTCCTCACTCATCCACACTGGCTGCAGGAATTTTAATTGCATTTAGAGCCCTGCTATCTGTATACAGTAGGAGCTGTCAGTCTGCACTGTCCATGCTCTGCATAAAGTCTAGCTGGTAGGCCAGGGATCTCTCTTGTGTCTGCAGATCTTATCAGACTTTTTACAAACCTGTTGAGACAGAGAGGGGCCCCTTGAGGGAGATCCCGATAACAGTGTCATTGCACTTTACTGCATTGACGATCAAAGGGGCGCTCACAGCCTTACACAGTGTCATTGCATTTATTCCTAAGCAGTCGTTGTCTTGGGGCCCCAGGCCAGCTCGGGGCCCCAAGCAATTGCTTGGTTTGCCTGCCTTGTAGCAACGGGCCTGCCCATACCTTGTCTCCCTATCTTCTTGGTTCACACCACTGCATTGCTGTGTGCAGTACTTATTCTCAGCACAGTACAATGTGAGGCAATCCACTGCCTTGCACTGCACAGCTGGCAATTAAACTTTATGAGATGTCTATGTGACATTACAATAAAGATTTTTAAAAAAAGGAGGGGGAACGGTGCAATGCGCTGAGATTAGTGCATTAGCACTGCGCTGATCCAGCCAGGCCACAGCGCAGACCATCTGCTGCATGGTAATGCAGCGGCTGGTGTGAACATACAGTAGCTATATCATTTCACCTTTACCTTCTGCTAAAAATTAATTTTATGCACCTTAAAGCCTAATTGTAGCCTTAGCTTTCAAAAGATCAATTTAAGGTGCATTAAAACATGCTTATTTAAGTGCCTTACTCCTTGGTTATTTAATTGAGCTTTCTGCATCAGCCTAAAATTACAATCCCCTGCAGCAGGCTAATTATAATGACTGCTGTATTCTGTGTGCGCACAAATGTCTACCTCCAGCAGTCTGACCCACCCTCTGCCTTGTCACCACTATAAATTTCCATTCAGCAACATGCAGTGAGCAGGTTTCTGATTAAAGGGTAATTCTAAGCAAATGGTTAAATACATATTGAAATATACACAAAGGGTGGAAACAATCATGCGAATACCCATGTTACAGTATGTTTGTCTATGATCTCCAAGTTATATGCCAATGTATAACAGGTTGTGTTCAGCAGCAGTTGATACATGTAGTTAGTAAAATGGGTAAATTTTCAGACCTTTCAGAGAGGAGAAATCGTTAGAACTTGTTTAGCTAAAGCTTCTGCAACCATTAAGGCCAAATTGATGTTTTGGGAAGTATAGAAGCTGATAACCAAACATTTATTTTAGCAGCATAGGTTTTTAGCTCTTCTATAGATATGCTGGAATATAATATAAATAGGCTTATGATCTAAAGGGTTCATTGAAGGGACACCTTATGGTTCTGTGTGGTTCTAGGTCTGCTTGTCTTTAGAGTACAGATTCTCTCCAATGTCATTGTGCACATTACATGTGTAATTTTCACGTTCCTGCATCATGTTTTACTAAATGTTCTTTGCTATAATATTGAACTGAGTGTTTCATTGTTCTTTCTCTCTTTTTGGTCAGTGATGTCATTGAACAAATATTGGCATGTACATATTTTGTTAATGATTTTACCCAAATTAGTGCCCTGCCCCAAAGTACCGTGCCCCTTTGTGCACTTCTCAGTGGTGAGGCCCTGGCATTTGGGGGTGAATAAACTAACAGATCATGTCAGTAATTGGCAGGGGTTTTTCTTTCAGTGGGTGTCAGGCATAGTTCATAGTGTGAAATATAAATTAATACAGCGCTAGCATTCCATAAAAATATAAAACTAAATTGATAAATATGTATAAATAACCATGTGTATACAAATAATACAATAATATTACAATTCCTAATCGTGATATATCCAATAAAGTGCAAAGTGATTGGTATTAAAATAGAATCCAATAGATATTAAATAGATAAAACAGTCCTTAGAAGTTATGTGTCCAAATAAAAGTGCTCAAGTGCAGTAAACCGATCATTCAAACGGTGCTCAAGTGAGTGTCCAGACCCTCTAGGTTCCTTACTCACCACAAATATGAGTATCAAACCCTTGATAAGATCAAAGGTGGCTTTGGCAACTCAGCTCTTGATATAGGATTTAGGATTTCCAGGATTGAAGATGCCTAGTATGGGATCACTCCAACTGAAGGCTCCGTTTTCCCAGATGTAAGAAAAAAAGGGGACCAATAGTGTAGTAGGTTTTGGCTATTTTATTCCCCCAAAGCAATAAAACATACTTACAAGCTTAACAGAAAAAAACGGCATGTAAAACAGATCTGCAATCGTGGTGGACGCCGCTACTGGCGTGCGTTTCACTGAGATCCAGGAAGCAAACTGGAAGTGACGATGCGTTCCAGCCATACCGGAAGTTACGTAAACGCGTTTCACCCACCTATTGGGCGTTTTCAAAGATCTTTGCTATAATATTGAACTGAGTGTTTCATTGTTCTTTTGCTCTTTTTGGTCAGTGATGTCATTGAACAAATATTGGCATGTACATATTTTGTTAATGATTTTACCCAAATTAGTGCCCTGCCCCAAAGTACCGTGCCCCTTTGTGCACTTCTCAGTGGTGAGGCCCTGTCATTTGGGGTGAATAAACTAACAGATCATGTCAGTAATTGGCAGGGCTTTTTCTTTCAGTGGGTGTCAGGCATCGTTCATAGTGACTGTGGATCTGCATTACTGGATGACATAATTCACAATGGTTTTATTCATTTATTTGGGGGGACAGTATCGGCGAAAACCTTATTGTGAAGGGGAACTTCCAGATTCTGATAACCCCACTGCTTGCAAACCCTCGCAACCAGAGAGCCAGGGTTGTGAGGAAAAACCACTTGATCTCAACATGGGGACAAGGCACTTTGTCATGGAGGTTCCCTGGCAAGGTGCTCTCCATGTTGAGAGCATGTTGCCAAATAGTTCAGGAGGAGGAAAGCACACCTCCCCTACTTACCTATCCAACCATACTACATGATTGGTTAAGGGTCTGGTATGGTTTTTGAGGGAGGACCTCCTTCTTTATTTTCTTATGGGGCATGGGTGCCCCTGAAAATCCATACCTGATCTGAGGTATTGGGGGAAACCACACTGTTTTTTTTTTTTTACACAATGCCTGCCTCTTTGTTTACATTATGCAGTTAGTTAGGTTTCTCCGGCTAACAGCTGAATGAGCCAGGTGGGGAGGACTCATAGTTGTTAGGGCACGAGTGCCTGCCGGTCTCCTAACAATCAGCCTGAAGGGAAGCTGTCACGTTTAGCTTCTGTAATAATACCACTGCTAAATGTTCACTTCCAGTTGCCACTAGAGGTTTGACTCAGCTGAACATCAGTTAGGTTTGGCCATTTGTTGAACATCCAAGCAACTCATCCCATTCTTGCCACACTTTATGTATGCAGCCATATTCATTAAAGTGTTTCTTAACTCAGAACCTGCATTCGCTATATCTACTCTCCCACAATACACAGAACATGGAAATGCAATTATTTTAGTAAATACAAATTGCTAAATACCTTTTCTAATCAGCAGTCTAGAGCAGTCTTGTGACTTGTTTCAGTTATTAATAAAGCTTGTAGGAGGAGTTTTCATTCTTCCCTGATCCCCTGACTGTCTAGACAGTGCTGATTAACCCTGTGCTGATCACATGCACTCTCCCAAGAAAAAAGAAAAACCTTCTAGCAATACACACCAAACTGAGCATGTGCAGCCTGACTCCTAATGCTCTGTTCTATGAGGAAATGGGTTGAAGTCAGTTAAAGAAGGAGGATCAGAGAAGACAGGATTACACAGCATTTATACACAATGAGGAGGATTAACCCCTTAGGTTCCACCGTGAGTATAATAGGCATGCTTTACTGCATATACAGACTGATTTTACTGTTGTGGGTTTAGTAACACTTTAAGACTGCTTTAACCACTTGCCTACTGTGCACTTAAACACCCTTCCCATCCAGGCCAATTTTCAGCTTTCAGTGCTGTCACACTTTGACTGACAATTGCGCGGTCATGCTACACTGTACCCATATGAAATTTTTATCATTTTTTTCACACAAATAGAGCTTTCTTTTGGTGGTATGTAATCATCTCTGGGTTTTTTATTTTTTACAAAAAAAAGAATAAATACAGAAAATTTTGAAAAAAAAAAAAAGTTTTTCTTATTTTCTGCGAGTAAATTTTGAAAATAAATTTTTCTCCTTCACTGATGTGCGCTGATGAGGCGGCACTGATGGGCACTGATAGGCTGCACTGATGGGCACTGATGAGGTGGCACTTATGGGCACTGATGAGGTGGCACTTATGGGCACTGATGAGGAGGTACTAATATGCCGCACTGATGAGCACTGATAGGCGGCATTGATAGGCGGCACTGATAGGCGGCACTGATAGGCGGCACTGATGAGCACTGATAGGCGGCACTGCTGGGCACTGAGAGGTGGCACTGAGAGGTGGCACTGCTGGGCACTGAGAGGCGGCACTGACGGGTGGCACTGATGGGCACTGATAGGCGGCACTGATGGGCACTGGCGGATGGCACTGATGGACACTGACGGGCGGCACTGATGAGCACTGATGGGCGGCACTGATGAGCACTGATGGGCAGCACCATCAGTGCCCACACTCAGTGCCCATAGTGCTGCCAGTCAGTGCTCATCAGTGCCTAGATGAGCAGGCACTGATGGGCACTGACTGGCAGCACTATGGGCACTGATTGTGGGCATTGATGGGGGGCACTGATGGCGGGCACTAATGGGGGGGCAATTTGTGTATTTTTTTACCTTTAGTAATCAGGGCACTGGTGATCAGTGCCCTGATTACACTGCTGTGTGTCCCCGGCGGCTGACGGCTCCCCCTCCTTTCTCACACGCAGGCTCTGTGTGAGGAAGGAGCGCCGGCGATGAGAGATGATCTCATATGTTTACATATGAGATCATCTCTCATTGGACGGCTTGATCACGTGGTGAATGGCCGCTGTGATTGGCCATTCACCACGATCTGTGATCGGCTGTGTCCAAGGGACACGGCCGACACAGATTCTCCCCGATGCGCGCTCGCGGGAGCGCGCGTGGAGAGTCTTTCTGGGAGGCCGTTTAAAAACGGCCTCCCGAAAATTCAAGTCCGCGCTGCAGCCGTATATAGGCTGTAGCGCGGATGTGAGGTAGTTAAACACCAAACGGTTTGGCATTTATGGATGCAGATACTTCAGCTAAACAGGCACCAATGATTTTACCTCTTTGGAGTCCCCACCAAGTGTATTTCAGCCCCAACCAGCATGTTCTCCCCTCCAAGCACCTCAACCACTCCTCCAGAGCATCTCAACCTCTACTTTACAGACAGCCGCTGCACCTGCACACTTCACTTCTTCACTGATGTGCAAAGCATCCATGCACTTCTCTATTGATTGTCTTATGTGCACTATCTACTGCAAAATTCTGCAATATGTACAGTATCTCACAAAAGTGAGTACACCCCTCACATTTTTGGAATTATTTTATTATATTTGTTCATGTGACAACACTAAAGAAATGACACTTTGCTACAATGTAAAGTAGTGAGTGTACAGCTTGTATAACAGTGTAAATTTGCTGTCCCCACAAAATAATTCAACATGCAACCATTAATGTCTAATTTGCTGACAACAAAAGGGAGTACACCCCTAAGTGAAAAATGTGCAAATTGGGTCCAAATAGCCATTTTCCCTCCCCAGTGCCATGTGACTTGTTAGTGTTACAAGGTCTCAGGTGTGAATGGGGAGCAGGTGTTAAATTTGGTGTTATCGCTCTCACTCTCTCATACTGGTCACTGGAAGTTCAATATGGCACCTCATGGCAAAGAACTCTCTGAGGATCTGAAAAAGAGAATCATTGCTCTACATAAAGATGCCCTAGGCTAAAGGAAGATTTCCAAGACTCTGAAACTGAGCTGCAGCACAGTAATCAAGACCATACATCGGTTTAACAGGACAGGGTCCACTCAGAACAGGCCTCACCATGGTCGATCAAAGAAGTTGAGTGCACATGCTCAGCGTCATATCCAGAGGTTGTCTTTGGAAAATAGATGTTAGAGTGCTGCCAGCATTGCTGCAAAGGTTGAAGGGGTGGAGGGACAGCCTGTCAGTGCTCAGACCATACGCCGCACACTGCATCAAATTGGTCTGCATGACTATCGTCCCAGAAGGAAGCCTCTTCTAAAGATGATGCACAAGAAAGCCCTCAAAAGGTTTGCTGAAGACAAGTTGGCTAAGGACATGGATTACTGGAACCATGTGCTGTGGTCTGATATGACCAAGATAAACGTATTTGGTTCAGATTGTGTCAAGCATGTGTGGCAGCCAGCAGGTGAGGAGTAAAAAGACAAGTGTGTCTTGCCTACAGTCAAGCACGGTGGTGGGAGTGTCATGGTGTGAGGCTGCATGAGTGCTGCCGTCACTGGGGAGCTACAGTTCATTGAGGGAACCATGAATGCCAATATGTACTGTGACATACTGAAGCACAGCATGATCCCCTCCCTTCAGAGACTGGGCCGCAGGGCAGTATTCCAACATGATAACAACCCCAAACACACCTCAAAAATTACCACTGCCTTGCTAAAGAAGCTGAGGGCAAAGGAGATGGATTGGCCAAGCATGTCTCCAGACGTAAACCCTATTGAGCATCTATGGGGTCTCTAACATCCCCCAGCTCCGTGATGTCATCATGGAGGAGTGGAAGAGGACTCCAGTGGCAACCTGTGAACTCCATGCCCAAGAGGGTTAAGGCAGTGCTGGAAAATAATGGTGGCCACACAAAATATTGACATTTTGGGCCCGATTTGGACATTTTCACTTAGGGGTGTACTCACTTTTGTTGCCAGCAGTTTAGACATTAATGGCTGTGTGTTGAGTTATTTAAGGGGACAGCAAATTCACACTGTTATACAAGCTATTCACTCATTACTTTACATTGTAGCAAAGTGTAATTTCTTCAGTATCGTCACATGAAAAGATTTTATAAATTATTTACAAAAATGTGAGGGGTTTACTCACTTTTGTGAGATACTGTGTGTTTTGTTATACATTCCATTTTTCAGACTGCTGAACCATGTTTACCTCATTTTGCATGCATACCATTCGGAAATTCAGCATTCATTTCTGTCGGTAAACAGCCACACTTTTGCTAGCTTTAAATATAAAATTAAGTGTTTTGTTTTCTGTGCAGACTTTTTCCCATATTTTAAAGGACATTTTAGGTTCTGTAATATATAATAAAAGGTGTTTTACGTTTAATGGTCTTTTAACACTAATATCTAAAAATACATTTATATTCTGCCCTTGGAATGAGGTAATGGGTGTGCTTCTTGGCTATAAAAGAAGAAATATAAAACAGTAAAGTGAGGTAAGAAGCATACAGATTAACTGAGCAGACCTCAGCGTTTCCCACGTGCCAGCAAGGGGTGTTGCTCTGCCTTGTCTACGTCTTTCTTTTGACTATGGATGGAAAAAATAACCTCCAAATTTTCCAGAACCCTCTATTTAATGCAGAGCACACATTTCAGCACATTAACAGTATATTGAATATTATGATTGTACATAACTGACTTTTCTTCTTATATTAGAAAGAACATAAAGAGACCTAAGTCAACTGAATCACCAAATTCAGAATTGATCCTGATTGCCACAGTTTACTAATTTTTCTAAACTCACTTGTATGATAAATGGTGCTACTTCTGATTTAAGATTTCAAAATGTAGATATGGGGTTCCCATCCTACTTAGTGCTAGAAAAATAGTGTAGTCCTCTTTGGGGGGGGGGGTGACAAATGGCCCTCTCCAAATGGGATATTGAGCTAAACCTGTAGTTAAAAAAAAACTTTTGCTAAGTGGAAGAGGGAAATTCATAATAAAGTTGTCAGTGCCCTCACCAACAGGGCCACTGTGAACAGAAGATTCCCTTCCTAGGAAAGTAATCAATAATCTAATCAAAGTAATTGGAAGCAGAAGAACTACTACAACCAGCATATAACGTTAAAGTAGAACTATAGGCTAAACTTTTTCATTTTGGATAGAGTAAGGGAGGGTTATAACTCCTGTCAGTTTTTTTCCCCATCTGTGTGCCATTGCCGCATTTTCCTGTTACTTGTCCCATAGCCAAACAGGAAGTGAGAGGAAATCATTGCAAATGTCCTCATTTGAAGATTTCCCTTCTATTACTTTTCTGGGGACAACCCAAAATGGGATTTTTATTTACTTTCACTTTCAATGATAATGACAAATAGGACAATTAGAGAGGGGGAATCTCCTTAATGGGGACACAGACAGCAATGAAAACTGACAAGCATTCTAGTCCCCCTCCACTCTATCCAAAATGAAAAAAAAAGTTTTGCCTTTAGTTATACTTTAACCATAAGCATATAGATGTACACCAGTATAGAAATAATACAAGCTTTACATAAGAAAAAATGATTAATAGTAAATACATGCAATGTACAAACAGACATTATCAGAAAAGGACCCAATAGGAGTCCTGGTGGAATTGTGCACAAATACCTGGGTATATATATATATTGGGTATATATATATATATATATATATATATATATATATATATATATATATATATATATATATATATATATATATATATGTATAGATATACAGTATATCTATACATATATCTACATATATATATATATATAGATACCCTTACCTCCCAACCGTCCCTGATTCTCCAGGATCGTCTTGAAAAATGGTCCCGGGATCCCGGCGAATCAGGGCTGAGTCCCAGATCACTTGCAGCAGTGCGGGTGGATTGGTTCCCACACGCCGCAAGCAACACATGGCAGCCTGTCTCTCTTTCCCTGGCTGTCTCTGACAGTGCAGAGAGTGGAGTGCACTGAACCCGCCCCTCCTCCTTCCTATATTTTCCTGTACACAGAGGAGGCAGGGAGCAGCACACCACTCTGCCAAAACTCGGCTGATCTGAGGTCAGATTTTAACTATTATACTAACTTGCAGAGGAGGGAAGCATGGGGAGGGGGTGGATGGAGCTAGGGGGTGGTGGATGGAGCTGGGGAGGGCATTTGGGGTGGATGGAGCTGGGGGGCATTTGGGGTGGATGGAGCTGGGGTGGGAATTTGGGGTGGATGGAGCTGGGATGTGTGTTTGGGATGGATGGAGCTGGGGTGGGTGTGGGGGTGGATGGAGCTGGGTTGTGCATTTTGGGTGGATGGAGCCACGGGGGGTCGATGGAGCTGGGGTGGGCATTTGAGAGTGGATGCAGCTGGGGTGGGAATTTGGGGTGGATGGATCCATGGGGGGGGGTCGATGGAGCTGGGGTGGGGATTTGGAAGTGGATGGAGCTGGGGTGGGCATTTAGGATGGATGGAGCTATGGTGGGTGTGGGGGTGGATGGAGCTGGGAGGGGTGTTTGGGATGGATGGAGCTGGTATGGGATGTTGGGATGGATGTAGCTGGCACACGTGTGGGATGGGTGTAGGGGGGGTGGATGGAGCTGGGATGGGTGTTTGGGATGGATGGAGCTGGTATGGGTGTGGGGGATGGATGGAGCTGGGATGGGATCAGGGGCATGGATGGAGCTGAGGTAGGTGTGGGGGATGGATGGTGCTGATATGGGATCAGGGGGAAGGATGGAGCTGGGATGGGTGTAGAGGACGGATTGAGACCGTATGGGTGTGGGGGTCGATGGAGCCGGGACGGAATTAGGGGGGTGGATGGAACCGGGATGGGTGTGGGGGATGGATGGAGCTGGGATGGGATCGGTGGGAGGAATGGCAGAGCCAGGGTGGGATTGGGGGAGAAGGAAAGAGCCAGACGGGATTGGGGGGAAGGATGGAGCCGGAATGGGATCAGGGGATGAATGGAGCCGTGGTTGGATCGGGGGATGGATGGAGCCGGGGTGGGATCGGGGGATGGATGGAGCCGGGGTGGGATGAGGGGACGGTTGCAGCCGGGATGTGATTGGGGAACAAATAGAGTTGGGATGGGATCGGGGGATGGATGGAGCCAGGATGGGATTGGGGGAATGGATTGAGCCACCCCCTGCATTCTGTGCATTACACGCTCCTGTCCCCTGCATTCTATACATTACATACTCCTGCCCCCTGCATTCTGTACATTACATACTCCTGTCCCCTGCATTCTAAACATTACATACTCCTGTCCCCTGAATTCTGTACATTACACACTCCTGTCTGCTGCATTCTATACATTACATACTCCTATCCCCTGCATTCTGTACATTACACACTGCTGTCTCCTGCTGTCTTTACATCACACACTCCTGTCTCCTGAATTCTGCACATTACAAACTCATGTCTCCTGCATTCTGTACATTACACACCCCTGTCTCTTGCATTCTGTACATTACACACCCCTGTCTCTTGCATTCTGTACATTACACATCCCTGTCTCTTGCATTCTGTACATTACATACTCCTGTCCCCTGAATTGTATACATGACATACCCCTGCCCCCTGCATTCTGTACATTACATACTACTGGCTGCTGCATTCTGAACATTACACACTCCTGTCTCCTGCATTCTGTATATTACACACTCCTGTCCCCTGCATTCTATACATTACATTCTCCTGTCCCCTGCATTCTGTACATTACACACTCCTGTCTCCTGCATTCTGTACATTACACACTCCTGTCTCCTGCATTCTGTACATTACACACTCCTGCACTATATACACAATTCTGTACATGATATACAGTACTTCCAGTCTATAAGTCTTCACTGTCTAAACAGTTGCTGGTTGCTATGCAGTCCCTGACTATTTTAATGAAGTTCTTCTTTAAGGTAGACTCAGACAAAGCAATAAAATCATATTTTATGGGTACAAGGAAGCCTGGGTTTTGCTTAACCACATCCCTTAACCCCCTCCCACTGCTAAGTGATTGGTCACGCCCACAGTTTACCACAGCATGCTAAACATTGTATCAAAGTGATGTAGGACTATAGTAAGGGGTATTATGATACCTTCATAAGGCAGACATGAGGGGAAGCAATAATAGTATATGTTGATATCCTGTGTCCTTTGCAATTCTAGCTGGTTCCACCACCTGACTTCTATCAATTACAGAATGCAGTAATGACCTATTTTAGACCTCACCTTTTAGGGCCAACGTGGTGTTCCAACATATCCGAGTTTCAAGATGCCTTTTGTAAACCGTGTTATATGTCATCATGTTATGTATTTTATGATGTGATGTACCTTTGACCATGTGGTGAGTTTTTAAAAAATACAATAAGATTATAAATCCTTTTTTACTTTTCTACTATTTCTCCAGTCTGCCTTAAAAGTCCAAATTGGGGTAACAATGTTCTATATTTGAATGAAATAAACTCCCAACTGCCAAACTCTGTTAAACTATGCTAAACTCTTTTGAAAAAAATGCAGCTTAGGTGAGTTAAAACGCTGATTTTCTCCTGTCAGGGTAAACAGCATTTACAATAAACCAGTGTGCATGAGGCCTAATTAATCTTAATGTAGCACCCTCCTAGGTAGGTGCTAGGAAAATGCATCTGTTTGCTCCTTCTGCTTATCAGGAGAGCCTGATCTGTTTGCCTGTCACATGTTTCCAGGTGTGATTCACTGGGTCTGAGGGAGTGTCCCCACTGTATCCAATAAGGGAGCTTGTTGGACAGTGGAGGAAACCTAGCCAGTGACACATCATGTTTTATGGCAGTCCCAGTGGGAGGGCATTCCGGCAATGCATGCTGGGATTGACCATAAATACTGAGGGGACATGTGACAGGGCAACTTTGGCGGGAAGCAGTGTCCCAGGAGGAGGCAGACGGCTGGTCTCTCCTCCTGCAAGGTTTGAAGAAGGTGGTCTTAGATGGTCGGCCTAGTGAACCAAGTGTGGAGCTGAGCTGCAGGGGATCCAGAGTGCTGACGGTGGAGCTGCTGGCAGAGTCTCTTGGGAAAAACAGTGTCCGTGAGTACTGAGTAATCTGCCAAAGGGTCTGGCCCAGGAAGTGGGACCACTCCAGAGAAGTCAGGGGGATCAAGGAGCTAGCTCACACAGGAAGTCTAACAGTACAGGGGGTGCCGTGTATTTGACCCTGAAGAATAGGAACAAAGGGGGTGCCAGGAAGGGCCCTGAAGATTGTTCTGCAGTACAGTACAGTTTACCTCAGACAGTTCATTTCGTACTACATCACTGCTACTGACAAGGTGAAGCAGTGGCACTCAGCATTATTCTGTTGTCCCAGCTAATTGTGCATAGTTATATAAGTTGGAGTATCCCACTCATTCCCTTCTCCCATCCAAGTTCTCAATAAAAACACAAAAACCAAAGCTCCTAGACTGTTTCCTGACTGAGCCAAAATCACTTGGAAAATGTTGAACAATTGTGTTGTTGCTAATGGTAACCCAGGGGAACCCATAACCAGCAGCTCCCAAGGGAGTAGTGCTACATTAAAAATGTTATTTCCCTCCTCCTCCTCCTACCTATCCTGCCAAATCTATGTAAAAAAGATCTATGTACTTATCTATTTTTATTTCAGCCTGGTCCAGTCACAGGATCCTGCAGTTCCGGCTCCACTATGTCAGCGACCTGCTGCTGCAGGCAGAGGAGGGAGCACTGATAATAGAAGGGAAATGGGAGCCATCACAGCCATTATTGAGCGCTCCCTCAGGCTGCGTTCACACGGAGCATACTACAGCATATACCTGTACAAGGGCTGTGTTAACCTGCACAGGTGTTTAGTGCATCCCCATGCAGGCAGTACTGCAGACAATACTATTGATGCCAATTAGAATGTAGCAGCTGCACGGACACAGTGGCTGATCCTAATTTGACATCCAGGGTTGCAGGTGCACAGCGCCTAATACAGACAGTGTGCAGTGCGATGTCAAATTAGGAGCAGCGGCAGTATCCATGCAGCCACTGCATTCCAGTTGACACCAATGATACTGCTTGAATGGATATGCATGGGACATCTGTGCATCCTCGTGTGGGTAAACGCAGCCCTTGCACCGGACTACAGCTGCAGAATCATTTGACTGGACAAGAGCAGATTGAAAATAGATATACAGATCTTCTTTTATACAGGTTAGGCAGTATTGGTAGGAGAATAGGTTTAGGAATAGTTATTCTCTGGGTTTTCTTCCACTTTCAGTCCTCTGTGGAGTTTTCTACCTTCCTCTGAATGTACCCAGAAGCTGGAGTCATACCATCTCAATTTGCTGGCCTGATAAGAACAGACCGGGAAGGCGTCTCTTAGTTTCTCTTCCCTTTGTTCCCTTTTCTGCTTGGTCTTTTGTTCTTCTAGTTATTGTTTTCTCTTTCCTTTTTCTTCTCTTTCATGCAATCCTTCTAGAGATTGAACCAAACACGCTGTACCAGAGAATAGTCCCATCATCCCATGTAGTAATTGGGCTTTTCATTTGATTATGTCGCCAAACTTTTACATAGCAAAACATTTTGAACATTTTCAAACATTACTGTCTTGTAATTGGTTGACCTAATATGTTGTAATGACCTTTGATCGCAATCTAAAATGTATGCTTCACCAATATTGCACTTCTATCTTCTGCATAATTGTTTTTTTTTTTTCCTCTATACAATTATCTGTACAAAACTTTCTAAACTTATTCACACATTATACAATAGCCTACCTGCAGTAACCAATCAGATAGAGAATTTATTATTTTTGTAGTGAAGCAAAAAAAAAAAAAAAAAAAACACCTTGAATTGGTTGGTGTGGGCATTGCCACTGATTTCTTTTTTTTTTTTAACTGATGTAACTGAAGTCTAAAAACGATACAGCATTGATAGTTTGATACAGTATTCTAAGCCAGGAGAAAATGACGAATTTATATAAACTAAGTGAAGTTGCGCTAACTAAACCATATTAGCACAAATAAAAAAGTGCAATTCCTTGTGCAGTATATCAAAAAGTGAGGTTGCTCTATACCGATGGAATTAGCACAAATTAATGGTATGCAATTTCCTACAAACCATCCATATACCCTGAAAATTAGACACAGTCCCTAAATTTGAATAAGTGAATAAACAAATATCCAACATATTACTAAAATGAAATCTTCCCCTTAACGGAAAAGATTCCACCGGTGCTTAGATAGATACATTTAAATGAGTTCAACAGATGTCCAACACGCTCCTTAGATTGGATCTTCCCCCGTGACAATCCAAGGAGCGTTTGGACATTTGTTAAACTCACTGAAATGTATCTATCTAAGCACCGGTGGAATCTTTTCCGTTAAGGGGAAGATTTCATTTTAGTAATATGTTGGATATTTGTTTATTCACTTATTCAAATTTAGGGACTGTGTCTATTTTTCAGGGTGTATGGATGGTTTGTAAAAAATTGCATTTCATTCATTTGTGCTAATCACATGGGTATAGCGCAACCTCACTTTTTGATATATTGCACAAGAAATTGCACTTTTTCATTTGTGCTAATATGGTTTACTTAGCGCAATTTCACTTTGATATACTGTTTGTTTTGTGCTTATCTCACATTTGAGTTGCTGCTTTTAGTTGGGTGTGTATAGTGCAGTTCTTTTCTCATTTTAAATTTAGATAAACTGACTGAACTCTTATGGGAAAAAGTAAAAAAAGAAGAAATGTTGAAACATAGCATCATAGTTCACAGTAGCTAAATATGGAATCGATCACTTTACATACCACAAAGGCCATACCTCTATACTGTAGCTGGTGTTATAATTAAAATCAGTAAAAAAATAAAACTGACAGTTTTAAAGATTACAAATATATTATTTTTCTCTTTGCTGTGAAACATAAAAGCTGCCCTGAAGGGATCATTTCCCACAGAAGGTGGCACTGTAATGTAACTTCACTGTTCAGGCTGAAATACATCTGCAGTAGTCCATGAACGCCTCTTCTGTCTGTGAACAGAGAGCTGCTGTGTGGAAATGTTATCCCAGATGTGGCAAATGAGTAATAAGCAAACCCGAATCTATGCCACATAATTACAAATTCAGGAATGTTGATTGCAGGTAGAAAATTTTACATCTTTCAGGAAGCATAAGCAGTAATAATGTGTATATAAGGGGTGATGGAAATAATATATATATTTTTTACATTGCAGTAACTATACATGCTAGTAATTTGTTGAAGTAAGTATATCTATTTTTGTAGATAGTAATATGTTTAAATACGTTCCAGCTATCCATCCATCATCGGTATTTCTGCTCTCAGAGCATTTCTCTTATTTTATCCAATATACTCATGTTTGACTAGCACCAAACTTTTTTATCAATGGATCCAGTTCAAGAACTTATTTCAACGTATTTCAAAAAGTGCTTTTTATTATGAGCATCAACATTTTAAAATTGTGCAAAATAGTCTAATGACAAATCTGCAAACAACTTTGCAAGTATTTAGCTGGTGCAAGATCTAATGCATATCCATTAGTTAATGTGCTCCTAAAAACCTAAAAGCAAACATTTTATATACTGCAAGGAATCAAACTTTAAATGTAGTGGCTTCATTTTCTTTTTTAAGGCTTCTTTTTCTTAAAGCAGTATTAAACTCAAAAGCAAACATTTAATACATTGCAGCTTACCAATTCCTAGATGCGATGGCTGCAATAGTTATATATAGTTATAGTTAAATTGATACATCTCTTCCAGATGTATCAATTTACATGGATTGTTTTCTGGAGTTTGGCTTCACTTTGTTAGTTTATCTAAATCTGCTAGTACATTTACCACTCCCCGACCCCAGACTGATAATGTTGTCCCAGCAATATTGGTCATATTTGTAAAGCAGTCAATGATACATTTTGCTGGCACCAATCACTTTAAAGCGCAGTTTTACCTAAAAAACAAAAAAATACATAAAAATACCCCCGGGACAGTCAGGGCTAGTGCATTCCACAATGGATAGCCTCTGAACTGTCCCGGGTTGCACTTACCTGCAAGAAGAAATACTTACCTTGAAAATGTCTTCTCCAGCGCTGCCATCTCAGGTGTGGGCAGCTTGAAGCCAGCGCTATCCTCTTCTGCGTCCTCTTCCATCCTTTTCGGCCCCACGATGCACTGCGCCGGCCCCGCCATCACTTCTGGGTCACTTCTGTGCAGCGTCATCCCTGCACAGCTTCTGGGCATGCCCAGAAGCTGTTTAGCAAGGTATGACGGCGCCTGTACCAGAACTGACGTCGGGGCCGGTGCAGGCGCATTGATTCCTGGGAGCGATGACGTTCAGCTCCCAGGAATCATTGCAAGCCAGGAAGTGACGAATCGCCGTGGCTGCCGAGGGGAGAAAGAGGAAGTAAGGTAAGTATATTATCTTCTAAACAAGGTAAGTAAAAAAAAATAAAAATTGTGATTATCCATTTGTTTTTCAGGTGACCCGGACCAAGAAGATGGAACGAACTTTCATTTTCGGGTGGAACTCCGCTTTAAGCATTTGCTGTTTACAAATGGTGAATCACAGATTTTGTAATAACTTTGAAGTGACAAAGCTCAGAATAGCATAGATTGTTCAATAAAGTTACCAGCATCCCAATAAGCATGTGAAAGGAAGAAATTGGAGGAGGAGGGGGCTAGGGAGACTTTGGGGGTACCACCACAGACAAATAGTACAGATTGGCAACAATTTAGATAAAATGTCAAAGATTATTAATCTAAACAACAAAGAAAATTAATAATAATATTATATTGTCCATATGTATGGACAATAACGACATACAGATACAGAATATTAAATAAAAATACACCAGCAATTAATGATGTGGTATATGCACCAACTACAGAGGATGGGGCAGATGAATGGTAATGCCCTTAACTGACTACCAAAACCAAGCAGACATATAGGGTAGTGGGGGTGCTTAGTTGCCCGACATGTTTTGCGGGTTAGCGCTTCTTCAGGGGCAAAAACGAAGGCATACAGTCGGTATTTCTTACATGAGCTAGATATGAAGAAAAAACATAATGAGTATGACATATAAACACATATACATAACATCCTATCCCTTGGATTACATTTGGACATGTCTGATTCCCCCCACACAGGTATCCAATCACCTAATGAACCCACTTCGTCCAAGGGCGGCCCACAGACCAAGTAGCATGGAGGCAGCCAGGTGTGAGGTCTCCCTCGAGGCGAGCAGAAGATGAGATCATCATTATTAAGAATGCCCATGTGCTGCAGGTTGTTTTTAAAGCCCAACATCAGGCTACATTTTAAATAAATTGGTTCTCGTCTCTGAAAAACAAAAACACAGGTATGACTAAAATACTTTCATTTAATTTGGAGCTATCTCCTGCAATATTTCTTCTCTACACCAAGATTTACATACTGTAAGGGCAAAAAATCCATCTTGCTCTGCTTTCTGCATCTTAAAGGACCTCCTGCTGTGAGAGAAGACAAGGACAGAAAGAAAACTCAAGGTATAAGGTTGCTGGCCAAAGGACCTCAGAAAAAGGTAAGTATATTAAAAAAGCATAACTGAGGTGGGCCTCCAGGGAGGTTACCTGTGGGTGAACATGGAACCTGGACGTTTGGCATATGTTAATGTTGAATGAATATTTTGATCAGCAATACTTTTGTAAAATAAAGTCTTACACATGAGAAAGCATCCCACACACAGATGGTACACAAATGTGACTAAATCTTGTCTTGAGCAGAGACTTGATCTCAACATCATCAAGTCTGTCTGGGATTACATGAAGAGACAGAAGGATCTGATGCAGCCTACATCCATGGAAGATCTGGGGTCAATTCTCCAAAATGTTTGGAACAACCTACCTGCCGAGTTCCTTCAAAAACGATATGCAAATGTACCTAGAAGAAATTATGAATTCATGCTGTTTTGAAGTTAAAGAGTGGTTACACCAAATATTGATTTGATTTGGATTTCTCTTCTGTTCATTTACCTTACATTTTGTTAATTGATGAAAAAAAAAAAAAAAAACTACTAACACTTTTATTTCTGAAAGCATTATTAATTTACAGAATTTTTTTACACCTGTCGCAAGCTTTTGCACAGTATTATATGTGTGTGCGTGTGTGTGTGTACAAGGCATTATGCATGAGGATACACCCCCCCCCCCTCCTGCATTTCTGATCTCTAACAAGATCAATGTAATTTAGTAAATAACCATCCAGTTCAAAGCCTGCTACACATAGGCCGAATGTCGGGCGATATTGGCCCGCTCAACAGAAACCGACATTCAGCTCGCGTGTACTGGAGTCCGTCCAACAGGAGTCGGCCATTGTCGAAGGGGCATGACCAAAAAAGGTCTGCCTATCGGTGTGTTCTGGTGGGGGGGGCTATCCCCCTGTCAGGACACAATAGAACAGCAGGGGAGATTGCTGTACTAACGTCCGATAGTTAGTACAGCAGCTCCTCTGGGTTGAATGAAAACAAACTACTAGTGTGTACGAGGCTTAAGGGTAGTTTTGGGTCAGCACAAGATTTACAACCTGCAGTAATTGTATATGCTGTAGTAACTCCCCATCCATTTGGAAATATTCTTGACTTGGCATGACTTGTAAGATGGTTTTGGGGTTTGTAATTACAAATCATACAGTGTTTGCTGCTGGTTACTTTAAAAGAGAAAAAAAGAGTACTGAACAATTACTCATAAGAGTGTTGTTCATAACTGGTAATACAGCAGGCAACTAAACCAAAATACACATCTTATTGAAACGCCCCAAAACTTTTAGGAAGGAATTACAATAATTCACAAATGGCACTGAAACTGTTTCACAAATGGTCTCAGAGCCAAATTCGGTACAAGACAAGGTTTGAGGAATGCGGTCCTTTCACCTTTCACTAACATAAAATTGATGATGGCATGTTAGAGAAATCCATTTTACAACAGAAGTGTCAAACACAATAAAATGAAAAGAACCATTACATTCCTGCTACAAATCAAAGAAGCCTATTTATCAATAGCTTTATAGCGCTGAAAGCTTTACAGGAGCTAGATATACAGGAATCATTTCCTTGGTGCAGCTAAGCTGCTACATATTCTGAAACCATTTTTTTTTTTAGTTTAATCCTAAAAACAATGACAGACAAACACTTTTAGAGCTTCTGCTAAGTAAAAAAAAAAAGTGGCTTTTTGAAAGTGTTTATTAGGATAGCCTCCATAGTCTGAACACAAAACTGAATGGGTGCCTTCCCTGCACTAACACAATGGTGTTCACTACTGACATATGTACATAGCACTGCATTACTTGTGTGCATGATAAATAATCAACTTACATGCTGTATTTTTTTTGCAATCCACTAGCCCACTTATTTAACCATGTGCCTATGTATCACCTTGTATCAAGTGTGTCAGAAGCTTACATTATTTTGTATCAAGTGTATTAGCAACTTATATTTTAAATACATTGATTCCTGTTCATTTAGATCTCATGTGTTAACTACAAGGCCCATGGTCCGACCCTCTAGGTCATTTTGTGTGTTCCTCCCATCTCTCCTGCAGCTGGCCCCTTGTCTCCACCCCCACCTTGTCTCAGCATTCAGCAGTAGAGAGGAGGACAGAACTGATCCTACAGATCTTGCGCCTCTCTGTACAGTCGCAGCAGCCACTTGTCTTATCCTCCCCTGGTCTCAGCATTCAACAGACTCCAGCAGCTGTCACCAGCCCTCCTCCTCCACTTTCTGCTTCCCAGTTTTGCCCCCAGCTTTTTCCCAGCAGGAGCCCAAGGGGGGTGCACTGTGATGTAAGGGAGGGTGGAGGACTCTTGACTTCTGATGGTAGGGGGTCTCTTGATATCTGATGTAAGGAGGGGGGGGCTCTGGACATCTGCTTATAATTATTTTAAAAATTATACAATTCTGTGCCAGTTGAAAAGCAGGGTTGGTCATTATTAGAACCATGTC
This sequence comes from Pelophylax lessonae, assembly GCF_965119305.1. NCBI lineage: Eukaryota > Metazoa > Chordata > Amphibia > Anura > Ranidae > Pelophylax > Pelophylax lessonae. The sequence continues at coordinate 121,938,426 of NC_138773.1, read as the reverse complement.
CTGTCTGAGCAGTCTCTAAAAAAATTTCTTGTGGATGATACCAGCGGTGTGTGACCCTCCTTTTCAAACTTGCATCATCAGCTACAGAAGTATGAGTGGTCCCTGTGCTTGTCTGCACCTACCCTTCACAACCTAAGTATTAAGTTATTACAATGCAGAGGCAGTTATTTACTATGATAAAGAGTAGATACATGTCTTACAGATACAACCAACCCTTTGAGGGCAATCATAATGCTGATGAGACCCACATTGCAATTGAGTTTTACACCCCTGATTTAGTTGCCACATTGTTTAGAATGTCAAGCACTTGCATAGTAGCCCTAATGATTGCATAAACAAAATGTTTTTGGTAAATAAGTAACAATACATTATTTTTTTCCATTTTTAGTTTATTTAGGACAATATATTTTTAAAGTACAAATTCATAAAATTATTTTACTTTAGTACAACTAAAGACTCTATATGATGGTCTAGATAAATCCCAAATCCAGTTACTATGTACAATACTCAGATAGTATAAATTACTTCCCTTCCCAAAGTTACTAAACCTTTCCTATTCCATCTAAAACTTTTGGCTTTAGATACACTTTAAAGTAAATTTGTAAGTTTAACAGCCTTGTATGATAGCACTAACCCTCTATTGAAGAGGATTACATTCCCAGTTCTCGCTGTCCAGTTCACCAACCAAAACTCAGTGAAATACCTATTACTCCTTGGAATGGGGTAGTATGTTCCCATGAATAGCTAAGGTGACAGGTTCACTTTAAAGTAAATGTAAACCATATCAACACATTTCTCTAATTTGATTAATTTTATTTCTATTGAATACGCCCTTTAAAGTGTTTTGCTATCTTTTTGCAGTTGCACAAATTATACAGTATGTTGATCCAGTTAGAAATCCTGTGCAGTCCTTTATTCTATGCCCTCTCTCAAACAACATAATCAGGAAATTTGTAAGGGATACAGACCAACTCCTCTCTGTTATGGAGAAGAGAAAGGTAGAAGTGTTTTATAATCCTATCAAACTTCCTGTCCTAGAGTGACAACGCTGTTAATCCACTTTAGATATAGTATAGTGAATAAGCATTGTCACCCTCGGGTAAGAAGTAGTGTATGTTGTTGACAGGATTAGCTTTTAAACAAAATAGATATGTGTTACTTATACACATAGATACAGTTGCATTAGTTTAGTTAAAGCGGAGTTCCACCCGAAATTTATACTTACCTCCATCTTCTCGCTCCCGGTCACCTGAAAAACAAATGGATAATCGCAATTTTTTTTTTTTTTTCACTTACCTTTTAGAGAAAATATACTCACCTTACTTCCTTCTTCCTCCCCTCGGCGGCCACGGCGATTCGTCACTTCCTGGCTTTTGCAATGATTCCTGGGAGCTGAACGTCATCGCTCCCAGGAATCATTGCGCCTGCACCGGCCCCGACGTCAGTTCCGGGGAGCGCGCGTCATTCCCTTCTAAACAGCTTCTGGGCATGCCCAGAAGCTGTGGAGGGATGACGCGCGCGACCCGGAAGTGACGTCGGGGCCGCTGCAGTGCATCGTGGGACCGAAGAAGGAGGAAGAGGACCGAAGAGGACGCGGAAGAGGATCGCGCTGGCTTCAAGCTGCCCACACCCGAGATGGCAGCGCTGGAGAAGACAATTTCAAGGTAAGTATTTCTCCTGAAAGGTAAGTGCAACCCGGGACAGATCAGAGGCTAGCCATTGTGGAATGTGCTAGCCCTGACTGTCCCGGGGGTATTTTTATAAAAAAATGTATAACTAGGGTGGAACTCCGCTTTAAGTACAAGCATATGTTCAATATCAATATCAGTGAGTTGAAATTCCCCAAGAAAAGAGGACTTACAGCAAAATCAACTGGATCCATAGTAGGTCATCATATGCATGTCTTTTTGGCAGACACAGGGACCACAAAGTATCTCATCTATAGAGGCACCATTGCAAACAGGCAATTTAAAGTTTCAATATTGGGGGCGTGGCCAGGATGGGCATGTGAGCGGACGTGCTTCACAGTGCTCCTGTGAGGGATCCTCTAGAAATCCTCTCCCCAGCCGAATCAACACCGAGTGGAGGCTCAGAATGACCACAGACCGCTGGCTGATGTTCGGGGATCCCTGACAGCGGCATCCCGATCTGGTAGCAGCGATGGTGTGGGGTAGAAATAGAGATAAAGCCGCGGTTTCCGGATGGACAAGATGGAGCCCAGACCCCTATGCCACAGCGTGGTCTGAGGGATAAATTCAAATACCCTGCACGTAAGATCTCTAAAACCACAGGAAAAGAGTAACAAAGAGACATGCTCTTTTATGCTCAGAGGCTGCCAGGCTTTCCAGCTACCTCGGCTGACTCAGCTCCCTCCTCTGCCACTGAGCTAGGAAACACTGAGCAGCAAGATTTTAACACTTTCCGTCCAGCCCTCTGTGGATCTGAGGAGATATCAAATAATGGATACAAAAAATGCATCATAGTCATCCCTCAGTGAAATACTTAAAGCAGTACATAAGTGCACAGCTTCTGTTGATAACCTTAAAGAACATCTTGGTGGTTTGAAAGAGGAGGTGTCACTGTTAAGGCAGGATTTACAAAAGATTAGGGAGCGGACCACTGCCACAGAGAGTCGCGTTAGCGACTTGGAACATCAACTCCCTCCTGTGATCAGGGACACTAAAATTGCACTCCAACAAGCAGCTGCCTCTCATAACAAGACAGATGACATTGAAAACTGGTTGCAACGCAATAATGTGTGCATTGTTGGGATGCCGGAGAAAACTGAGGATAGAGATCCCATTATTTTGTGGAACGCTGGCTACCGGACACTTTCGGCAAAGAAGCTTTTACCCCACTATTTGCAGTGGAGAGGGCTCATTGCACGCCACTTCCTTTCCGCTGCCACAGGGCTCCCCACCAAGATCCATGTTAGCATGCCTCCTTAATTACAAGGATAGAGAAAATATCTTGCGACTGGCTAGGGAGAAGGCCGATATTTGGTACAATGGAGCAAAAATATCGTTATACCCAGACTTGTCTGCAGAAGTTCAACTCAAGCGTTACAAGTTATATGATGTCAAGGCACAGTTGCACCGTTTACATTTACCTTATGCTATGCTGTACCCGGCCAAACTCAGAGTCACCGCAAATGGTCAATCTCACTTTTTCTAATCAGCGACTGAGGTGGCCTCTTGGCTGGACCTCAACGAGAACAGCCTGCGGCGGCGACAACTGGCTGGTGACCCTTAAGGAAACTCCAGGATTTTTAACAAGCCACTGGAATTATATCTTTTCTCTTGAATTCCCATAACCGAATAGGCTGGGGAGTCATTAATTATAATGCAGAATAGCGAGAGGCTTACAACGAAAAACCTATCTTTCTGATACCGACAACATGTTTGTAAATCCAGTTGCCACTTTACCTGCTGTTCCAGGTGGTTTACTTTTGTTTGTTTTGTTTTTGTTTTTTATACAGAGGTGTACCCAAAATAGCCGAGGATGGCTACACGATTTACCAGTCCCTTTTGTTTAATGCTCAGCTGAGGGGGGTACGGAAATCGATTCCTATGGCGCAGTTGCACCTTTCAGTTTGTGGCTTTTGCTTTGACTCTCAACAGGTACTTGTGCCCGCAAGTATTTTAGCTTTACAGCCCTCTATTTGGTATTACAGTCCACATACACTCTCCCTATTTTTGTGTAGTCTGATAAGTATACATGGCTATCAAAAAAGACACCTCCAAGATCCCCTGTCGGCCCACTCTTCTAGTGTATTTCATACTATTTGTCAATGTCGATACCAATATTATCGTCGAACGGTACAGGTGTGAACAATCCCTTAAAATGTACCATGATCTCCATGTGCCTCTGGAAATTTTGAGTTGTAAGAAACCCACCTGACTGTGGAGACTACACGATTTCTACAATACTCCTAAACATCAAATGTATATCAATTCACAGGTTTTTGAGGAGGGGGAGAAAACTGGCTGCCTTTTGGTTGAAATTGCCCAGTCGCAACAGGCTTCACCGGCCATAGGAGCCATAAGGAGTAATTCTGGCAGGATTGTTAATGAGCCTGAACGAATTATGAAGGAATTAACAGATTTTTACTCCTCCCTTTATCAACCACAGAAGACACAGTGACTAGAAGACTTGTTCCCCTCCCCACTATCACGATAGCCCAAAAGGCTCATTTAGATGCTCCTATTACTTTGGTAGAGCTACAGAGGGTGGCCAGTTTCTTTACTACCTGTAAGGTTCCTGGTGATGATGGCAGATTCCGATGGAAGTCTATGTCAGATACGGTGAGGTAATACTGCCACACTTGTTTAAAGTATTCAATGCTTCGCTGAAAGCGAGCCAACTACCGGAATCCATAAACTGAGCTATGGTGGTTCTTCTGAAACCCGGTAAGGACCCCCTAAATCCGGGCTCCAATAGGCCGATTTCCTTGCTCCATAGCGATATAAAATTATTGGCAAAAGTCTTGGCCTTTAGATTGAATGAGGTTTTATTGTCGGTAGTGCATCAGGATCAAACAGGTTTCATGCCCTGAAAGTCAACAGCAGTTAACTTGCGAAGACTTTTTATTAACATTTAAACCCTTAATATTCTTGGACGCTCATAAAGCATTTGAAAGTGTAGAATGGGTTTATCTCTAGCTGGTACTATCCACATTTGGGTTAGGAACACAGTTCATATCCTGGGTTCGTCTTCTATACAGTGCACCAACTGCATCCATAAGAAATTTTGATGGGGTTTCCTCCTCCTTTCTGCTGGGCAGAGGTACTAGGCAGGGTTGTCCCCTGTCTCCATTACTATTTGCACTTGCCATTGAGCCACTAGCCGCTCTCCTAAGAATTAATCCCCAAATTACAGGGTTCCGCTATGGTGAAATCCATGAGAAAATCATGCTGTATGTAGAGGACATGTTGTTGCTACTGGGGACACCAATCTGTCTCTGCAGACTGTCATGAATATTGTCATTGATTTCAGCCGATACTCCGTTTTTATGATCAACTGGTCCAAATTAGCGTTGCTCCTTCCGGAAGGTGACTCTACACAACTAATAGCCCCTGCCTGTTCCATCCCCATTACAGGCAAGTTTAAATATCTACGTGACCTCCGCTCCCTTGGAGTATGGTCACTAAATATCGCCCCGCTATTAAATAAATCCAGACATAAAATTACGATTTGGAATAAATTACCGCTGTCAGTTGCAGGTAGGGCAAATTTTATCAAAATTATACTAATGCCCCAGCTCCTTTATCCCCTGCATAATTACTCAACTGTTGTCCCCTTAATAACATTTAGAATAGGAAAGTCCATCTTTAGAACTCTGTTGTGGGGAAAACGTACACCAATAATTAAATTTGAACAATTTCAAAAGCCTAAGGATGGAGGGGGTCTAGCCCTCCCTAACCCCTGGCTATACTTGGTAGCAGCCCAATTGCAGCAATAAATTGTCCCAGCTTTGCGGCTGCACAGCAAGTTGTGGATCATACTCACTCCACAACACATATTATACTTACCTATATCCGAGACACTCAGTCTTGGAAGGCCTTGTGGCCCTTAGCTTCGCCATACCAAATAAGTTCTTGCCAACATACGGCCTCATTCAAAAAATTTGGAATAAGGCCAAATACCTGCAACATGTCAACATACACAAAGTACAGCCCGATCTGGAGTAACAACAATTACCCAGAACTAGCTAAATTTGTACATGGCACTCGGTGGAAGGAATATGCGATAGAGCACATGTCCCAGATCTTTCAAAATGGGGTTCTGGCACCTTTTGAGTCTCTGCAGGCTGAATATTCGTTACCTGCACATATGCAGTTTTATTATTTGCCATTAAGACATGCAGTAAGGGCACAGAGAGACTTACGGGAATGGCATTTATCCCCCACTCCTTTATTCCATCTTATACAAATGGCAGACAGCTCTAAGGCCTTTATTTCCCAATGCTATAATATGTTGCTATCTGAATTTCATAAAGGCCACCCTAGTAAGGCCACTTCGGGATGGAAGACTGATCTGGGGCCAATGTCAGCTGACCAATGGGAGCAAGCACATCAGGCTGTGGATACCTGTTCTTTAAATGTGGCTCAGAAGCTGTCACAGCTCTCTTACATGCTCATTATACTCCCCTGAGGCTGTACAGGATAGGATACCGCACAGAGCCATACTGTCTTAGATGCAAAAGAGACCATGGTGACCTAATCCATCTGCTATGGAGATGTCACAAACTTCAACTTTACTGGAGTCGGGTTAGAAATACATTAAATACAGTATTTAAAGTAAAAATTCCGATGGACCCTAAATGCTGTCTACTGAATGTCCTAGAAGGTGTTATAGAGGAGGAACACCCCAGGATAGCGGTCGGAAAGGACCCTCTTTCATGCCCGGAGGTTAATCCTAGTAATGTGGAAATCCATTGATCCCCCCTCACATAAATCATGGGTGTCAGCCATGGGAAATGCTTTACTCTTAGAATGCTAAATCTTTATAAGACGTGGCTAAATTTGAAAAGCTGTGGGGCCTGTGGTTAGATACCCCTGGACTCGGTCCATGGGAACTGGTAGTCCAAAGATTGTTTATGTGCCCGAATAAACTGTAAAGATCTAAGAGCTGCTTTAACTGATTGCATATCAATAACTGCACTTCTGGTGAGCTAGAGGAATGGTTGAAATACAATGGTATAATTTCTGATATAACTGTGAAGGCCTGATTCTATATAGATGCTATTGTCTATGTCATTTATGTCTTCAAATGTAAAAAAACAGAAGTACTTTAACTGTACTGTATTGGACTGTCATGTTAATGGTTTTATACAATAAACATTTTCCTTATTTAAAAAAAAAGTTAAAATATCACCATAACCAATAAAAAAGGTTAAAGAAAAAAGAAAATATTCTGTAAGAGGACGCTCCAAAAGAGCCTGCAGATACTATACATTTAACTCATTATATTACCTCTCGTTGGATTGTCCTTATGGATAAAGAACAGTATTGGAACACGTGTCTAAAGATTCTTAATAATCAGGAATAGTAGCGGAAAATCCCTACTGACATGACAAATAGATTCCAAAAATAATTTGTCCAAATGTTATTAGAAGCATATCATCAAACCATAATTGATAAGGACACATATGAGGCCATCCTTGCTAAATTTTCCAAAACATCAACGTTTTATGTGTTGCCAAAAACACATAATGACTTGCATCCACCCCCAGGGCATCCTATAGTATCAGGTATAGGTGTCACGGTTCTCGCCGTGTATTACAGACGGCCAGGCGTCGCCGCAGTTAAGTACCTGACATGGAATTTGAACCTGTGTACCTATGAGCCACACTTCAGCTCATATGGATCTAGTCTTGTTAATCTGGTATTGCCTGCAGCACTAGGGGGCTGGACTCCACCTGAGTATACTCCTGTCTCTCATTGTCCACCTGAAGCTAATGGCTCAATTAAGCAAGCTATAAAACACTGCCTCTCCCTTAGAGCAGTGTCAGTTCATTGCTGATCTTTGTTCCTGTTTGACAGACTGTTCCTGATCATTGTTCCTGTTTAACAGTCTTTGTTCCTGTGTTCCTATTTCCTGAGTGTGTGTTCCAGACTGACTCCGGCTTCCATCCTTACCTTTGTTACTTGTTGATCCTGTGATCCTTATCCGGACTCGTGTCATCCAGTGACTACAGTTATTCCTGGACTTCCCTTCCCATTGTATTCCTGTCGGTCCTGCTTATTGGAGAACCTTCCCTGCCAAGCCCCCATGCACAGATTCACAGGCCAGGTGGCTTTCTTACCTGGTCACCTTGGACTGTGGATATCTGCAAGGGTAAGCGTACATCTCTGCGTTACAGACTTCAACAAAGGTAAGCCCCGTGACAATAGGATCCCACACAGAACTAGCCAGTTGACTTGGGGACAGTTATTTATGTATCCATGTCACCTCACTACCATCCTACATCCAGGATACTCCTAACCTGCTCAAACAACTGGCGGATTTAATTTTACCCGCAGACACCTTTCTAGTGACTCTGGATATTGAGGCGCTGTATAGTAGCATAACGCATTGTAGGGGGATTGAGGTTGTCAGTGAATTCCTTAAAGAAAGAGATCAGGACTTGTGGACATACAGTAAGTTTGTCATGCTATTAGAGGATATTTTGACCAGAAACGTGTTCATGTTTGACGGCTCCCACTACCTCCAGGTGCACGGGGTGGCTATGGACACATGTTGTGCACCCACATATGCCAATCAGTACCTAGGGGGGTGGGAGTGGTCAATATTATCTGATGACAAATATGCCAGACTTTGGGACTACATACCGTAATGGTATAGGTATATAGATGATGTTATACTTTTTTGGACAGGGTCTCTGGGGGATTTAAAAGACTTTAGATCCACACTAGATGACAATCAATTTAACCTAAAATTTACCATGGAATGTAGTCCCAAGAGGATCACATTCCTAGACATTAAAATCATTAAACAACAAGATGGATCCAAAGAAACGACACTATATCATAAATCTATAGCAGGGAATACCCTGTTTCATGCCACTAGCTTTCACCCCTGAACCCCTGCTAAAATGTATACCTTTTAGTCAATATCTCAGGCTACGAGGAATATGCTCTAGCGATGATGAATTTTTCATCCAAGCAAATGCTTTGAGAGAAAGACTTGTACAACGAGGCTACTCTCGGAGTTGCCAATTTTGGCGAAGAATGAAGGACCACATATATTATTGCAAAAGCAAAAAATTGTCTACTCCTGTTGACTGACATATTGATTTGATCCATAAATGGAACACAAGTGTCATCAAATTTGCGGCGCTAGAACAAATCTTCTCAGACCCAAGAGGTAGGGATTTTTATTAAAAGTTTCTCCAATGAGAAGCAAGATGGATCTTTATGCTACAAGCCACTACAGCACCTAATCTCAATGTTGCCATGAGCTTTAAACCCTACCTATAGGATAATTGGTCTGTTGCTCTAGGTCTGTTTCTTTTATCTCCCTATCTTTCCCTCTTTACCTTCCCTTTACATGGTCTGGTGAGTTGTAGCTTACTTCTCCCAGTTACATTATGAGTATAGTCTGCCTTTAGGAAATCACTGTTATGCTCCTATGTTTCAGGAACATTGCTGTTTATTTGCATACCCCGTGGTTGGTATCTATATGTTTTCTTCATATTTAATATATGTCATTATAGTTTACTAAGTGTTCGGAGGTGTAGTTGACATATGTTAGAACCCCTGGGATGATCCCTGGGCTTCAGCAGGTCGGTGGATCTTGTTTGGTCGCTGTTTTTTGGGCGGGCATATGTGTTCCACACGGCCATCTTTATACTATGGCAGTTGTTCTGCCTTGAGTGGTTTGTTTCCTCCCCTTCTTCTCTGCCCTCCCCCATGTGGTGATCTCTTAGTAGGGCTGGGTAGGTTGTTCTCCCTTCTGGGAGACAGGAGCGAGGCGTGGACTCCGCCACGCTGGGCGCTTTTTTGCACATGCACGATGGGTGGAAAGCATGCGGCGTCATGATGTCATAACCCAGTGGTTCCGGGTAGATTCCCAAAGCCGTGGGGACATATAAAGTTTCCCCCAGAAGAGCTCTGTCCATCTTGTTGAACAGAAGGAGATTTGGCTTTGAGGCAGCTACATCTAGGTAAGATACTTGAGCTGTATTCAACTTTGAATGATAATGGGGCTATGGCACATGGCTAAATGATAGAGCTTACACTCTGACATACTTTGTTTTCTCCAGCTTGGGGATCCTTTCTTAGAAACTTGGTCAGAGGGCTCCATCAGGACAGGGAGAACGTGTCTCCCCACTACCTACATGTGGTTTTAAGTATTGGATCGACATTTCTATGTCCTGCACCGTCTATAGAAAGGACTATTTGTCACGGTATACATCTAAGGTGAACCTCAGGGGTAAAGATACTTTTCTAGAGACAGGTATGAACTCAGTCCAACAAGAGATAATATAATGAGTTAAATATAAAGTATCTGCAGGCTCTTTTGGAGTGTCCTCTTACAGAATATTTTCTTTTTTCTTTTTCCTTTTTTATTGGTTATGGTGATATTGAAACTTTAAATTGCGTGTTGGCAATGGTGCCTCTATAGATAGGATACTTTGTGGTCCCTGTGTCCACCCAAAAGACATGCATATGATGACCTACTATGGATCCAGCTGATTTTGCTGTAAGTCACCTTTTCTTGGGGAATGTCAACTCACTGATATTGATATTGAACATATGCTTGTACTTAACTAAACTGATGCAACTGTATCTATGAATATAAGTAACAAATATCTATAGTGGTTAACAGAATAGGATTTCCTCCTAGATTGGTCTTGAGGAAGCTACGCATTAAAGCTAAACGCTTGACCATCAGAGGTGACCCAGTACATGGACACCCCCTTTGGGGAATTTAACCCAAGATGTATGAGTCAGGGAGCTGCTCTACTGGGGCCACATTCTGTTATCCTATGCATCTCTAAGGATTTTATTGTATTTTTTGTTGTATCTTTGGATGTCATGTTAACATCCTGTTTTCTCAATACATGTTAAAATAAAATATTTAATACTTTTATACAATAAGAGGGTCTCACGCTATTGCAAGACCAGGTTCTGCATTTTTTTTTCCAATGTCCCAGAGGTGATTTATTGGATTTAGGTCAGGCAAAGGTGTGGGGGCCATTCAATGGTATCAATTCCTTCATTCAGGAACTGGCTGCATACTCTCACCACATAAGGCATTGTTGTACACCAGGAGGAACCCAGCACCACCTGCACCAGCATAGGGTTTGAGAATGGGCAGTTAAGAACAGGGCCCACTAGAGGATGTCGGGCCCTCAGACCACCCTCATGAAGTCTGTTTCTGATTGTTTGGTCAGAGACATTCACACCAGTGGCCTGCTGGAGGTCATTTTGTAGGGCTCTGGCAGTGCTCATCCTGATCCTCTGTGCATAAAGGAACAGAAACCAGTCCTGCTGATGGGTTAGGGATCTTCTATGGCCTCATCCAGCTCTCCTAGAGTAACTGCCTGTCTCCTGGAATCTCCTCCATGCTCTTGAGACTGTGCTGGAAGACACAGCAAACCTTCTGGCAAAGGCATGTATTGATGTGCCATCCTGGAGGAATTGGACTGCCTGTGTAACCTCTATAGGGTCCAGGTATCGCCTCATGCTGTCAGTAGTGACACTAGCCCTAGCCAAGTACAAAACTAGTGAAAGACAGTCAAAAAAAAAAATGAGTAGGGAAAAAACATTTCAGAGTCCTCTACCTGTAAAACCATTCCTGTTTTGGGGGTTGTTTCCTTGTTGCCATCTAGTGCACCTGTTGTTAATTTCATTACCACCAAGGCAGCTGAGACCAATTAACAACCCCCTCTACTACTTAACTGACCTGATCAATAACCCAGGAGTTTAATTGACTTTATGCTTTACTCTGATAAAAAATGGTTCCTTTAATTTTTTGAGCAGTGTATTAATGCTTATATTATTCTTTACTTAGCCTATCTGAGAATAACTCTTGGAGCAAAGAGTAAAAGTCAAGAGTTCCTGTGGGTTGTAAAAACATGCAATGTGCTAATTCAATTAGAAATCCCTCCCTATGCAGGATTCTCTCTCTGTAGTACTTTGGGTTGATACCCAATCAGGTTCAAGTATGAAAAAAATGTAACGTAACTTGTTAGATATTTAGAGTACATGTAGGTTCAGTTGAAAACCCCTTTAATAATATTTCTGCAATTTTTTCCAACACTGTGGGGGTTATTTACTAAATAATGTAGAATCTGGAGTAACTCTGCATAGAAACGAATCAGCTTCTAAAACTTAATTGAACAAGCTAGTTAGAAGCTGACTGGCTACCATGCACGGCTGCACCAGATTCTAAGTTCTCCAGCTTTACTAAATCTAGCTCTCTGTTTGTTTGACCAAATTTAATAAAAATGACATGTTTTTTACTGTAATCCTGAATAATGGCATATTGATACTTAGAGTTCAAAAAATGGCACAGGAATTTAGAGACTGAGGGGTTACACATACAGGAGGATTTGGACACTGGCAAGCAAACAAATTGTGCGCTAGACCAGTGTAACATCTCTACTTCCAACATGGCTCAGTTTTGTGACAAAGCAGTACCAATAACATAATCATATACCCAAGTGTGACCTGTGTCTTTAAATTAACTCCAAGAAATTGATTTTTCCGTAAGTACAAAAATTTTCTTTCTCAGTCATTGGGAATAGCTCATTGAGGGACACAGGAAATTAGAAACTGTCAGAATGTCCAAAAGCCATCTAACTGATGTGTGGATAACAGCAGCAAAATACTAAAGCTGGCATCAGACAAGGTCTAAACATCCCTCTTGTAAAACCTAAGGAGCGTGTGAACAGAAGACCATTTGTAAATATGGGAAACAGTGAATTGATGACTTCAAGCCAAAGAAGCACTGACAGATTTAGAGTGTGCCTGATGGAGGATCCTGTATGGAACCCTATCCTGATGACCATGAGCTTAAATGAAAATCTGTCTAAGCACTTATAAAATGGTGGAAAGGAAACAGGGGCTATCAAGTACACATGTACAGCATGAGTTACATCTAGGCAATGGATTGATATCTTCTTCTGACAATATGGAGCCAGACAGAGGAATGGAAGAATGATGTCCTGGTTGAAGTTAAAGTCCAAAACTAAATTAGGAAAGTGGGAAGCTCCAGGCCCCAAATCACGTTAAACCCTGTAACCTTAAACCCTGTAAGACCAGAAAGTGTTCTGTACAGGATAAAACCACCAGCTCAGTCACTCGACTCATAGAAGTGATGGCAACAAAAAGTGCAGCTTTTGAGTGAGAGTGGCAATGAGAATAATCCTTAGCAATGAAGTAGTTCAAAGCAGTATCTGAAGAGTTGAGAGAACTACATTCAGATCCTTTGCCATCAAAGGGGAAGCCACTTTGGGGACACCCTGTATGAAGATTTTATACAGTGGGAAGTTAGTGGTCTCTGGAACAAGATTACAAGTTGAAATCTGACCATTGATGGTACTAAGGTCCAAATGTTGATCCAGAACAACGTGCCAAAAAGGCCAGGATTTGTCCAACGGTGAATTTCCTGGGACGAAAATTTCTTGCCTTGCACCAAGCAAAGTATGCCTTCCATGTGAGCTGATATAAATTGTGGGAAGTACACTTCCTAGAATTGTTTGAATAATCAGTGCAGAGATACCTCTGTCTCTCAGAAGCTGGATTTTCACAACCATGCCATTAAAGCAAGCACCAATGAAGCAGGATGGCAAACTGGTCCTTGGGACAAAAGATCTGGATAATTTGAAGGAGGCCATGGAACATCTGCTAGGAGTCTGATCAGCTCGGAGCATCACATTTACCTGGCCCTGTCTGGAGCTACCACTAGAATACCCTCCATATCAGTCCTGCGGAGCAGCTAAAGAAGAGGGTTTATAGATCAGGCTATACTGATCCCATGGAGCCTCCAGAGAATCCACTGCTTCTGTTAAAATATCCCTCTACCTTGAGACAAACCTGTTCAGTTTGTTGTTGAACTTGGATGCCTGGAGGTCCACATCCAGTGTTTCCCACCTGTGACACAAATTGTTTGAACACCTCAAGCTGTAGGGACCATTTCTCCACGTCCAGGCGCTGCCCACAGAGGAAGTCTGTCTGGCAAATGTCAATAAATGTAAGAACATCATATCAGCACTAACATGTTGTAAACCATTAGAAAGAGCATAAGTCATCTGTGAAATAGAAGAACTTGTTAGTTCTATAATTAATTTCACATGTGCTTACACAGTGACCAGTGCCTGGGTAAGTTTCTGGCCGTGCTGCCCTCTTGAGATTAGAGAAATCCTTGGTATGACAGAGCAAGAACAGGAGGGGTGCACCAGTCTTGTGCATTACACTAAGGAACCATTTATTCATTAATAAGTAGATAAAATATATTCACAAATGACAACAGTCACCAGTTTAATAATCGCTTAAGTGTTAACCTGATTACGAGGAACTGGATAACACTCCATAGCAGATGCAACAGATAATGTATTTCAAAGGATTTACCCTCTTCTTCAGAGCACTAAATCACCTGCTTCCTGCAATCAAGCATCAGACATACTGTGTTTGCCCAAAGGTCTTCAAAGGCTAACAGACACCTTCCCAACTGAAGGAGCCCTCTCTGCTGAGAAAGGTTTATCTAAAGGCTAGTTGGACCTGAAAGTCCAGGATTTTAGGGGAACTGGGACCCACTTGGACATGACTTTGGGGGTTGAGGCTTGGAATTTACACAAGGATCTCTTCTTGGTCTCCATAGAGGGGCAATCTTTCTCAGACTGATCCCTAGGCTTCCTCTGCTTGGATAAATGGGTTCTCTTACACCCAGGGACATGCTGGGCATCTAGGGCAGCTCTGAAAAGGCACTGTCTCTTGAAGGGCTTATGTAGCAGGAAGCAAGCACTTTTTGCATAAGGGCTCTGCAGCCCAGCACTTTAACCAAAGAATCTGTTGCATGTTTACTGAGAAGTGGTGCATATGGGAAATGAGGCAAGAGACCTACAACAACCCTTCCCCACAATAGTTTAAGGCTGCAGACTTTAGTTGTAAATGCTCTACAATTGTGGGATTAACTTCCATAGTAATTAGATTTCTTCTCAAGACCTTAATCCAGTCAGCTAGATTTTGGTAGATTAAAGTGATTCCAAAGGTTGTAATTTAAAAAAAATAACAAACACGTTATACTTACCTGCTCAGTGCAATGGTTTTCATTAATATTTTGAAAAATATTTTTTACTTTCTGCTATAAAACATATCCAACAAAAAATAATTAAACGTTTTTGATTAACAAAATCCTAATAAGCGTATATTAATTGGTTTGCGTGAACATTATTGCACCTACACACTATGCTATAAATACAGGAATTTCTATTTATTATTTTTTTTTTATAAAAAAAAAAAACTGGTGACAATCAATGACTTGTAATGGGACTGCAATATTGCGGCCGGGCAATCTGAAACGAATTGATGCTGGGGGGAACTAACTGCCACTGACATAACCAGTAACATTAATACAGTGATCATTAATAATACTGCACACTGCCACTGTCAATGGTACTGGCTGGGAACGGGTTAACATCTAGGGCGATCAATGGGTTAAATATGTGTCCAGCTATGTGTAATGTGTGAACAGTGTGCTGCTTATACTAACTGATCTTCTCATCTTTGCAGGGATGAGAAACTGACAGATCCACCCTTTGTACAAAGCTCTGTGTTGTTTACCAACACAAGAGCTCTGGGCTGTGATTGCACACAACCAGTCAGCAGGTCCCAGCCATAAATCATTGGTGGGGGGGGGCACATACACACACCCTAAACCATAAAGTAGGCAGCAACGTACCGGTACGTCTCTTTGCCTACAGCGGGCCACTCATCCGTAAGTGGTTAAAAATATAACTTAAAAAGTGCACATTTGCTGGTGCACATCAGGTTACATAACAATAGTACATGTAATGTAATTTACCAAAATGGCTCATTTAAGATGGAGGTCTGCACACTTCTTGATTGCAGTGTAAATTTATAGGCTCCTCCAAGCGCGTAGCGTCGCAGAGGACTGTTCCCTGAGGAAGTCACATGACATTTTTTTTGTTTGCTGTTGTCCAAATCCTCCTGTAGAACCCTGCTCTGAATCCATGTGTCATGGGAGAGAATTCAGTTTCAGTTGAAATGACTTTTGAAATCAAATAAGGTATGACCCCTTTATAGTAGCCTTCAGTCTGGTGGACCATGATAAATAGTTGTACTGTAAGATTCAAACCCAAAGTCAAAAACTTCAAAAACCCAGCCTTATCAGCAGGTAAATGGGTGACTACATCCAAATGGTAAACGTTCTTGTCTTCAATTTCAAAGGTAATCTACATAGTGAACAACATGAAAATGAATGAAAGGCATATACAATACTGAAGACATAATGCAACAGCATGATGGGTTAGAATATTGTTTAATTCTAAATGGATACTTGTAATGGGAGGACACAGCCACTGCTGATTTGTCCTTCTTCAAATGTTAGTTGCCTGGCAGTACTGATCCTCTAGTTTCAATCCTTTCTCAGTTGCTGACCCAGAAAAATAAAGAAGTGCATTCTGACTTTGCTTGCTGCATGGTTAGTAGATGTGTAACTGCGCTATCCCCTATTGCATATGGATAATGGGGGTACAATTCCCACTATCTGCTGTGCTCCCTCTCTGTATTACTTGCGTCTGTGTGATATCTTACATCCACATAATAAAGTGCATAAAGTGATTATATAAAATGGTACATATACTATGCATAAGATGTACTCTTTACAGACTGGCTATATATCATGTAGTATATGTTATAGACAAATATGAAAAACAACCTTCACATTTACATAAACTTAACGGTGCATGTAAATATCAAACAGTCCTCTATATTTCACGTGGGCTATTGTTTCCACAAAAGCATACTGTTCTTGGTGAATGAAAGAAAGTGCCGTAGTGCAAAAGTCCTTCATATAATTATAGTGATTCAATTCCAATGTTGTAACCCTTCACCGGTCACCTTGTTGTGGTAATTATGGTAAGAAGACTCACTTACCAGATGTTGTGGATTCCTAGTGGCATACGCCAGTGGGAATCAACTTGCGCTTAATCTTTAGTATATCCCGGTTCCTCTGTATCTCCAGGATCCACTGGATACGGCTCGTGGTCCGCAGAAAAATGGGAACTTTCTCCTTTAGGTGTACTTTGTGGCTCAAAATAAAAGCAAAGTGCTCCTCATAGTGCAGAGTGTTAAACGACTCCTTTATTGTTTAAAAACATTTTAAAATCACTCCAAACTTTAAAAACACTGCATGAGCCAAAAAGCCGTAAACATACACTCTTGTGGGAAATGCACTCCAAATAGTGAGTAAAAACTTCAAGAGATTACAGTCTCTACTGTGAAAAAAGCCGCTCCTACCCCTTTTCAAACACCATCCAGCCTCGCGGCTAACGTATTACCGTGTTTGTAGGTGAAAACGCCGTACCCGGAAGTGGGGTCGCGGCGTGCGGTTCACCAGCGGGGTCCGGACGTGGCGGCGTGCGTACCAACTTGACGCGTTTCGTCAGCAAATTGACGTCTTCGGAAGTGGTACGTGCGCTGCGTTAGCCGGAGTTATATGGGGAGTGCAGACGTCATATCCGCTCTTCGTTCCTCCCCCTTGTTTACAAATTTATTTCCGGATACATCTCGCGATGCCCCTCATCTTATTATCATTATATTCAAATGTCCTGATTTACCAATATATTACGATACGATTTCTCCTATCACATTTGTAATAATTTTCTGAGAGATACTATTGCCAGATCCTAATGCGGTTTCATTATGGGCTCTGTTATGAGTAGGTTGTTTAATATTGATTATACATACAACACCCTTATATAATATATAAAGTATATATTATTAGTGCTCTGTGTCCTAATAGGTATTAACCCTATAAATGATAAAAAATGTGATATATTTGGATGGGTTATAATACATAGTGCTGGATTCCTCCTACACTACGTGTGTCTCATAAAAATTGTGATTATTTACATTTAAAGTGCTCGGTGCAAGGTGTTCTCTATGTACCCCATATTTCTATGGTTATAATAATGAATTAAAATATTGGTGTTTAAAATTAATTAATATGGTGTTTAAAATTAATTAATATGATATTATAGTGGTATATGTGAGAAAAATTAAAAATTAATATTAATAATTATTAATATTAATGTAAAATATGTGTATTCAGTGACAATAAATTAGTGTGACTATTAGTGATCAAACATTTTGTGTTATTAGATATAAATATAATATATATGAAATATAAAAATTATTAAATACATAAATATGTCTATTTCTATGTGTGACTCAGGTCATCGCAAGATGTGTCCGTTCACAGTAATCATACCCCATAATTAATTAATATAAAATTCTAATGTTATTAAATACCTCTCATTTAAAAGTTAGAAATAAAACAATTCAAGTCCAGGTCAATGTTCATACCCCTAGGCTGCAATGTACCCAGTTCATAAATCCAAAATGTTTCATTTTTGGAAACTGCTATCCTCATGTCTCTACCCCGCCAGTGTGTATCTATTATGTCAATCCCACTAAACGTTAATAATGTGGGATCCCTGTTATGGTGAAGTCTAAAGTGCATAGATACACTATGTTTTTTGTATCCTTTTCTTATATTATTAAGGTGTTCACCTATTCTAATGGATAGTTTTCTTGTGGTCCTGCCCACATATTGAAGGCCACATGGGCAGGTTAAAAGATACGTGACATGGGTACTTGAGCATGTTATGAGTTTCTTTATCTTGTACTCTTTTTTAGTATAGTTTGATGTGAATGTAGTCAATTTTCTGGTTCTATTCTTGACTGTTTTACAAGATTTACATTTACCACATGAATAAAAGCCTTTAAAATCTAAAAATGAGGTCATTTTCTTAGGTGCTTCGGGGACATTATGTACCAATTTGTCCTTCAAATTAGGTACTTTTCTATATATGAATTTTGGTTGTTTTGGGAGGATGTTTTTTAAGGTGTCATCCCTCATTAAAATATGCCAATATGATTTCACTACCTTTTCAAATTCTCTAAAATTTCTATTGTATTGAGTAATAAAGGCGACCTCGGATCCATTATAGCCGCCTCCCTTGTTCTTTTTATCTTCTAATAGAACTTTTCTATAAATTTTTTGAATCTGATCTCTAAGTATTGTCATTTGTTTACAATCATAGCCTTTATTAATAAACCTGGTTATTAGAGTATTTGCTTGCTGCTGGTATTCTGCATCATCTTTGCAGTTTCTCCACATCCTCAACAGCTTGGGGATCCCCTTGATCCACCTCGGATGGTGACAGCTGTGGGTGGGGATGTATCCGTTGCGGTCTGTTTTTTAAAAAAAAGGTTTTTTATAAAAGACGGGGTGTTTATAATAAATAGTTAAATCTAAAAAATTGACCTCTTGTTTATCGTAGGTGCCTGTGAACTTTATTTTATAGTTAGTAATATTTATGTCTTGTAAAAACTGCTTAAGGGAATCCTCCGTGCCTCTCCAAATTATAAAAATATCGTCGATATATCTTCTGTATACCAGGAGATCATTATTTTTACTGAATATATCTTCTTGTTCCCACTTATTTAAGAATATTTTGGCAACACTAGGGGTGTACTTTGCCCCCATGGCCACGCCCCTGTGTTGCCTGTAATACTGGCCTTCATGCCAAAAATAATTGCTCCCCATCGCTAGGTTGAGGATTTCTCCTATTAGTACTTGTTGTTCCTGTTTCATGTCAGACTTTTCTTTTAGAGCCCACATGACTGCCCTCAGTGCATCATCCTGATCTATGTTCGTGTACAACGACTCGACATCTATGGTTGCCATAATTATGTCTGAGTCATTTTTTACCTCATCCAAGACATTGATCAGTTGTTTACTGTCTCTGAGGTAGGCTGGGTATGTTTGGGCCAAAGGCTGCAAGTAATAATCCAAGTATTCACCCATCCTAGAGAATACTGAATTTATACCACTTATAATGGGTCTCCCTGGTGGTTTTAGTGGATTTTTATGCACTTTGGGTAGTAAGAAATGTTCATTCTAATAAGAAGAAGAACATTAACACCCATACCCCAGTAGGACAGAACTCGACGCCCAGACATCCACCTAGACCATACTTTCAAAGTCCATACCACAGAGAGTATACACAAGGGGAATACCAACAATATAACCATCAAAATCCACCCCACCCAAGAGATTTTACCAACAGGGAATACGGGAACCCGCCGGGACCTCCCTACCAACCCAGGGGAAACAGGGGTTACAGAGCATGGAACCAACCCCACAGAGGAAGGGGCAGAGGAGGGAGGGGCAAACCCTGGTACCAACCCTACCCCTACTACCAACCACCCCCACCTCCACCCCCCCAACCAGATTATGGAAGAGGGGAAAAAGAAGGAGAGGATGCAGGGGGGGCCACCACAAAAAGGAAGCGAGAGCATTAGGTCAGGGGATTTACAACCTGACCAAAGAAACTTTCTCAGAAGAAGAACTAAGAGTACTTGATCAGGGATTAAAATATGCTCCAGACAAACCCTTCAATGAGTTTCAAACATACATTGACCTACAAAAATTCATAAGAAAAATAAATATAAAAAAACACTACCACAATAAAAAGGATAATAATTTGATGGATCCTAATACTGAGTACCAACATAGCCAATTAAAAAATAAATCTACCTTTAACCCGAAACCCTCTAACAACCATTTCACAGAGACATTTAAATCTATGGTCACGCAAGACCTTAAAAAAATCATTAAAAATAAAGGGAAAAAGAAACAAGATATATGGGAAGGCATCAAAAAAATAGAACAAAGAAAAAATCTGGTTATCCGCCCGGCGGACAAGGGAGGGGGAATAGTAATTTTAAATAAAGAAATGTATAAAAAAGAATTGGACAGATTGGTGCATGATGTGTCCACTTATGAAAAACTGAAAAACAATCCCACTAGCAAATACAGAAGTAAGTGTAAATTACTCCTAAAGAAGGCACACAAACGAGGAATATTAAATAACAAAGAATATAGGTACTTAATACCAGACCATCCTAGACTTCCAGTAATATACCAAGTACCCAAAGTGCATAAAAATCCACTAAAACCACCAGGGAGACCCATTATAAGTGGTATAAATTCAGTATTCTCTAGGATGGGTGAATACTTGGATTATTACTTGCAGCCTTTGGCCCAAACATACCCAGCCTACCTCAGAGACAGTAAACAACTGATCAATGTCTTGGATGAGGTAAAAAATGACTCAGACATAATTATGGCAACCATAGATGTCGAGTCGTTGTACACGAACATAGATCAGGATGATGCACTGAGGGCAGTCATGTGGGCTCTAAAAGAAAAGTCTGACATGAAACAGGAACAACAAGTACTAATAGGAGAAATGCTCAACCTAGCGATGGGGAGCAATTATTTTTGGCATGAAGGCCAGTATTACAGGCAACACAGGGGTGTGGCCATGGGGGCAAAATACGCCCCTAGTGTTGCCAACATATTCTTAGGTAAGTGGGAACAAGAAGATATATTCAGTAAACATAATAAGGACCTCCTGGTATACAGAAGATATATCGACAATATTTTTATAATTTGGAGAGGCACGGAGGATTCCCTTAAGCAGTTTTTACAAGACATAAATATTAATAACTATAAAATAAAGTTCACAGGCACCTACGATAAACAAGAGGTCAATTTTTTAGATTTAACTATTTATTATAAACACCCCGTCTTTTATACAAAAAATGGATTTTTGTAAAATCTTACCGTAAAATCCTCTTCTCTTAAGCTCATTGACAGACGTAGTCCTCGTTGATTAATAACAACTCGGGTTATACTGCCCTCTACAGGAGTAGGACTAGACAGGAAAGAAAACGTTCTGGCCACACCCTAGGGGCAGTCCCAGAGGGTATATCCTCTCACTTCCTGCTACAGCAAATCAGTTATGTCACAAAGCAGTGTTTAGAGAATTTAACCCAACCCAACTCAAAAACAGAGGGGCGGGTACTACGTCTGTCAATGAGCTTAAGAGAAAAAAATTTTACGGTAAGATTTTACAAAAATCCATTTTTCTCTGTCGCTCATTGACAGACGTAGTCCTCGTTGATTAATAACAACTCGGGACGTCCCAAAGCAGTACCACAAATGAGGGGTGGGATAACAGAAATCAAAATCCAGAAGGCCCAACCGGAGCCAACCAGAAGCATCAAGGACTCATCGAGCAAAAAGATGAGACCTAAGTGAAACACCCAACAAACCCTTGAGGTAGACCAACAGTCTCCTCAGATTGCGGCCTGCAGAACCTTGTGGCCAAAAGAGGCATCTGACGATGCCATCACATCAACTTTATAAAATGTTGTAAAGGTATGAACCGACGATCAAGTCATCGCCTTGAAAACCTGGATCGCTGACGCCTGATGGCGGAAGACCCAGGAGACACCAGGCACCCGAGTAGAGTGCGCCTTAACAGGGAACGGAGGATTCCGACCCTTAATAGAATAAGCCTGTACCACCGTCTGACTGGTCCATCTAGATATGGTCGCGGCAGACACAGGCAACCCCCTTCAAGGGCTATCCGTGATCATAAAAAGTGAGTCCGTCTTACGAAAACAAGTTCGTAGTAGTCAAGTGTATCCTTCTGAACCCCATCCAAGGAGTGTAATGCAAACTCCCAAGGATGGCTAGTCTTAGGACACGGGGAAGATAACACAATATTTTTATTCAGATGAAAACTCTGAAAACCACTTAGGAAGGAAGGATGGATTTGGAAGAAGAACCACCTTATCCCTATGAACCACCAGATATGGGGAACGTCAAGATAATGCGGCCAGTTCTGACACCCTGCGTGCAGAAGTAATGGCCACCAAGAAGGCCACCTTCTGGGATAATGTAAGCAAGGGAATCTCCCTAATATCTTCAAAGAGAAGTTTCTGAAGAACCGACCACACTAAATTAAGATCCCAGGCGGTAAGGGTGCCCGCACTGGCGGAGCCAGATGTCGCACCACCTGGATGAAATTCCGCACCAAGGAATGATTAGCCAAAGGTTTCTGAAAGCAGATTGCTAACGCTGAAACCTGACCCTTGATAGTGCTCAAGGACAGTTTTTGCTCAACCCCTTGTTGCAGACAGACCAAGATTCGGGTCACCGAATAGGTATGTGGGGGAAATCCAAAAGATTCACACCACGCAATATAAGACTTCCATGTGCTGGAAGTCGCTTTCCTTGCTTTAACTAGAGGTAGGAATAACTGAAGCTGACACTCCCTTGTCCTTCAGTACCTGGGTCTCAATGGCCAGGCCATTTAGCCAGCGATTGTAAAGCAAGATGGAAGATCGGTCCCTGAGACCGCAAATCCTCCCTGAGAGGAAGTCTCCAAGAAGCGTCCGCGACTAGCCTCACTAAGTCGGCGTACCAGGCTCGACGAGGTCAGTCCGGAATTTCCAGAATAACTGGAATTCCCTCCACCTCTATCCTGCGAAGAAGTTCCCGCAGTAACTTGAGAGGATGGAAGGCATACAGTAGCTGATACTGCCCCCACGGGGCGATCAGCGTTTCTGCTGCGTCCGCTAGAGGATCGCGGGTGCGAGCTACAAACCTCCGCACCTTCCTGTTGAGCCAAGGTGCCAACAGATCCACATCCGGGGTGCCCCAATGAAGGGACAGCTAGTGAAAAAACCTCTGGATGAAGAGGCCATACCCCTTGATCCAGAATCTGACGGCTGAAATAATCTGCCTGCCGATTTCCCACCCCCGGAGTGAACACTGCGGGGAGATCCGGAACAAACCGTTCCGTCCAACGAAAGATGCTAGTCATTTCGATGGCCACCAGGACACTCTAAGTGCCCCTTTCTTGACATAAGTCACGACCGTGGCATTGCGCGATTGGATCCGAATGGGGCTGCTCTAGAGCTGCTCGGTCCAGTAAATCAGACAAAATCTGATCGCTCTCAGTTCCGATACCCTATTGGTAACCTGGATACTATCGGAAGGAATGACTTCCCCTGGTTGAGCATCGGAGGCTCCCTGATCCGCTCGCTCAACCGCATCTGATTGTCCAGGAAATCGGAATTCTGATTCCATAAGAAAAGAATCTCCTTCAGGAGAATTCGGGTATGAGACTGGGTATACGGTACTGCCTCTAAGAAGGCCACCATCCGTCCCAGCCAATTGACGGACAGCAACATCCGAATCGTTGACTGAACCTTCTGGAGTTTTTCCGCAAGGAGAAACTTTCTTGCCCAGGATGTATCCAACATTCCAAGTCCAGAATTGGACGCACCTTGCCCTCTTTCCTGGGCATTGTGAACAGGTTTGAATAGAACCCCTGAAACCGTTCAATGTTAGAAGGGAAGAATCGTACCGGTGGAAGTGATCGAAACTCGATCCTGTATCCTGACCGTATGACCTCGCGAACCCCTAGTCCGGGGTTCTGGCAAGCCATGGATCCGGAAAACGGTGAAGACATCCCCCCACCCCAGAGATGGGTAGGGGCGCATCAGGCTGTATTCTTCAGGCTTGGCTGAGCCGGACTTTTTGTTTAGCCGACCAGCGCCCTTTGAAAAACCCTTTGAAGGGGCTTTGGAGGGTTTCGCCTTATCGCCCGCCCTCGCGGAACGAACAAACTCTTTATGAGCAGAAAGGGAAGGTCCTCGTTGGTTACGAGGTCCTCTTTATCCTAATAGTCTGTGGCAAGACAGCAGGTGGTACCGTCTATCCTTAAAAGAGGGATTCCTCAAACGGATAGCGCCTAGCCATAAATAACAAAGGAAAATATAACAGAAATAACAGGGGTTCGTTTCAAAACGACCCCATTTGGGTAAAGGAAAATCCTTCGCCCCTTTGGTAGGCTAACAAGTACCAAAAAGGAATTTCAGTCTCAGCTACCTCTGCCGGTGTAACCTCAAGACTAAAGGTTTCCCGGACGGACACAACTAGTGCATCCACCACTCTTGTGCTATGGCGGAGGCAGAAACGTTCTCCTCACTGCTGAGGAGACATTACCTGAGACAACAGCCCCATAAGAGGGACCTGCAGCTGCATTGACCAGCTCCGAATCCGTATCTGAAGTATCAGATAAAAAATAGGGGTAGGCGGGGGTCGCTTCTTGACCCCCGTCCCTGACAGGACACCTCCACCCGGGATACCAAAGACTCCAAAACTGCCGATAATGCATTAAAAACAAGTGGGGTACTGGAGGGTCCTGCGGCCACCTTGAGGGGATCAGGCGGGGATACCTATGCGGCAGAGTCAATGATTATACAAGACATTTGCCAGCGACAAAAAATGACAAAGTAAAAAACTTTTTTTTTTTTTTTTTTGTATCCCCCAGTCGCAACAGCGCCCCTCAGTGTTACCTGCCTTTTTGGACCCCACAGAGAGAGTGAGACCCCAAGGCTCATCCCTAATGCACAGAAGTTTTCATTAGCTTACTCAGTGCTGTCCTGTTACA
Source organism: Pelophylax lessonae (assembly GCF_965119305.1). NCBI lineage: Eukaryota > Metazoa > Chordata > Amphibia > Anura > Ranidae > Pelophylax > Pelophylax lessonae. Next base: position 121,913,351 of record NC_138773.1, on the reverse strand, counting down.
GACAGGAAGTCTTTGGCCCTTTTTCCTGGGTAAAGGAGGCAGCTCCGCCCCTTAACATGCCTTCCGGCGCCTCCCCCTGGCTCCACGAGGTGTTTGGTCACCTCAAACATGGCCGCCCCCATGCTGGAGACACGAGGCTATGCCAATATGGCGGCCTCGTGTGCTCTGCAAGACAATGGCGGCGGCCTGTTAGGATAGCGGCGGCTTAGCAGCGGCCTGCTGTATTCGGCCTAGTGGCCTGCGGGAGTGCATCGGCCCCCAAAACTTCACCCTGGATGGTGATCAGCCTGGCCAGCGGTACCGGACCCTGGCGGGCCGCATGCGGTCCGTGGGCCGTCGGAAGGCAGCCTGCCCTTGCTGGAGGAATGCGATCTGGACTGCAGTTATACATGCATAGACATCGCCCTGTGAACACCTCTGACAGGTAGGATACCTTATGCTACCACAGTAATATTCTAGTACTGCCACTGACTTCAGTCATCTTTACAGTTTTGAAATGACATTAGATTGTCAGCTCCCAAACCAAGCCTCCTGGTTTCTTGTTCACAAAAATCACACTCAAATAGGGGGATCTGTGACATGTTATAGGATAGAGGGGAGACCCATCCTTACCATTTCAGAGAGGGGCCCGAGTTCACCACAAACCCGTCAGGGGGAAAAGGGGGAACATACTACTCACCATACCGGGCGCCAACTCCTGACAGTACCCCTCTCCACCGGGGTGGGAGGGCTGTCGACCAATACGGACGCCGTGACTCATGGTCATTGGTGTTTAAGCGAGACGTTTAACTCGCAGGGTCAGTCCCCGTCCAGTGGGACTATGTCGCGGCTGACCCAGCGCGGAGCTATGGCCTGCACGCGCTCGTAGGCTGAACTGGGGTGACCACTGGATCTCAACATCCAGCCCGTCGCCCAGTTCCAGCTTTCTTGCTTGAAGATCTCACAGGAACACTGGAGAAAAAAGCTGTCTAAAAAATCTTTCTAAGAAAAAAATCCTGCCAGGACCGAAGATCCTAGCAAGGCATCTAGGTCCTTACTCCTAACTAGACAGAAAAAAACTGATTTGCTGTAGCAGGAAGTGAGAGGATATACCCTCTGGGACTGCCCCTAGGGTGTGGCCAGAACGTTTTCTTTCCTGTCTAGTCCTACTCCTGTAGAGGGCAGTATAACCCGAGTTGTTATTAATCAACGAGGACTACGTCTGTCAATGAGCGACAGAGAAACTTTTTTTAAAAAAACAGACCGCAACGGATACATCCCCACCCACAGCTGTCACCATCCAAGGTGGATCAAGGGGATCCCCAAGGGACAGCTGTTGAGGATGTGGAGAAACTGCAAAGATGATGCAGAATACCAGCAGCAAGCAAATACTCTAATAACCAGGTTTATTAATAAAGGCTATGATTGTAAACAAATGACAATACTTAGAGATCAGATTCAAAAAATTGATAGAAAAGTTCTATTAGAAGATAAAAAGAACAAGGGAGGCGGCTATAATGAATCCGAGGTCGCCTTTATTACTCAATACAATAGAAATTTTAGAGAATTTGAAAAGGTAGTGAAATCATATTGGCATATTTTAATGAGGGATGACACCTTAAAAAACATCCTCCCAAAACAACCAAAATTCATATATAGAAAAGTACCTAATTTGAAGGACAAATTGGTACATAATGTCCCCGAAGCACCTAAGAAAATGACCTCATTTTTAGATTTTAAAGGCTTTTATTCATGTGGTAAATGTAAATCTTGTAAAACAGTCAAGAATAGAACCAGAAAATTGACTACATTCACATCAAACTATACTAAAAAAGAGTACAAGATAAAGAAACTCATAACATGCTCAAGTACCCATGTCACGTATCTTTTAACCTGCCCATGTGGCCTTCAATACGTGGGCAGGACCACAAGAAAACTATCCATTAGAATAGGTGAACACCTTAATAATATAAGAAAAGGATACAAAAAACATAGTGTATCTATGCACTTTAGACTTCACCATAACAGGGATCCCACATTATTAACGTTTAGTGGGATTGACATAATAGATACACACTGGCGGGGTAGAGACATGAGGATAGCAGTTTCCAAAAATGAAACATTTTGGATTTATGAACTGGGTACATTGCAGCCTAGGGGTATGAACATTGACCTGGACTTGAATTGTTTTATTTCTAACTTTTAAATGAGAGGTATTTAATAACATTAGAATTTTATATTAATTAATTATGGGGTATGATTACTGTGAACGGACACATCTTGCGATGACCTGAGTCACACATAGAAATAGACATATTTATGTATTTAATAATGTTTATATTTCATATATATTATATTTATATCTAATAACACAAAATGTTTGATCACTAATAGTCACACTAATTTATTGTCACTGAATACACATATTTTACATTAATATTAATAATTATTAATATTAATTTTTAATTTTTCTCACATATACCACTATAATATCATATTAATTAATTTTAAACACCATATTAATTAATTTTAAACACCAATATTTTAATTCATTATTATAACCATAGAAATATGGGGTACATAGAGAACACCTTGCACCGAGCACTTTAAATGTAAATAATCACAATTTTTATGAGACACACGTAGTGAAGGAGGAATCCAGCACTATGTATTATAACCCATACAAATATATCACATTTTTTATCATTTATAGGGTTAATACCTATTAGGGCACAGAGCACTAATAATATATACTTTATATATTATATAAGGGTGTTGCATGTATAATCAATATTAAACAACCTACTCATAACAGAGCCCATAATGAAACCGCATTAGGATCTGGCAATAGTATTTTTCAGAAAATTAATACAAATGTGATAGGAGAAATCGTATCGTAATATATTGGTAAATCAGGACATTTGAATATAATGATAATAAGATGAGGGGCATCGCGAGATGTATTTGGAAATAAATTTGTAAACAAGGGGGAGGAACGAAGAGCAGATATGACGTCCGCACTCCCCATATAACTCCGGCTCACGCAGTGCACGTACCACTTCCGAAGACGTCAATTTGCTGACGAAACGCGTCAAGTTGGTACGCGCGCCGCCACGTCCGGACCCCGCTGGTGAACCGCACGCCGCGACCCCACTTCCGGGTACGGCGTTTTCACCTACACACACGGTAATACGTTGTCGTTTAACACTCTGCACTATGAGGAGCACTTTGCTTTTATTTTGAGCCACAAAGTACACCTAAAGGAGAAAGTTCCCATTTTTCTGCAGACCACGAGCCGTATCCAGTGGATCCTGGAGATACAGAGGAACCGGGATATACTAAAGATTAAGCGCAAGTTGATTCCCACTGGCGTATGCCACTAGGAATCCACAACATCTGGTAAGTGAGTCTTCTTACCATAATTACCACAACAAGGTGACCGGTGAAGGGTTACAACATTGGAATTGAAGCACAATAATTATATGAAGGACTTTTGCACTATGGCACTTTCTTTCATTCACCAAAAACAGTATGCTTTTGTGGAAACAATAGCCCACGTGAAATATAGAGGACTGTTTGATATTTACATGCACCGTTAAGTTTATGTAAATGTGAAGGTTGTTTTTCATATTTGTCTATAACATATACTACATGATATATAGCCAGTCTGTAAAGAGTACATCTTATGCATAGTATATGTACCATTTTATAGAATCACTTTATGCACTTTCTTATGTGGATGTAAGATATCACACAGACGCAAGTAATACAGAGAGGGAGCACAGCAGATAGTGGGAATTGTACCCCCATTATCCATATGCATTAGGGGATAGCGCAGTTACACATCTACTAACTTGCATAACTACCGTTTGGTTATTTGACTTGCAGCTTTCCAACATATAAATATTTATTTATTTATTTATATATCTAATATATTTTTGTACTATACACACCAGATGCGCGAGTGGAATTATATATATAAAATATTTGCTGCATGGTTGTTCCAGGTCAGGGACTCAGAAAGTATGGAAGCCAGAGATTTCTAGACCATTAGCATTTTCAGAAAATGTCAGCTTCCATGCCTTTGCCACTATACATTTTTTTTTTTGTATTATTATTTACAGTTGGGGTGACCCTTCTACTTGGGGGGCATTGGGTTAGCAACCATGAGAGTGGATGCACACATTTATTTTATTATTCACCCATCTATTGATTACTACAGAAAAATATAAAGGATGTGCTCACAACAAACCAACAAGAAAGGCAAGAAAACTGCTGGGATAAGAATTTTAATAAATAGTTTACTGGGGAATGCCTATTTTATTGTTCTCTGTGTATTTCGTATTAAAGTAATTAAGGTTTGTTACTACTTTAAATTTTAGGCTGCACCCACTCCTTTACTATAAACTTGCTATGCTGAAGTTTCCTTTTCTTTTTTGATTTATGGTAAAAAATGATTTGGCAGTTTTCTAATCCATGGGGGTTTCCCCTGAAGGTTGTTGTACTTTATGATCTCTGAATTGGGGTTTTGCTTTTTTAAGCTTGTGAGTGAAGTGGGGAAACTATTTGATTGTCCTGTTGATATATAACTATCATTTTATTGGACAGATTTGATCTAATTCTTTAGATATATGTCTATTGTTCTGGTGTTTTGTTACTATTATCTCTGTTATATATGTCTTCATGGAAAATGCCTTTCTCAAAAAAAAAAAAACATAAAAAAAAAAAGATTTTTTATTAATAGTTTACTGTGGAATGCTTATTTTATTGTGCTCTGTGTATTTCGTAATAAAGTCAGTGAGGTTTATTACTACTTTCAATTTTAGGCTGCACCCACCAATTTACTATGTTCTTGCTATGCTGAAGTTAGTGGGATTTATTTACTAAAGGAGTGGTGATTAATTTATTTAGCGTAAAAAATGGTTACTGAGCTTAGAGAAGCTGCATTTATTTCCACTGCCCAAATGTGCAGGGAACATTTATTTATTTATTTGTTTTTAATTGGGTGATTGAAAGGAACACAGTTTCATCCTATTTACTAAGCTCAGTGTACATTTACGTTCTTATATATTTTTCATCTGTCATTTGTTAACAAGAAAACATGTGCTCTGGGTCGGGATTTTCAGGGTTAAAACATATCGCATCCCCACTGCCTGTGAAATGCTTTTGAAAAGTGATCCACTTGCGAATCTGTTTTCAGAGGGATGGCAAGGGCTGCTGCACGTATAAATGAGCCCAAACACTTTTTATTGTAGAGAGGGGGTAGGATAGAGCCCTCCGCTTTTTTTTTCGCTGTCTACATCCATGTTGCAGATTTCCCCTCACTTCCTGTCTGGTGAAACTATGTCAGCAGAGCAAGAAGTGAGAAGAAACTTCACATAATAATCCTCCTTCACTCTATCCAAAATGGAAGGAGAATGTGTTGGCTGGACATACACTTTAGTATTTGTCTGCATTACAAATAAATAAAGAAAAAAAAAAAACCTGGCACGCACTGAGATGTCTGTGATGGTGTGACACTGAAAGCACCTTTTCTCAGTTGCTACTGTATATTGGGGGATGGAAGAGACTTTCATCCTTCTTTAGGGAAAACGGCATCCTCAGCATCCCTACAGATGTGCACACTCTGTAGTTGTCCCTGTTGGCCTCTGGGTGGTGCCATACATTTGCAAACTTCAGCTGTGTTAGATGTTTCTTACTTTATTATCCATTGCAGAGTGCCTTTCAGTTTTCAGTCCAAACTACAAATACAAACTGTCCTGAAATTAAAATTTTTTTTTATGATGCCATCTAGAGTAGTGGATCTTATTTTTGCTTCTTTTAATTAGAGCAGGGAGGGTTTGCAGCACAGTGGTGTGGCACATACAGGTTTATGATGGTGAATAGGAGGCAATATATCCTCACTGGCTGTCAAAATGCTTTTGAAAAGTGATCCACCACAGATCACTTTTCAGAGGGATGGTAAGAGCTGCCACAAGAATGAATGAGTCCCTAGATGCATTTAGAAGATATGGGCCAGATGTCAGCTAAGGAAATTGTATTACACCTACAGGTAGTTTTCTAATGAATGGTCCATGCATGAGCAGAGCACAATTCTTGTTTAACCGCTTGCCGACTAGCCGCCGTAGTTTTACTACGGCAGGTCGGTTCTGTCCTGCGAAACTACATACCTGTACATCGCTTTACGGGACCGCTAGCAGGGGCAGGAGTGCCCATTGGCCCCAGGGGGAGCCAATCAGCGGGTCCGGCGGCTGCAATGACTCCCTGTGGAGACAGAACAGCAGACCGCTGTTCTGTCAGTTATGAACACAGGGATCTTGTGTTCCTCTTATTTAGGAACACAGGTCTCTGTGTTCATGCGGCAAGCCCCCCGCAGTTAGAAAGCACCCCCTAGGGACACACTTAACACTTTGATTGCCCCTAATGTTAATCCCTTCCCTGCCAGTGTCATTAGTGAAGTAACAGTGCATATTTTAGCACTGATTACTGTAGTATTGTCACTGGTCAAAGTGTCAAAAATGTCAGTTAGGTGTCCGATCTGTCCGCCGCAATGTGGCGGTCCGGCTAAAAATCACTGATCGCCTCCATTACTAGTAAAAAATAAATTAATAAAAATGACTTAAATCTATCCCCTAGTTTGTAGACGCGATAACTTTTGCGCAAACCAATCAATAAACACTTACTGGGATTTTTTTTACCAAAAAATGTAGCAGAATACATATTAGCCTAAAATGATGAAAACATTTGATTTTTACATTTTTTTTTTTTTATTGGGAATGTTACATAGCAATATTTAGCAGAAAGTAAAAATATTGTTTTGTTTTTTTCAGAATTGTCACTCTTCTTTTGTTTATAGCGCAAAAAATAAAATTTGCAGAGGTGATCAAATGCCACAAGAAAGCTCTATATGCGAGAAAAAAAAGGACATCAATTATATTTGGGTACAGCGTCGTACGACCGCGCAGTTGTCAGTTAAAGTAACACAGTGCTGTATCGCAAAAAATGGCCAGGTCATTAAGGGGGTAAATCCTTCCGGTCCAGAAGTGGTTAATGTGTTACTTTCTTGTAAATCATTGGGTAAAATAAAAAATGATGCTATGTCTCTAGTTAGAGCCAATTCACACTGTTGCATTATGTCAGCACATGCATGTTAATAGTGTAAAGTCATGCGTTAACATGCTTTGTATTAGGGCAGCGAATGGACTCCCTAATGTGCCAAACAAAGGTGCATGCAGCATTTTTGACAGCACAGCGCAGGATAGTGCAGGTGCATTGTGCATGTGTGGTAATGTACTTGATTGGCACCGCATCACACCAACATGGCTTCAAATATCTCCTGTGAGTTAAAAAAGCTCCTTTTAATTTTTTTTTTTTGCTAATTTTAAAAATGTCTAAAATGCTTTTAAACTTTAATATACACTATATTACCAAAAGTATTGGAACGTCTGCCTTTACATGCATATGAATTTTAATAGCATCCCAGTCCTAGTTTGTAGAGTTCAATATTGAGTTGACCCACCCTTTGCAGCCTTAACTGCTTCAACTCTTCTGGGGAGGCTGTCCACAAGGTTTAGGAGTGTGTCTATGGGAATGTTTGACCATTCTTCCAGAAGCGCATTTGTGAGGTCATACACTGATGTTGGCTGAGAAGTTCTGGCTTGCAGTCTCCACCCTAATTCATCCCAAAGTTGTTCTGTTTGGTTGAGTGCAGGCCAGTCAAGTTCCTCCATCCCAAACTCTCTCATCTATGTCTATATGGACCTTGCATTATGCACTGGTCCAAAGAATTTGGTGGAGGGGGGGATTATGGGGTAGGGTATTTTTATTCAGGGGTTGGGCCTGACACCTTAGTCCCAGTGCAGGGAATTCTTAGGGTGTCAGCATACCAAGACATTTTTGACAATTTAATGCTCCCAGCTTAGTAGGAACAGTTTGGGGATATCCCCTTCCAGTTCCAACTTGACTGTGCACCAGTGCACAAATATGGTCCATAAAGACATGGATGCGCTAGTTTGGGGGGGGGGGGGACTTCTTTACTTCAACTTTAAAAGAATATTAAAGTCAGATACAGCCAGGTAACTAGTGTTTTTAAAAGGAGATCAGCAAAGGCAGGCTCCATATTTTTTTAGTTTGAAGCTGGCCTTACAGAGGTTGAATGAGAGAAAGTCAATAGATTCCTCTATTCACGCTGAACAGTGTAGAATGGAGGGATCTGTTCTGCTGGCAGTTGTATTCAAGCAGCCGCAGCACATGAGACTGCTTGAATACCTGAACAGTGACTGCATCTGAGTGGGTGCAGTCACTATTTGGCTGACAACTTTCCACCTTGCTCCTTTAAAGTGGTTGTAAATGCTTCTCTTTATCTTTTACCTACAGGCAAGCCTATAATAAGAATTACCCGTAGGTACTATAAATATCAACTAAATGTGCACCGGGGACGTCATTGGCTGCCGGGGACGTCATTGGCGCATGCACTCTGAAGGAATGGCACACCCATGCCATTTATTTAGAGCCCCATGCCGTAAATAGTGACTTCCACTACATCATCGCCAGAGATGTATAGTAACTAAGTAGAACTACTTCACTACTGTACTTAAGTACTGAAAGGCAGTATCTGTACTTTCCTAGAGTAGAATTTTTTTCTCCTACTTCCACTTTTACTTCACTACATTTTTTCGATGATTTCAATACTTCTACTCCGATATTTTTTTTTTGTGCTGCATAGTTACTCGTTACTATTATAAAAATTACCACTGCCAGAACAGTAGATGGCAGGTTTCATGAAGCTCACAACATGTGTATTATCAGCGCATAAGAATATAAAAGCTACTGTATGTATAAATAAAAGCAGCATTTGAAATAATAAAAAACAATATGATGTTCAAACTTTTGACTTCTTTCTTTAATAACTACATAACACAGTACTTGTACTTTTACTTTCAGTACTTGAATAGCAAATTTAAAAAAAAAATACTTGCAATACTTAAGTACAAAAAATGTTGAATACTTTAGTACTTCTACTCAAGTCACTTTTTGATCGAGCACTTCCACTTCTACTCAAGTCACTTTTTGATCGAGCACTTGTACTTTTACTCAAGTATGGGTTTCGAGTACTTTATACAACTTTGATCATTGCGGCTCATCCAATTAAAGGATTGGAGCCCACGAACCTGGAAGGAAGACCAGGTGAAGATGGAAGCCCTGTCACCGGTGACAGTGTGCCACTGTAGGGCTTCATTTTAAAGTAAGTCCTTCATAATGTGCTAGTATGTGATGCATTCTAGCACATTATAAGATTGCCTTGAAGGAGAAAAAGTTATTTATTTTTTCCCAGAGTTTTCTACCGCTTTAATTTTTAATTTTTCACTGTTTTGTTGAGTCAGAAGGTGCTAACAGGGCCAACTAACTACAGCTCAAATTTACTAGAATAAGGCCCCTATCACTGATCATAAAGTTTATGCATTCCTATTGGCAGGTGGATGTAAGTGAACTTTTGTCTGTTTACACCTGCCTTCCTTCAGGGCCCGCCTGGTGGGCTAAAAAAAATAATAGAAGGGGATCTGTTCTCCTTCTTCTAGGCTGATTGGATCAGAGGGCAGTCGGGTGTAAACGGACAGCATAGTCCATATTCTCCCAGCGACCCATAGAGCGGAGTGGGCTCTGTCCATGTCCTCTCTGCAGAAACTGACTCCGCCCACTCTACTCTGATTGGCAGGAGATCTGTGAGCTGATCACCATCTTAGCGGATCCATATGAAAGGGGTCTACTGTAAAGTGACAATATCTTTAGGCTGACCATAAATGGATCTTTTTTTTTTCATTCAGTTAGCAGGGTGAATGAAAAAAAAAACAAATGGATTCCTCTATCCACACAAACGAGGTGGATAGATAAATCCTCCCTGTTGAGGCATTATACTTTGGCAGTGTCAGAATACACTGATCATCGATTGAAGCTGCTGATCAAGAACATTTTTCCCAACCAGCCTTCCCTGCTAAAGCGGTCAAATTTTGATCCATCTTTATTCTCTAAAAATTATTTTAAAAAAATCCACTACTTACTGGCCCTGTAATCTATTTTTCATGAAATGATATCTAACTGTGTTTTTCTGCTTCTGTGTAACATCTTCTGTGAGCTCCTGAACCTTTCCTATCCCCTTTGGCTTGTTTGGAAAGAGCAGTGTCAGTTGTGGTCATATGCACTGCTTCATGCACACTATACGTCCCATAATTCGTAATCGCTAGTCAGTCTCAGGAGTGAGCAAGAGAAGACGGCTACATTCCTACAAAAACTGGGACCACCAACAACTTTCCATTCACCCTCTAACAAGTAGTATCCATGCAGCCCAGCAAAAAAAAAATTAATTTGGCTATTTAGGGGAGGCTGAGAACAATTAAAGCGGAGTTCCGCCCTTTTTTTCAACTTTGTTAGATTAAAAGATCCTGAAAAAGAATTGGATAGTTATTATTTTCTTTTTTGTTTCACTTACCTGATTTTTTCTGAAAATTAACTTACCTTCCTTCCACTTCCTCCCTTTGCGGCCGCGGCCCCCGATGTCACTTCCTCCTTTGCATTGACTCCTGGGAGTTGAGCGTCATCAATCCCAGGAGTCAATGCGCCTGCACCGGTGTCCCTCGTCACTTCCGGTGCAGGCGCATCATTCCCTGCTGAATGCATCAGAACAGCTTCTGGGCATGCGCAGAACCAGCTGCGGGATGACGCGCCTGCCCCGGAAGTGACGAGCATGGCATTCTGGGACTCCGACATCCAGGAAGAGGGACATGATGAGGGACGCTCCAGCTTCAGCTGCCCACACCGCAGATGGCATCGCTGGACAAGAAATTTTCAAGGTAAGTTTTTCTTCTTACAGGTTCGCTAAGCAGGGGACAGTTCAGAGGCTATCATTGCTTAACCACTTAAGCCCCGGAAGATTTTACCCCCTTCCTGACCAGGGGGTATTTTGCGATTCGGCACTGCGTGACTTTAACGGACAATTGCGCGGTCGTGCGACGCTGTACCTAAACGAATTTGGCGTCCTTTTTTTCCCACAAACAGAGCTTTCTTTTGGCGGTATTTGATCACCTGTGCGATTTTTTGATCATGCGCTATAAACAAAAAAAGAGCGTAAATTTTGCAAAAATAGCAATATTTTTCCCTTTTTTTTATATGAAATTCCCCCAAAAATAAATGTAAAAATCAAAATTTTTTAATATTTTCGGCCAATTTGTTTTATGCTACCTATGTTTGGTAAAAAAAATCGCAAAAAGCGTATTTTGATTGGTTTGCGCAAAAGTTATTGCGTTTACTAACAAAGGGAAAGATTTTTGTCATTTTTGTTGTTTTTTTTTTTAACGCGTAATGGCGGCGATCTGCGATTTTTTTTGCGGTACTGCGACAATGCGGCGGACAGATCGGACCCTTGACTGACATTTTTGACACTTTTGGGGTTACCAGTGACATTTCTACAGTAATCAGTGCTATATATATGCACTGTTACTGTAAAAATACACTGGTAGTGAAGGGGTTAACTTTATTTAAGAGGGAGGGGCTGTGTGTGTCCCTAGGGGCGTGCTTCTAACTGTGATTGGCTGGGGCTTCAACTGTATGCAGAGTGATCAATGGATCTACATAGTAGATCCATGTGATCAGCTCTCATACAGAGAGGAGAATGACAGGCAGCTTGTTTACACAAGCTGCCTGACTTTCTCCCTCTCCCCCGCCGATCGCAGAGTGGCCGGCGGCGATCGGGTCCGCCGGTCACACGCGCGGGGGGGTCCGTGACCACGCGGGAGCGCGCCTCCGGCGGCGCGCGCTCGCTCCCTAAACCCTCACAGGCGAGCGACGTAGACCTACGTCACTTTGCCTGTGAGGGGCTGACCGCCCACGTAGATAGTCGTGCGGCGGTCGGCAAGTGGTTAAATGCACTAGCCCTGGCTGTCCTAGGGGTATTTTAATCCCCAAAAAAAATGTTTGCCAGGAACTCCGCTTTAAAGATACTTTGAGCTAAAGTGGTTCTAAAGTTAAAAGTTTTTTCCCCTTAATGCATTCCCTGTGCAGTACTTTGCTAGTGTAGGATGATAGGTAAATACAGTTTTTGGCTCCTTCTGTAATCAAGGAAGCAGTGATTGTCTGGCCTGGATCTCTTCAGGATTTCACAGCCTGGGAGTTTGATTTCTTCCCCCTGCCCCTCTGAAAGATGCTTCTAGAGCCTAGGGCAGGAGATTCAAATGACTAGCCTGAATAATTGTCAGGTCCCAGCCAATTCCTGGAGAGAAGTGTACAGAAGGGGGCTGGAAGGGTCATAAATAGTCTGCAGCACCGGAGAACTAGGTTCCTTCTCCCCAGGAGAGTTCAAGAGCCAGAGGGGCTGCTGCCTTCAGGCATTCCATGGACTGTACCAAAAATTGTGTGAACAAAACTATAAAAATTTAGCTTGGCTAGTGTTGCATGACCGCACAATGTTCATTTAAAGTGTGACAACGCTGAAAGCTGAAACTTGTCGTGGGCAGGAAGGGGGTAAATATGTCCAGTATTGAAGTGGTTAAAACAGTATAATATGAGTAAAAACCCACATACATGTGTGCTATAAGTAGCAGAAGATGACACGGAATGATGGCACCTGTTTGGTGGCTTGATGTGTTTCTTCCGATCTTTGTCAAGAGCTCCTAAAAGTCTGGAATTGAATGAAACATGTCAAACCACCAAATGGGTGACATCATTACACCAGTACAGAGAATTATGTGGTAGTTGACAGGTGGAGCCTCTTGTTGGTGCAGTTTTTTGCTTTTTTAAATAAAATGTTTTTAGAATATCATGCCATGGGATTTTCTGTTTTATTGGAGAACATTGGAGGTCTTTTTCAGTCTGTACTATTTACCATTACATTGACTGAATAAACAATTGGAATGGACCCAATTCAATCCCTGGACGTGTCAATAATCAAGAGGACCTGAGTATTTACCTATCCAACCAGTGCACCTTATACCCTATACCCTCACAAGCCAAAAAGTATCAGCCCTTTACCACCTGGGAACAGAGTTGGGTCTGTTGGATGATAAGCTTGTATGACATATGCTCTGACAATAAGTCATAACGCAACATACTGACGCATTTCTTCTTATTAATCTGACATTAGCCATTTTGACGCAATTATATGCTGTATATTGTTTATTTTGTATTGATATATATATGTATTTTTATTGGTATGTACTGAGTCATATAGGTTATGATACCCATTACCTACGTTCTAAAATTCTTCATATGTTACACGATCTTGATACTATTACCAATGAAAACTGTTAAGTGCTCAAGTGAAAAAATGGATACAGGCTGTTGCAGTTACTAGTGTCTCTAAAAGTCACTTAAAATACAGATTCTGGGCTCATGAGGCTCTATACTGCCAACATCCCTATGGATACATGTAAACAAATAAATGCTCCTATGGGACTTTCAGTGGCATGAAACCATGGATATAGAGAAGAATCACCCTACCTTTAAAATAATCACATTTTGTGATTAAAATGAAGACACATTCACCCGATGCAACCTACAACATCCAAGTAAAAGATATAACACCAACATGTCAGAGAAAAAAAATCAAAAACAGGATTACTGATTTGGAAAAAGGATCACCTCTCCTAAAAATGACTTATAAACTCAATCAGATGTAGCTAATCACCTTCTCAATGGCACACAAAGCCATTTGACTTTCAGATGTGATCATCTGTGGTCATTTTGATTAGCTCAACATGAAAAGAGCTTTCCTTGGGCATTTCAGTCCTTGGTAGTGCAACTGAAGCAAAAAAAAATCAACAATGGGTGGCAGGGCACTGTCAAAAGATCTCCAGGATAAAGTTGTGGACAGGCAGAAGTGGGGAGATGGATCTACAAAAATGTCAAAGGCTTTATCAATGCCTAGAAGCACAATGAAGTCTATTATTAGGAAGTGGAAGGTATTTGGTACAACGTAGACTCTCCCTACATCAGGACATCACTCCAAACTGAATAAAGGAGCCAGGAGGAAACTGGTCAGAGAGGCTACAAAGAAGCCTACAGCAACTCTGAAGGAGTTGCAGGAATTTATGACGAAGAGTGGTCATTTTGTGCAGAGACGGACTAGCCTACCAGGATACCGGGAAATTTCCCAATAGGCTGGTATGGCCTCCTGCTTTGGGTTGCTTTGAGGGCAGCATCGCTTATACAAAATATGGCTGCGGCGGGGCCCGGGCTGACATGTCAACTGCACGTGCGTCACTGCCACTTGGGAAAGCCTGTACCGGCTCGGCCGTTCTCGGGCAGGTGGGCGCATGCGGAGTGACGTAATGGTGCCATTTTTAAATTTAAAGTAGCAGTGGTGTTCCGTCCGGTGGTGAAGCACATCATCACAGCCCAGTAAGACCCCCTCTGTAGTCTCTGACATCTCCTGTACCATGCCTGCAGCCCCTGTATCTCCTGTACCATGCCCACAGACCCTGCATTTCCTGTACCATGCCCACTGCCTCCTCCTGTACCATGTCCACAGCCTCTGCCTCCTCCTGTACCATGTCTGCACCCCCTGCATCTCCTGTACCATGCCCACAGCCCCTGCATCTCCTGTACCATGCCTGCAGCCCCTGCATCTCCTGCACCATGTCTGCTGCTCCAGCATCTCCTGTACCATGCAAAGGAAGGAGACTCACTGCTCAAGGTGTTCAGAAGCTTGATGACCAACAGTGGTGCACGCCCCGGCTCGCCTCCGTGGATAATCAATAATGAAAAGAAATGGCTGCACTCCAGATGAGGTCAAAATCCAGGTTTATTACTGGACATCCCAGTGTGGCAAAAGGTGGCAAGGTAGACGCGTTTCACACACTAATATGTGTGCTTAATCATTACCAAGAGCACACACCAAGGCATGAAGTCCATGGAATTATCTGTAGAACTCTGAGATGGGATTTTATGGAGGAACAGATCTGGGGAAGGATAAAGAAACAGTGGCCAGGAGGAAACCATTTCTCAGAAAAAGGCACATGACAGCCCATCTGAAGTTCGCCAAAAGGCAACCAAAATTCTCTGGTCTGATGAAACAACGATTTAACCACTTCCGGACCGCCTGCCGCAGTTTTACGTTGGTACTTTGACCTTAAATACCGGTGTTATTGCAGCAGATAGCTGCCATTACCCTGGTATTTTCTTACTCGGCCGGCGGTCCTCTTTTACATAAAAGTGTTCCCAGTGGCAGATTCGCTGCGGGATTGCTTTTATGGGTGGCGGGAGAGGTCCATCCCCCCCACCAGAGTCGTTGGTAGCGGGGAAATATGGTTCTTTCCTCTGAGGTGCTGTGCAGTAAGTCGAGTAAGGGCAAGATGGCCCCCACTCGACTCTATGGCCTTGGAGGACCGAAACTACATCATATGATGCTTCCGCCCAACGGCCTTAAAGGGCCCATTTTTTTTCTTGCTGAAAAAAGAAATTACATTTTTTTTTTTTTTGCTTTTGAGTGAAGATGTGAGATCTGAGGTCTTTTTTACACCAGATCTCACATTAAAGAGGACCTGTCTTGCTTATTTCGTTTACAAGGGATGTTTACATTCCTTGTGATAGGGAAAAAAAGTGATCAAAAATGTTTTTTTTTTTAAAGGGACAGTGTAAAAGCAAAACAAAAGATAAAATAAATAAGAATAAAAAAATTCAAAGCTCCCCATCCCTCCGAGCTTGCGAATAAAAGTCGCGCCCACATATGTAAACAGTGTTCAAACCATTCATGTGAGGTAACACCCCGATCGTTAGAGTGAGAGCAATAATTCTAGCCCTAGACATCCTCTGTAACTCTAAACGAATAAACTTTAAAAAAAATTTAAAGCAACGCCTATGGAGGTTTTTAAGAACCAATGTTTGTCGCCATTTCAAGAGCATGCAACATTTTGAAACATTACATGTTGGGTATTTATTTACTTGGCATAACATTATCTTTCAAGTTATAGAAAAAAATTGGGCTAACTTTACTGGTTTCTAATTTTTTAATGCAAAAAAGTGGTTTTTTTTTTTTCAAAAAATTGCATTTGTAAGACCGCTGCGCAAATACAGTGTGACATAAAATATATATATATATATATATAATGTTTGGGGGTTTTAAGTAATTTTCTAGCAAAAAATACTGATTTTAACTTGAAAAAAACAAGTGTCAGAAATAGGCCTGATCCTTAAGTGGTTAACTCTTTGACCTGAATGGCAAGCCTCATGTCTGGAGGAAACAGTGTTGCCAACCCCCGGAGGGAAATTTACTGGCAGAACGTCCAGAATTTACGGACGGCACCAATTTTTTACTGGCATTGCAAAAATGCACATAAACAGGCTGTTTTCAGTGCTAAACCGTGCAAATATCAATACTTAAACTATAAACACGTAGATAGTGCTATTAGCAATGTGTTTAGGTTAAACAAAAGTCAAAAAACATATTTCTCCATTTACATGAAGATCAGATTAATATAACCCAGCCAGCACAGCGTTCCCCCATATATCAGTGTGCAGGATTTCCCCTTACAGTGTAACTCTGACAAAAAGAGGAATGCTGCAGATCTTGGTTTAAGGAGGAACTCTGATTTAAGCGGGTGCTCTGGTGACCAGAAACCGCCTTATATCAGAGTCCACTGCATTCCCCTTTACATCAGAGTTCCCTTTTACATCAGGGTCCACAGAGTTCCCCCTTCGCACTGTAAGGGGAGAATCCTGCAGACTCTGATGTAAAGGGGAACGCCAGGAACTCTGATGTGGGGGGCAATCTGGTGGCCAGAGACCACCTTCCACAGAGTGAATACATTAAGATGTGGGGGGGGTTACTAATATAGAGGGATCTTTATATCAGTGCCCCCTGGCCCTTACATCAGTGACCCCCCCCCCCCATCAGACTGGTCTGGCGGCACTGTCACTGACCTCCTCTCAGGTGCACTGTGCAGGGCTCAGTCAGACGGCTCTGGTCTCCACTCTGCAGGCCCCACACATCTGACTTCTCCCATAACCCCCATCCCGGCGGCGCTCTCACTCTTGACTCTTCTCCAGAGTCCAGACTCCCCTGCAGACATGATAAAAGACAAGAGATGGTCAGAGACTGCGGACATGGTACAGGAGGTGGTCAGAGACTGCGGACATGGTACAGGAGGTGGTCAGAGACTGCGGACATGGTACAGGAGGTGGTCAGAGACTGCGGACATGGTACAGTAAGGGGCCAGAGACTGCAGACATGGTACAAGAGATGGTCAGAGACTGCGGACATTATACAAGAGATGGTCAGAGACTGCGGACATTATACAAGAGATGGTCAGAGACTGCGGACATGATACAAGAGATGGTCAGAGACTGCGGACATGATACAAGAGATAGTCAGAGACTGCGGACATGGTACAGGAGGTGGTCAGAGACTGCGGACATGATACAGGAGGTGGTCAGAGACTGCGGACATGATACAGGAGGTGGTCAGAGACTGCGGACATGGTACAGGAGGTGGTCAGAGACTGCGGACATGATACAGGAGGTGGTCAGAGACTGCGGACATGGTACAGCTGGTGGTCAGAGACTGCAGACATGGTACAGGAGGTGGTCAGAGACTGCAGACATGGTACAGGAGGTGGTCAGAGGTGGCATGTGGGGCCTGGGGGGACTGGGAACAAGGAGAGGCCATGGATGGAATCCTGGAGGGATGGATTCTTCAGCAGCCCTGCCCTAGGCTCAGGCCAGGGGGTGACCGGGGTCAGAGATGGCAGGTGGGGCCTAGGGGGGGACTGGGAGCGAGGAGAGGCCATGGATGGAAATTGAATCCTGTTTCCTGGATGGATGGATCCTTCAGCAGCCCTGCCCTGGGCTCAGGCCAGGGCCAGGGCTGAGTGGGTCAGAGGTGGCAGCAGGTGGTGGGGCCTGGGGGGGGACTGGGAGCGAGGTCGAGGAGAGGCCATGGATGGATGGAATCCTCATGGATGGATCCTGCTTCAGCACTCAGCAGCCGCCCTGGCCCTGCCCAGGGCTCAATCCAGGGCTGGGGCCTGGGGATTAGAGTCAGAGAGGTTGCAGGTGGGGCCTGAGGCTGGGGGGGACTGGGTCTGGCTAGGAAGCACATTTTTTATTGTGTTTATATCTCATATTACTGCAATCTCACCCATGCATGGTTTCCAGCCCAATTTAGGTTCAAAACATGTGCTTACAGATTGGGTTGTCACATACTGTATACATGACCAAATCTGTATCACTCAGACATTTAGTAACAAAACTCTACTTTCAAAACAGGAGCAATAGGTCCTATAATGACCACCACTGGATTTATTGTCCAATATGTTCAATACTCAACAGATATTGATTTAGAGGAATACTCCAGTCTTTTGTCACAGGCAAATGTATATGCTTATTTTGTTGTCTAATTTTTACATACTGTATATCTGGGTTATTTTTGGGAACTGGGAGCAAGGAGAGGAGACTAGTAGGAGCCTAGCCCTAGGAGGAGTACTACTCACGGTCTCTGGAGGAGTGAAAAAGATCTCACTGGAGAGAGTGGAGACAGTGGATGGCCGATGGTGGTGGTGTCTGTGCCAGGCCAGCCCAGGCAGAGATGGATGGATCCTTGGCTTGTCCTCATCGTGGTGGGGGTCTGGGAACGCCGGGGTGGTGGGACTGGAGCTCAGTTGGCTGGTGGCGCTGCTGCAGACAGTCCTGTCCTGGGCTGGTCGGACCTCAGTCTCTCCACACACGGTCCCCGGTCCGGCAACAGGCTCCTATAGGCTCAGGCTGGGGGAGGTAGCAGCCGCGGTGGCAGTGGCGGGAAGATTCAAGATTCTGGGCGGGCCCGGCGGGCCATGGGCAGGGCAGAGGGCACACACAGGCGGAGCCGGAGGCGGTCGCGTAAGGTGGGGAGGACTCGGAGTCGGAGCAGGAGATGACAAGTGAGTTCACTTCAGAAGTGTCCGGAGATGACCGAAGCGCACGCCGCGCATGCGCAGTCACATTGTCTCGCCGCAGCCATCATTTTTTTTTTTTTTTTTAACAGTTAAGTTTTTATTTTATTGTTACACATATAAACAACACAAATATTCCAGCCATCATTTTAACGGGCACTTTTCTCCTGCTACAGGCATTTACGGGCAGGAGAAAAGTGCCCTGATTTTACGGGCTGTCCGTGAATATACGGACGGTTGGCAACACTGGGAGGAAACCAGACACCGCTCATCACCTGGTCAATACCATCCCTACAGTGAAGCATGGTGGTGACAGCATCATGCTGTGGAAATGTTTTTCAGGAGCAGGAACTGGAAGACTAGTCAGGATCAAGGAAAAGATGAATTCAGCAATGTACAGAGACATCCTTAATAAAAACCTGATCCAGAGCGCTCTGGACCCTAGACTGGGGTGAAGGTTCATCTTGCAACAGGACAACGACCCTAAGCACACAGCCAAGATAACAAAGGAGTGGCTTTGGAACAACTCTGTGAATGATCTTGGGAGGCCTAGCCAGAGCCCAGACTTGAACCTGATTGAACATCTCTGGAGAGATCTGAAAATGACTGTGAACCGACGCTCCCCATCCAACCTGATGGAGCTTGAGAGGTCCCGCAAAGAAAATGGGAGAAATTGCCCAAAAATATGTGTGCCAAGCTTGTAGCATCATACTCAAAAAGTGTCTTGAGGCTGTAATTGGTGCCAAAGATGCTTCAACAAAGTATTGAGCAAAGGCTGTGAATACATATGTACATGTTTTGTTTTTTATGTTTAATAAATTTGCAAACATTTCAAACAAACTTCTTTCATATTGTCGCTATGGGATAATTTTGTAGAATTTTTAATAAAATAATGAATTTAATCCATTTTGGAGTAAGGCTGTAACATAACAAAATGTGGAAAAGTGAAGCACTGTGAATACTTTCCGGATGCACTGTAAGTTGGATACAACAAAAACTGCGTCTGTCTTAATTTCAGGCTGCAAAGCAACAAAATTTGATTATTTTAAAGGGGGGTAATTATTTTATATACCCACTGTATGAATATATATATAAAACAATATTTTTACAAAATCAGTTTTTTTTTTTTTTTTTTTTTATTGTATACAACAATAAAACCAAGCTACATACAATCAGATCTTAGGCATTAGTCATACATATCAAATTGCAAAAGCAAAATTCGTATATACTGTAACTAGCCAGGAATAAATCATAATGCCTTCCAAAAAAAGGGTTTCTTCACAGAGTAGGGTTCAACCAGAAATTGCAATTTGATATCAGGAAAGGTCTTCATAAGGGAAAGGGTTTTATCTGTGAAAAAGATGAAGACTTTTCTGATATCAAATAATTCCTGGCTGGGCTCTACCCTAACCCCTTTATGGGAGGAATTATGATTTAGTCCTGGCTAGTTACAGTATACAGTATATGCGTTTTGCTTTTGCAATTTGAATATGACTCTGACAAATGTGATTTTAGTTGGTTTTATTGTTGTATAGAATAATAAAAAAAATATTTGTAAAAAATATTGCTTTATAAATACATAGCTAACGATTTCATGCCAAAATGTCTCTCAATAACTGCTAGGTGCAGAATATCAGACTGTGAAATCTTGGAGCTGCGCTACAAAACAAACAGAGAGCCCAGCATTGAAATAACTAAGTGCATGTGCAACCAAAACCTTTTTTTTTTTTTTTTTTAGTTGTGGAAGGAGCAAGGAATTACAGAGACAATAGGAAGTGAGAGACAGTCTTCGAAATGTTTGGGAAATTCCATTCTAGGACAGGTGTCAACAGATCAGATGTCACCTTTGGAAGATCTACTCTCATCAGCCATTCTGTGAAAACTGTAAAATGTAGTTTTTTTCAGAACTTTCTGACCTAGTGATAATGGTAACATAACAAGAAATCAGTAAGAACCTGATAGGGGTTCCTTAACCCTTCCACACTCTAAAGCTGGCCATACATTATACAATTTTCTTGTTCAATTTACTTTAGATTTACCTTCAACTTTGTAGTGCAAAGGCCTGCCTGCCTGCATACAAATTAAAACTTAAGTGTTTAGTTTGACCTCATATTAAATGGGTTTGGTTTTTGATCACTGGGCTGATCAAAAAAAAAAAAAATGAAAGCATTCCCCCATCCCCACAAGTAAAAGTGAATGGAGGGTTCCCCCCTGCTGTACCATTGTATTCTAATACCAGGACTCCTCTGCTATCAGAAGACATTGATCAGTGACTGCAGCTGCTGATCGAAAATGGTTTTCCAACAATCCAGTTCCACTTAAAACAAACATTGGAATGACTTATTTTGCGTTGGAACGGCCATGCATGGACTGAAATTCAGCCAGTGCCTGAAATTCAGTTTAATCAATCTACAACCAGCTTTAAACGTAAAACTGCTTGAGCACCAATATTTTTTGGTAAGCCACATTGTCTGGGATAAATGTGTCCTTGATAAAACAGACCTGTTGGGCAATTGGGCAATGGGCAATTGTTACTTTTTTTTAACCAGCCCCACACAGATACACTGTAGCAGGGCGGCCCTCCTGCGCGAAACGATGTGCCTGTACGTAATTTTCGTGCACTGGGTCTGGGGCACGCACACGATGCAATTTACGCCCTCTCTGATTGGACATAACAGGAGCCAATTATCAGGTCCAGCATACCGGATGTTCGCCGCTACCATCATTCGTGAGAGAGGCAGAACCGTGGTCTGTGAGAAGGGAAGATGGAGATCTTGTGTTTCTGCTAAGCAAAAACCCGGATCTCTGTCTTGTCCAAGCAGATCCCCCACACAGTTAGTAAGCACTCCCTAGGGACACATTTAACTCTTTGATGATGCCTGATGTTAACCCCTTCCCTGACAATGACATTAGTACAGTGACAGTGCATTTTTTTTTTTTTAGCACTGATCACTGTATTAGTGTCACTGGTCCTCAAAAAGTGTCACTTAGTGTCAGATTTCTCCACCGCAATGTGGCAGTTCCGCTAAAAATTGTTGATCGCGGCCAGGGCTGTCTTTACCACAGGACAAAAGGGGCAGCTGCCCTGTGCCCAGTCATTGTTGTGGGGCCCAAGGCAGCTTCCCCTTGAGCCTGCACTGCCTGCAAATAGTTGATAAGTGGATTCGGGAGGGCCCAAGAAAATGTTTGCCCAGGGTCCAATCAATAATAAAGATGGCCCTGATCGCGACCATTACTAATAAAAAAAAATAAAAATATCATAAATCTATCCCATAATTTATAGACACAATAACTTTTGTGAAAACCAATCAATCTACGCCAGGGATTCCCAAACTACGGCCCTGCAGCTGTTGCAGAACTATACATCCCATGAGGCATTGTAAAACTCTGACATTTACATACATGACTAGGCATGATGGGAATTGTAGTTCCTGAACAACAGGAGGGCCGTAGTTTGGGAATCCCTGATCTACGCTAATTGGGATTTTTTTCACCAAAACATGTAGCAGAATACATATTGGCCTAAAATGATGAAGAAATTAGATTTTTTAAATTTTTTTTTCTTAGATGTGTTTTATAGCCAAAAGTAAAAAATTTAGTTTTTTGTTTTTTTTTTTTTTGTCAAAATTGTCTTTTTTTGATTATAGCGCAAAAAAATAAAAAAACACAGAGGTGATCAAACACCATCAAAAGAAAGCTCTATTTGTGAAAAAAAAAGACATACATTTTTTTGGGTACAGTGTCGCACCACCGCGCAAATGTCAGTTAAAGTATTGCAGTGCCATATTGCAAAAAATGGCCTGGTCATAA
This sequence comes from Pelophylax lessonae, assembly GCF_965119305.1. Taxonomy (NCBI): domain Eukaryota; kingdom Metazoa; phylum Chordata; class Amphibia; order Anura; family Ranidae; genus Pelophylax; species Pelophylax lessonae. The sequence continues at coordinate 121,890,648 of NC_138773.1, read as the reverse complement.
AGAGGAGTAACCCTTCTGGGGCTGAATGGTTAAAGGAAAGTCCAGAGCATTTTCAGTAAGTACTTATTTTGAATTATTATGGCAGTATAATTGTATGTGATTTTTACATTTCACAAGTTTGGCTGCTACTTGTTCGTTATTGAGAAAAAAAAAAAGTGAGTAAAATATGGATGCTGCCATTGCTTGTTGCCTGGCTGTCTCTGCTTTCAGTACTTAGGGTACTGACCTGGAACAAGCAGATCAGGAAATTTAAATCTAGTCAGAACTCCTAATTTGCATACTTGCTCTGAGTCAGTGGTTTGGAAAGTACTTAAGTCACAGATCTTCTGAAAGTATATGTAAATTAAACTGCTAAAACCTCTTAAAATCTTTACCATGTTAATATGTCATTTTCAATCCTTTCAAATCGACAGCGTTCATTATAATATTACCCTGTAAACCTGCCTTTTATGTTATAGAGTGACAAGGCTCCGTCCCTGTCTCCTTCACTCTGTCACCTGTCACCTGTCACATGCTCTTCTGATGGACACTATAAGTGGTGGCGCTGATACCGCTGGTGCACATGCATGTAGACAGGTAATGGAGGCAAAAGAGGAGATCTACAGCATTGAGATGAAAAAAGGAAAATGGTGAAAACATTATTTTCTATATGAAAAGAAATGTACGTTGTTTATGATAAACCACCCAGTTAGGGTTTACATCTACTTTAATATGTAGGCAGGGTAGTTCCCCTCTTCCAGTCGCCCCCGCTCTGCATGGGCTAACAGACTTCTGAAGTCTCCATTAAGAGCACCTGTCTGTGCTTTTTTTTTCATATCAGCCCCATTGTAACATTAACAAATCTCTGTTAAAAAAAAGTACATAAAAAAGTATGCACAGCAGCAATACCAATTAAATTAACCACTTCAATACCGGGCACTTTTCCCCCTTCCCGCCCAGGCCAATTGTCAGCTTTTAGCGCTGTTGCATTTTGAATGACAATTGCATGGTCATGCAACACTGTACCTAAAACAAATTTATGGCATTTTTTTCCCCACAAATAGAGCTTTCTTTTGGTGGTATTTGATCACCACAAGGTTTTTTCTTTTTTGCTAAACAAATAAAAAAAGACCAAAAAGTTTGAAAAAAAAACGTTTTTTTGTTTATGTTATACAATTTTGTAACTAGATACGTTTTTTCCCGCACTGATGAGCACTGATGAGGCCACACCAGAGATGTATAGTAACAAAGTAGAACTACTTCACTACTGTAATTAAGTACTAAAAGGTGGTGTCTGTACTTTACAAGAGTATAATTTTTTTCTCCTACTTCCACTTTTACTTCAGTACATATTTTCGATGAGTTTAATACTTTTACTCCGATATTTTTTTTTTGCTACATAGTTACTCGTTACAATTATAAAAATGTTACGAATCATTCCATTCCAAACCCGCACCGCCGCTGACTTTTTTTACTCGAGTCTCAGCGTCTCTGAGACTCACAAGTCACGTCCAATCCATGACCCGATGCGATGGCTCAGGGGCAGAGCCTTGCCGCCTCTGCCCTCCCTCGGCTCGGCTGAGTCCCGCCTCCCGCCCGCTCGGCTCTCAAGTGAAGTGGTGGTGGCGAGAGAGGAGAGACACCTGCCTGCGGAGTGATCTCACTGGGCCCTGGCTGGGGGAGGGACTGGGAGTTACTAGAGTCTAGACTACTAGACTGTCTCTGGGCACTGTGCAGCGCGGCCGCCCAGTGTGGGAGAACTGGATGGTGGTAGGAATATATTCTTCTTTCAGCAGGGGGGACTGGACTGGGGACTGTGGAGAAAGAGGATGGAGGACTCAAGAACAGCCTAAGGTAGGAGAAGTAAGAACTGTCTTGAAGTCAAGTTACTCACTAAGGGGAGGGGGACCCTGGCCTGCTCTAAGGGGGCTCTATAATGGGAGGGAGACCCTGGCCTGTTTTAAGGGGGCTCTATAATGGGAGGGGGACCCTGGCCTGCTCTAAGGAGAATCTATAATGGGAGGAGGACCCTGGCCTGCTCTAAGGGGAATCTATAATGGGAGGGGACCCTGGCCTGCTCTAAGGGGGATCTATAATGGGAGGGGGTTCCTGGCCTGCTGTAAGGGGGATCTTTAATGGGAAGGGGACCCTGGCCTGCTCTAAGGGGGATCTATAATGGGAGGGGGACACTGGCCTGCTCTAAGTGGGATCTATAATGGGAGGGGGGCTCTGGCCTGCTCTAAGGGGGATCTATAATAGGAGGGGGACCCTGGCCTGCTCTAAGGGGGATCTATAATGGGAGGGGGACCCTGGTCTACTCTAAGGGGAATCTGTAATGGGAGGGGGACCCTGGCCTGCTCTAAGGGGATCTATAATGGGAGGGGGACCCTGGCCTGCTCTAAGGGGGATCTAAAATGGGAGGGAGGCCCTGGCCTTTTGACTACTTTATTTAATAACTACATAACACAATACTTGTACTTTTACTTTCAGTACTTGAGTAGTAAATTTTAAAATAAACTACTTGCAATACTAAAGTACAAAAAATGTTAAATACTTTAGTACTTCTACTTAAGTATGGTGCTTACAGAGCACTTCAACTTCTACTCAAGTCACTTTTTTGATAGAGCACTTGTACTTTTACTCAAGTCTGGGTCTCTAGTACTTTATACATCTCTGAGCCACACTGAAAGGCACTGATGAGGAGGCACTGATGGTGTGGCACAGATGGGGTGGCACTGATGGGGTGGCACTAATACGCAGCACTGATGGGCACTGATATGTGGCACTGATAGGTAGTACTGATATGCAGCATTGGTGGGCACTGATAGGCGGGACTGATGGGCACTGATAGGAGACATTGATGGGCACTGATAGGCTAGGCATCACTGATGGGCACTGATAGGTGGTTTTGATGGGCAATGATAGGCAGCACTGATCGGCACTGATGGGTGGCACTGATGGGCACTGATAGGCAGCACTGGTGGGCAATAATTGGCACTGGTGGGCGGCACTGATAGGTGGCAATGATGGGCACTGGTGGGCAGCACTGATGGGGAGGGCACTGGCAGGCAGAACTGATGGGGAGGGCACTGGTGGGCTCCCTGAGCCCTGATTGCCATCCCTGATGGCAATGGTGGGCATCCCTGGTCTCCACTGGTAATCAATGCTCTGTTTAGCAGTGCAGACCCCCCCCCCCTGTCAGGAAAGCCCCAGATCGGCTCTCCTCTACTCGTGGCTGTCAGGAACAAACTGAGGAAAGACGGTCAACGGCACTTCCTATTTACTATGTGACCAGCTGTGAGTGGAAACAGCTGGTCACATGGTAAAGAGCCTATGTCAGTAGGCTCTTTACCGAGATCGGAGATGCAGGGTGTCATAATGACACACCGCAGCACCGTTCGCCGTTCTGCGTGCCCCGAGCGCATTATCCTGCCGCTGTCATATGACGCTCTGGCCTGTTAGTGGGTCCTGAAGACAGGAGTTGAGGACCACTGCACTACAGGCTGTCTGCAGAAAACTACGGGGGGGCATACAGGACCACTCACTCTGCACAAGGAGAGAGAACTGCAGAGGCCAGTCTTTGTCATGGGAAGTTCCTGCAAAAAAATTCACACTGGATTACTGTGGAGATTTGGAAGAAATACAAAAATCCCACCAAGATTCAAATAGCAAAACACGTGCCTGCTGTATTTAGACAATATTTGGCTTAAGCAAATATTGCCATCCCCCCCCCCCCCCCCCCCACCCACACACACACACACACACACACACACACACAAAAAAAAAAGCAAATAATACAAATACACAGGAGACATAAACTTATTAAAAGTGGAAGTGGCAGTCATCAAAAATAAATAAGGGTAGCTCCCCTCCCCCCATATTCTTTATATTCAGCTTGTTCAGTCTACAGCAGCTCCTGTATTACACGTGATGACATTGAGGGCCCGGGGAGGGAGCTATAAGACCCCCTAGAGTAAATGATATTTAATTCGATTTTATATATACTGTATACGCAGTTGGGAGGACTACTATTATTTATTTTTGCTTAAAGCACGGATTTGGGCCTAACCAGGGGAGGACTGGGCCAGGCACATTACCACTTAAAAGTTTATTAAAATCAAATAAGGGTAGCGTACAATATACTCACAAACGTAGCATATGAACAAGCATATAGGAAATGGGCACCGCTCGCTTCCAGGACACTTCTCTACTGCTGGATAGCGTGATGGCGTCCTCAAAACCTGATGTGGCTTACGCGTTTCGAGGGAGGACTCTCTTCCTCAGAGCCAAAATCGCCACTCAACTCTCTTGTTGTTTTCTTGTAGTGCCTTTTGGATACCCTTGGTCCTGAGGGGGGCAGCAAGTCCGCTCCATTTGTGTCATAAAACCGTCTAGAAGATTCACCTTCCTTCATACCACTCGAGTGCAGGAGACATTGTTGTTTTTAGGACTGGGCCAGGGGCAGGGGTCCTGTAAAAAAGGCTGCAGTGCTTCTGCCACAGACATGCCTAAAGGATTCCTGGTGAAGAGAAGTAAAAAGTCCACACAACTGACATAATGAGTGCGGGTTGAAGACAAGGACAGAGCGCAGTCCTCCCTCCCAAGCATGGTGTATTTTGTGTCTGGGCAGAGGCCGGTTCCATGCCCCACTGGAGACTCTCCTCCCCTTGCCAACCCCAACCGAGCTGTCCCAGCTCCCCCCAACCACCCCCTGCTGGCCAGGTTGGGCACCCGGTTTCAGCCAGTGAATATCGAGTACCTGGAGCAGGGCTTCAGCCTGGAATGGGGGTCAGGAGGAGGATGGGAAGAGGGAGAATGGGGGCCAAGTCGCTGCACCATGGGCCTCTGGTTTGTACTTGCCCCCCTGGGCCAAAAGTTACCAGTCTGCCCCTGGGCCTAACTATTTATTACATTTTAAAGCTGAATTCCATGTATGGCTATTTTTACAAAGTTACATTGGCCCAACTTGCACCACCGTTAAGTATGAATGTGCTATACCTGGCCAATCCCCTTGGAAGCTGGAAATCACTGTATTAGACATCACTATTTCGGTGATCGCCGCTAGCTTCTGGGTCCTGTGCCGAGCTGTTGCCGTGCTGCTTCATGAACACAGAAGGCCAATCACTTGTATTTAGTGGTAAATTAGGATATCATGTTGTGTTTTTGTGCCCCAAAATGTGTTTTTAATGAAATTTGAAATTTCATAAACATTAATCCAAATATGCAACATATAAAATTAGGACTGCCTGTTTTTTGCTGTATAGGTTCTCTGCTTTTAGAAAAAAAATCCTTCCACACCTTTGTGATATTTGTGAATTAGAAGAAAAATGATTTTGAGATAAAATAGAAAACATTTAAAAACTCATCCTGCCTGGGAATCTGACCTTCCCCTGTGCACACATATATGATCAGACCCCCAGGGCCCCCACTAAATTTCAGTTGCTGTTTCTTTTTTTTAATTGCTTAATGCTGTTTAACCTATCCTGGGATTCCACTGCTAGTTATTAAAACTGTCATGTCAATGGTATAATGCACTGTTATATTAAAGTGAATCTTCACCCTCCCGCACCACATTGATCTCGTCGTTAGTCTCCTCTTTTCTCAAAATCACAACTTTTATTTTATTAGAATATTTTTTTTAATTAATTAGAATAATTCTCCCCACACTTCCTAGGTTTTTTCCTAGAGCAGAATGATGTGTCACTTGTCTGTAGCCTCCTGAAATACCCACATCATGCATTCATGGAGGCTGCATGCATAAAGATGGTGGCAAAGGAACCGAAATGCAGCAGCAGCAGCTTGGCAGATCCCTACAGAACTCTTTTGGTTTGGATAAGTATTTTTTGTATTGTGGATTACCCAGCAAAAAAGGTAAGTGGAGGAAATGGGGAGGGGGGGGGGGAGTAATGGGAAGGGAGCAATGCCGGGTACTTTCACCCCTTTCCTGGCCGGGTCAATTTTCAGCTTCCAGTGCTGATTTTGAAAGACAGTTGGGCTATTATGCAACACTGCACCCATATGAAATTTTTATCAAATAGAGCTTTCTTTTGGTGGTATTTAATCACCACTGGGTTTTTTACTTTCTGCTACGGTAAATAAATGAAAAATAGACCAACAATTTTGAAAACAAAAATGAGAAATAAACTTGTTTTTCTTTATTTCTGTTATAAAATGTTGCAAATAAATAATCGTTTTTTCATAAATTTAGGCCAAACTGTATTCCACTACATTTCTTTGTTGAAAATAAACCAAATCAGTGTTTATTATTTAGTCTGTAGAAAAGTTATAGAGTCCAAAAACCATGGTGGTAATAGCAAGGTGTACCTAATAAAATAGCCAGTGATTGTATATCTGAAAATTGATCAATCCTGATGTTTTGACAGCCTAACTGGTGTCACGGGGATCAGGTACACTGACTGCCGACAGTATGTAAAAAAAAAAAAAAGAAAGTGTTTACAATTTTTTTCCTTTTTCAATGTTCTTTTTTAATTTCCATTTTTTATTTTTTTTTTCAATTTCTTTTTAACACACTAGAGCAGGGATTGCCAAACTACGGTCCTGCAGCTGTTGCAGAACTACATATCCCATGAGGCATTGTAAAACTCTGACATTCACAGAAATGACTAGGCATGATGGGAATTGTAGTTCCTGAACAACTGGAGGGCCATAGTTTGGGAATCTGCACTAGAGCAATACAGTGTTACAGTGTTAGTAACAATGTACTACTCTGGGGAAGTGATCGGGATTTTTTTTTCTTACACATTATGATTGCTTATAATTTTACAGAATGAAATCAATTAATTTCATTCACACAGGTCAGGCTGCTGTTTGCAGTCCGGTGCCCTGTGCGATTGTGTTCACTGGTTCAGGTGCAATTCAGGTGTGAACTTTTCCCTGAATTCGCACCTAAACTGGAACCAAAAACGCACAGGATCCTGTTCAAATTTGCTCCGCAGCCGCCCTGTCATGTGTGAACCGGCTCACATGTCATGCGAATTTGATGTGGTGTAAAGCGCATCCAATTATATATGTGAACCCAGTCTTAGTGTTTACTATTGTGGTTAGCTGTGATTGGTCACAGCTAATCACATGTTACAGATGGACTGGGATTAGCCCTGTGTGTACCATGTGATCACTGTGGCCAGTGTTGACATTTGTACACAATGAATGGCATGAATCAAAGCGAATCATCGGTTTTGGTAACGGCCAGTACACTGATCAGTCATCTGCTGTGTCCAGTGGATGACAGATTGCACGGCAGCGCGGCCTGTGGGGTGCACACGAGGCTCATTCCGGCCTGGAACGGTGATTGGTTAATGCGTATGTGTGAAAAAGTTAAAAAATTACCCCAGTAAAAAAGTGGTTAACCAGTTTCTGCCTGTTTTTTTTGGCGGTTGGGCAGGAGCTGGTTATCCACTTTTCCATTGGGGTAATTTTATACTTTTTCACACACATGTTAAAGTCTATATTGCTAGAAATTACTTTACACTTCCAAAAAAGTATGCATTTTCTAAAAGCAGAGACCCTGGAAAGTACCGTAATATAAAGAATAAAGACACTGATCCATCCTGTTCAACCTGAGTGAGTGTGTGTCTGTACAAGTATGTGTGTATGTGTGTTTATGTCACTTCAAGGAAAAATAAGATAAGCCCATACCACACTTACACCAGGAACAGTAAAACCTAAAACAATATGTCAAAATATATACAATTACCCTTAAAGTGCACATTCCTCACATATTACACCCGCTCCTGTAAAACACTAAAACAAACACTAAAAAGTCCAGGATTACACTAACAGTGCCTTAAAAAAGTATTCACACCCCTTGAAATTTTCCACACTTTGTCATGTTAAAATCAAAAACGTAAATGTATTTTATAGGGGTTTTATGTGAAAGACCAACACAAAGTGGCACATAATTGTGAAGTGGAAGGAAAATTATAAACTTTTCCCTGAATTCGCACCTAAACTGGAACCAAAAACGCACAGGATCCTGTTCAAATTTGCTCCGCAGCCGCCCTGTCATGTGTGAACCGGCTCACATGTCATGCGAATTTGATGTGGTGTAAAGCGCATCCAATTATATATGTGAACCCAGTCTTAGTGTTTACTATTGTGGTTAGCTGTGATTGGTCACAGCTAATCACATGTTACAGATGGACTGGGATTAGCCCTGTGTGTACCATGTGATCACTGTGGCCAGTGTTGACATTTGTACACAATGAATGGCATGAATCAAAGCGAATCATCGGTTTTGGTAACGGCCAGTACACTGATCAGTCATCTGCTGTGTCCAGTGGATGACAGATTGCACGGCAGCGCGGCCTGTGGGGTGCACACGAGGCTCATTCCGGCCTGGAACGGTGATTGGTTAATGCGTATGTGTGAAAAAGTTAAAAAATTACCCCAGTAAAAAAGTGGTTAACCAGTTTCTGCCTGTTTTTTTTGGCGGTTGGGCAGGAGCTGGTTATCCACTTTTCCATTGGGGTAATTTTATACTTTTTCACACACATGTTAAAGTCTATATTGCTAGAAATTACTTTACACTTCCAAAAAAGTATGCATTTTCTAAAAGCAGAGACCCTGGAAAGTACCGTAATATAAAGAATAAAGACACTGATCCATCCTGTTCAACCTGAGTGAGTGTGTGTCTGTACAAGTATGTGTGTATGTGTGTTTATGTCACTTCAAGGAAAAATAAGATAAGCCCATACCACACTTACACCAGGAACAGTAAAACCTAAAACAATATGTCAAAATATATACAATTACCCTTAAAGTGCACATTCCTCACATATTACACCCGCTCCTGTAAAACACTAAAACAAACACTAAAAAGTCCAGGATTACACTAACAGTGCCTTAAAAAAGTATTCACACCCCTTGAAATTTTCCACACTTTGTCATGTTAAAATCAAAAACGTAAATGTATTTTATTGGGGTTTTATGTGAAAGACCAACACAAAGTGGCACATAATTGTGAAGTGGAAGGAAAATTATAAATCGTTTTCACATTTTTTTTACAAATAAGTACCTGAAAACTGTGGCGTGCATTTGTATTCAGTCCACCTGGGTCCATAGTTTGTAGGACCACCTGTCACTGCAATTACAGCTGCCAGTCTTTTTGGGTATCTCTCTACCAGCTTTGCACATCTAGAAAGTGATATTTTTGCCCATTCTTCTTTGCAAAATAGATAAAGCTCTGTCAGATTGGATGGAGAGCATCTGTGATCAGCAATTTTCAATTGATATAAACAATTCCATTGTAGCTCTGGCTGTATGTTTAGGGTCACTGTCCTGCTGGAAGGTGAAACTCCACCCCAGTCTCAAGTTTGTTTTTTGAAGACTCTAGCAGGTTTTCTTCTAAGATTGCCCTGTATTTGACTCTATTCATCTTCCCATCAACTCTGGCCAGCTTCCCTCTCGCTGCAGAAGAAAAGCATCCCCACAACATGATGCTGCCACCACCATCTTTCATGGTGGTGATGGTGTGTTCAGGGTGATGTGCAGTGTTAGTTTTCTGCCACACATAATGTTTTGCTTTTAGGCCAAAAAGTTCAATTTTGATCTTGTGACGAGACCAATCTCGCCACTGGGCGTTGGAGAAGCCTGGTTGCTTGCCTCCTGCAATATGACTATGGACCTAGGGGCTTTTACCCCTTTAAGACTGTATTTGGGCATGGAAACGTGCCTGCGGTCGGTCAGAAAAGGACTTCCATCTAACTTTTTAACCCCTGGAGGGATTTCTATGATTTTTGGTTATGTTTGCATTTGAAGTATGCTGATTCTGAAAATGTAAGTTTTATTTGAATGTGATGCATATTTTAGAAGTTATGAAAATGTTGCTTTTGGACTGAGGGGGCTTTGCATTCACCTATTGTCGGGTGTGCTAAGTATTCCTGTTCCATTCTTACATGCTAATGACCTTGCATTGTTCTGGCCAGGTGGCTAGATAATTAGTTTAGTGTTATTTTGTGCCTGTTTACAAATCTATTTGCATATGCTAATGCAATGAGACTCACGTTACCTGATAGTGTATATAATGTGTTTGTGTGGATTTAATAAACAGTTCTAAGTCAGACCACTGCTTGAACCTCACACGGAGCCTTGTCTCGTTCTTGGGGGGATTCACTGTATGCTGTTGGAGACTGATTGCTAGGAGTGTAAGCTGATGTATGCTTTTCCTGTTCGTCTGCTAGCAGCTATTCGTGAGGTTCCAGATTGGAGTGCTATTTTGTATCCAGTTCGGGAATTTAGTGTCCTGCAAGTAGCTGTGCCTGTCTCTCAGAAAGGGGCATATCGCCTAAACGGATTTTAACCCCTTGTCTGCTGAAACGGTCCGTTACATTTGGTGGCAGCGGCGGGATCGTTCTCCCAGCCAGAAGGACAGCTACAGGAGGCACCATTCCGTGGATTTACAAGTTGGGGGCAACGCATGTCTCAGTACAGCGACCCTTAAAGCAACAGGATGGAACCAGCAGTGGAGTACAGATACTCTCTGAGAGAATATGACCGTATGGTGTGGTTACGGCTGAACTTCTTCGGACCCAATCCACTGGAGAGATCCAAGCGGTTCGTGAAGAACTTAGTGTTCAGGACTCTGCTAGACAGGGCAGAGAGAGAGGGCCAGCTGGCACGTTGGGAGGAACTCCAGCGGCAGGTACAGTTAAGGGAAGAGGAGAACCCAGTCTCCATTCCCCAGCGGCAGCCTGATTTATTGGGAATTGGAAGCCCAGTCTCCATTCTCCAGCGGCAGGCTGAGTTACAGGGGGCAGAGACAGTCGGTCCTGTCGCCCTGCAGCAGATTGATTTGTTGGGAATTGGGAGCTCAGTCTCCATCCCACAGCAGCAGAGTTTCCTGCAGGAAACAGAGAGCCCAGTCTCCTTTCCCCAGCAACAGGACACTGTATTGGGAGCAGAGACAGTCGGTCTCCCTCCCTAGGGGCTGGAAGTATATTTTGGAGAGGAGCTTGTTACCCCCTCTCCCCATTGGCAGAGTGATATCCAGGGAATTGGGAGCGCAGTCTCCATCCCTCAGCGGCAGATTGAGTTACAGGGGGCAGACACAGTTGGTCCTGTCCCCCAGCGGCAGATTGAGCTATTGGAAATTGGGAGCCCAGTCTCCATCCCACAGCAGCAGCTTAACGTACCAGGGGGAGACAGTAAGCCCCCAACAGTGCAGATGGGACCGTGGTCTCTGCACTCACAGCACAGGGGGTAGGGACAGTCAGTCCTGACCCCCAGCAACAGGGCTGTTTAGCCAAAGGGGAGACAGTCGGTCTCCCCCTCCAACAACCCGTCTCCAACCAGGCTACTTCTGTGGTAGCGCTGGCACCAGGGCAGAGTACCGCTGGTCTCTGCCCACTCAGCAACCCACCAAGGCAGTCTGCCAGTCTCTCACACAGCCAAAGTGAGGCACCTGGACATGGACAAATTTCTCTTCTACCCAGGTGTAGCAACCAGTTATTTTGGGTGGGCTGTACTGCTGTCTCTGTTTTGTGGGTGATCTGCTGGACTAACAAGGGCACTGACCGGCAGAAGGTCAGATACCCTGTTAGTCTGTTTGGAAAAGGGGAGAAATGTGACGAGACCAATCTCGCCACTGGGCGTTGGAGAAGCCTGGTTGCTTGCCTCCTGCAATATGACTATGGACCTAGGGGCTTTTACCCCTTTAAGACTGTATTTGGGCATGGAAACGTGCCTGCGGTCGGTCAGAAAAGGACTTCCATCTAACTTTTTAACCCCTGGAGGGATTTCTATGATTTTTGGTTATGTTTGCATTTGAAGTATGCTGATTCTGAAAATGTAAGTTTTATTTGAATGTGATGCATATTTTAGAAGTTATGAAAATGTTGCTTTTGGTCTGAGGTGGCTTTGCATTCACCTATTGTCGGGTGTGCTAAGTATTCCTGTTCCATTCTTACATGCTAATGACCTTGCATTGTTCTGGCCAGGTGGCTAGATAATTAGTTTAGTGTTATTTTGTGCCTGTTTACAAATCTATCTGCATATGCTAATGCAATGAGACTCACATTACCTGATAGTGTATATAATGTGTTTGTGTGGATTTAATAAACAGTTCTAAGTCAGACCACTGCTTGAACCTCACACAGAGCCTTGTCTCGTTCTTGGGGGGATTCACTGTATGCTGTTGGAGACTGATTGCTAGGAGTGTAAGCTGATGTATGCTTTTCCTGTTCCTCTGCTAGCAGCTATTCGTGAGGTTCCAGATTGGAGTGCTATTTTGCATACAGTTCGGGAGTTTAGTGTCCTGCAAGTAGCTGTGACTGTCTCTCAGGAAGGGGCATATCGCCTAAACGGATTTTAACCCCTTGTCTGCTGAAACGGTCCGTTACAGATCTCATCTGACCAGAGCACCTTTTTCCGCATGTTTACTGTGTCCCCCACATGGTTTCTCGCAAACTTCAAACGGGACTTATGGCTTTCTTTCAACAATGGCTTTCTTCTTGCCACTCTTCCATAAAGGCCAGGCTTGTGGAATGCATAACTAATAGTTGTCCTGTGGACAGATTCTCCCACCTGAACTGTGGATCTCTCCAACTCCACCAGAGTTACCATGGGCCTCTTGGCTGCTTCTCTGATTAATGCTCTCCTTGCCCAGTCTCTCAGTTTAGGTGGACGGCCATGTCTTGGTAGGTTTGCAGTTGTGCCATACTCTTTCTATTTTTGGATAACAGATTAAACAGTGCTCCGTGAGATTTTCAAAGCTTGAGATATTTTTTATAACCTAACCCTGCTTTAAACTTCTCCACAACTTTATCCCTGACCTGCCTGGTGTGTTCCTTGGCCTTCATGATGCTGTTTGTTCATTAAGGTTCTTTACAAACCTTTGAGGGCTTCACAGAACAGCTGTATATATACTGAGATTATATTACACACATTGGTTCCACTAGATTTTAGTTAAGAGTTCCAGAGAACTGGTAGACATTGATCAGACCGGATTCATGCCGGGCAAGTCCACGGACACCAAACTTCAACGCTTGTTTACACATTTACAGGTGTCCCATGCCTCTGTTGGCACTAGAGCGGTGGTGTCTCTGGACATTGCCAAGGCCTTCGACACGGTGGATTGGGTGTACATGGGGGTGGTGCTGAGGCACATGGGGTTTGGTCCTAAATTTTGTAAATGGATTTTCCTCTTGTATTCTTCCCCGCGTATGGCGTTGAAGATTGGATCGACCCTGTCTCCCTTTTTTGCGGTAGGTAGGGGGACTAGGCAGGGCTGCCCTCTTTCACCCTTTCTGTTCTCCCTGATGATAGAGCCCCTGGCTATTGCCTTGCGTGCGTCTCCAGAGGTGGGGGCGCTGGAAGTGGGCTCCATTAAAGAGTGCCTGGCGCTTTATGCGGATGATATGCTTTTATTTTTGAAGGATCCCAATGCTTCCCTGCGGGCGGTCTTCACTATCCTAGACACTTTTGCAAAATTCTCCGGCCTAAGGGTTAATTGGGATAAATCCACCATGCTCCCTATTGATCCTGGCGCTATTGCTACAGCTGATGGAGCGTTGCCATTGAAATGGGTGACTGAGTTCACCTACCTGGGAGTCAGGGTGTCGGCGAGGGTGGCGGATTATCTCAATCTAAATCTTCACCCATTGCTGGAGGTCTTTAAACGCAGGGCAGAGGTGTGGCGCGACTTGCCTTTGTCGGTTCTGGGGCGCATTAATTTGGTGAAGATGAAACTTCTCCCTGTCTTTCTGTATTTCCTTAGAAATTCATTCTTTCGCCGCGTTCATGGCCTGATAGGTTCCTTTATCTGGGGTACCTCCCCTCCTAGAATTGGTATGCAGGTGTTACAGGAGCCCTGGGGTCAGGGGGGACTGGCTTTACCTGATCTTTATAAATATTTCCTGGCCGGGCAGGGAGTGGTGGCACGTCGCTGGCTTACGGGGGACGATGGGGATTCTGCCACGGTGCTGGAGGCGGCTGTTTTGGGCTCCTAGGAGAGTCTTCGTCTTTTGCTGCATCGGGGGTCCAAGGCTAAATTTAGGCTGACAGGAATGATGCGTTCCACCATCAAAGCCTGGGACCATATGCGGGTGCTGGTGGAGCCAGGAGCAACTGGTGTATCCCCGGCCTCCCCACTGTGGTGGAACCCCAAGTTTCCTCATTTTGCCTCGATCCCTGATCCTGCCATCTGGGCTGTTAAAGGGGTGAAGTTGCTAGGGGATATTGTCTCTGGTGGGGAGCTGTGCACCTTTGATGCCCTGAAGGCGCGTTATGATCTTCCAAATCAATATTTTTTTCGCTATCTCCAACTCCGCCACGCATTTGTGGCGCAGTTTGGTTCCCCCCGAGTTGTAATTAAAGCTTCAACTCTTGAAACGGCGATACAGGCGGCGGATATGCGGAAGCCCCTCTCGGAGTTGTATAAGGAATTGTTTGCTATCACTCCGCTAGCTGTACGTAGGTGTAGGGAACGCTGGGTTGAGGAGGTGCCTGACCTGGATGATGATGACTGGGACGATATGTGGAGTTCCCCCTTCGCCTACCTAGTTTCTGCGAGGGACCGCCTGATTCACTTTATATTTTTACATCGGATTTATTACACGCCGGCGAGGCTGGCACGCTTCGGCGGAGTGCTGGCGTTGCTCGCATTCTCCGGCGGACTTCAGCCACATCTTCTGGAGGTGCCCGGTGGTTAAGGACTATTGGGCATCCGTGTTGGCTTGCATCGTGGAGGTGGTTAAGATCCCGGTCCCCAATTCCATGGAGGTCTGTCTCTTGGGGTTGGTGGATGGCTTGGCCCCCGCGAGGGTCGTTCGTACTCTGGTCAGTTTGCTTCTTTTCTATGCTCGCAAGGCCCTGCTCTTACACTGGAAAAGCCCCTTAGCTCCCTCGATCCTCTTTTGGAAGGGTTTGGTTAACAAAGTGACTCCGCTCTATAAGGCTACGTATATCAGTAGGGGATGTCCTCGCAAATTTGATAAAGTGTGGAAAACATGGATAGACTCTCCAGCCTCGACCTCCGTTGAGCAGCCTTAGAGTTTTGTGTGATGCTGTTCGGGGTTACCTGGGGGGGGGGGGGGAGGTCACGCCCGTTGGTGATATTCTCATGCTCATTGAGTGCTAGCTGAATATGTAGCTGTCTCTCTGATTTTTGAATAAGGCATGAGGTTGCTGAATACGGTTTCTGTGCTAGACTAATCTCTATGTTCTATGACCTTGCTCCTTTGTTTTCTGGGACAGAATTGAGGGGTATCTATATTACTGCTGGAAGCTTTGTTTTTGCGCTGGACGTGCTGGGTGGAGCCTCGGGTGGGGGGGTGGGTGGGGGGTGGTATGGGGGGGTTTGACCTGTTGTCATTGTTTGTGAATGTTGCCCTGCGTGGCATAGTGTTGTCTGTTATTATGTGCAAAATTTCACTAAATACAAATTTTCAAAAAAAAAAAAAAAGAATACCAGAGAAAAGAGGGCTGAATACAAATGCACACCACACTTTTCAGATGATTATTTGTAAAAAAAAAATGAAATTTTTTTTATCATTTTCCTTCCACTTCACAATTACAGTATGTGCCACTTTATGTTGGTCTATCACATAAAATCCCAATAAAATACATTTACATTTTTGGTTTTGACATGACAACATGTGGAAAATTTCAAGGGGTATGAATACTTTTTCAAGGCCACTGTATATAGCGGATTGATTGTCTTCTTCTTCTCGTTGGTATTTTTTAGCCTTCCTAAAGGATGAGTTCTGCCATGCTCTTGCCTGGATCTTACCAGCGGGACTGTTGCATGATATTTTCAAGATAATTTATTAAACACATATTTTCAGGATGCGTGGGTGTATGTCATCTGGTCCAGGTGCTTTAGCCACCTTTATTCTATCTAAATATTTATGGACCATATCACTTTTGAGCCATTGTGGATCATTTGGGTGTCAGAGAAACCTTCAGCTGCAGACTGGTCATCACATGACAAGCACCACATGACTTCCACATGACTTCCTGGCTGCCTATAAAAGCTGAGCAAGTGCTCAGAGGAATTGCTGGTTTGTCTTTCAGCTTCCTGTACCTGAGTTCCTGTTTCCTGTGTGATCATTTACCTGCTGTGACCCGGATGGACCCTGACCTACTCTGCTCTTCTCCTGGACCCAACCTTGGCTTGTTTTGCGGACTTTGCTTTTGCTTACCTTTTGTTTGACCCTCTGCCTGCGACCCGGATTTACCTTCAGTCTCCTGTGCCTTGACCTTCTGCTTGTGACCTAGTCTTGTCTCCTATCTCCAGTGCCTTGACCCTCAGCCTGTGACCTGGATTGTCTGCTTACCTGTGTTTGACCCTCAGCCTGCTCCGGACTTATTCTGCTGGATCCTGATCAGTCTCTGCTTCAGTTCTACAGGACCTCCACACAAGCTCTACCTGCCTGCTGGTAGCTTTTGCCTCTTTGTGCCATCCACCCTCTGTATCACCTCCAGAGGGGCGGAGTGCGCTTAGTGGCAACAGCGAACCGCTCTCGGCATCTCGGCCTCGGTGAGTACCTCTATTCTGATAGTACAAACCAGCCATGTCAGAGGCCGACAGAGCGCGTTCTCCTCTTGAGATCCTGTGCCAGCAGGTCACAACCCTCACTGATGCAGTCCAGAAACTGCAGGAAGGCTATGCCCAGATTGACGGTCGTCTCCAGCAGCTTTCAGGGTCACCTGCATCAACAGCCGCAGCCCCTGCGCCCACCAGCAGAGCGTCCTCTTCTCAAGCTGCATCAAGCCCCACAGTGATCATGGCTACCCCTGAGCCCAGGGTTCCCACACCGGAGCGTTTTTCAGGCGATCGCAAAAATTTCCGGGCCTTCAAAAATGCCTGCTCCTTGTACTTAGCCCTTCAGCCCAGGACCTTTTCGTCCGAAGTAGTTAAGGTGGGATTTGTCATCTCCCTGTTGACCGAAGAGTTGCAGGCCTGGGCCCACAGCCTGATGGAACAGAGGAGCTCTCTTCTGAATTCTTTGGACCTTTTCTTTGAAAGTATGTCTCAACTATATGACGACCCTCAACGCACCGCTACTGCAGAAGCCGTGCTACACTCCCTGTCTCAAGCAAAGAGACCAGTGGAGGACTACACTGCTGAATTTCGAAAATGGTCAGCTGACACAGGGTGGAACGAACCCGCTCTTAAATACCAGTACCGCCAGGGGCTATCAGAAGCTTTGAAAGATGAGTTGGCCAGGATTGAAACCCCTGCCAGTTGGATGCTCCCTAAACCTTCTCCCGTTCACCCATCCTTTCCAGTGACTCCTGTCACCTCTGCTCCAGAGGCTGAGCCCATGCAGCTTGGATTGGTCCATGCTCCTCTTACCCCTGAAGAGAAGCAACGACGGCGACAGGCCAATCTCTGTCTGTACTGTGGGGGAACTGGACATTTTCTGCGTACCTGCCCCGTGAGACCCAGTAAGTCACGCTCGCAGTTTTTCATTAACTTTCAAAACCCTGGTTTATCCCAGACTTATGTCACCCTCTCTGTCTCCTTACAGCTAATGGAAAAGGAAGTTCATGTACCAGCAATTATTGATTCCTGAGCCTGTAGTTGTTTTCTAGACACTTCACTGGCCCAAAAACTACACATTCCACTGCAAACCAAAGAACAAGGCCTCCAAGTCTACCTGGCTGATGGGTCTCTCCCTCACTCTGGATTTGTCACACAACAGACAAGGCCCATCCTTGTCACCACGGACTCCGGCCACCAGGAGCTTCTAAGCTTTGACATCATCTTCTCCCCCATGTTCCCCATCATTTTGGGGCTCCCCTGGCTACAGGCACATGAACCTGACATCATTTGGAACAAGAAGAAAGTCTCCTTCTCCTCTCCCTACTGTTCCCAGCATTGCCTTCCTCCAGCTCCAGCCACCTGTTTAACCGTAGCACCTACACCTGACAATCTCCAGCACGTCCCTCCGGTATATCTTGAATTTAGAGATGTCTTTGATAAACAAAAAGCTGATTGCCTACCACCTCATCGGTCTTACGACTGCCCCATTGATTTGCTACCTGGTTCCGAAATACCCTTTGGCCGCATCTTTCCACTATCAGAGACTGAACTAGCGGCTCTTAAGACGTATATTGATGAGAACTTGGATAAGGGTTTCATTCGTCCATCATCTTCACCTGCCGGAGCCGGCATCTTCTTTGTGGAAAAGAAAGATGGTTCCCTAAGACCATGCATAGACTATAGAGAACTGAACAAAATAACGATAAAAAATCGCTATCCTCTTCCACTTATCCCAGAGTTGTTTCAGCGTTTCCGGTCTGCCCGAATTTTCTCTAAGTTGGATCTGCGAGGTGCCTATAACCTCATCCGAATCAGGCCTGGAGACGAATGGAAGACTGCCTTCAGGTCCAGGTTTGGACATTATGAATATTTGGTAATGCCCTTTGGGTTGTGTAATGCCCCGGCCACATTTCAGCACCTGGTAAACGACATTTTTCGAGAATATCTGGACAATTTCCTAGTTGTTTACCTGGACGACATTCTTATTTTTTCTGCCACCATTGAGCTACACTGGGTTCATGTAAAGACAGTCCTTGCAATTCTCAGGAGACACAAATTGTACCTTAAAGCAGAGAAATGTGAATTCGAAAAATCTGTTGTGCAATTCCTAGGCTTTATCATTTCTACCAACAGGGTCGCAATGGATCCACAAAAGGTCAAGGCAATTCAGGAGTGGCCGGCTCCAGTAGACAAAAAGGGGGTACAGCGGTTTATCGGATTCGCTAATTTTTACCGGAGGTTTATCGTTGGCTTCTCATCCATTGTTGCACCCATCACCCAACTAACCCGCCAACACACTCGTTTTCAGTGGTCCCAAGAGGCCCAGGAAGCTTTTACCAAGCTCAAAGCCCTGTTCACCTCTGCACCAATCCTACGGCATCCGGATCCAGCCCTTCCATTTGTGTTGGAGGTAGACGCCTCGGAAACTGCCACTGGAGCCATCCTCTCCCAGAGACAGGGCCCCAAGGCTCTCCTCCATCCTGTAGCTTTTGCATCTCGGAAACTAAGTTCCCCGGAAAGGAATTATGATGTGGGAGACCGGGAGCTGTTGGCCATCAAGTTCGCTCTGGAGGAGTGGAGATATCTGTTGGAGGGTGCTTCCCATTCCATCATGATCTTCACCGATCATAAAAACCTAGAATACCTCAGGACAGCCAAACGCTTAAGACCCAGGCAAGCCCAGTGGGCCCTCTTCTTTTCTAGGTTCAACTTTCATATCGCTTATAGACCTGGCCTCAAGAATGGGAAAGCAGACGCACTCTCCTGGATGTTCCCTGAATCTCCCCAGTCAACGGAACCTAGCACCATCTTATCTCCACAAAACTTCCTTCTGCTCACACACACTGATCTTATGACCACCATCAAGTTGGCATCCAGCCATTGTACTGACCCAGAAATATCCTCCTTGGAGAAACGAGATGACTTGTTCTGGTCCCAAGGAAGAATTTTTATCCCACCGGAGGCTAGACCCATGACGTTAAAGTTGCTTCATGACCATAAACTGGCTGGTCACTTTGGGACTCAAAAGACGTTAGAATTGGTTGCCCGTTCTTTTTGGTGGCCTGGTTGGAGGCAGGACTGTAAAAAGTATGTCCTCTCTTGTATTTCTTGCCAGCGCAGTAAAGTGGCTAACACCAAATCTTGGGGATTACTTAGACCTTTACCCATTTCAGAACGCCCATGGGCTGAAGTTTCTATGGACTTCATTGTTGATCTTCCTCCCTCGGAAGGTTTCACCTCCATTCTGGTTGTTGTCGACCGCCTTTCCAAAATGGCACACTTCTTGCCCATGGTGGGCACCCCCTCTGCTTTGGAGACAGCTAACATTTTTATCAAAGAAATAATAAGGCTACATGGAGTACCCGACAGTGTTGTTTCTGACAGAGGGGTTCAATTCACCTCCAAATTTTGGAAAGAACTTTGTAAAGCACTACAAATGTCTGTCTCTCCTGCGTATCACCCTCAAAGCAATGGCCAGACAGAGAGAACGAACCAAACTCTGGAGCAGTATATCCGCTGTTTCTCTTCTGGCTCCCAGGATGACTGGTCCTCTCTGCTACCCTACGCGGAGTTTGCGTATAATAATTCAGTTCATTCAGCCACCAACCAAACGCCCTTCTGGTCTAACTTTGGGTTTCACCCTTCTTTCCTTCCAAACGCTACCCCTGAATTATCTGTTCCTGCTGTCCAAGATCGCATAGCCTCCATCCAACAGAACTTTCAAAGGATTCAGTAAACCATGCAAAAGGCCCAGGATGACTATAAGAAGTACTACAACAGGGGAAGGAAGAGAACCCGGTTTTCAAGGTCGGTGAGGAAGTTTGGTTATCTTCAGCTAACCTCAGATTACCTTTTCCCTCACGGAAGTTGGGCCCAAAGTTCATAGGGCCGTTCAAAATCAAGAGGATGGTTAACCCTGTGGCCTTTGAATTGGCCTTACCCAGCTCTTACAGGATTCATTCTGTTTTTCATGCATCCTTACTAAAACCAGTGATTCCTAGCCCCTTCCCGGGAAGAGAGGATCCGCCTCCTCCACCGATCCAGGTGGATGGAAAAAATGAATTTGAGGTTGAAGCCATACTGAACTGCAGGAAGAGGGGTAGACTTCTCCAATACCTAATCAAGTGGAAGGGGTACCCACCTGAAAACAACTCTTGGGAACCCTCAAGAAACATACACGCCCCTCACTTGATCCAAGCTTTTCATGTGAATCACCCGGAGTTGATGTCCAGTTTGGGCGTCCAGAGGTCACCCCTCGGGGGGGGGGGCACTATCAGAGAAACCTTCAGCTGCAGACTGGTCATCACATGACAAGCACCACATGACTTCCACATGACTTCCTGGCTGCCTATAAAAGCTGAGCAAGTGCTCAGAGGAATTGCTGGTTTGTCTTTCAGCTTCCTGTACCTGAGTTCCTGTTTCCTGTGTGATCATTTACCTGCTGTGACTCGGATTGACCCTGACCTACTCTGCTCTTCTCCTGGACCCGACCTTGGCTTGTTTTGCGGACTTTGCTTTTGCTTACCTGTGTTTGACCCTCTGCCTGCGACCCGGATTTACCTTCAGTCTCCTGTGCCTTGACCTTCTGCTTGTGACCTAGTCTTGTCTCCTATCTCCAGTGCCTTGACCCTCAGCCTGTGACCTGGATTGTCTGCTTACCCGTGTTTGACCCTCAGCCTGCTCCGGACTTCTTCTGCTGGATCCTGATCAGTCTCTGCTTCAGTTCTACAGGACCTCCACACAAGCTCTACCTGCCTGCTGGTAGCTTGTGCCTCTTTGTGCCATCCACCCTCTGTATCACCTCCAGAGGGGCGGAGTGCGCTTAGTCACAACAGCGAACCGCTCTCGGCATCTCGGCCTCGGTGAGTACCTCTATTCTGATATTGGGGCTGTGTCCATACCGTCCTCATTATGGTCATGAGCTCCCCCATGCTCCCTTGTATACACAGAGCTGAAGAAAGTAATAGATTTGCCTTCTCTTTGTTCCCAGTCACCCACTTCAGGTTATTATGTAAAGGGCCTACATGCTCAGACCTGACCTTTTTACTATTAGTATATCTGAAGACTTTTTTGAGGTTTTTCCTTCTATCTTTTGCAATCTGTCTTTCATTTTAAATTTTTGCGTCCTCAATTTCCTTTTTACATATTCTGTTATTTTCTTTGTAACAATTAAACAATGATAGTGTTCCTTCTTTCTTAAATTTTCTAAAAGCACTTTTCTTATTATTTATAGCTTTTTTAACTTTGGCCGGGAGCTACATATGTTTTATTTGTATTATAAAACAGGTGTATATCATCATAACGTGTCAAGAATAATATCCACAAGCAGCGCTAAATCATGGCATATAGATAATCATGACTTAAAAGTCCAGATATAAGTTCATAGGGATAGTAGTAGACAGGTTTCTTGTGTAGTCACAAAGGGGTTAATCACCAGTGCTGGAGCCAGAAAAATTGCTTCTGGCTCCAGCACTGGTGATTAACCCCTTTGTGACTACACAAGAAACCTGTCTACTACTATCCCTATGAACTTATATCTGAACTTTTAAGTCATGATTATCTACAGTAATGCCATGATTTAGCGCTGCTTGTGGATATTATTCTTGACACGTTAAGATGATATACACCTGTTTTATAATTAAGTTTTATGTTTAGGCAGCAGCTTTTTCTTATTCTTATTTTAATTACTATTGAAACTATTGAATCATTTGTTCATTAATGATTACCTAAGCGCTGGGTGATTGAGATCGGTGTATGGTCACTTATAACTCGGTCCTCTTTTTTTAGGTTTTATTTGTAGCCTTTTTAAACCTTTTGCCCATGGGATTATACTTTGCGGTGAGTTCACATACAGTTTCTTTGAAGAATTCACATTTCTGTTCTGTGTTCATCGATGTCAATATTCCCTCCCAGTCTAAGTCCTGGAGAGCAGGCCTCATCCTTGGAAAATTTGCTCTCTTAAAGTTAAGTGCTTTTATATTTCCTGTATGCGTTTGTTGCTTACAGCTAACATTAAATTAAATCATATTATGGTCACTGCAACCCAGATGTTCTTTTATATGAACATTATTAATAAGCTCTGCAAGGTTTGAGATCACCAGGTCCAACAGAGCATAATTTCTAGTGGGGGCCTCAATAAACTGCACCCTAAAATTTTTGTGTAATAGGTTTATATATTTTTGCCCTTTAACTGTTCCAGCAGTGCCATTACTCCAGTCAATGTCTGGATAGTTTAAATCCTCCATTATTATCACTGTCCCAGCCCTTGCAGCCCTTTCACAGGTAAGGCAAATATTTTCCTACTATGTATCATACAGTATATATTTTCTCTCTCTATATAAATTTTGATGGAAGGGGCTCAGGGAGTGCTCATAGTCCACGGATTAGGAGGTGTAATATTTGCCTTATTCCAGGCACTGGAACCCCACACTAAGGCGCTGGGTATAGCACATACTTACTTAGCTAGGTTCACACGATGCATATCAGGAATGTGCGCAAAACTGCACACTTTCCTGACACACATATAAATATGCTGCCCTTTAGCAGTGCCATTAAGGGCTGGTTCACATATGTGCTGTGTGTTTTTTGTGCGTTGTGTTTTAGATGTTTTGTACATGTGTTTTTAGTTGCGCTAGCCTTGAATTGTATGTAATATATGTTTTGATGAAAGTGCATCAAAGATGCAGCAGGCAGGACTTTGACGCACTTTCAACTAAACACACACATATTAAAGTTCAATAGTAGTATGCCATTAAACGCGCATAAAAATTGTGCTGTGCAAAAAACTTACTGAACGCATGTGAACCAGATCTAAGGGGCTACTCAAACTAGATGCTTTAGTGCAGACCCCCATGCAAGTCTGTGTCTTCCTGGCATGGGAATGGACAGGTGTTGTACATGCGGCTGCACAGGTGCAGGTCCCTGAACTCATACAGGGTGTAATGGGGACCCACACTCGCCTGTATGTCACATTAGGACACAGTGGCTGTGCCCGTGCAGTTGCATGTCCCAATAGAAATAAATGGGGCGCCAGCAGTGGGATGCACCCAACATATGTACATCCCCATGTACTCAGACATGGACCTGCACGGGGCTCACAGTGAATGGACCCCACCTCAAGGCATCTGCTAACATATGTGTTTTTGCATGCTCCAAACAAGGTTACCAACACCCCTCAGCATTTTTTACTGACAAATCATTGGGAATTTACTGACGGCGCACATGTTTTACTGACAAACTGAAAAAATAACAGAACTCCTATTAAAATAAAAACAGTCGATATTAAAGCTGCATTTACAGCAGGGTGATTTGAATCTTGAGCAGAATTGCCACAATTTCAAAACGCTCTGCTAAAATAACAAATCGCACAATGCGAATTTCAGAAGCCATTCATTTTAATGGCACCTAAAAACACAGTGCGGTTCTGACACGATTCTCAAGCCATAAATCAGTCAACCGGTTCCCCAAAAAATAATTTAGGAGCTTCTTTCAGGCAACAAGCTTTGCGCAATGCAGTTTGCCACGATTGCAGCGTGATTGATCGCACGACAATTGTGGCAGAACCGCACTACATTTTTAGGTGCCATGAACCACTTGACTTCCGAAAGATTTATACCCCTTCATAACCGGCCCATTTTTTTGCAATACCGCACTGCATTACAACGCTGTACCAAAATAAAATTTATGCCCTTTTTTTCCCCACAAATAGAGCTTTCTTTTGGTGGTATTTGATCACCCCTGCAGTTTTTTATTTTTTGCGCTATAAACAAAAAAAGACTGTCAATTTTGAAAAACAAAACCAAAATGTTTTACTTTCTGCTCTAAAACACATCCAATAAAAAATATGGAAAAAATCGAATTTCTTCATTAATTTAGGCCAATGTGTATTCTGGTAAACAAAATCCCAAAAAGCTTATATTGATTGGTTTGCCCAAAAGTTATAGCATCTACAAACTATGGGATATATTTATGGAATTCTTATTTATTTTAAATTTTCTACTTGTAATGGTAGCAATCAGCGCCTTATAGTCGGATTGCGATATTGCGGCGGACAAATCGGACACTAACTGACACTTTTTGGGGACCAGTGACACTAATACATTGATCAGTGCTAAAAATATGCATTGTCACTGTACTAATGACACTGGCTGGGAAGGGGTTAACATCAGGGTGATCAAAGGGTTAACTGTGTGCCTAACAATGTGCTTTCTCACTGTAGGGGAAGGCAGAGATTTGTGTTCCTGCTTTGCAGAGACAAAGGATCAATGCCTTACCTACTAACAGAACAGCAATCTGCCTTGTTTACATAGGCAAATCGCTGTTCTGGCTCTCTGCCTAATGATTGGCGGGTGCCAGCGGACATCAAATCCGTGGTACCCCCAGATCAGCTTTCGTTGTATCTAATCACAATGTGAGCAAGTCACCGGTGGCATGCGTGCGCCATGCCCCAGACCCAAAAGTGCAGGATCATGTGCTAGGTACGTGATCCTGAGCCGGAGAGTTGCCTTGCTCCCGTATATATATATATACACAGTATATGATCAGTAAGCGGTTAAAATTAATGGCATCTAAAATTCGCGTTGGGCAATTTGTCATTTTAGCAGAGCGTTTTGAAATCAAAACACCCAGGTGTGAATGCAGCCTTACACAGCGTACACAGGATATGGAAACACTGACAATGCGCATAACATGTGATTTGCCCGGTGTACACTTTTAAAAGTCAATCTAGCATGAAAAATGATTAGCCCCTGATAATTACAGACAGTTGTAAAAGTCACTGATTTTATTAAGCTGTCAGTAAATTTACTGATGGTTAGCAACCCTGGCGCCGCACCGTATGGTAGTGTAGTGCAATTTTGGAAAAGGATCAGGGACTTTTTTTGCACATTGAAATGAACGGTTTACACACACGCACAATGCACTGAAACACATATGTGCACGTCACCGCCATAGCACCCCTAGGGTGAACCTAGCCTTACATCCTGCCAAGCTGGACCAATAAACCTATGCAATAGAGATCATAACCAGAGTCCAGCTTTGAGCTGGGATATGATGGTAGCTGTTTAGCTGTGATGGTAGCTGATCAGCTGTGATGGTAGCTGATCGGCTGTGATGGTAGCTGATTGGCTGTGATGGTAGCTGATTGGCTGTGATGGTAGCTGATTGGCTGTGATGGTAGCTGATTGGCTGTGATGGTAGCTGATTGGCTGCAATGGTAGATGATTGGCTGCAATGGTAGATGATCGGCTGCAATGGTAGCTGATTGGCTGTGATGGTAGCTGACCGGCTTTGATGGTAGCTCTTAATGAATAGAGTCAGTGATCCATTGACCAGGGAGCATTGATAGTTTCAAGAAACTATTAGATGGGCACCTTAATGACCACAACATAAAGGGGTATACAATGTACTATTGACAGCACACACACACACACACTCATAGGTTGAACTAGATGGACTGGTGTCTTTTTTAAACCTCACTATGTAACTATGTACTACTTCAGTTTGTGAATTAATGGGAAGCTCAGTACATAGCTTGGTCCATAGCTGCACCGGCTTTAGATATACATGTTCAGGGTTTGCTCCCCCAATTTTTTGCTTGTTTATTATGTATTCGGTCTGACCAGACTTCTGTGGTTGAGCATCCCACCCCCCACACACACCTGTACTCTATCAGAGTCCACCATCAAGTAGATACAGGAGGAGTCCTTTGTAGTGCATTAGCACATCCATCCCAGCAAGGAGTGTTGTCTCCAAGGGTTGGAGAGGCCGGATTCACCCCTTTTCTATGGATAGTGTAGGACCCACTGATAATGGGGTACTTTGACGCAGTGGTGGGCTTGAGCACGATATGGCCATATGGTGGGACTAAACCCCCATTTTTATTTATGGATTGTCTCCATATTTAATAGTCATTTATTTTGCATGGTTGCGCTATTCTTTTTTAATAGTAGATGATCGGCTGTGATGGTAGATGATTGGCTGTAATGGTAGATGATCAGTTGTCATAGTAGATGATCGGCTGTGATGGTATCTGATCAGTTGTCATAGTAGATGATCGACTGTGATGGTATCTGATTGTATTAATGGTAGCTGATCAGTTGTGATGGTAGATGATCAGTTGTCATAGTAGATGATCGGCTGTGATGATAGATGATCAGTTGTAATGGTAGATGATCGGCTGTGATGGTAGATGATCGGCTGTAATGGTAGATGATCGGCTGTGATGGTATCTGATCGTAATTAATGGTAGCTGATCAGTTGCGATGGTAGATGATCAGTTGTCATAGTAGATGATCGGCTGTGATGATAGATGATCAGTTGTAATAGTAGATGATCGACTGTGATGGTAGATGATCAGTTGTAATAGTAGATGATCGGCTGTGATGGTAGATGATCGGCTGTGATGGTAGATGATCGGCTGTGATGGTAGATGATCGGCTGTGATGGTAGATGATCGGCTGTAATGGTAGATGATCGGCTGTAATGGTAGATGATCGGCTGTGATGGTAGATGATCGGCTGTGATGGTAGATGATCGGCTGTAATGGTAGATGATCGGCTGTGATGGTAGATGATCGGCTGTGATGGTAGATGATCAGTTGTAATAGAAGATGATCGGCTGTGATGGTAGATGATCGGCTGTGATGGTAGATGACCGGCTGTGATGGTAGATGATCGGCTGTAATGGTAGATGATCGGCTGTGATGGTAGATGATCGGCTGTGATGGTAGATGATCAGCTGTGATGGTAGATGATCGGCTGTAAAGGTAGATGATCGGCTGTGATGGTAGATGACCGGCTGTGATGGTAGATGATCAGCTGTGATGGTAGATGATCGGCTGTGATGGTAGATGATCGGCTGTGATGGTAGATGATCGGCTGTGATGGTAGATGATCGGCTGTGATGGTAGATGATCGGCTGTGATGGTAGATGATCGGCTGTGATGGTAGATGATCGGCTGTAATGGTAGATGATCGGCTGTGATGGTAGATGATCGGCTGTGATGGTAGATGATCAGTTGTAATAGTAGATGATCGCCTGTAATGGTAGATGATCGGCTGTGATGGTAGATGATCGGCTGTGATGGTAGATGATCAGTTGTAATAGTAGATGATCGCCTGTAATGGTAGATGATCGGCTGTGATAGTAGATGATCGGCTGTGATGGTAGGTGATCGGCTGTGATGGTAGGTGATCGGCTGTGATGGTAGATGATCGGCTGTAATGGTAGATGATCGGCTGTGATGGTAGATGATCAGTTGTAATAGTAGATGATCGCCTGTAATGGTAGATGATCGGCTGTGATGGTAGATGATCGGCTGTAATGGTAGATGATCGGCTGTGATGGTAGATGATCGGCTGTGATGGTAGATGATCGGCTGTAATGGTAGATGATCGGCTGTGATGGTAGATGATCGGCTGTGATGGTAGATGATCGGCTGTAATGGTAGATGATCGGCTGTAATGGTAGATGATCGGCTGTGATGGTAGATGATCGGCTGTGATGGTAGATGATCGGCTGTAATGGTAGATGATCGGCTGTGATGGTAGATGATCAGTTCAGTTGTAATAGTAGATGATCGCCTGTAATGGTAGACGATCGGCTGTAATATTAGATGATCGGCTGTGATGGTAGGTGATCAGTTGTCATAGTAGATGATCAGATGTGATATTATCTGTTCGGATTATTGGTAGCTGATCAGCTGTGATAGTAGATGATCAGTTGTAACAGTAGATGATCGGCTTTGATGGATAGATAGTCGGCCGGTGTTTCCTGAGACTGGTCCATCCTCCGCAGGGATGCCAGGGATGCCGAGCTCCGTCCATGGCCTTCCCAGGCTGAGTTCTCCTCCTATTCTGATGACGTTTCCCTCCTCCTGTTGGTGAGGGGGGGAGAAGGGACAGAAGAGGATCGGTGGAGGATCGGCTGGGGCTCTGTCTCCAGGCGGGTGCTGAAGATGGTGGCGGCTTCATGCCCTCGCAGGCTGGCCCGGCGCTCTCGCTCGGCGATTGTAGCGGCTCTGACCGTCCTGCTCATCCAGACTCTGATCGTATGGAATTTCAGCAGCCTGGATTCTGGGGATGAACAGAGGGGGGATCGAGGAGGAGGCAGCCGGGAAAAGAGGGACCGGGGCAGCATTATCAGCGACAGAGAACGTCCCCAGCCAGGACAGGAGCAGCACCGCAGAGGAGCCGCAGCGGCGGCACTGCACAGCCAGGCTCTGGTAGGTGCCACCATACCATTGTCCCTTCTATGGAGACAAGCCAGCACTGCCTTCCAACAAGGTGATCCTCAGCACATTGCATGGTGGGCATTGCATGGCTAGTCTGGAGATCCAGGGAGTGAAAAACTTTTGTCGGGGCTTCCAGAATTGCTGAGATACGATGTGCTGCCATCATTCACATTTCCCTGCAGTTTCATCTGTACTTCCAATGAAAAATATTCATTAGCCTTAATTACAAGGAAAAAGTCCTAAAATTGTAAGGTGACCCAGTTCACAGTAGATCCACGCCATCTGCCACCGACGAACTGATCGAATTAAAAGTTTACGTCAGTCATTGGCATAATTCATACGATGCGATTGTACGTTGATAATCGCTGGTCGCTTTTATAGACGATCGTATTTTCACATTGGAACGATCACTCTACGATCAGATTTTCTGTCCAGAATAATTTCAGGGAAATGGATTGATGAGACAGTTGGTGTCTTACCAATAATTCATAGATCAGATCGTATTATCCGATTCTGTGAAGATCAGTTTGGTACGTGTGCGTCCACTTCTCGAAAAACGCTAAATTGTGTAGGTTTGTCACCATGGTGGTAGGTAGTGGGTTTCCCTATGACACTCATGGCATCCAGTTGCTTGGATGTCACTAGAGAGATGGTGGCGATGGATTGGCATCATTAGCACCTATCACTGGGATAAATCTAAATGGTGATGGGGCCATTCATCCAGTGGTTGGGGGAATGGGGGAGCCTGCCTATGGAATTAGGTGTTTGATGAGGGCATCATGTGTGGGCTCTGTTAGCTGTTGCTTTTCTGTGATCAGCTCTTGTGGAGAATAACAGACGTGTTCAAGCGGAGTGTGACTTCCCTGTGTGATGTGCTGCTCTGATTTGTCGCTCACGTCTCCTCTGCTTGTTCTAGCATGAGAAAGTGACAAAAAAAGACTCAGACTGAGATGCAGCAGTGGGGCTCCTGTAGCCATTTTTCCATCTCTGAGATCACAGGCATTGCAAAGGAGGTTTAACCTTCCCTTACCAGCCTGGTTTTCAGGGTAGCTCTATTTGGTGTTCCATGTATGGCTGATGTGGAAGTGTGTTTAGAAAGGATATTCGCTGGTAGAAAAAATACCTTTCTGTTGGCGCCTTTGCAGTTATATGCCTAACCATGTTTTTTATTTGAACTAAGTGCAAGGGATTTACTGTCCCCTTCTTTCACGTATGGAAGGTACATTGATGATGATGGAGAAGAAGTGGACCTGTTTCTTATAGTAGAATATTTGTTTCCACTGAAAGATAATTAGCTGCTATGGGTAATAGCTTCACTTTATTTCCAATTTTCACCCCAGTATAGTCTGTCAGTTAATCCCTTTATTTCGGTAGTAGCTGTAATACATAATCTTAAGCAGCCTTTCTCAACCAGGGTTCCTCCAGAGGTTCCTTGAGTAGTAAGCTGTGATGGATTGATCTCCCATCTACACTGAACATTAATTTAAAGGACAATTTTCTACTGACATCCAATGTAAAGGGTCACTTCTACACTGACCATTAAAGTATGAGAATGCTTGTCCACTTACATCCAATGTAAGGGATTGCTTCTAGACTGACCATCAATGTACGGGAACACTTGTCCACTTACATCCAATGTAAGGGGTCACTTCTAGACTGACCATCAATGTACGGGAACACTTGTCCATTTACATCCAATGTAAGGGGTCACTTCTACACTAAACATCCATGTACGGGAACCCTTATCCATTTACATCCAATGTAAGGGGTCACTTCTACACTAAACATCAATGTACTGGAACACTTGTCCATTTACATCCAATGTAAGGGGTCACTTCTAGACTGACCATCAATGTACAGGAACACTTGTCCATTTACATCCAATGTAGGGGGTCACTTCTACACTAAACATCCATGTACGGGAACCCTTGTCCATTTACATCCAATGTAAGGGGTCACTTCTAGACTGACCATCAATGTATGGGAACACTTGTCCATTTACATCCAATGTAAGGGGTCACTTCTACACTAAACATTCATGTACAGGGAACCCTTGTCCATTTACATCCAATGTAAGGGGTCACTTCTAGACTGACCATCAATGTATGGGAACACTTGTCCATTTACATCAAATGTCAGGGGTCACTTCTAGACTGACCATCAATGTATGGGAACACTTGTCCATTTACATCAAATGTCAGGG
The DNA here is from genome assembly GCF_965119305.1 of Pelophylax lessonae. Classification (NCBI taxonomy): domain Eukaryota; kingdom Metazoa; phylum Chordata; class Amphibia; order Anura; family Ranidae; genus Pelophylax; species Pelophylax lessonae. The sequence continues at coordinate 121,859,730 of NC_138773.1, read as the reverse complement.
GTCACTTCTACACTAAACATTGATGTACGGGAACACTTGTCCATTTACATCCAATGTAGGGGGTCACTTCTGCACTAAACATCCATGTACGGGAACCCTTATCCATTTACATCCAATGTAAGGGGTCACTTCTAGACTGACCATCAATGTACAGGAACACTTGTCCATTTACATCCTATGTAAGGGGTCACTTCTAGACTAACCATCAATGTACGGGAACCCTTGTCCATTTACATCCAATGTAGGGGGTCACTTCTACACTAAACATCCATGTACGGGAACCCTTATCCATTTACATCCAATGTAAGGGGTCACTTCTAGACTGACCATCAATGTACGGGAACCCTTGTCCATTTACATCCAATGTAAGGGGTCACTTCTACTCTGACCACCAATGTATTGGAACACTTTTCCATTTGGATCCAATGGATTTATTGATACCAAATGTAATGGGAAATTTCTCCACTGACCACCAACGTATAGAAACACTTGCCCATTACGAACAAATGTAGAGGGTCACTTCTACGTTAACCAACAATGTTCAGGAACACTTGTCTATTGACATCCAATGAAAGCAGTTACCTCTCATTCAAGTGTTTATTCTTCTTTATTTGTTTAATATTTGGTTGGTTGCTATATTTGTTTTCAATTAAAACTGTCCATGTTGATAAATGTTATTCTTTATATGATGAAATGGGTTTTCTACAAACTGCAGTTTCTGACATACAAATGATATCCTTGAGATCTATGTTCATGACCTTCCATTTTTCCATGCTTGACAATCCTTTTACCTGTTGAGTAGTCACCATATTAAGGAGAATCCCACCAGCTCTTCTATTGGGATTCGTCATAAAAGAGAACTGGTCATGTAGGAAGAGTTCTATCTTTACAAATGTTCTTTCTGATGGTTGGTTGGGCTTCATCGTTGTGTTGTGACAAATTTCTTTTCTTTATGAGCTTCGCTGATGTCTTTGCTGGGTTTTACAGTTTATTGCTGTCAGGCTGTGACACTCTCAGTGAGGGGCTTGTCTTTTATTAGAAGGACTTCACATTGTTTCATTGGTGGCTCTGCCTGAATAGGTATAGGTATGTTTAGTGTGGGTCTTGTCGGTTCGCCTAACTTTAGCTTGAGGAAATGACTTTATCTTGGGGTTGATTTACTAAAGGCAAATAGTCTGTGCACTTGCTTCAGATCTGAGGGGGAGATGCAAGGAAAATTAAAAAAAACTTTTTTTCTAAGATGATAGAAATCAGCAGAGCTTTCCCTCATTTCAGAGCTTCCCTTCAGATCTAGCACTACTGCACTTGCAGTGAACTTGCACTACACAGTATAATTGCCTTTAGTAAATCAACCTCCTTGAGTAGTTGATGTCGGTGACAGCAGGCATCTTGTACTGTTAAAATTTAGGAGGTAATTAGGGGCACCAAATTGAGGGGTAATTAATGGGCACCATACACGTTACAATCTTACTATACAATTAACTTTAGATTTACCATATAAGGATCTACCTGATCCATACAACAGTGATCCATATGATAAAGTGGAGGCATCAGTAGCCCCACATTCAAATAAAGAGGACCTTACTTGTCAAACAACTTTCTGAAATGTCACCAATACCATGCTGGTTATATATGTTGTCTCTTTTGTGTATACATGTCTTTGTAGTGTTAATATTGTGAACTATGAATGTTCTGTTTTTTATAATAAAATAAAAATGTGTTAATTTTTATATATATGTAGCCATATATTTTTAAATACGATACCATAAAAGTCCCCTTTAGCCCACTCTCTTTCCGGTATCCCTATCAAGGGAATTGGTATTTTTCATAATGATCCATATGACAATTTGTATCCAATCAGGCTGGCCTTTGCACTACATAGTTGTTGGTAAATTTATAGGAAATTGGACAATCAAATTGTAATGGACTCAGTGGGCACTGGCACAGTTCTGTTAATTTATACCCGCCTTTCCCCCCCTTTTCTCTATAATTGTAATTCAAATATTCATTCCAGTTTTAACTGCAGTATCTTATAACAGAAAGTGTCAGTTTGATTAGGTTTGGGGATTATTAGAAAATATATGCGAAAGAATTTTTATTTTGGCAGATGGAATTCATTTTATAGATATTTTGTGGAGTTCTGGCAAAGTTTTTGGCCCCAGGCTATTTATGATGCTTGAAAAATTGGTTGACACGCATCACTTGAACAACATTTAAGTGTTGCCAGGAAATGCAGTTCACAGCACTGGAATGGTTATATTTTCCTGTATTGTGATTTTATTAACAATTTTGCAAAATCATTCTTATCCAGGATATAACTTCAGATATACAGCTAAGCCCTTCCTTTTACGAATAGCAGAACTCAAACTTTAGAAACTATAGTTGATTTTATCCTTCCTGTATGGGTGTCGACAGAATGTATAAACCGGTGAAAAAGCTGTATTCAACTCCTACATATATACAAAAATAAGAAAGAACATTAATGAGTGTTAAAATAAAACATGAAAAACAAGAACAGCTGACAGTGCCCTTTATGGGAAGCTATCAGAACATAATTATTGTGAATTCTCCAATAACGTCCTCTGTGGGTGGACCCCAAACCTTCCCTGGACTGCGGGACAGCAAAATAAAAAGGCAGTGGGTAGGGCAGCAAAGTGGTTAGCACTTCTGCCTTGTAGCACTGGAGTTCCTCTTTAGGTCAGAACCCTATCTGTATGGTGTTTGCATGTTCTCCCTGTGCTTATTATTCTTTTATTACAGCATTTGTATAGCACCAACAATATTCACAGTGTTTTACATATATTGTACATTCACATCAGTCCCTGCCCTCAAGCTTACAATTTATGGTCCTGACCTCACATGCATATATACACTTACTAGGGCCAATTTATAGCAATCTCCATACAGGTAGTGTCATGGTTAAGATTAAAACTAATGACCCTATTTCTACAAGGCAGAAGGGCTTACCATTAAAGCTGGCCATACATTATACAATTTCCTTATCCAATTTCCTTTAGATTTACCTTCAACTGTGTAGTACAACGGCCTGCCTGACTGCATACAAATTGAAAGTGTTTAGGTTTGATCTCATATCATATGGTTTTGGTAAGTCTAAAGGAAAACTGTTCAAGAAAATTGTATAATGTATGGGCAGCCTAAGCCACTATGCTGGCATGGGTTTCCTCCCTCACTCCATGCTGGTAGGTTAGTTAGCTCCTGTCTAATTTTAAACTAGTATGATATTCTGCTGAGTGGCTTCTTCACCATGTGCTCCAACAGCAGATAAAATGGTCTGAGTCCCCAGGGAGAAAAGTGCTATAGAAATATAATAATAATTATAATAATAATTAATAATCAACTATCCTAATTTAGGGATTCTGCCCAAGATGTGTCATAAGCAAGCATATCTATGAATGAGCAAGATGCTGTAACATAAATGCAAGGAGTATGTGAAACACCACATTGATGTGATCACATCTAGAAATGTCATTTCAGGGATTATTAACCCACAAACTTATAGTATAGAATACATAATTGTGCGTCTGTTCCTTTAAGATTCATTCTAACTATCTGCGGTGATCTGTATTTTCCCATACTCGATAAATGGTATTCCAATATACACTATGCATACAAAGTATATGATGGATCCTCTTCATTCTGAACATTTAGGCATCATGTACACTAGGCATCAAAAACCGTGCTTTAAGGAGTGTCTGATTACTTCTAAATGCCCCTCTATGTTAGCTTATGTGTTCATGCATACATTGGTGGCATTTAGATGCAGGACTTATTTGGTATGCATACATAGGTATATACAGGTGTATACATAGGTGTATACAGGCATTTAGATGCAGGACATATTTGGTATGCATACATAGGTATATACGGGAGTATACATAGGTGTATACGGGCATTTAGATGCAGGACTTATTTGGTATATTCACATAGGTGTATACAGGCATTTAATTACAGGACATATTTGGTATGTATACATAGGTGTATACAGGCATTTAGATGCAGGACATTTTTGGTATGTATACATAGGTGTATACAGGCATTTAGATGCAGAACATATTTGGTATGTATACATAGGTGTATACAGGCATTTAGATGCAGAACATATTTGGTATGTATACATAGGTGTATACAGGCATTTAATTGCAGGACATATTTGATATGCATTCATAGGTGTATACAGGCATTTAATGACAGGACATATTTAGTATGTACAGTATACATAGGGGTATACAGGCATTTAGATGCAGGACATTTTGGTATGTATACATAGGTGTATACAGGCATTTAGATGCAGGACATATTTGGTATGTATACATAGGTGTATACAGGCATTTAGATGCAGGACATATTTGGTATGTATACATAGGTGTATACAGGCATTTAATGGCAGAACATATTTGAGTATGCATACATAGGTATACACAGGCATTTGGATGCAGAACCCCCCCCCCCCCTTCCCCAGGGTCAGTGCATTCAGAAGAGAAGCATTTTGCACATGTTGGATGCATCTGCACATGTTTGGAAAAATGGGACTTTAGGCACATTTTTATCCTGCTTTCCCCTACCAGGAGAAAGGCGTTTAGAAGAGTTGCAGCGTGCATGAGGCCTTAAACACCGGGCTTTGTGTAATGTAATGAGCAGAGCTTTAACAAAGTAAGCATGTATTGTACTAAGAAAGATGACACTTTGCATGAATGGACTCTGCAATATCATTGCGTCTGATATTTACTATGCATATCAATGTATGACCGATTAGTTCTAAACATTCATACACTGGACTTCATTTGTGAAGTTGATGTGTGCAGTTAAAAAAGGTAACACTATCCATGTATAACCTCAATGGTATATTCATTCAGAGCCTGTTCACACATGAATAGCCAACTCCCAGGAGGGTAATCCGCTGGGGTTTACTATCCGTTAGCTGTCGGTTGCAGCTGGCGGTATGGGGCGATTTTGGAAGTGCACAAAATTTACGCTTCATTCCTGTTACTGTACAGCAGCGTAGTGCATTGTGCTTCTGTACAGTACTCTGCGATATGTCTGCATGTTATCGCAGATCATTGCTGCACAGCTCTGGGCTGCCTTTCAGAGTGAATAGGACACATAGAAAACAATTGCTGTCTGTGTGTTCTAGCAGTGGCCTGAGTTTTTATAGTGCAGAAGTGTGCATTGGCTCTTAGATTTCCATGGTGTTTTTGTTTTTCTGCCTGAGCTCCATACTTTATAACCTGCAACCAAAATGGTTTTCATTTGGTGTGGCCGATTATTGGGGGCCGATATTCACTTATTTTGAAGTATCGGTCACAAACTTGCCGATATGGCTGATATTGCTTCAAGTGATTTTACCGGGGGGGAGGGGGATGCCTGCAGTTGCAGGCATCCTCCTGGTACCATTTTTTATACCGGACGGTCAGCTTTCTTGTAATAACAATTGATGGAGCTAATCAGCCGCTCGGCTGTTATTTTAAGCAGTGAGAGGGGATGCCCCCCCTGCCGCTTGGCCCAGGTCTCCTGTCCCACCAGGAGGCCAAAGCGGCCAACCGGCATGTCCAATGCCTGCCCGTAGACCTGAACACCGGTCTCCGGTGTAGTAATCCAGAAGCAATGTCATGACATCACTTCCGGTTACTGGAGCCCCCAGATTAAAAAAAAAAAAATGACAGTATTCAAAACAGCCACACTTGGAGTTTTGAATGCTTTTAAGTGCAGAGGAGGGGGTTGGGGGTCTTACAGACCCCATATCCCTCCATAAAGAGCACCTGTCACTGCCTATTACTGTCACAAAGGATGTTTACATTCCTCATGACAGCAATAAAAGTGATAAAAAAAAAAAAAGTAAAAGGACAGTGTAAAAATAAAAACGTTAAATGTACGGAATATTGACACCTAATATCGTCTATCGGCCTGAAGGGAGGCCAGAAAATCGGAATCGGCCCTGAAAAAAGAATATCGGTTGATCCCTAGTTTTCATTGCCACTTTAACAGATTCTACTTCCGAGGAAAGTGTTGGGCTAGATGACCATACAATGTATTTTCAGTGCTGGATAAAAAATACTATACTTTTCAACCTGACTAACTATGTGCTATAGTATAGTGCATATTGCTCTCAGCTCAAGGACGTATTGACCTAAGCTTGTACATTGTGTCCTGACTGAGCTCTTACTTTGCAACATTGTAGCATGCGCATCCAAAATGAATAATATTGCAAAACATCCACCTCTTCTGCGTGACTATACTTATAGATACAAATCTGGGCACACAATTGTTTATCTGGCATAATGGCACCCCCACACATCTTGCGAATGCAAATACAATCACCTTAGCTATGACACATTGTATCGCAGTACCATTCCATATTCCACCTTCTACTTCACTGATATTTTATGAACATTTGTGAAATGTGCTGTAAATGCAGTGACAATAAGGCCACATGCACACAGGACGTTTCCTCCCCTGGACGCCTTACATAATTAAATCAATTGTAAAAAGAAATATACCCACTTCAGTACTGGCACTTTCACCCCCTTCCTGCCCAGGCCAATTTTCAGATTTCAACGCTGTCACACTTTGAATGACAGTTACTGAATCATGCAACACTGTATACAGATTTTTATCATTTTTTTTTTTTTTTAAACAGAAGCTTTCTTTTGGTGGCATTTAATCACCACTGGGTTTTTTATTTTTGCTAAACAAAAGAAAAGTTGTTGCAAATAGGTAGTATTTCTTCTCACTGATGTGTGCTGATGAGGCTGTACTGATGGGCACTGATGAGGCTGTACTGATGGGCACTGATGAGGCTGCAATGATGAGGCTACAATGATGAGGCGGCATTGATGGGCACTGATGAGGCTACAATGATGAGGCGGCATTGATGGGCACTGATGAGGCTGCAATGATGAGGCTACAATGATGAGGCGGCATTGATGGGCACTGATGAGGCTGCAATGATGAGGCGGCAGTGATGGGCACTGATGAGGCTGCACTGATGAGGCCACACTGATAAGTGGCACTGATGGGTACTAATAGGTGACACTGATAATTTGCACTGATTGGCACTGATATGCAGGGCACTGATGATCAGTGCCCTGATTATTAGTGTAAACAATATACTAACTGTGCCCTGCCAGCCTTAACGGTTATCAGCTCTCCTTTCCTCCCGCAGAGACAGCGTGTGAGGAAAGGAATGCCGATAACTGTTTACATGTGACCAGATGTGATTGGACACAGCTGATCACATGGTAAAGGACCGCTGTGATTGGCCCTTTACCACGATCTGTGGTCAGCCATGTCCAAAGACTCCAGGCGGCAGGGGAGAGCCATGCTATAGTGCGGACGAGAAGGGGTTAAAAGTAAAAGACATACTGGCAAGATCACCAGGTGAAAATAAATGAAAAAATCCTAAAAAGAAAACAAACGCAGCCATCCCATTTTAGGATTGGTAAGCTGCAATATACTGTATAGCATTTTGGGTTTAATACTGCTTTAAAGATCAGCCATAACAAATAAGGTCTTTATGGCATTAATCCACATATTCTCATCACCCCGACTACCACACTCCATCCCTTGCAGCAGCAGCAGCTCTACCTTGGATGCCTACTCCCTCCAGCTGCAGATGCACCAATGACTGTAATGCATTAGATCATCCATACACTGACTTGCCAATTATTGAGTGCTGTGACCTTCTCGCCACCTTGCTGCACTTAGATTGGCACCCCCCTTGCTGTCTCTCTTAGCTATTACAGTGCCATCCAGACTAGGGATAGACCAATATGGTTTTTTCAGGGCCGATACCGATATTGATATTTTGGTCACAACGTATCAGTATCGGCCGATATTTTGCACATTTAAAGTTTTGAAAAATAAAGACAATTTTTTGACACAAATCTGGTACTAAACATGTGGGGTAGGTCTTTTAGCTGTAATGTGCTGTCTTCCCTTCCCTCCCTGCCTGCCAGGAATCCCGTGTGAACCTAGTTTAGTGACATTAAAATCCTAGAATCCACTTTCTTAGTGTTTTTTTATAATGTCCAGTGTGTGTTTTTGTAATAGAATAGTGGGAAATACCTTCATTACTTCGCTGCTCCGGACTCTCCTCGCTAATCTCCCACACTATTAGATTACAAAAACACACACTGGACATTATATAAAACACTAATAAAGTGGATGCTAGGATTTATCGGTAATATCGGCCAGTTCTAGGGCAGATACTAATATATCAGTAAAAGTGAATATCGGACCTCCGATAATCGGCTTTGCCGATAATCGGTCGATCCCCAATCCAGACCCTATCCTGTGTATCCACAGTGACAGTTTCTTTGGTGTCCTCCCCACATGGGAATCTTTTTTGAGAACCATGATAAGCATACATTTGTTTTACTTCATTTGAGTTGCTAATTTTCTTAATAGAGACTTCTCCCAGTGTGTAAATTAATGTATACACTGAAATGATCAAAAAGTGCTAAAACAAATTAAAGAAAAACTCCTAAAAACCATGAGAAAAACTATAACTAGTACTCTCATTAGGACCCGGTAGCATTGTGACTTTCGATTCCTAAATTCACATAAATTCCCTCAGGAGGACTTTTTTTATCTAAATTGTTCGCCCGGGCTTCTTTGCAGTCACCTTCATAATCCACATTACTAACAGATCCTCCTGTCCATAATGTTTGAACCAAATGTGTGTCTATCGGTGAAAGCATAAATATCATACATGTGTTCATATAAATGCTGTAAGAGCACCTTTACTTACCTGATCCTCCACTCCTTGAGCAAATGGCACTCCTCTCCAATCTGGTAGTAGACTGTTCCTCGTCCTCATATCTGTAGACCACCAAAGTGCAGGGGAGAATTGGCCACAGGGACTGGCCTAGCATTGTAGAGGAGCATGCTGAAGTGGAGGATCAGGTAAGAAAATCTTCTTTACCTGGTCCCCAAGAATAGACAGATGCAGCCCCACAAAACAAAGACTTTTTCATTTTTGGAGTTCGGCTTTAAGAATCAGTATATAGTATGTGTAAATCAGCTTTTCCCAACCAGACTTCCACCAGAGGTTACTAGGGGCTTATTGGGTCATGAACAACTTCTGCCTTAAGGGCCGTACACACTTGACGAAAATCGGACGAAATATCCTACGATTTTTCTCTGTCTTCTTAGCGCTCATTACAGTTTTTAGTCGACAGTGCATAAATGTTCACAAAATTTCTCGTACAATTTTTCTTTTTTTTTGCACATTTGTTCCTAGACTTCCGGGTTGTCAGCAAATTCAGATCATGCGCGGTCTTTCGTATCCGATTTTTCACGGATGTACTGCATACACATTAAACGAAAATTGGTCGTCTGGGGATGGACGAAAAAATTTTTTGGTGTTTGTCCCTCCGTTTTTTTTCGTTGAAAATGTTGGCATCGGCTGCTGAAAGTTGTGTACACAATAGGCGAAAATCGGACGATTTCAGATCGGGTGGGAATTTTAGGCAGATTTTCTTCTAGTGTGTACCCTGCTTTAGAGATGAGTATCCACTGACACCATTGATCTTTTTAGCTATACTATATTACCAAAAGTATTAGGCTACGTTCACATGTTGCTAATTACAGGCGTTTTTTTAGGTGTTTTTACAGGCGTTATTGTGCAGGCGTTTTTAGGTTGACAAGTGACCAATGGAAAAAAATAAAAAACGCCTGTAATCTGCCCAAAAAGAAGCTCATGTACTTTTTTGAGCATTGGGTGCTTTGCTTACAATGTCAAAACGCTCAAATGTGAACAGGGACCATTGAAATGAATAAGATTTGTCTTGTTGGGCATTTTTTGAGCTGATCCTAGAGCAGAAAAATGCCCCAAAAACGCCCCAAAACGCCTACATGTGAACTTAGGATGCCTGCCTTAACACTCACATACACTTTAAGGCATCCCAGTTTTAGTCCGTAGGGTTCAGTATTGAGTTGGCCTACCCTTTGCAGCTACAACCGCTTTAACCCTTCTGGGAAGGCTGTCCACAAGGTTTAGGAGTGTGTCTTTGGGAATGTTTGACCATTTTTCCAGAAGCGCGTTTGTGAGATCAGGCACTGATGTTGGAGAGAAGGCTTGGCTCGCAGACTACTAAATACTAATCAAATCAATAACTAAATGCAGTTTTCCTTTATTGCTAGTTTATTCTAAATATTAAGTAATCAATAAAAATATTTAATAATGTAATATTTTTTAAAATAAAATAAATACATAAAAAAAAATAGCTTACTGAATGAAGCTTTTTAAAAAGGGTTACTGAGATGTAAGAAGAATTGGTATGTAATCCAGTTTTATATGTTTGCCCAGGTGGCACTGTGACCTCCTTCTGGGACACTATTGTGAGTTGCTGTTCATCATCGGAGCTTTGCTGATAATTGTCTCAGTATGTTGTCAACTATACAATTGTGGCAGAAGTGTCACATGCAGAAATCCGAATGCACTAGTAAATCATACCAGAAAGATAATCTACAGAATTGTGCATGGATTATGGACACCCTTGCCTGCTATTGTTTTGCTTCCATCCTTTAGGTAACCAAAAAGGACATTTCAACCATCACAAAGTGTTCCGTGTGTCTGTAACAGCTTCAGTCTATACCATTAACCACAGGGCACTTTTCTAAGAGTGCAATTTTCCAATAGCATCTGACAGATGTTGTCTTGTGAGTGGATTTGTATTACTGTTATTCTGTTTCCTTTGAGAGGATTTATGATTGCAATATTTCTACTGAAACTAGTAGCGGGGTCCCGGATTTCTCCGTGTACAAAGTGTTTGTGGAGCCTATTGTGTGGAGCTCTGGAATAATAGGGAGCGTCTGGATAGTGGATTTGCAGAGGCTTTTTTCTTGGGGAGGATGGCTCTTTGTATTCTCTCATTTATCTATGAGTTTGGCAGGAAAAATAATAGGAACAAGCTAAATGTCCTATTTTCTTTTCTTTTTTTTTTACATATATTTAGGTATACTGATATTTGTGTGTTTTTTTTATTTTATTTATTGTGTAGAAATATTTGCTTCTTTTGACCTTTCATTTATTTATTACAGGTATTTACACTATAATACCAAAAGTATTATAGTGTAAAAATATATAATATAATATCAAAAATATTGAAATGCCTGCCTTTACACGCACATGAACTTTAATGGCATCCCAGTCTTAGTCTGTAGGGTTTAATATTGAGTTGGCCCACCCTTTGCAGCTTTAACAACTTTAACTCTTCTGGGAAGGCTGTCCACCACAAGGTTTAGGAGTGTCTATGGGAATGTTTGACCATTCTTCCAGAAGCGCATTACTGAGGTCAGGCACTGATGTTGGAGAAAAGACCTGGCTCGCACTTTCTACTCTAATTTATCCCAAAGGTGTTCTATGGGGTTGAGGTTAGGACTTTGTGCAGGCCAGTCATGTTCCCCCATCCCAAATCCGCTCATCCATGTCTTTATGGACCTTGCTTTGTGCACTGGTGTGCAGTCATTTTGGAACAGGAAGGGGCCACCCCCAAACTGTCCCCACAATGTTGGAAGCATGAAATTGTCCAAAATATCTTGGTACGCTGGCACCTTAAGAGTTTTCTTCGCTGGAACTAAGAGACCAAACCCAATTCATGAAAAACCACCCCACACCATAATCCCCCTCCAACAAATGATTTGGACCAGTACCCAAAGCAAAGTTCATAAAGACATGGATGAGCCAGTTTGGGGTGGAGGAACTTGACTGGCCTGCACAGAGTCCTGACCTCAACCTGACACCTTTGGGATGAATTATGAGTGGAGACTGCGAGCCAGGCCTTCTCAGCCAACATCAGTGCCTGACTTTACAAATGCGCTTCTGGAAGAATGGTCAAAGATTCCCATGGACACACTCCTAAACCTTGTAACCATGTAGACAGCCTTTCCAAAAGAGTTGAAGCTGTTATAGCTGCAAAGGGTGTGCCAACTTAATATTGAACCCTACAGACTTATGCCTCGTACACACGCAACGATTATCGGCCGACCGATCGTCTGACTTTTGTGCAGAGTGGTGTTTTGTTAGTTGAAATGTGCTCTAGACTGCACACAAATTTTCTCGGCCAACAAAATTCTACTTCAGAAGTGATGTCATGTGCTGGTTAACTTTCCGTGTGTTTTTTCTTCTCTGAGCATGCCCAGTCTTGCTCATCAGATTTTTGTCTGCCGAAATCTGTACTGACTGACGGAAAATCGGCCGTTGTGTTGACGGCCAACGAAAATTTTATAGCCTGCACACCAGATTTTATTCGGCCGAAAAGTCGAAGTCGGTTGTCGGAAGCATCATACTAACAAGCCGAAAATCGGCCGATCAGACGTTGGCCGAAAATTCACGGCCAATAATCGACGCGTGTGTACGGGGCTTTAGACTGGGATGCCATTAAAGTTCATGTGCGTGTAAAGGCTGGTGTCTTAAAACATTTGTTAATAAAGTGTATATAACACTGACAATTTCCGCAATGCTTTACAGTCCCTAGCCCTCGAGGAGCTTGCAATCTATGGTCCCGGTCTAATATACACACACACACACAAACGGCCAGTTTGAACAGGAGCTGATTCACTTACAAGAATGTCTTTGGAGTGTGGGGAAAAACCTACACAGGGAGAACATGAAAACTCCATACTGATAGTGAACTAAGGGGCCCCAGTGCTAACCACTAAGCCTCTGTGCTGCTCCTAATCTAAGCACTGATCCCAATTAAAGTTTTTCACTCAGGATATGAATCTGATTTGACAGTTCCAGAAAACTTCCTTAGTGTGTAAAAACAATGAAGGCATGATGTTGAAGGAGGCATTTTATTGACTATACTTGATAGCACACTTCTAGCCACTTGCTGTCTACTAAACATATAACAATTTCTTTGACAGCAAGGGGATATAACTGCAGCCATGAGCTTGGCATCATTTTTATAGGCATCTGTTCAGTAAAAGTGATCTGGGCGGCTCTACAGCCACCCAATCACTTTAACTGTAGTGAGAAGGACTGTGCTTGTTAGCCCCCTTGTGATAGTGAAGTTTAATGTAAAACAAATGTACATAAGATATTTTTAAAATTATTAAACTTTTTTTAAAAGTACCCCCCCCCCCATGTATAGATGCAAATGCGTGCTTAGGTCCCACTTGTGTAAGTAAACAGATTGCAACACACATGTTAGGTATCATGTGAGAGTCAGAGTCAGAGTGAGAGCAATCATTTTAGGGCCAACAATTCATGAGGAACTCTAAACTGATAGTGTGGGAAGACTTCTAGAGTGTCACCTATAAAAATTCATCATTTCACAGGCACACACAGTTTTGAATCTTGACATGTAGTATTAGTATAAGCCCCCATTCACATTAGGTAGCTCCGACTTCGGGGGCGACCTGTCAAGTCGCGTGCAGCGCGACTTCGGCGCGACTTGCTCGGACTTCATAACATGATTGTCTATGCAAGTCGCCTCCAGGTCGCCCCGAAGTAGTACAGGACCCTTTATCTAAGTCGGAGCGACTTGTATCGCTCCTATTAGAAAGGCTCCTGTACTACACAATGGAAGCGACGGTGCACGACTTGTCAGGCTGACCAAGTCGCCTGACAAGTTGTACCAGTGTGAATGGACACTTAGTATGTAGTATTAGTATTAGTATTTAGTATTTGTTTATTCAACGCAACATCATGTTTCATATTTTGCCAAAAATTGTGTATTATATTGTGTTTTTGTGCACTAAAATTCATTTTTGTGTAAATTTCTCTTGACAATTTGCATTTGACAAATGGCTGCGCAAATATCGTGTGACATAAAATATTTCAGTAGCCACCTATTTATTCTCTAGGCCTAGGGCCTCTGCTTTCAGAAAATATTTAACGTTTGGGGATTCTAAGCAATTTTCTAGGGAAAAGAAATGCAGATTTGAACAATTATCTGTGTGAAAAATTAAAAAATTTCCACAGACAGTAAGTGGTTTAAAATACAATTTTTTTTTATTATTATTGCAGTTGTGAATTTTATATTCATGTAATTAGTAGTGTTCATTTACTCCAAAAGTTTGTCCTTTATCCTTAAATGCTGCTATACAGTTACATAGGATGTGATAACTATATTTTTGAACCTATAATATTTTACAACCCTTACCTTTCCTAGTGTGCAAAAAGTGGACCTATCATTAGTAATATAGTAATATATAGTAAAATCTGTCAGACTAAAACTAAAATCGTACTGTACAGACAGCCACCATAAAAGGGTTCCTTCATAACCTAAAGACTACTGACACTGTATCTTTAACCCATTCACCATGGGGGATATATTGTGCATCATTGGCCAAAGTGATGTCAGTCAGAAGGTGACAACTAAGGCCCCTTTCACACTTGTGGGATGTTTCCTGCGACTTGAGACTTCAAAGTCGCATGACAAGTCGTACTCTATGATTTCCAATGAGTACCATTTATATCTGTGCGATTTCAAGTCGCAACGACTTCAAAGTAGTCCCTGCACTACTTAGGTCCGACTTTGATGGGTTTTGAGGTCCACAGACCTCAAGATTACACAGGCATTTCTTTCCACTCCACTCAAAATCGTGGCAAAAAATTGCGGTAAAATTGCTCAAAATTTAGGTCGCACAAGTGTGAAAGGGGCCTAAAGGCTCAAATGCAGTTTGTTACAATTGAGAGATTATTTTACTGTAAAATGACATCTAGAAATTCGTTGGTTACCAGAGATGAATGCTACAGAGCTTTAGCTTTTCTAAATGACCCTTGTGACTTGGTGTAAGTTTATATATGGAGTCTATTGTGTGACTCATACAGGACGTCTATGTGGAGTCGGCACAGCAGCCATAACTCATGCCTCTAATATCCCCTGGATTGGATTTCCAAGATAATTTTAGTAGTGCAGGCGAAGGGCTAAATTTACTACTTTTACATCTGTAAAACCCTTTTTGGAACTGGGCTGCAGCTGTATGTCTCTCTGGCATGAATACTTTCATTAAGTGTGCCCATAAAATCCTGAGCATTTTCTTTTTAAAGAGACGGCTAAGGAGATCGCTTTCAGAGCGCTGCGCACATTTCTCAGCTTCAGAATGCTTGGTGCCAATATTTTGCCTAGGAAAATGAAGATCTTGTCACTCACTACTTCTGGATAATCTTTTTAAAGGAGTAACAACAGGAATAATAGTGTTAATAAAATAAATAGCTCATATTCTTTCTTTTGTTTCTTTCATGGGATAATAGGCCAGATCTATCTTAACACTCTAAAGCCATATAATATAATAAAAAACTCTGACCCAGAATTGGATTAAAAATTGGCTGCAGCCGTTTATTATTGGTTTAAAGCATAAATAAATAAATTATAAAGACTCAAATAATTATCAATACATCCTCAGACAGCCTAGCCATAAAAAGCTCAGGCAGCATCAATAAATATATAATTGTCTTTATCATTAAAAACAACTCCCAAATCTAACAACATTAGTCCCCCTTTACATAGCTGCAAAGGTGACATACCACATAACCAACAGCCGCGACATAAGGGGAGGGCGGGTGGGGAGACAAACACTAGGATTTCTCTGAGGTGAATGAGCCCCTCAGAGACCACACTGCTCTTTTATAGACTCCTAATACCTTCTAGAACTTTCCCTACAACTAACCTATCACCTGTCAGGATACTCCTAATCCCACCTCCTGGAACTATCTCCAGGCAGGATCCCGCTCTTTTCCTGAGGTAAATTCCTGTCAGACTATCCCGCCTAAATTCTGACTAAAATCCAAAGCTGTTACCCTGCCATTTCTCCCATGAGGAGAAGGGGTCATATAAAATGCCCCTTTTCCTTTCATTATATCAATTCCTTTTTGTGTTTTCACAATATTGAGTTCAATTTTTTGGCGTTTCTTCATATATTTATCACAAAGAATAGCATATTCTGATAACTGGATACTGATACATTTAATGATAGTATTTAGCTTATGAATTCATTTTATTCCATATTCCTCTATTTATATTTTTCTCCACATTTACATATGGACAACGCTGCCAGAAAAAGTGATAGTCATAGGAATTGGAAAAAGCGACAAGGCCTCATCCACACTGGCACTCCTGTGTTTAGCTTTTCTAAATGTATGGGGGAGGCAGACATCTCAAGTCTCCCGCAAGTCGCGGGAGACTCCCGCTATCCGCCCTGAGCTCACGGACACCCGCGAGCTCAGAGCAATATCCCGGCTCTGTGTGTGAGTGAGTCAGATGAGATGACTCATCGATCGATGCAGGCAGGAGTGTGACAGCTGTCAGCAAGCTGAGCCTGCACAGACATCACGTCGGAGCCGAAGTAGATCCGGCTCACAGGCGGAGTGATATGAGTCATGCACTCCGCCTGTGGGAGGAGCTGCAAAGAGCAAGAAGCGGCTTTGCTCTCTACTACAGCCACATTCTACTCCAGGAGGCATTTTGGCGCGCGCGGGACTGTGACACTGTGACACCCCACTCTGTGCCAGTACCAGCAAGTGACCAGCACCAGTGACCAGCACCAGTGACCAGGCCAGTACCAGCACCAGTGACCAGGCCAGTACCAGCACCAGTGACCAGGCCAGTACCAGCACCAGTGACCAGCACCAGTGACCAGCACCAGTGACCAGGCCAGTACCAGCACCAGTGACCAGGCCAGTACCAGCACCAGTGACCAGCACCAGTGACCAGGCCAGTACCAGCACCAGTGACCAGGCCAGTACCAGCACCAGTGACCAGCACCAGTGACCAGGCCAGTACCAGCACCAGTGACCAGGCCAGTACCAGCACCAGTGACCAGCACCAGTGACCAGGCCAGTACCAGCACCAGTGACCAGGCCAGTACCAGCACCAGTACCAGCACCAGTGACCAGGCCAGTACCAGCACCAGTTACCAGGCCAGCACCAGCACCAGTGACCAGTACCAGCACCAGTGACCAGGCCAGTACCAGCACCAGTGACCAGTACCAGCACCAGTGACCAGGCCAGTACCAGCACCAGTGACCAGCACCAGTGACCAGCACCAGTACCAGCACCAGTGACCAGGCCAGTACCAGCACCAGTGACCAGGCCAGTACCAGCACCAGTGACCAGTACCAGCACCAGTACCAGCACCAGTGACCAGCACCAGTGACCAGCACCAGTGACCAGCACCAGTACCAGCACCAGTGACCAGCGACCAGCACCAGTGACCAGGCCAGTACCAGCACCAGTGACCAGGCCAGTACCAGCACCAGTGACCAGCACCAGTGACCAGGCCAGTACCAGCACCAGTGACCAGGCCAGTACCAGCACCAGCACCAGTGACCAGGCCAGTACCAGCACCAGTGACCAGGCCAGTACCAGCACCAGTACCAGCACCAGTGACCAGCACCAGTACCAGCACCAGTGACCAGGCCAGTACCAGCACTAGTGACCAGGCCAGTACCAGCACCAGTGACCAGTACCAGCACCAGTACCAGTGACCAGGCCAGTACCAGCACCAGTGACCAGCACCAGTGACCAGTACCAGTGACCAGTACCAGTGACCAGCACCAGTGACCAGCACCAGTACCAGCACCAGTGACCAGGCCAGTACCAGCTACAGTGACCAGGCCAGTACCAGCACCAGTGACCAGCACCAGTGACCAGCACCAGTGACCAGGCCAGTACCAGCACCAGTGACCAGGCCAGTACCAGCACCAGTGACCAGCACCAGTGACCAGGCCAGTACCAGCACCAGTGACCAGGCCAGTACCAGCGCCAGTAACCAGCACCAGTGACCAGGCCAGTACCAGCACCAGTGACCAGGCCAGTACCAGCGCCAGTAACCAGGCCAATACCAGCATCAGTGACTAGGCCAGTACCAGAGACCAGTACGAGCGCCAGTACCAGCACCAGTGACCGGTAGCAGCACCAGTGGAGCAGTACCAGCACCAGTGACCAGTACCCACACCAGTTACCAGACCAGTACAGTACCAACACCAGTGAACAGTACCAGCATCAGTGACCAGTACCAGCATCAGTGACCAGGTATACTGATTACATTTAGTTTCATTATTCTCTGGTAGTGTTAAATTGGAAAGGGGGGTGCGGCGCAGGCGTGCGTGGGGGGGGGGGGGGGCTCACCTCCCTGAAATGACTTTGCAACCTCCCTGAAATGAGTTTTTGCAGGTTGGGATGTCTGGGGAGGTCATCTGGGAATATGAACTTTTATGCTTCCTAGATCACTTTTTCCTTTGTTTAGATGTTGTGTTCAGTGCCGGGACAAGGTCATCCAGCGCCCAGGGCAAGGATGCCAAACTGCGCCCCCCCCCCTTCCCTTAGGGTTAGGGTCAAGGAACCCCTCTATCCCTGCAATAAACCATCGCTCCCAGGGCAACCGTCCCTGCTGCCAACCCCTTGTCCTGCCCCTGGTTGTGTTTACACATTTAGCCGTTGACAATATTGCGTTGTGGGAACGTGCATGCCAATTATGATGGTGCGAACGCAATGTATCTCGCTGTCGGAGGTGTGCTGCGTAACTGATGACAATGCACTATTGTGCGATGTCTAGGCCAGTAAGGATCCTGGGCACACTCATCTTCTGTTTTCTTCTAAACTGACAGCACCTAAATGTGGATAAATGCACAGTGCGAATGGTATCATTAAAAAATCATTACGTGCATTTACAGTATCTCACTAAAGTGAGTACACCCCTCACATGTTTGTAAATATTTTATTATATTTTTTCATGCGACAACTGGAGAAATGACACTTTGCTACAATGTAAAGTAGTGAGTGTACAGCGTGTATAACAGTGTACATTTGCTGTCCCCTCAAAATAACTCAACACACAGCCATTAATGTTTAAACCGCTGGCAACAAAAGTGAGTACACCCTTAAGTGAAAATGCCCTCTAATCACAAATATTTTAAGTTTTGTCACTGCCTGTGTGACTGAGGCCTTAGTACCAATTCACAGTTGTGTATTGCACAGAAAGACACTGGCTGGAAAAAGAATAACATTAGGTTAATTTACTAAAGAATTAGTGAATGTTTAGGGCTCTTGCACATGAGCCCATCTAGGGAGGGACAAGTGCAATGTCAAGCACTGCGGCCTGCAACCTATCCAAGTATATGTCACACTGTGGTTGGACTGGGCTGAATGCTGCACTGTGTGGTACTCATGTTTAGGGCCCTATTCATTCAGGGAAGAATGCCCAGAATTCAGGAGGAAATGCCCTGAATAGGATACCTCTGAATGATAAGCCTCCAGGGACCATCCAAGTTCTTGTTTGTGGGCGGCCATTGGTGTCTCCATCTACAATGGTGGATTGATGGTCCTGCACTGTACATGTTGACATCACAATTACTACCACTGGCTGAAGAACTGAGGAGAAGAGGCTGCATGGGATAGAATCATATGGAAGGAGGAAGGTATAAGAACTGCTTTTTTTGACCTTCTACCCGGAATTCCTCGGTCCTCGCTGGCGACTTCCCTGCTTTACTGCGGCATCACATCTACCTGAACCTAAGGCACGGATCTCTACGCAGCTGGATGGTCACCCCCAGATTAGCCTTTTGAACTTGTACTCCATGTGAGTTTTTATTGGGCTGATTGTTCTATTTGCAGAAATTAAAATATTATACTTAGAGACGCTCTTCTATTTTTCTTTTTATGCTAAATCCAGAGTCAGCTTCACTCCAGAGAAGAGTTGTGCCCTTAGTGTTTGCTTACTACCTACAGCCTGTCTCACAGGCCCCTTTGATTTTCTATAGACATTGTCATGGACTTTGTGGACCTTTTGATATATTATTTATTTTATTTAGCATCTTGAGCGCTAGCATTTTACCTTTTATGATACAGGAGATGGTTAGAGACTGCGGACATGATACAAGAGATGGTCAGAGACTGCGGACATGATACAAGAGATGGTCAGAGACTGCAGACTTGATACAAGAGATGTTCAGAGACTACATATTCATCTTCACCTCTACGGGGCTGCCCACGCCCCCTCTCCAACACTCGCCCAGTCAAAGAGAGGCAAACACCACGTTACCTCCTCTCATACTAAATCCATTGGCGAGGAGGAGGCAGGGGGAGGATCTGAGAAAGCTCTGAAGTTAGCCTGTGTGTTACCCCAGCGCTGTGCGGGTTTTTACAATGCATTTCAGAGTGTACTAGGCTGGCTGCTGCCTGGAGGGGACATTGTTCATTTTTCGTGATTCTCCACTGGACAAAGATTTCCCGGGACAACAGTCAGTTTCCCGTGAATTTCCCGGGAAATCCGGGACTGTTGGTAACTATGCATTCCTCTTGCTGGTGCTTGTTTTTTGTAAGTGTTTGGTGCCAGGACAAGCTTCGGTATCAGAAAGCCACCTCCTGGCTACCTATGCTGTCATACAGATGCACTTCGCAGCTAGACTTCCACAGCATGTAGGAACATGGCACTAAGTACTACATGTACTAGTGAGAGTGCCTCTTTAATATATGATGTCATTTGTCCCTCAGCTGTGTATTAATGCATCAGGGCATAAGGGGTATTTTTAAAAGCTGTGTTTTTTTAAAAAATCACATACAAATAAATTGATGCTAACAAAAAAGTCATTATTGAAACATTACCACTTCATCAGTTAGAGGAAAAGGTGTTAAATGAGCAATGTGGATAATCAGCTTGACAGTCATTTTGCACTGTCTAAATGCATTGTTTTACTCAGCCTCCGGGTGCGAGTCAATGAGGTGAACACAGTAGTCTGATGTGAATGATAATCTGCAGATATACCCATATACAGTATTGCATGCAGAACAATATCTGTTGCATCGCCCATATGAAATAGCTAGCCATAAGAAATCCGGCTTTTTTTAAGTCATATGTCATGAAGTACCATAGGGTTTTTAGCATTCACCGTTAAAAGTCAATGCACAAATGCCAACGCATTTGTTAATATGTCTGTTCAATGAAATGTAACTCTTGCTTAGTGGTATTAAATATGTTTTTTATGCAGACTGTCTTCATAGTGCGTTATGAAAACATGGATTGCTACAGCCAGATATTTTCTGCACTCCTTCCAATTAGGACTCACTAATTGGTTTTCTATTAACAAAACGTCTACAAGAATGCATTTTTCAAACACTGGATCTTTACAAATGAAAGAAAAATATTGGTTTCCTTTTTTTCTAAGCATGTTAGTGATTTTTGCAATTATGGAATCTGAGAACTGGGCTTTCAATAACTCTTGCTACCCAAGCAATTTTCAAATTGTCTTTTCAGCAACTGGTAATTAATGCATATTCCAAAACGCTAAATGCGTCTTTCTCAGTGGGCCTCGGAAACGTAAGCTTAGTCATTGTGCAGTTCCATAATTAGATTCATTATATGAATGAAATAGGAATGAATAGTGAATGAAATAATCCACCAGAAAAGATCCATTCTTTAAAATGTGTTTGCTAAATAACTACAGATAAAAGTTGGCAATGTAGAGAGATTTGCAACCTATAGCATTAGGGTAGTAGAAAAATAATAACGAAAATGGCATACCATCTGCTTTACTTAGGGTTAAAATGCTCCCCTTATGTGATAGGATCTTATATATATTCTTCTTTTTTTTTTTTTTTTTGCTAAGAACAGTGTTAAAAATAATATGTATAGATATATTTTTCTTTGCCATCTAGTCCAATAAATATGAAATATTGCCTATTAATATTTTGTATTTTTTTTTATCCAGCAGGGGGAGCTTGAGACTTCTTTTCACATTTTCCTTTTTCTTCTTACCACCTGTTGCAAAAAGCCTGTTAACAATGTTCAATAGTTCAAGCTCTTATATATCCATACAAGAGGAGGGATTCCTTATCAAGTGGCTCAGTCAGAGGTTTTAGTCAGACAAAGCCAACCTGTGGACGGGTGGCTACTGCTGTTCTGTCTCTTCAGATAACACATAGGGCTTTGAGAGTCCTTTGAATCTTTTGTTCAAACAATTGTAAGTTCCCTTTAAAGAAGATCTTAGCTTTGAAAGCTGTGCCAAAATAAGACTGACAGAAGACAAAGGATTAGTCACCAGTATTGCCTTTGGTCTGCCTGCATCTGATTGTCTCACTATTACTGAATTACAAAGTTACATAGCTACATAGCAAAGCTGCCCAATTAATCATTAAAAAAAAAATTGCATTCTCGATTCAACCCCCCCCACACGATCTTAATCCAACATTTCCACAATTCATGTAACAAGTGCAGAGCAGTTCCCTTCTCACAGCTGTCAAAAAAAAAAAAAAAAGCAGCCTAAAATGTTTATCAGTCCTAAAGGAGAGATTAAAAAAAAAAAAAAACATCGTATCTTTCCATTTATTTGCAGATCAAAGGCATGAACTTCGGTCTGTAAATGAGGTCTGTTAAACCACTTAAAGAGCAAGCCTTTTTATGACACTTGTTGCTTACAAGTTAAAATCAGTATTTTTTGCTAGAAAATTACGTAGAACCACCAAACACTATATATACAGTATATATATTTTTTAGCAGGGACCCTAGAGAATAAAACGGCAGTCATTGCAATATTTTTTGTCACACTGTATTTGCTCAGCAGTCGTTCAAACGCAGTTTTTTGGTACAAAATACACTTTAATGACTTTAAAAAAAACCAAAACAGTAAAGTTAGCTCAATTTTTGAATAATATGAAAGATGATGTTACGCCGAGAATCGTAATCTTTATTCTAAGCAGAAAAATCGTGATTCTCATCTTATCCAGAATCGTGCAGATCTACTACATATTTATTCTGGTTGAAAAATAAAACACAAGTCTGTCTAGTTAGCCAATAAAAGGGGGGGAAAACCCCCAAAAACTTACATGACCTTGTGTCAATAAATGAGGTGGCTATATCTTGGTAGTGGCAGGGTTTCGCCTCAAAGTTAGCAGTGCCATAGGCTAACTCTACACCATACAGTTATAATACTAACTAAATAGATTGCTTAGGTTTGTCAATAGTTTTGGTAAGTCAGGGATTGTACAATAATATTGTAGCTGATCATACACACATGGATTTCTATTGTTTAGCCAAATCAAAAAGATTCCAGAAGCCATGCTGAATAGCACACACGGATAAATACCCCCTACTGGCACCGACTTTCAGAACTCCTGAACAGTGCCTGCCCCTGGCTGTTTGCAGTTGCTGTCTGGCCAACAATGTTCTGACAGGCTCCTGGACAAAATCTGATTGAACAATTAACTTTTGTCACCCTAGTTTGATTGATTTGGCAGTATGGCCAGCTTTAGGTTCACACTGCAGATATATATCTCTGATGCTGCAGGCATGGTTTAGGCACACTAACATAGCAGGACATGCACTGTTATTTTTAGGAGGACTTTATTACAACAGGTAAATATTCCTGGTATAGACTAAGTTTATTCTCAGGCCACACCGGTCCAGTCATGTAATCTCCTCTGAGTCAGCCAATGCCATCTGCATGGGAGAGGAGAGAGCACTTAGCGGATGGAATGCCTGAGCGATGACGTCACCTATAAGCTTACTGGACTCATCAGTTGTCGGCCCTCCCTCCTCTCCTCTGTGTCAGACAATGACAACTGCATGGGAGAGGAGAGAGCACTTAGCGGATGGAATGCCTGAGCGATGACGTCACCTATAAGCTTACTGGACCCATCCGTTGTCGGCCCTCCCTCCTCTCCTCTGAGTCAGCCAATGCCAACTGCATGGTAGAGGAGAGAGCACTTGGTGGATGGAATGCCTGAGCGATGACGTCACCTATAAGCTTACTGGACCCATCTATTGTTGGTGCGTCCTCCTCTCCTCTGTGTCAGACAATGACAACTGCATGGGAGAGGAGAGAGCACTTGACGGATGGAATGCCTGAGCGATGACGTCACCTATAAGCTTACTGGACCCATCCGTTGTCGGTGCTTCCTCCTCTCCTCTGTGTCAGACAATGACAACTGCATGGGAGTGGAGAGAGCACTTGGTGGATGGAATGCCTGAGCGATGACGTCACTTATAAGCTTACTGGACCCAACCGTTGTCGGCCCTCCCTCCTCTCCTCTGTGTCAGACAATGACAACAGCATGGGAGAGGAGAGAGCACTTGACGGATGGAATGCCTGAGCGATGACGTCACCTATAAGCTTACTGGACCCATCCGTTGTCGGTGCTTCCTCCTCTCCTCTGAAGCTGCTGCTAGCTGACAGAGGGGAGCCAATCACATGACCAGACCAGAGCACCTGAAAATACATAGATCTTTTCTTCCACAGGTAAGTTAGTATAGGTCTTAGGAGGTGGGAAGGAGCAGTTTTACGATTAGCTAGCTTTATCCCCGGAAATTTACTTGAAGTGTTCAGATGGAAGGTTTAATTGTCATGGAGTAGTGTAGAACATCCTTTTTTAGCTTTAGGAATATTCAGAGTTTTACGTTTTGGTACTAGGGGCCCCATTCCAGAACCCACCAAAACCAGACATGGTAACTGAATCAGATGTGTCGGAGGACTGCTGTAGACATTGGGTCAGTGGTTGGTAAGTGAGCACCTAACCTTATAGCAGGGGTCTTCAAACTATGGCCCTCCAGTTGTTCAGGAACTACAATTCCCATCATGCCTAGTCATGTCTGTGATTGTCGGAGTTTACAATGCCTCATGGGATGTGTAGTTCCGCACAGCTGGAGGGCCAATGTTTGAGGATCCCTGCCTTATAGTAAAATAGCTAGTACTGATTTAGTCCCAGTGGTTGGTGTCAGTACACTACAGGTGACAAGCCCACATTAAGCTGTACATATTATATGATAATACATCTCTCATGACAGGCTTTTTTATTACCCGCCATTTTGCGGATTAACGTTAAAGAGTCTGTCTTTCATTGGCAGAGTGGGAAAGGCCAGGCAAATATTGACACCGTAACAGCTCAACTTACATTCATTTCAACAGGGAGCAGTCATTCACAAAACAGATTTTAATTAATTGAGAGCATTATGGCGTGGACAATTTGCTTTGTATTTTCTGTGAGAGCTTATTGCAGATGTTCTTTTTTTTAGATGAATACCTATTCATTTACTTGTTTTAGCCCTAGAGCCAGCTGTTACAAAGAAGGCATATACAAATCCCATTTACTTGTCATGAAATATTGCAGATGGCAGCTTTTACTGTCTAAAACACGCTCATTACCTGCCATTTGTTTAATTTATACTGGGAATTATTACTTGCTATGCCTCCCTTCAGTGAATCAGAAGGAATCTTGGCTTGTGAAGGTAGCTGTATGCTTCACGGCAAAATAGGAATGCATATTAAAGGAGAAGTACAGCCAAAGCTTGTTTGGCTGTACCTCTACTGTTCATCACTGGAGTGCACTTTCTTTTGCACCCCTGTGACCCTTTTTCAGCAGACAGCCTGCTGAAGCCCGCTGTCAGCTGACATCTTGGAGCCAGTCCAGGCTCGGGGAAGAGCGCGACAATGAAGTCGGGATCTGCCCACATGCCTGGACTGGCAACCCGGCTCAGCCTCTCAGAGAGCGACTGAAAGCCTGAGCCGGCTACCCCCGCCCCCTCCACAGACCAGAACTGACAGCAGCTGTCTGCTCAGGGTGCTGGCAGCGGTGTTTGATCGATTGGTTCTCTGTGTTAGAGGTGCTGGGGGACAGATGCAGCATCAGACCATTGCTGCGTCCACCTAGGTAAGTATGATTCTTAAAAAAAAAATGTACTTCTCTTTTAACTATCTCAATACCTGCATTAGAGAAGCACACGCAATACAAAGATTAGGTTACTTTAATGTATGTCTTACATGAGTGCTATAGACTGTTCACCTGCATGCCTAAAACATTGAGTAGCCCCCCTCATAATACTCAAACACAATCATATTTTTGTCATTGCGGTAAATCCCCGGCAAAAAACAAAGAAATTGTCCTTTGCAACGTGTTGTAACGGTCTTTCATTTGTAATCCTGTCTGCCAGAGCCTCTCTTAAGTGATAAACCCAGACAACCTCAGCAATGTTTTACACACTCACTCAGGAGAAAGGAATGTATTATAAACATCATATGTTTATAATAGATTAGCACTCTGATTACATTAAAAATTGTTTGAACCTCTGCCAGGTTTTTAAAACTGCCCCCCCCCCTCCCCCCTCCTTATCTGAAACCACCACCTTTGATTAAATCATATATCTCCCCATATACTAGTACCCTTTTCCTCCTACTCATGTAAACCCACAATGCCATTTTACCAGTATATGTTATTATTTATTCCTCCATGTTTTTTTTACCAGCCTACCAATGATGCTAGTGCAAGTTCTTGGACATATTTTGAAAAAAAAGTCCCTTTTGAAAAATCTGGGTTTTTTTTTTTTTACAAACAAAATTTTCCCAGGAAGGCACCGGTGACAACCTTCCAGCTTTTAGGCCCTGGCTACTTCACCAGTGTCTCGCAATACCAGGAAGTAGAGTCAAATAATAGTACACAAATAGGTATAAAACATATATAACTTGTAGATGCTTATTGATCAACACGCATAGCTTCTGGCATTTTAGGTTTGGAGGGGGGAAGGTCCACTTTAATTCTGTGCTTTTTTTAGGGGGATTTCCCCTTACTTCCTGCCCTACAGACACCATAGGAAGTGAGAGGACCCCCCCCCCCCCAAAAAAAAAAAAAAATAAAAGTTGAGGTGAATCCCACCTTTTCCAGTTGTCCCTGGTGTCCCCTGTGTGAGAATTCCCCTCGCCATCTCTTGCAATGACAATTACGTATTAAAAAAGAATAGCGCACACATGCAAAAGAAATGACTATCAAATATGAAGACAATCCATAAATAAAAATGGGGATTTGGTCCCACCATATGGCCATATCGTGCGCAAGCCCACCACTACGTCAAAGTACCCCATTGTCAGTGGGTCCTACACTATCCATAAAAAAGGATGAATCCAGCCTCTCTAACCCTTGGAGACAACACTCCTTGCTGGGAGAGATGTGCTACTGCACTACAAGGGACAATGACAATGACAATTACGACATTTAGAATTTCCTTTCACTTTCTGTCCTGGGAACAGTGCTCACCAGGACACAACGTGAATAGAAATCTCCCCAGCAGGGACAAGCACAGCAATTTACATTTCCAACATTTCCCTGCTCCATACCAAAAGGAAAAGTTTTGGCTGAAGTTTCCCTTTAAGTAAGGGCCATACATACTGTGTTTTCTTTATGCTTTTAAGCCCCCGGAGGCCCCAGATGTGGAGCACACATTATGTAAATGTTGACTTTCAGCTCTCACATTATCCCCTGCATAGTGCACCTCATCAAAAGTGACATCACTGGATTACTAAGTACAGCTAGTTAGACTTTGAACAATACTCCCTGGGATTATGTTTTTAAAGCATTACATTTGCCTTTGCTGATGAATGCAAACGTGTCACAAATAAGGGCAACTCACAATGAACTTGTAATGAAAAACATGCCTAAGCAGGGGTTACCTTCACCGGAAATCATATGTTAAGATGACTGCTAGGTTCCGAGATATAGGCAGCTGAGTTTGAATGCACATCTTTTTGTTATGTAAAAGTCGACCCTAGCCCCTCTGCGTTCCTATTGCTCTTTTAATATTAAAGAAAGCTTTACTGTCTAACAAATTAAATCAGCTTGTAAAGTTGGCAGGCACAAGACAGGCTTAAAAGAGAAGTATGGGAATCGCAAAAACAAAAAAATCATACCCACCCAGATGACTGCAGCACTAATTCCAGCTGCAGCTATCCCCCGTCGCCTCTAGGACCGAGAATTGAGCGTTCAAACACCGCTGATCACCCAGGTCTCGGTCCTCAGCCTGCAGAGAGCTGGCGACTGTCAGTAACCGGTTCTCTGCTCTGCTTCTTTAGCGCTCACTGGAGCGTTGAACTGTGGAGGGGGCAGGAGTAGCTGGCTCAATCTCTCAGGTACTCGTTGAGAGGCTGAGCCAGCTGCCCCTTCAGGGTTCTGGGTGGATCACAACCATATGGTCGGGATCTTTTCAAAAAACAAAGAGAAAAGACAGGCGCCTCTGAGTAAAGACTGTAGCATTTATTTAGCGAGGTACAATAAAAACTTACATCTGGGTAAGTGAATGTAAATATGTGGGTCCTCCGGCGTCCGGGATCGGCATGAAGCCACTGTTAATGGTTGATTGTCCTCTGTGTTGTTCCGGTTCCTGTCCAGCAGGAAATGAGATGGTATGTGTAGAGTTAGACTGAGGCTTGGACCGTAGGGTGAGCCGCACTGTTGCTGTCTGTGGATCTTCCAGCATGCTTGCAAAAAGGAGCGCGCGCTGGTATCCCATCGCAGTGCGCATGCTCCGAAACGCGTCATCAGCACGTCGGAAGATCCACAGACGGCAATAGTACGGCTCAAGCCTCGGTCTAACTCCACACATACCATCTCATTTCCTGCTGGACAGGAACCGTAATGACACAGAGCAAAATCAACCATAAGCAGTGGCCCCATGCCGATCCTCGATGCCGGAGGATCCGCATATCTACATTTACTTACCCAAATGTAGGTTTTTAATGTACCTCACTAAATAAATGATGCAGTCTTTACTCAGAGGCTTCTGTCTTTTCTCTTTGTTTCTTGCATGTCTGGAGATTGCTTCCGCTCCCCACTAGGCTGGCCTTGACTTTATGGACTGTTTCCCTTCTCATACTAAAAGGACTATTAGGGCAGCCTATATGGCTATCCTATGGACTATTAATTAGTGTCTTATGCTATCTTCTTGGGCCACCATGTGTATACTTTTCTTTTCCTGGGATCTTTTGAATGCCTGGACCAGGTCTGTGAAGTCAGCTACCAGCAGGCTTTAACCCACTGTTGGCTGAAAACAGGAGGAATGCAGAACTAAGTGCACTCCTGTGACCTACAGGAGAAGTTTAGCCAAAAAAGCTTTGGCCATACTTCTCCTTTAATTTTTACAGGAAAAGTCAAGAGTTGTTTTTAGGTCAAGCTGCTTCCACTATTTGGTTTACTCCTCCTGTAGTCCTCTGTACTGGAATACTGGTAACCAATCAGGTTTGGCAGCAGAGCATATCTACTGGCAGGGAAAATGCTGACAGGAGGAGAGAGCAGAAGGATGACCTTATTGGTGTGCTACTGCTTCTTCAACGTCCAATCAGCAAGTCATCTTCGTGTCTAGGTTCTACTGCTGTGTTGTAGGCTTACCTTCAGTGGAGGTCTCAGACCGGTCTGGTCATGTGATCATGTAGCTTCAGCCCAGGGAGTGCTCAGGAAAGGCTGGGAAATCCGGGAGTTGTGATGTCACCCTTAGTCTTCCATGGCCCAGCTGTTGTCATAGGAGCTCCTCTTCCCTGCAGCAGCTGAACATTGACACAGAGGAGCCAGAGTAGATTAAAAATAGGTAAGGGACACAGAACTTTTTAAAAAGGTCAGGCAGGATAGGTAGAAGGAGGGAGACTGAAATTGGAATTTAGGAATAGATAGTGTCAGGCTTTTCTTCCACTTTAAAATAGTATTTCATACTGTATGAGGCTGGAAGGGATATATTTTGACAACTTTGGGCTATAAGGTTTTCACTAGTTTTAAACCAATTAACTTACTAGTATGCTTAATGGCATAGTCAAGTTCAGTTGTCTGATATGGTCTATGTACTATGTTGAGGCATGGTTCAGTGTACTGTGTCCTGGCCTGCTTGAGGAGGTGAGACACGGAATGGTTCATTAATGGCTTTTCCACTGCAAGTACCGGCTCGGCTCTACTCGGCCCTGCTTGGCCCGGTTTGCTTTTCCACTGCTGGTACCGCATGGTACGGTGTTGGAATGGTTCGGTACGGTACGGTATGGTTTGCTTTTTCCCTAAAGTAGTACTAAAGTTAAGTGGGTGGGATAACAAAGATTCTCTGACCAATCAGTGGCTAGTAGTGACTGCATGCAAAGGATTGTGGGATATGGTACCGGTATGGTACCTCTTGGAACCACAATTGAGGTGGTACTGTTTTTGAGAGCCATACCGTTCGGTTCCATGTAGTGGAAAAGCGCCGCCGTACCGTACCGTACCGAACCGTTCCTACACCGTACCATGCTGTACCAGCAGTGGAAAAGCACAAAAGCGAGCCGAACAGTTCGGTTCCATGCAGTGGAAAAGCGCCATTAGACTCAGGCACAGTACTTATGTGTAAACGCTAAGCACAGAAGTCTTAGGGGTCACTGAACACCCACGAAGCTCGGAAGTTGAGCTCACTGTGGTCTGGCTGGCAGAGGTGATGTCTACGTGTGTTGGGGCCTGGCATAACATGAGCAGGGTAGTAGGGAGGGATGGCATTTGAGCTCGGGCATGGTACAAGACACCCGTGCCTGGTGTGAGTATGTCTTTATTGCGTGGTCTGGTCCAAGAGGAAACCTAATCTAACATACAAAGGGACAAGCTTTGGCCAGTAGGGGATTAAAAAATCCATAGTGTCCAGTATATTCATTGGAAATTTAAGGAGCTTTAAAGGACTAATTATCTTCTCTTGTATAACTCATTTTGTGCTGCAACTCCAAGATATTAGGAATGAACACAATTGTGTTAAAATTTGGAATTTTAATGATCTTCCAGTTTGCACAGCATACATGTTCTAGTTAAAATGCAAAGCAGTTGCTCAGTGTTTCAAATGTATTATCCATTTCTAAAATCGTCCCTTCGGCTGTCACTCATCGTGTAATGCTTGGATGCTCGGCTAGAATTCCATACATATTTGACTGCCTGTTCCCCAAATACAACACTGCATTCAGTGAATTGACGTCATCTGTTGGTAAAAGACTCTTTTCCTGTTGGATTTCGGTGTGGAGGTGATGACAGACAGAAAGCATTTTATGCAGAATTCCTTGCTAGTCTCTGTATTCGTTATGAGATTTCAAGAAACACGGCTATTGAATTGGGGTTCAACTGAGCTTATATATATTTCAAGGATAATTTTCACAGCTATGCTCTTTATGAGCAAATTATTTTATCCCGGCTAATGAAAACACACAGCTGCTTGGGTCTGCTTTGTCTGAAGCAACCATTCAGTTTCCAGATGTAGGTGGGACACTGTGCCGTTTTTGTCTTAAAGTGTTACTAAACCCAAAACAGTAAAATCAGTCTGTATATGCAGTAAAGCATGCTTGTTATACTCTCTGTGGAATCGAAGGGGTTAACCCTGTGCATTGTATAAAATGGCTGTTTGATCCTGTCTTTTCTGATCCTCCCCTTCTGCCACAGTCCCCAATCCACCTCTTGATAGTACAGAGCCCTAGGAGGCATTTGTTTTGGGAGGGTGCATGTCATAGGCACAGTCAGCCAATTAGCACTGTCCAGACAGAGGGTCAGGGGTCATGTAGCCCCATAGGACAGCCAGAAGAGAATGAAAACTCCTCCTACAAGCTTTATCCGTTATCGGCCAAACACTGATCACAGTACAATAGAAATGCAGTTATTTTAGTTGTAAAAAAAAAAAACTGTTGGCACTATATAAATCCTGTATAATAAAAATAATAATAATAATAATAAAAAAAAAACATAAACTGCTAAATACCTTTTCTCATTAGCAGTACATACAGTAGCGGTCTTGTGACCTCTAGTAGGCCAGATATAGTGAATGCAGGATCCTGGGTTTAGTAACACTTTAATGTTCTAGTCTCAGCTTGTCCTTTACTTTTAGCCATATGCTGAAATGGCCAAATTTCGATCCATCTATGGGCAGCAATAATTTGGCCTTGCAGGCCAAACCCTGGGACCTGTCATTGCAGTCATGTCCCTCTGATAGACCTTGGGTGTCTTGTCCATTGATATGTGCTGGGTTCCCAAATCATCTCTGATGGATCCTTGTGTTCTCCAGCAGCTGGGCTTACTGTATGTCTATGGCCTTACACTCCTATTGATGAGCTAGTGGATATCATAAGCCTAATATGGCTGCGTGGGCTTCCTCTGGGTACTGCAGTCTCATCCCACACTTTAACGACATGCTGGTAGGTTACCTGGCTCCGGTCTAAATTGGCCCTAGTATGTGTGCGTATGAATGTGAGTTAGGGACTTTAGATTGTAAGCTCCTTGAGGTCAGGGACTGATGTGAATCTACAATATATAAGTGTAAAGCAAAGCGCTGTGTAAATTGATAGGAATATATATGTACGTGTAATAATATTATTATATCCAGAATAGGTGTCCTATCAGTACACATGTAGGGGACCCTTTGGTTCAAATGCTTGACTGCAGGGCAAAAGTGCAAAATAGGCTTATTGTGTATGCCATTTAATGGGGAACGCCTTTTTAATGAATCTCTGGTCAAGCTGTGCTTTAGCACAAATTGGGAGCATGATGGGAGTAAGAGGGTTTATATTGGGCTGTCTTGCCAGGGTCTAGTCTCCTAAAGGCAGCAGCATAACCCAGTGCATCATAATCGCTTTACTCTGTGCCCATTAATGTGCTCCAAGAGAAGGACTTTACAGCAATTCTGTTTTTCTGTCTAACTTGTACCATTCAAATAATAACCTTTTTCCCCCCTTCATTTTTTAAGGCCATCTTAGTAACAATAAGTAACATATTTACATTGTAGAGATGTAGAGCAGCTGGAGTAGCGCAATAATTTGGAGCATATTTGGAAAAAAATGGATAAGAGCGCTGTGCCGCTCAAACAGCAGCCATGCCATCCTGTTTCAATTTAGTAAATTGCCACGGTTATCATATTTTTATATTTTCCTTCATTTACTTGAGTGCTCTGGTCTCAGAAAACCCAGGGGGAATATTCATTGTGCAGACGATAGAGAAAGGACGTAGATATCCTTAGCTGATATGACAATTGGCCTTTTTTGAAGTGTCAGAGCAATTGTATAATTAGCATTCATCAGACACATAAAGTTCTTATGGAAACTGTCTGTTTGATGTTCTATTTTCGGAATTTTTGCCTCTAGAAAACAGGGATAGCTGGTCTTTCATGTCTGCTCAGGATTAGTTAAACTACTTACTAATGCTGTTTTAGGATTTGCCTAAAAACGTGATATCTTTGTTATGTAGTGTGGACACATTCTAAGGCTGTGCTTCGGGTGATTAGCGCCTACAACACTGACCCCACTTACTCTTCTTAACGCTAGATTTAATAGATATATTACAGTGTCAGGAGCTGAAGATGATTACATGGCCTCACAGCCAATCTTAAAGCAGTTTTAAACCCCCAAAAACAAATATATTGTAGCTTACCAAATTCATAGATTGGTTGCAATCGTTTTCATTTTTTAGCCTTTTTTTTTCCCTGAATTTTTGATCCAGCCATTTAGTCTGTTATTTTTTTAACTTCCTTTAACAGACCAAGCTGTCCAGCAAATGTAGCCGTTAGAAGGTTGTGACAAACCATTTAACATTGACAGGGGTGCTTACAATATTCAGCTGTTATTCATTTATATAAAATCGTTATTCCAAAAGGTAAAAAACGGTTGCTGTAACTGCTTAAAATGTTTTGGCAGGTGTCAATGTTAGTAAAGTCCGTCTAAATCTACTAGTACATCTAACACTACGTATACAAATTTCACCCAAGCTCTACTGCCATATAAATTATGTTAAGAGTGCCGGTGCTAAGGTCAACCAGTCCACTGTAGATAAATCCAACAAAAAGCCGGCAACTCGGTGCTTCTTCTTAAAAGATCCTTTATTATTGCACAACAGCAGATACAATGTCCATTAATGCTAACGCGTTTCGGCCTCAGCCTTCCTCATAG
Source organism: Pelophylax lessonae (assembly GCF_965119305.1). Lineage (NCBI taxonomy): Eukaryota > Metazoa > Chordata > Amphibia > Anura > Ranidae > Pelophylax > Pelophylax lessonae. Next base: position 121,826,093 of record NC_138773.1, on the reverse strand, counting down.
CATGCATCTAACACTGCCTTTTCCCCAGAATAATGGAGTATATTAAAGTTATGTCTGTTGCTCCTCCGGTGGAGTGGAGAGGAGACATCCTAAGACAGGAAATGTGTTACTGGGCCGAATCGCCAGGTAAAAATTAAGGGAGGAAAACCCCAAAAAAAGCTAATGCAGCCACACCATTCGAGGACTGGTAAGCTGCAATATAATACATTTTTGGGTTTTGGGGCTAATCAGGCTTAAAGCAGAGTCCTGCTCTCCTCTCTCTAAAAATTTAAAATCAGCAGCTACACATACTGTAGCTGCTGACTTAAGATATAATAAAATACTTACAAAATGTGAGGGGTGTACTCACTTTTGTATGTGGACCCTGAATGAGGCACTCATGCTTCGTCGTCCCTATCTATATGCATACACACACATACTAGGGTCAGTTCGGACAGGAGCCAATTAACACGTCTTTGGACTGTGGAAGGAAACCAGAGTGCATGGAGGAAACCCACACAAGCACAAGGAGAACATGCAAACTCCAAGCAGATAGTGTCCTGACCAGGATTTGAGCCGAGAACCCTAAAATTTGGTTACGTTGATATGGAATTCCTTACAAATGACTTCTTTACATTATTATACAGAGAGAAGCTGAAATTGTACTAGTTGCTCATTTTTGCAAACCTATTGAAATAGATAATACCTATATGTTGCTTTTTAACTGGGTGAAAGTTTCCTTCTGTCAAAGGAGAACCGTTGACAAAATGATTAGGTGTTTTGTTGAAGTCTCATTCATTACATATTACTTGATGATAAATATGTTTGAGTTATTAGTGCAATTTTCCCTGATGAGGGTGGATAATGATACATTATTACTTGCAGCACAAATCCTGTCACCTGCCAACTATGTCTTTAGTTTAATAGCTATCATTTGGTTTCTCTTGCCCGTATTCCATATACAGATGGTCAAAGCTTTTAATCACCTCAATCTGGGAAGATCATAGCTTTGCCGAGCATGTTACAGATTTAGCGTTTTTTTTTTTTATATTGTGTCCTAAATAATGACCTTGAATTGGCATTTATATATTGATATTTAGTTTTAAAGTAGAAGTCCTAATTAACACTAACATTTTTGCATCTACAGACCTCCACGATCTAACACTAACCTATCTAGCCCTGTAAAGAAGAAATCAGTATACTTACCTTTTTTGAAGCCGATCCGACCCAATTCCACACTAAGCTGTCAACGGCGGCTTCATTGTGGATGGTGGGTGCAGAGGACACATCCGACAACGGAAGCCTCATAGTAAGTCTTTGGGTGACGTCATTTCTCATTCATTTCACAGTCATTGTCAGATGTGTCCTCTGTAGAGCTTCCGCCACTGGAGGCCGGATCGCAACGGCTTCGAAAAAGGTAAGTATACTGTTTTCTTCAGGGCTAGATAGGTTAGTGTTAGATCGTGGAAGTCTATAGATGCAGGGATTTTAGTTTTAGGGTTTTACATGTACACTCAGTCGTTTATAGTAGTTTAGAGGCAGTTCAGGTTACAGGCATTTTTTTGAAAGCAGAAAAATCGCGTTCAGGACTGTAGTTTACTGGCATTTCAAACGCCACGTGCTTGTGACTTCATGTAACCACGATAAACTGGGTTTTATGCGCGTTTGCATTTTTTTAGCATTTTTAAAGGGGAAAACATTTGTGATTCTTTTTGAACATATAAAAATGTTGAAAAACTACAAATTTTAATTGCCGGCATCAATGGATGAGTCCAGTAGCGATGAACTCTGGTCCTCTTATGCAGTTTTCTACGTCTTCGGAGCCTCAGCAACAGCAACATTAGGAGCATTTCCTCACACATGCTTATGATGGGATCCATAGTGAAACCACAAAAAAAAGATAGCTATCTACAAACACACTGCTCTTTCTTCTCTCAAAGAATGGCTGAAATAGTTAATATTTTCTTGTTTTTCATGCATTGTGGGCATTTGGGATGGTCTCCTAAGGTTCTCTTTTTAAAAAAGCTTCTAACCTCAAATGCTTGCATAAACTTGGTATGTAAAAGCTGTAAAATTGAAATTTTTCACTGTTGGTTTCCAGCTGTCAAGTTTCCAACATTCAGAAAAGGTTTTCAACTGCCCCGTGTACATGAGCCCTTAATGGGGTTAATTTATTGATCATTTTCAACTGTAGTGATGACGAAATTTGAAGGAAACAATTTTTCTCAAAGAAAGAAATTCTAACTGTGAATTTGGTTTTTGAAATGTGCATGGAAATGTAGGCTGCACACTTAACCTAATAAATATAATAACCTAAAGAAATAAACAACCATACAAAGAGTTTGGTACTAAAATGGCTGCGGCACCTTTATTGGTATATAACTGAATACTGTAAGTACATTTTATTAAATTCATAAATAAATAAATATTTAAAACTTCAAAATATAATATATATATCGCTCAGTCATAGAACTCGAGCGACTAACATCTAATAATTCCTTCAACAGAAGTCTCCCTTTGATTCAAGGGTGACAAAACCACATAAAAGGTTCTACGACAGGGTGGGAGGTATGGGAGCTCACCAAGCCGATCCAGGTCAACTGCAACAGGAGCCTTCGTGTGGAGACCTTATGTGTGGCCTTATTTGTGGCCGCCACAATCCCATGTAGTGGGCACTTGAGATGTGCCTACTTCTCATGTGTATCTCGAAATCAAGTGTAATTTGTAATGTAATGTAGTCACAACATTGACTTGGCCAAAACAGTACTATCAACGATTTTTCGAATTTCTGTACAAAAGGTCCAAGGAAATGCTAATGGCCACCACATTTGTTGATTGGTTATTGGCTTTTTGGAGCCGCTTCTTTCTTTGTTGCAAGAACCTCAAACCTTGGTGTCATACCTCTCATACCTTGTGCTTATTAGGTTAGTTTGTTTTATGTCTTTTGTTTAAAGCATAACTAAAAGCAGAACTTATTTTTGATTTGGATGGAGTAGTGAGGTCAGGTTTTTATTGCTGTCTGTGTCCCCCATTAGGCAGATTCACTCTGTATTTGTCCTGATTACCAGTGTCATGGGAAAAGAAAGGCACGGTCTATGTCTCCATATGGATGTTCATTCCCTGAGCGAACCATTACATGTCCCAGCACACTTTTGTTTGTGACAGATTTCCTTTAGTTGCTGGAACGCAGAATTCCTTCAAACGTTGCCAAGTTTGGGGATCCGGAGTACTGAACTCCATATTTAATGTGCTGTTTATGTTCTTGAGTGATGTTGCTTGAGTTTTGGTATCTGTCCAATTGTGGAGATGTTATAATGAGAAATGACTGCGTGTTCAATTCATGCTCAGAGCTTATCATTTTTGGTTAGTGTCAGCATTATATAGCCTCTTCATTGATTTGCCTTGAATCTATTGACACAAACAATATAATATGGCCAGTATGTGCTTCCATTGTATTATTCTTTTACTCAAGAATCTTTATACCAATGTCATTGAAACACTTTTTTTTTTCTTTTTCTTTTTATTACTATACATTTTTTTTGTTTTTCATGATTATTCTCTATTTTTCACCTATTTAAGGGCTGGTTCAGACAAGAGGAAATCCATACATTTTTATTCTGCATCAAAAACACATGGATAGTGTTTAACATGGATTCCTTTACAAAAAGTGATGTAGCATCTTGGAAGTTTTTCTCAAGTGAATGTTAATATACTTTTATATTCAGGAAAATGGAAAAAGCAAAGATTATTATCACTAATATTACAAACAAGATGATGATCAAATCCTAAAAACTGCATTATTCATTAGGCCCCTTTCACACATACGGTCCGTTCAGTTCATCAGTTCAGTCACGTCAAAATGTATCCGTTTTCCATCAGTTTTTCATCCATTTTTCATCCGTTTTTCATCCATTTTTTGTCAGTTGTCATCCGTTTTTCGCCAGTTGTTATCCGTTTTTCATCCATTTTCCGTCAGTTGTTATCTGTTTTTCATCCGTTTTTCATCAGTTGTTATCTGTTTTTCATCCGTTTTCATCCGTTTTTCATCCGTTGTCATCCATTTGTCATCCGTTGTCATCCGTTGTCATCCGTTTTTCATCCGTAGTCATCCGTTTTTCGTCCGATCCGTTTTTTTGACGGATGAAAAATAGGGCATTAATCCGTTCAAAAAAACGGACATTGATGGAAGTGGTTTAAAACGGATGTTAACTGATGATCATATATTGTCATCCGTTTTTACATAGAGATACATTGATGTCCGTTTTTCATCCGTCAATGGATGGATGAAAAACGGACAAACGGACAGCATGTGTGAAAGGGGCCTTAGGCTTCAGAGACATTTCTGGTCAAGCATTAAATGATAGGTGCATATTTGTTATTAAATCAAGCTACGAGACTGTGAAATTATTTTAGGCACATCTATAAATATATAGCGGTACCTCCGATAAGGCTGTGTGTCTGTACATAATTTTTTAATTTGTGTCTAAACATTGCTGTGCTCCTCAGTTGCCAAAATCTGAAATTGTCTGTCTCTGTTTTAGTACTTTAGGACCCTGACCCAAAACCACTTGCCGACTGTTCACTAGAGCTCTACTGCGGCAAAGTGGTTCGTTATCGTACGTCGCCAGACACTACCCCGGAGGCTCGTTCCTGCTGTATTCAGTCACAGCGGGTTGGGCCAGGGGAGGAGCAGCGGTGATCGCCGCAGCTCTTCCCCGATCGTCGGGGAATCGAGTGTGGAGATCCGCCTGCTTGTGTAAACACAAGCGGGCGGATCTCCTAAGTGACAGGCAGGGTCAGATTGCAGGGTTCTGCGATCTGTCCCTGTGTCACTCAGTCACCTCCCCCCACACACGTTAGTAAGCACCAGGCATACATTAACCCCTCCCTCTCCAGTAAAATTAACCCCTTCCCTGCCAGTGTCATTTTTATAGTAACAGTGCATATATATAGCTCTGATTACTGCAGTAATGTCACTGTTACCCCCAAAAGTGTCAAAAATGTCAGTCAAGGGTCCGATCTGTCCGCCGCAAAGTCGCAGTCCCGCAAAAAAAATCGCAGATCGCCACCATTACTCGTTAAAAAAAAAAAACACCAAAAATGACAGAAATCTTTCTCTTAGTTAGTAAACGCAATAACTTTTGCGCAAACCAATCAAAATACGCTTATTGTGATTTTTTTTTACCATACATAGGTAGCAGAAAACAAATTGGCCAAAAATTTAAAAAATTTTTGATTTTTACATTTTTTTTTTGGGGGGGGGGGGGGGATTTCATATAAAAAAATGTGAAAATATTGTTATTTTTTCAAAATGTATGCTCTTTTTTTGTTTATAGCGCAAAAAGTAAAAATCGTACAGGTGATCAAATACCACCAAAAGAAAGCTCTGTTTGTGGGAAAAAAAGGACGTAAATTTTGTTTGGGTACAGTGTTGCACGACCGCGCAATTTTCAGTTAAATTCGCACAGTGCCGAATCGCAAAAAGTGGCCTGGACATAAGACAGCAAAATCCTCCGGTGGTAAAGTGGTTAAGAAAACCAGAATGAAGTCGGAGCCCCTGAATTTCTTAATTTTTTCTCAGAAATTAGGAATGAGCCAATACATTTGCAAGACAAATTGTGAAATGTATAGAATACCTTAAATACAGTGTATATACAGTACAGTGAATCCGGAAAGTATTCACAGCGCTTCTCTTTTTCCACATTTTGTTATGTTACAGCTGTATTCCAAAATGGATTAAAATCATTATTTTCCTCAAAATTCTATAAACAATATCCTATCATGACATGAAAGAAGTTTGTTTGAAATCTTTGCAAATTTATTTAAATCTTCCTATCCCTGGAAGAAGCTGTGTGGGCACGCAGCGTAACGCGTAGGACGCCAAACCGGAAGTGACGTAGCGACAGTACAATTGTTATGCATTGGCAAAGACGAAGGAAAATGTGAGTCTATGATTTTTATCTCTTTTAAATAAAATTACCAAACGGTACCTCACTATTGTGGCCCCATTTATTTTGGAGATTCAAAGGCTCCATACACACCCCCTGGAATATCGTGTGAAAAGGGATAAGTGTGAGAATCAGTGACCGGACCCATTAACCATAGAAAAGGAGGATTATACATGATACCATACAAAGCTGGTTATAAAGCCAATTGAGGTGAGCGCTTAGGACACCTAGTGGCCACTGCATGGAAGAGCACCTGCATGAATTTTGGGAAAGAAAAGGCGTTTGAATATACACTATTTTATTTATACATACAAGGACACTTTGGCACTTTTTCACTTTTGTACTAATTAATTATTGGAAACTTATAAGCACATAATTTATCACTGGCATTTTATTTTTATGTTTCATTTTTATAAATTTTGATATATTTAAGGATTGTTTATAGCACATATTTACATCACTTGTAAGAAATATTTTATTTATTAATGAGAATTTTTTTTTAATCTTTATGCACTGAAGAAATTTATATAATTTTATACACTGGAGAATATTTATATTTTATTTTAAACATTTGAAAGCACTGAAAGTAAATTATTAAATGTATGAACAACATGCACTAAGCACCTTTTAAGCGCGGTACTCCCCCCTGTTATATATTTAAAATAAACAACGAAGAAAAAACACATGTACATAAGTATTCACAGCCTTTGTCTAATACTTTGTTGAAGCACCTTTGGCACCAATTACAGCCTCAAGTATTTTTGAGTATGGTGCTACCAACATGGCACACATACAGTATCTCAAAAAAGTGAGTACACACATTTTTGTAAATATTTTATTATATCTTGTCATGTGACAACACTGAAGAAATGACACTTTGCTACAATGTAAAGTAGTGAGTGTACAGCTTGTATAACAGTGTAAATTTGCTGTCCCCTCAAAATAACTCAACATACAGCCATTCATGTGTAAACCGCTGACAACAAAAGTGAGTACACCCCTAAGTGAAAATGTCTAAATTGGGCCCAATTAGCCACTTTCCCTATCCGGTGTCATGTGACTTGTTAGTGTTACAAGGTCTCCGGTGTGACTGGGCAGCAGGTGTGTTAAATTTGGTGTTATCACTCTCACTCTCTCATAATGGTCACTGGAAGTACAACGTGGCACCTCATAGCAAAGAACTGAATCTGAAAAAAAGAATTGTTGCTCTACATAAAGATGGCCTAGGCCAGTGATGGCACACCTTGGCACCCCAGATGTTTTGGAACTACATTTCCCATGATGCTCAACTATGCTGCAGAGTACATGCACATCATGGGAAATGTATTTCCAAAACATCTGGGGTGCCAAGGTTCACCATCACCGGCCTAGGCTATAAAAAGGTTGCCAATACCCTGAAACTAGGCTGCAGCATGGTGGCCAAGACCATACAGCGGTTTAACAGGACATGTTCCACTCAGAACAGGCCTCGCCATGGTCGACCAAACAAGTTGAGTGCACGTGCTCAGTGTTATATTCAGAGGTTGTCTTTGGGAAATAGAGGTATGAGTGCTGCCAGCATTGCTGCAGAGGTTGAAGAGGGCTCAGCCTGTCAGTGCTCAGACCATACACAAGGTTATTATTAGTGCGATGACAGACATAGCATATGATTCGGAGCGCACTGCTCTGAAAATCACATGCGATGTCTGTGCGATGCAAATTCAGCCATACAGATTGTATAGCTGAATTTGCATCGCATTCGGACACAACACGCACCCTTTTTGGGTCTGCAGCAGAACCGGATCGCATGGTGGTTCACACCTATGCGATCTGATTCATGTCCAAACTGACAGTTTGCACTGCGATATGTGAACTGATCTGGGGGTGTCGTTAACTTTGTATTGACACCCCCAGTGATTCGCATATGGCAGTGTGAACTGCCTGCGATTTGAATGCGATGCGGGAACCCGCAGTGGATTCCCAGGGTTCCTGCATCTCATATATGTGAACCGGCACTTAAAGTGATTGCAAAGTCTCATTTTTTTTTCGTTTTTTGTTAATAAAAAACATGTTATACTTACCTCCTCTGTGCAGTTGATTTTGCACAGGGCAGCCTGGGTCCTCCTCTTCTCGGGTCCCTCATTGCTTCTCCTAGCCCCTCCCTCCTATCGAGTGCCCCCACAGCATGTTGCTTTCAATGGGGGCACCTGAGCAGAGCTGCTGCTTTGTGTGTCCATTCAGACAGGAAGCTGTCATTCAGCCCCACCCCCTCTCTCTCTTCTGATTGGCTAACTGACTTTGATTGACTGCCATGGGAGCCAATGGCACCGGGGCTGTGTCCCAGCGAATCAGGAGGGAGAATCGTGGACACCACTGGATAGAGATGTGGCTCAGGTAAGTATTAGGGGGTGCTGGGGAGGCTGCTACACCCAGAAGGTTTTCTTTTATCTTAATGCAAAGAATGCATTAAGATAAAAAAAACCTTCTGACTTTACAACTCTTTTAAACTTCAGTATTTTTTTTAATGGGCCCCCAGGAGGTTTATGCCATAATGTGCATATTAGCACATTATGGAAGACTTAGCTGTCAAACGACATCCTTCAGCACTCCGCTGACAGTGCTTCCACTGATCACCAGCACTTTTATCTTTGCCCAATCATCCCTGTGGGTTCAGCCACTTGATTGGCTGGACTATGATAATGTCATTCCTGCAAATCTGCATGGGAATTTCTTCATAAGGACACAGGGGACAGCATGCACGGCTCAGTGTACGATATAGATGACAGGCAGGGGGGACCACTAGAGTCTCATCTGTTATAAAAACCCTGCCTGTCAGTTTTTTATTTAAATTTAGAGTTTAACTTGACTTTAAATAAGCCCAATATGTGAGTTTATGACACTGCAGTTTTACCTTTTTCAAATAGAGCATTAATGGAGAATTACCTCCACGTCAGTAAGAGGGAATTACGTCATTGTATAAAAGGCGCACTGGCTGAGCTGTACAGACGCTAGTTATGAGTCACAGCACAGAAAATAAGAAACGGTTCTTTTACCAGTCGCTCGTGTAAAGTCCCTTATTAGATTTAATACGCAGTATAAAACAGAAACTGTGAAGAAACTTGGTTCCTTCTTTGTCATTTCCAAACTAATGTTTTTAGCTCTCAATTTGGTTCCCTTAGAAGAATTTACACTGAAAAATTAGTAAGAAGGGAATTTAGAAATGCTCTCCCTGCGTAGTATCTAGGGGACAGAGCGTTGTTTCTTCTCTTATTTCCAACATAATTATAAATAAAATGGCTCAAAAATAGCGATTTCTTTTCCCTTAGATGACTTGCACTATCAGATATGAAAATGACTGTAATGTCTTTTTTTTTGAGAAAGCTTTCATATCAGATTAAAAATAGCATATAGTATAATATCCATCTGTTACCTTTGTAAAATCGTCCTTTCCACCATAATCTTGTCTCTATTAATTATCAGATTCATGTTGTGTGTGGGAGAATGCTTGAACAATAATATGTGCAGTTTGTAAAGATATATAGAATTCTATTTTATTGTAAATTAATTGAATGTGACATAAAAATTTACAGATACAATTACTAATTTCTCAGATTTTGTATATAATAACCATTGCAGGAATAGCATGAAAAACTCCCTGCATGACTCTTTAAAAACATCCCTCTTATTTCTGCTTAAAAGGTAAGTCCAACTTTCTAGGTTTCATGATACATGGTCACAGGCTGCAGCCCCCCACATCCAGACCACCCTCTCTTTCTGAATTTGGGGGTTCTTCTCTCAGCCACCTCGTTTCATTATTTCTTTAATAGCCACATCAGTCATTCACAGGAATCTGCGGGGGCTCGTTCACACCTGAACATGGTTCGGAAAACGCATGTTGCATGTGTGTTTCAGTAGGGATCTACTGATTATATCGAGGGCCGATCTTCACTTTCCCCGATATATCGGAATCAGCCCCTGAGGTTACCCATATTTTGTGAAAGTGCTGTACCGGAGTGATGCCTGCAGCTAGAGGCATAACCCCGGTACCGGCGTCCATAGCCGACGGTCGACTGTCTTGTAATGACAACCAATGTGGCTGAGAAGCCGCTCGGCTGTCATTACAAGTAGCGGAAGGGGACATCCCCCCTCCTCCCGCCACCTTCCGCGGCTCGCCCAGGTCTTCCGTCCCACCGGGAGACCCGGGCATTCTACCTGCACGGACGCCGAAGAGAAGACCCGATCAAAGCCGCATTCAGCTCTGATCGGGTCTCCATGTAAATGTATTGGGCGCCAGATTTAGGAAAATGACAGCATTCAAAAGAGCCAAACTTGGTTGTTTTGAATGCTTTTAAGTGCAGATCAGGAGTGTGGGGTCTTTTAGACCCCCAGATCCCTCCACAACAGTACCTGTCAAGTGTAAAAATAAAAATATTTTTTTTAATTTTAAATGTACAAAAATATCGGCAGAATATTAGTATCAGTATCGGCAACAAAATCTGATATTGGTCGATCACTAGTTTTAAGCACCATGTTCAAAACGCACTGGGCGTGCTATCTGCAGCAATTGTCAAGGTACCCTAACACCATCTCAAATGCAGATTGCAAATGCAGCGTGTTTGCCTGCACCAGATCTCACGGTGCCACAGGACCATGCAATCCGGAGCAGTGCAGTTTTGAAAAGTAGTGCATGCACTATTTTTCATGCAATCCAATGAAATGAAAATCACACCACACTGAATCGCACAGGAACATGCTTCCTGTGCAGTTGAGGTGTGATCTGAGAAGAAAATGGTCGCACACCACTACGGAATCTAATTAAGAAAAGTTCCCTTGTTCACTTAAGTCGTACAGGTACAAGGTACAGAAGGGTAGGATAGTAGACGTGTTTCACATGACGGCTATGTGCTTGTTCAACTCGATAGTGAACAAGCACGTAGCAGTCGTGTAAAACGCATCTGCTGAAACATTGGATTCCGTGGTGGTGTGCGACCATTTTCTTCTCAGATGCTTCTCCCGGTGGCGAGCCGAAGTTCAGCACCTACCCTGGATTCATGGATTGTGGACTTTGATTTTCCTATTGTCATCTCTCTTTATTGTTCAGTTGAGGTGTGAGCCGGCCCTAAATGAAAAACTACAAGTCCCACCTGCCCCTGTGGCTAAAGGGACTTGTAGTCAATTGATCCTTCCTCCGTCCCTGTAAGTGAAAGTCTGTTCCTTGATACAGACCTGGGCTGTAGGAATAGTCTGCTGGAGCCGGAGCACTGCACTCCTAATCCATTGATCAGCCTGCTTTGCAAAAAAAAAAATGCACGTTTGTATTATTCAGTATGGGCATGTTTAATATTTGTTTTGCAAAAGTTGAAATTCCCCTTTTACATATATTGGTCCTTAAACTGCACAAAGACAGAGGATTAAAATAGAGCTGTCAATACTGAATTTGCTTTCATTGCTGTCACTGTTGTAAGAGAAGTGGTTAGTGATAAAAGGGAAGTCTGTTTGGTCATTGTGGGTGACTAGATTTGGCACATGATGAATAAATAACTTATATGTGCTGTTATGTTTATCAGCATGGATGAATAATTTATTCATTGTTTATCATTTTAAGGGAGTTTGCGTTGCATAAAGAGAACCTGTACTTTGCTTATGTTTGTAAAATAGTAGGTTCATTTCATAGAAAGGCACCATAGTCAGGCTTTGTCCACCTTCCCCTTCTGCCCCAGTCTGCTGCTGGAACCTTGAGAAATACCAAGTACTTCTCCATACATTAGAAAATGCTGCATGCCTGGGCTGCCAATCAGCAAGTTGGCACATTGTTACACGAGGGTGTGGAGTTGTTTGCCGAGGTGTGCACAGGTTATAACGTCCAGTCAGTAAAAATTTACACAATTTTAGGTGCTCTGGGGGTGAATCAGGATGCCAAGAAGTTTGTAGTATGAGCAAAGTTTACAGTTTCCTGTACTGTGTCTGAATAGAAGAACTTAGCGTAAGACAAGCTGTAGCCAACATGTTCAGATGCAAAAAAATTCCTCTTTATCATGGGATTAAATAATGTAGCAACATAAATATAAGTTGATGTTATATTAGAAAGTAGTAGAGGTGTTGGTGTCCCAGCTCATAAGATGAACTTTTGGCGCCCTGTTATTCTGTTTCACAGAAGTCTTACTAAGAATGATGGGCAATGATGACCTGCTTAATTTTGTTGCTGTTTTCATGGGACCTGCTTCGGTATACTCATAGAAAACCAATGCAGCACACAGATTTCCCAGCAATTTTAAAAATTTGTGAAACCCTAGGGGGGTTTACCAGGCAGCCACCAGAAACAGCTTGGTAAAAAAAAAAGTCTAATGAGAAAGCTAAAAACAGCAATATTTTGCTTACCCAAACTGGTTTATTTAAAATGGTTGTAAACCTCATAGATGAAATATGAACAAAGCATATCCCTCTATAGACGCTCCAGATGACGTCGTATGACGAAACGCGTAGGGCGTGGTTTGTGTACGTCAATACGTCACTTCCGGGAACGGTGGTTTGAGCCGGTGGAACGCGGAAGCGGCCCGGGGGGAAAACCTTCTGAGCTGATAGTGAACTCCCTAAACTGTGAGTGGATGCTAAATTGTTTTATTATACACAACATATGCTACGCAATGGAGGCTTATCTTTTGTTCTAGTGACCAAGGAGGGTCGAGTCACCGGCCTAAAGAGTGCGGTAAGCAGCAGTGTCTTTGGTGGTTTATCTACCGACGCCATACATTGTTTTTAGCACCGATCACAACACGTGGTATTTGGCATTATTAGCACTCGGCACTTTGCATATATGTATAATTAACTTATGATATTTATGATATGGTACACTGAGCACAGCCCATTTTAAACTTATTGAAGTTTTAACAGCATGTAGCACCTTTTTATTGTTTGTACTACAAGCACTATATGCACTTTTGTATAATTGCACAAACACATTTTTAAAGTGGTAGCGCCGGTCCCAACATTTCTTGCATTTTTCTATATCCCTCTATAGCGTGTACTAGTCTCAATCACTAAGTACTAATGGCTTGTACACAGTAGAGGAAAATCGGCCGAACATTTTAGTCCAAGGAATGATCGTACAATTTTCGGGTAGTGTGTACACAACTTTCCACAGCTGATTCCGACATTCCAAATGAAAAATTCCAAAATGACAACTTTTTCTCGTACGGGAACAGAACGAACGATTTTCATACAAGAAATATCACATACAAAAGACTGTGCAGAATCAAAAACAACAAAAAAGAAAGCCTTTGTCATACCAGAATTTCCGTACATTATTTCTAACCCCTGTTCCGACTTGCTGTGAAACATCGAGGAAAACCGGACAATCGTTTGTCCGATTTTCTCAAAGTGTGTACGGGGCTCAAGTGTCATTTCGTTTTGCTACCACGTTCCTCTGCTATTTGCTTGAGTCACTTCTTCCAAGTTTTCCTTACACCACGAGGTAAAAAGGTGGCAGGGGAGGGAGCTCCAGCATAATCCTGTGATTGAAAGCCTCAGCTCAGTTCCTGTGTGCTGTGTGAGGGGGGGTTGTGTCCCTTCCCTACAATCAGGTCTCAGAGCTCTCCTCATAGAGATCTTCAGTGCGTAACTACCGGCCCCCTGCTTTCTAAAAGCTCAGCTAGGCTGTATAAATTCTGCACTTTTAACTGATGTAGAGAAGAGAAGACTGCAGATAAACAAGTGCAACTTATATAGGAGGATTTGTTTCATCTCTGTTTATCAGCTGAGGCCATTCACTTTACTGGCTATATGTAAAGGTTTACAACCACTTCTATAAACGTATGAGTGACACCTATTGTGAACTCATAATGGAGAGAGCTCCTACTTAAATTTGTTGGTTTATTATCTTTTTACACCTGTTAGGAAGATGCGGCTCTGCTAAATTCTACTCGTAAAAATGGCGCCTTTTATTATGAATGAATTTGCTGTAGCACTTGTTGCAGCTCTCAGGAGAGTCATGCCGCACATAATGAAGAAAAATGCCTATAATTCAGACAATGTGTAACGTGCACCATACTAAGGAGCAGGGACCGAGAACAACCATAAACAGATATTGGAAATCTCATTAAGTGATACGTAGCGTATGTTTTCTCATAGGGAAAATGAAGACCAATAAAAGGGACCTGCTGATGTTTCCACAATAACATTAATTGGGCTAGCAACTCAACAAAAATATCTTTACAGAGAAATTATGTTTGATAACATCATTGTAAGAATTCCACTGTTGAAAGCACGCAAGAGTCGATCGATTACATCTAGAGTCAACGATGCAAATCTACGATCTGTATTGTGCCTTGTAAAAATGGTTTAGTAAATGGCCACTTACAGAGGATCTTGTCTTTTTTTAGGTTTAAATAGTCTGTGAATGTAATCAACTTAATATACATAGCAACATTTAATCCTGGGACTGTTTCAGAAGTATCCTACATATCGTAGCATTTAACCCTTTTACTGCCATGAATGTAAGGGTTACCTTGGAACAAAACTGCTTGAAGCAGGCTGTCTATGTTACCTTCACTTCCTTTGTATTTTCACAGGGTGTAAATGCATGGTTCTGTGACCAAAACTTTCAGTCGTCTGTGCCCTGGGCTGTCTGGAAATATAAGTGAATGTGATTGGTGGATAAAAAGCCACCGATCACACCCATTCATCATTTTTTTTTTTAATAAGCAAAGTGACAGTGTTTTTTTTACTGTGCTTTATGTTGAGCTTTATCGTGCATTACACTAAGGCAACCCATTTTTATTTTTCATTTTAATGGTGTGCTGGTAAACCACAATTCATGTAAAATCAGACATGACCCTTTTTTTCAATGCAGCACACCACAACACACAGATGATTTCCATTCAAAATGAATAGCACTGTAGATTGTGAATTACCACAACGAATAGGTGTGAAGCCAGCCTCAAAGTTTTATGACTTAAGCTGGATACACACTATATAATTGTCTTTAGAATTTTTTCCTTTAGATTTACCAAAACCACATAATATGAGGTCAAATCTAAACACTTTCAATTTGTATGCAGTCAGACAGGCCCTTGCACTACATAGTTGAAGGTAAATCTAAAGGAAATCTAAAGTTGTATAGTGAATATCCAGCCTAAAGCCTCGTACACACGATCAGATTATCGGACGATCTTTCGTCCATTTTTTGTTGCATGCTAGTCTCATATGGAAAGTGAAGAGGAAAATTCTCGTACGACAGAATTCAACTTCAGAAGTGATGTCATGTGTTGGATTGTTTTGTATGTGTTCTTTCGTTTCTGAGCATGCCTAGTCTTGCTCTTATGATTTTTTTTCCAGACGAAAACTCTACTAATTAAACGAAAATCAGACGATGTGTTCACGTACGATAAAAATTTTATAGCCTGCACATCCAGTTTTTGAAAAATTCGTAATCGGCTGTCGAAAGCACTATATTAACTAACTATCAGAAAATCGGCAGATCGTTCGTCAGACTAAATTGTACTTCCGATTTTTGTATCGTGTGTACGGGCCTTTAGATTGATATGCAAAGGAAAAAAATTATTTAGGTGTATTTGTATTGAAAATATAGTTTAGATAAACGTTTGCAGTATCGTGAAACGTATTACATAGCTTTCATAAAATACATGGTTTAGGGTGTATTTTACGAGCTTTTAAAACTGTAGGTGAAAAATAGCAAAAAAAGTGAAAAATAGCAGTCAGAGGTGAAAAATGAGACCCTGGGCCCGGCACTGAAAGGGTTATAAAAAGCTCACAGTTCAAACGTAGTCATAAATGCGCCCAATCAAGGCCCCTGTTTAACAATCCATTATAATTTTATCCAGTTAGGAAAGTCCACAAGCTGCATAGTTTTCTTCCAGTATAATTGAGATGGAAAAATCTGATTGTAACCAGTATGGCCAACTTTTACTGGTCGTCTATTCTCAGTTTTTAGAACCTAATGCCAAATACCACTGTTTGCTTTGGCTTGGAAAGCTGGCAGCAGTACATTATAGCCTGCCACCCTGACATAATGGTGCAAGGCTCCAGATGCAGGGAACATATGGAAAAATTCTCCACCCCATGGTAATAGACAGCAAGACTCAATTCCTGTACTGTAGTCTTCTGCTCTTCAATGTAAAGCCTCGTACACACGCAACGATTATCAGCCCACCGAACGGCCGTCTTTTGTCCAGTGTTGTTGTGTTGGTTGAAATGTGCTCTAGACTGCACACGAATTTTTTCGGCCAACAAAAACCAACTTCATAAGTGATGTCATGTGATGGTCTACTTTCCGTGTGTTTTTTCTTCTCTGAGCATGCCCAGTCTTGCTCATCTAAATTTTGTCTGCCGAAATCTGTACTGACTGACGGAAAATCGGCCGTTCCATTGACGGCCAACAAAAATTTTATAGCATGCACACCAGATTTTGTTCGGCCGAAAAAGTCGCAGTCGGTTGTCGGAAGCATCACACTAACAAGCCAAAAATCGGTCGATCGGACGTTGGCCGAAAATTCACGGCCAACAATCGTTGCGTGTGTACGAGGCATTACAGGGCTGCACCAAAAATGGCAACACATCAAAGTCCCGGCACTGAAAGATGAGGCTTCATTGGGGGGGACTCTAATATGCAAATTTAGCATCTCTTAAACCAGTTTTCCAGAATTCTTTGGTGTCTAAGCCCAACATGCTCCGTGAGTGCCAGTGGGACCCTTGCTATCTCAGTCCCTACCGCCTTCTGTCATCACCATTGGCAGCTGCTTATAAATATGCTAAATTATTTAAAAATCTTCCACATGTACAGTACAAATAATATTTTTCCCAAAAAAAAATTATTCTGAAGTTATATTTTGGACGTATTATGTTAACTAGCTGTTAGATGTGAATAGTTGCTTGTGGAATTCTTGTTTCATTGGAATTCCGTACAATGGGCAGACGTTTTTTCCTCATCACACATGCATGTTGCTCTCCCCGTCTAGGAACCTGAGTCAGATTATGTCTTACTGTCTTTATGTATGTAGACAGCTCTGACATCCAGTGATTCATTGCAAGGGGGAGGGGTGACACTGAGTAGAACCTTTCTAGCTACGGTTACCTGCTGTCTCCAATACAATACAATACACTACAATACACTACAGGTAGTTACTCCTCAATTGGGTTTCGTTGAATAGTGTGTTCACACACAGATATGTGTATAACTTCTTACATGAAATACAGTCATGAATGATATACTAAAACAAAAGTCTAAAAAGAATGAGGAGAGTATTTAAAAATTAAGGTTACAAGTGTAGCAAAAATGTTACCTTTTGCTTGTTTTCTGTGGTCGGATAAGTCAATTCTGGTTGGGAAAATTGCTTGCAGTGGATCACTGTATTTTCAGTGTAGTTTCAGCATTTTCAGATGCGACCTGTCAATTGTGGGTAGGATGAAATCATTTAATGCTCAAATTAATGTGAAATCTGGGTGTGTTAGAATAGGCTTTATTATGTCATTAATGAGCTTATGCACATGGCCTCTGAATGCTGGTGTAAGGTTCGCTATAAGCCCATTGCCCACAGCTGTTTAAAGATCAGTAAACTTTTGCTGCATTCAGATCCGTAAAGTCACAATAGAAAAACCTGCATTCATGGTCCTGCGTATGGACTGTATTTTATGCTGTACACATATGTTCGAGAGCCTCCTGCATCCAAGCAATAAAAGATATTAGGTGGCAATAGCTGTCTACATCCTAGTAACGTAGGACACCAGGAGGCAAAAGCTTCCAGCATCTTAGCAACGAAGGACACTAGGAGGCAAAAGCTGCCTGCATCCTAGCAACAAAGGACATTAAGAGGCAACAGCTGTCTACATCATAGGAACTGACACTAGGTGGAAATAGCTGCCTGCATCTTAGTAACCAAGGACACTAGGAGGCAAAAGCTGCCTGCATCCTAGCAACAAAGGACATTAACAGGCAACATCTGCCTACATCAGAGGAACTGGAACTAGGTGGCAATAGCTGCCTGCATCTTAGCAACCGAGGACACTAGGAGGCAATAGCTGCCTACAAACTAGCAACAGGCACTAGGTGACAATAGCTGCCTGCATCCTAGCAACAAAGGATATTAGGAAGCAACAGCTGCCTACATCATGGGAACTGGCAATAGGTGGAAATAGCTGCCTGCATCTTAGTAACCAAGGACACTAGGAGGCAAAAGCTGCCTGCATCCTAGCAACAAAGGACATTAAGAGGCAACATCTTCCTACATCAGAGGAACTGGAACTAGGTGGCAGTAGCTGCCTGCATCTTAGTAACCAAGGACACTAGATGGTAATATCCACCTGCATCATGGCAATAAAGAACACTGGGTGGCAATAGAAAAGAAAGTAGGTAAGAGAAATTGTACAGTACTGAGATGTTTCTGATGACCGCAATCATATTCGGACCAACCTAAGAAGTGTGCATGTGATTGGTAATGTGATTGATAATGCAGAAGGAATAAAAAGAAGAGTATTAATTGCATAGGCCAGGCTTCAGACAGTACACTTCTACCGCCCATATACTGGCTGCACTAGGTGGTATGTGTGTTATGGCTTCAATAGTTTACTCAGATTAGCATAGTATTACCTCAACATTTATTTAGCTTAAAACATGAGCCTAATAAAATAAATATCTCCAGGTAAACTATTTGGTAAAATTCCCACCCCAGCACTTACACTTTACAATTTTCAATGCTAAGGACTCCTGCTCTCTCAGTTCTGCTTCCCTAAACGTTCAGTCTTCACAGAAAAGAGTTAACAGTGAATAGTGCAGTCTCCAGTCAGACTGTTAGCTTAAAGCAGTAGTAAACTGCAGTTGAAGGAAAAAAAATCCCCTGCAAGGCAATGCCATAATATACTAGTATGCATCGCATTCTTGCAGATTATGAGAGACTTACCTAAAAAGGAAGCCCTCCAGCACCGCGCTGTCACCTCTGAGAGGGCTTCCATTATCGTCTGGCCTTCCTTCAGGGTTTATGGCCTCCAGCTACAAAGGTGACTGGGGGCACGATGACGTCTCACTCCTGGGCATGCCCACAGGAGCCAACGTTTATGGCATGGGCTCTGAAAGTCTGGCACTGTAAGCCTCAGAGCGCATATACCACTGACAACACTGGCTGCATGTGTTGTGAAAAATCTCCTAAACTGTGCAAGATTAGGAGATATTCACAGTACCTACAGGTAAGCCTTACTATAGTGGCATAACAGAGTTTACTACAAATTTAAAGAAGGTGGGAGGGCAATGATCATAGCAGCAACTTAAACAGGAACATAGGCAAGGATTAGGCACATATTAGATAAAGAAGGCAAGGAAAGATAAAGAAGGTGCATACTCATTAATACTGGCCATACACTAGTCGATTGTGGACTAATTTCACTTGCTTTTAACATTTGATCTTAAAGTGAATGTAATTTCCTGAACAAAAACAATATACACTGTCCGATAATTTGAGAAAGAATTTCCATTCTGCTCTTTTCTCATTTTCCCGTCACTGTGAAACGAAAGTTGATTTGACCCCACCAACCAATAGAAAAATAAACAGATATTCTGAAAATGAATATTTTTGAATGGAAATCTATAGGTGTACGTGTATAGCAAGCATACGTGATTAAAACAGCTGCTGAAATTGCTTAAAAAACACTTTAAGGTAAATTGTGTTAGCTTTCTGATTTAAGCATAATTGCAGTTTAATATAATATTTACTTTACTGCCATTATCAGTCCCACCAATTTATTTTGAGTTCCTGTTTGATGACATTTTACTTTAGTTGACTGTAAAATCAGGTGTTTTAAAGTTAATTTCTTATTCACACGTATTACCATATCCTTGAAGTGTTAATGCATTGATAATTAAACACTCAAAAGAGTACATTTAGCAAATCCTGTTACGCTTCTATAGCATATTCTATATCTATACCATCTGTTAATCATTTTTCCCTGTTTTCAGTAGTAATGTTGGTGTGTTCCATATGAGACCTGAAATGGCCCTTAGACATCTACGCTGTTCCACAGTGGCATGTAAAAAATGTCTTGCCATTGAATCTTTCATTTTACAAATCCTTTGCCATCATTTTTCAGAGCTTATGTGAAGGCAAATTGCCTGTGCATTTTCTGTGGCATTTATTTATTGGGTCAAGCTGTATAGTGTATGAATTTTTCATGTCTTTATTTATTCTGTTCTAAAATCCTTGTAGCATATTATATTTAAATATCTTTCCAGCTTGAAATGCATTTTCAGTATTACATTTTGACTTGTAAAACTAGGATGATGAGTATTAGTTGGCATATATTTTGGTGTGCAGAACATTTTCATAAAATTCTTATTTTTTTAAAGGTTTGTGCTAATTTAATCTATATTTTCCTTTCCTAGAAAACCTTTGTACAGGGTACATGAGAGCTAATGTGCAGTATGCCAAGGTACTGTATTTTCTGGCGTATAAGACTACTTTTGAACCTCAAAAAAAATCCCCCAAAAATGGGGGGTCGTCTTATACGCCTAGTATAATATCTCCAAGGTAACCTAAGTATAAGTATTACCGGTAGATGTAATCTCTCAAGACACTGGCTGTGTGGAAATCCTGTACCGGTATACCGTATGTACCGTAGCTTCGGCTACATACAGTGTCTGCGCTGAGCCAATCAGGGGGAGAGCGATGTATTCTATTATTAAATGCAAAGCCTGCTCGGATTGGCGGAGTAACATCAGCCCGCCTCTCTGACTCTGCCAATCCGAGCATGCTTTGCATTCAATAATAGAATACATCGCTCACTGTGATTGGCTCAGCGTGGTATACTGTATGTAGCCGAAGCTACGGTATACCGGTAAAGGATTCCCACACAGCCAGCGTCTTGAGATTACATCCACTGGTAATACTTATACTGTACCTAGGGTACCTTGGAGATAATATGACAGATTACATGTATTACAGTACTAGGGTACCTTGGAGATCTATGAGAAATCTGATGTTTTTCAATGCTGTTGCCTTATACGGCTAGTATAGCCCAAAACCTATGTTTTAACTTGAAAATTAGGGGGGGTCGTCTTATACGCCCAGTCATCTTATACGCCGGAAAATACGGTACATGTTTTATTCTATTTATGGCGGAGGTCAGGCCTGAGGGAACGTGCCTAGTGATTGAGGAATTAAGGTTTCTTATTGAAGAAGGCTGCAGGCAAAGGTGGCATTAAAGTTGACCTCCCCGCAACTCTAAAGCTAGCCATTTATGGGACGTGTTTTTTTAATTCAGTCATAGGGTTGAATGGAAAAAACTGATCCAATTCCCCCATCCACACAGTTGATGTGGATGTGAGAATCCTCCAGGCTGACAGCAGGGAGACTCCACCCCCTCCACCGCCATCTGAATACACAGATCAGTGCTGCAGTCTATAGTCTGCAGTGCTGATCAAGCAAGAAAACACCAACTAGGCAGTTGAACAGAAGTTAATCGGTAGATTAACACATGGATCATAATTTGGCTGGACCCTGCTGAACCAGCTGAATATTGTTCTGTGTACGGCCAGCTTAAGGTTGCCTTAGGCTGGCCATAGATGCATTCCCCCATTCACATAAGTGAGATGGATGAAGGAATCCTCCCCACGGTGCTATTGTATTCTGATATTGGGGACTTCTCTGCTGTCAGAATACATTGATCAGTGCAGTACTAATCAAAGAGTAGACCGATTGTTAGATTGACTTCTCTTGAGCAGGAAAGGCCTTAGATAGATCTAAATTTTGCAGGTCCTTGCAGAACCTCCATATTTTTGGTCCATCTATGGCCAGCTTTAATGTTGGGAGGATGGGGTTCTGCTAAGGCCAGCTCACAAGTGTGGTTGTGCATTACTGTGCATTGCAATAGGGCAGATTACTTATATGAATGGGCTGTCTGATGCATCTAGGTTTTACCAAAGAAATACATGACCCCCGCATTTTGCAACATGATTTCTCACGCACTTCAGCAAGGTGCACTGGTGTACCGTTAACAATTAATGGCACCGTCATGTAGCTGCAATAGGGATGCAAGCTTTTTTGTGTGCTATGGGATTGTACGTGTTTTCGTCTATGTTTCTACATTGCACCAATGTGAACCTAGCCTAAAAATCCCTGGTGTATGCAGCTCTACATTCTGACTTTAAAACGTCTTGCAGTCATTTGTTAAATGAAAGATATGTTACTTGCATTCAATGTAATCACACTTCCTGGTATATTAAGGCACTGGTGACGTAGGCAGGGCCATACAGATGCCCCCTAGGAAAACTACATCACCAGTACCTTCCAGGGAACTCTTATAGGAGGACTTTAAAATCTGAGTTAAAAAAAAAAAAAAAAAGAGAATGAGTGGGTTTTTTTTGTGAGATTTTGTGTTTTGGCACCAACATCGTTGGTGGTATCGTTGGCAGTAAAGACAAGAAGCCACCCATGATGACTCCGCGTTAGAGAAAATGATAGGATAGGATTATAGGAGGAGGAGAAGAGGTGCATTAGAATGTGGTAATAAAAAAAAAAAAACAGAGATGGCAAGTGATTATAATTTGAAGTAATTTTTTGCAATTGTTATTACAATGGTGGTGGCAGTTTTAAATGAAGGGGTAGGGTGGGGGGCTGATTAAAACACCCTTGGGGATGATTTTTTTAAGGGAAAAGTTTTCATGTGCCTGAAAAAAAAAATTGGATCCTGTTCCTTTAAAGCATCTTTTACAGCACAGTGCTTGTGCTGTGTAATTTGGCCCTTTCTATCACCTAAAATACCTGGCTGATCCTGCCTGGTTCTGCCCTCCCCTCTGTAAACTGACCACGATTTATCATGGCTGCTGAACCCTGACACCGTGGTCAGTTTACGTGCCTCCGTCATCGGCAGCTTTCCTCTGTCCTCCTCTTTCTTCTCCCCCTCTCCCGACCTGCCTGCATATCAGCTCCTGTGTCTATGAGCCATCTCCGCCCCCCTCCCCCACTCACGCCGCTATTAGTATTAAAGTAAATCTTAAAAAATGTCACTGCCAGCCCCTCTTTTATGCAGCATTAACCCTCCTCTTATGTTAGAATTCCGTTACTATCCATGATGTTAGGGTCAGTTTTGACCCTTGTTTTAAATCAGCCATAAAATACCCTCTGAATAATTATTTATCATCAAATTTGTTTCTTACCTCTTGGTTACCTTGTTAGGCTTCTTTATCCTTGAAAAGATTGGTTTTAATATTTTTGGTGTGACCCCTAGACCTTTCTTTTGATAGCATATCTCTCATTGTCAAATTTAAAAAATGGTAAAATAAAGTCAGCAACTCTGAAATGAATTTGTCCTATGTTTCTTCACTTTATTTAGAGAAGCAGACAAGCAGGAAAAGAGATAGGCCCCTCCCTAACTACAGCTCACAGGGTTGAGAGGTGATTGGCTGTCACTGTTACTAAGCAGAGAGAGTGTTTATGATTTCAGTTTTGGCACTTATTAGTGTCCTAAAATCCTATATTATAACTGGGTCAGAATTGACCCTAACACCATGAACGTCTTAATTTTCACCACAGTATTTTATAATTTAGTGAAAAGGATTATTTTTCTATTACATTGTTTAAATAGAGGTTCCTGACAAAGTAAAAAAATCTTGATGCAATAAACAAATTTATGTGATACTTATAGACATTCAAAACATGAAAACGGGTCGGTTTTGACCCTAGCACAAGAGGAGGGTTAACACACAGTGTACATATTTGTGAAAAAAAAAAAAAGCCTTTTAATACCGATTTTTACAGATCATCAGGCCGGTCAAAAGACTCTCCTCCTAGTGGTAGGAGTAGCCAGCACAGAGGGAGATCTCAGCCCCTCCCACTGTTGCCTATACATCAGAGTTGGAGAGTGGGTGGGAGTCATGTGACTGGCCTGAAGATCTCTAAAAAAATGGTATTTAGAGGCTTTGTTTTCCACAAATATGTACACTGTGCATAAAAGGGGGGCTGGCAGTGACAGTTTTTTCAGAAGGTTACAAACTTTAAAGTGATTGTAAAGCTTTAATTTTTTTTCATTAAAATAATAAACATGTTATGTTTACCTGCTCTGTGCAATGGTTTTGCAGAGATATCCTTCTCTTCTCGGGTCCCATGCTGGCGCTCCTGGCTCCTCTCTTCTGTCGGGTGCCCCCACAGCAAGCAGCTTGCTATGGGGGCACCCGAGCCGCGCCTCTGCATCCATTCACACATACAGCTGCAGTGCGGCCCCGCCCCCTCCATCTCCAGATTTTCTCACTGGCTGTGATTGACAGCAGTGGGAGCCAATGTCTCCCGCTGCTGCCAATAGCCAATTAGTAGTGGGAGTCCCCTGAGAGGCAAGGCTCCCGTGGACATCGCTGGATCGAGAGGGGGCTCAGGTATAGATTAGGGGGAGCGGATGCTGCACAAAGAAGGTTTTTTTTACCTTATTGCATACAATGCATGAAAGTAAAAACCCTTGTGCCTTTACAACCACTTTAACATTTTTTATAATCCCAATGCATATGATTGGAGGTTTGATATGAATCCAGATCTGATTTACTCCACAACGTTCCCAGCTCTTGCATGCTTAGGCTCCATGTACACGGGACGTTATTAAAAGTCCCTTTGAATGCTGGAATTTTTAGGACGTTTGAAACGTCCGTTCAGTCGCGTTTGTACCCGCGTTTAGCGGGCGTTTAGCAGCGTTTGCGGGCGTTTGCGTTTAGAAGCGTTCCTAGAGGTCAAAAAAATTATTCCCATTTAAAATGGAAAAATGCGAACGCTAAACGCGGGTCATCGCGTTCAGACGCGTTCGGACGCGTTTGTGCGTTTGAACCGCCGGGAAACACGTTCGAACGCAAATAATTGCGTTCTAAAAACAGTCCCTGAACGCAACTGCCTGCAAATGACTGTAAACGACCTGGTGTACATGGACAGATAAGATAAAATGTAGATGGGTTCAGGGGCTTCTGAAAAAAACGCCCAACTGCTCCTAAACGGCCATTTCCAGCGTCCCGTGTACATGGAGCCTACCTGGCAAAAGATGTAGGTATCTGTTTTTTTTCTGTACTGGCTCTTACAAACTGCTGCAGTAAGTGGTGGGTTATTGCAGATCGTTGCTCATAGCTCATATATTATTTTAGTTCTGTGTTTTTATATCTGCCTTTTTATTTTAGTGGTGTTTGTAGTTCTCCTCTTCTTTAACCTTGGAAAATCTTATGTTTGTGTTTCTCTTTTGTACATTAAATCACCGTATTGAGCTTGTACAAGCAGCAGAAGCTTGATGCTCTCATAAAATTTTGTGTGCTGAAACGCACCAGGAACAAGTCTGCTGTAATATGCGCAGAATATTTATTGGAGAGGCTGCCAGTGTGGGGCCTGCGAAGAATACAATTTTTGTACTATTACTGATAGGTTTGATCTATACGGTGTGACATTTGTGTACAATTTTCATTTACCTGCCGCAGCCGTTCATGCAATGAATTTTTCCATTTCCCAAGTCAGTGGAGCAGAGATGCCAGTCCACCAGTCACCGACTTCTACTCATTTACATATCACATTCAGCTTTTCCCCATATCTTCGCAAGAATATAAGTCCAATGCTTCTTTCAAGGGTGACTTTATATTCTGATCACATTGAACTAAGTAACTAGTTAACGAAAAGTGCCCCCAGTCTTGGGTTCTGTCCCCCAAGATATATAATGACTTTCCCATGAAGCATGAGGATGTTCCCTGAGTTTGCAATTATTTCTCTATAGAGCCTTCTGTTACACACCTCCCACTGCTGCATCAGAAAATCCCTATAGACAATACATATACAGTAGCTAAGGATTTTGTGTTAGCCATTCCTGCTGTCTACTTTCCTTCTCATTTCAACATTAACGGCTCGTTCACACCAGAGCGTGGTTTAGGAACCCCACATTCGATTCGTTTCCACGCGTTTCCCACACTTCATTCAAAACGGACTGGAAGTGCGATATGCCTCCTGTGTCAATATAATTCTAATGACATCGCAAATCTCAAACTCAGCGCATTTTCTTGCGTCCGATTACATGCATGAGTACCATGTGATCCGGCGCACTGTGTTTAGTGGGATCCAGTGCAATTTTACTTTTAGTGTGATCCAGGGCAATTTTACTTTTAGTGTGATCCAGTGCGATTTTACTTTTAGTGTGATCCAATGCGATTTTACTTTTAGTGTGATCCAGGGAGATTTTACTTTTAGTGTGATCCAATGCGATTTTACTTTTAGTGTGATCCAATGCGATTTTACTTTTAGTGTGATCCAATGCGATTTTACTTTTAGTGTGATCCAATGCGATTTTACTTTTAGTGTGATCCAATGCGATTTTACTTTTAGTGTGATCCAGGGCGATTTTACTTTTAGTGTGATCCAATGCGATTTTACTTTTAGTGTGATCCAATGCGATTTTACTTTTAGTGTGATCCAATGCGATTTTACTTTTAGTGTGATCCAATGCGATTTTACTTTTAGTGTGATCCAGTGCGATTTCTGTCCTTTTAAATGAATGGGCTGAAAATCACATCCTACTGAGTGGCATAGAAATCACACAGGAACGCACTCTCCCATTTTAATAAATCAAGCCCTTTGTGTCTGTTTTAAAAAAAAAAATCTTTAAAATCCAAAAGCTAAGGCAGAATTTACAGGATGAACATTCATGAGACACAAGCTTGTCTTCCTCATGCCGGAATACAAATGAAGATTTCCTTTTGGTGGTATTTAAAGCAGAACTTTATCAATCAGCATTGACTATTTGTAAGCCACTTGCTGCTAGCATTAGTAAGTAGATAGTAACATACTGTATATCATATGACCTTGTTTTAGACTTTTTCTTTACATTTCTTCAGTTATTTCCTGGTTTCCAGGCCTAGGCACATGATGTGATACATTCCAAGAGAGTTTAGGAGGGGAGAAGGGGGTTTCTCAGCTAAGCACACCTCCTGCCTGCATACCTGAGCCAAGGACAGCTGGATTCCAGGAACTAACTGCTACATGAAAAATTTCCCCCAGAACCAGAAATTCTACAGGGGATTTTCAAAGTGATATCTCAGCAAAATAAGGCCACTTTCACACGGCCGCTCCGATTTCTTCTTCCGCTGCGGGATTTTTATTTTTTTTTTTTCATGGACACTGATGACACTTGTGTCATCCGGTCTGTATGTCTGCATATCATCCCATCCGTTTGCGGATGATATACGGACAAAATGTATGTCTATGAGGATTGCGGATGTCAGCGGATGACGCCGCTGACATCCGATTTTGCGTCATTTCCATTTTTTTAACGGAAGAAAAATAGGGTTCTGTTCTGTTCCAAAAATCGGAACAGAACTGAAAGGACGCAAATCGGATGTCAGCGGATTGTCATCCACTGACATCCGCAATCCCATTGACATACATTATGTCCACATGATATACGGACATACGGAATGCCCGTGTGAAAGAGCACGGAGACATGGAGGGATGAGGGAGTTTGCTTTGCATATTAAAAATTAATTAAATATCATTTTGAGTTTGTGGTGCTCAGATGCAGTGTAGTTCTACTTTATTAGCCAGAGAGGAGTAAAACAAACAACTATGAAAAACCTGTTCCCTTACTTTGTTAAAGAGTGTATCTTATTAAAATGCCACGACGATACAAACACTTCCGAAATTACCCCTTTTTGTGTTAAAAAGCAATCCCACATAAAAATAAATCAGAATAATGGAATCTGTTGCTGCCCACCATTAACTGATTAAATCTTTATTTATAAGAGCTTCCTTCTTCCCAATCCACCATTGTGGGTGGAAGGGAAGGGCTCTTGAATGTAATTGGTGTAATTGGCTATCAAAAGTCACAGAGCCCTCTGTGATTGGCTCTGCAGTGTCTAATGACACTGCAATCACAATGAAGTACGAACACTATTTAAACACAGTGCTGTTTTTCAAAATGTAGGGAAGTGGTTAATCTGTCTGTCTATTTCTTTCTATTGGCACTTTTCCACTGCATGGAACCGAACGGTTCGGCTCACTTTTGTGCTTCTCCACTGCTGGTACTGCATGGTATAGTGTAGGAACGGTTCGGTACGGTACGGCGCCACTTTTCCACTGCATGGAACCGAACGGTACGGCTCTCAAAAACAGTACCTACTCGATTGTGGTTCCAACAGGTACCATACCCGGTACCATATCCCACAATCCTTTGCATGCATTCACTACTAGCCACTGATTGGTCAGAGAATCCCACCCACCCCGTTGTTATCCCACCCACTTAACTTTAGTACTACTTTAGTGGAAAGGCAAACCATACCGTACCGTACCGAACCGTTCCAACACCGTACCATGCGGTACCAGCAGTGGAAAAGCAAACCGGGCCAAGCACGGCCAAGTAGAGCCGAGCCGGTACTTGCAGTGGAAAAGTGCCATATGTATCTGTTATTATATCTGTTTATCAAGACTAAGAGCCGGTTCACACTGGGGCAACTTGTCAGGCGACCTGGTCGCCTGACAAGTCGCCCTGGGTCGCCTGCCATAGATTAGCACAGGACCCGTTCTAATAGGAGCGACACAAGTCGCTCCGACTTAGAAAAAGGGTCCTGTACTAATTTGGGGCTACCTGGAGCGACTTGCATTGACTTCAATGATATGAAGTCCGTGCATGTCGCTCCGAGGTCGCGGTGCGCGCTGTGCACCGCAACTTCACAGGTCGCCCGGGCAAGTCGGGTCGCCCCTATGTGAACTGGCTCTTATTGTTGTGTTTAAATTTGCCACTAATTCTAAAAATGAGATTAAAAAAAACACAGAAACCCCATGGAATGGCCACATTTTAGGCTAGGTTTACATAACTGGGAGTTGCAAGAGTTCCTGATACGCAGGTAAGTACTCTGCTCTTTAGCAGATACCCTGGGGAGCCATGAATTCTCAATGTGGCATGATTTAACAAAAAAAAAAAAAAAGAAGATCAGAGACTTTTTTACTGCGTTTCTGTGGGTAGGGCGGCCCATTGAAATTAATGGGCTGTCTACATGCAGAATTCAGATTGCACAGATCCAAATGGAGCCTGACTGAGAGCTGCAACTATATATACATACTGTACACACACACACATATATATATATATATATATATATATATATATATATATATTTATATATATATGTGTATGTGTGTGTGTGTGTGTGTATGTATATACATTCTATATAAAAGATTTACTGTATAGATACTATGTTTATCTATCTATCTATCTATCTATCTATCTATCTATCTATCTATCTATCTATCTATCTATCTATCTATCTATCTATCTATCTATCTATCTATATATATATATATATATATATTTATATATACTGTATACTGTATATGTAGTCAGTGTGAACTGCTTGTTGTGTGATTGAGGCAATTTGAGTGTTCTCATGTTTTGCATTTGTATCAGCTATGTCACAGCATACTAGTGAGGAATTTGGAGGCGCTTTGTGCAAGTGTCATGGCATCCCCTCGCCCGTCTGTTCAAAGAACAATAACAAATATTGACTCATTCACAGCAGCTCGGAGCAGCGTTGTCAGAAGTGAATTGTTGCAGTGGCGCGCTATTAAGGGGAATGACAGAAAGCAGTCACCTTTGTTGTGTTTCATTTCCTATTAGTATTCTGTCCGCATGAGCTTGGCTCGGAGAAAGAAGCATTTTAATGGACTATGAACAAGCCCAACTATCAGCCTTTATTGGACGAGGAGCCGGATCCATCGCTAGTGCTTGTGACTTATAGCGGTGACTGTCTAATACAAAGCGAGATCAGGGTCAGGAAACAGCTTAGCATGGCATCAATCAGCAGGCATAACATGGAGAGGTGGCTGAGCCAGTCCAGGTTCTCACATCATATGTCTGGGGAAGGAT
Source organism: Pelophylax lessonae (assembly GCF_965119305.1). Taxonomy (NCBI): domain Eukaryota; kingdom Metazoa; phylum Chordata; class Amphibia; order Anura; family Ranidae; genus Pelophylax; species Pelophylax lessonae. The sequence goes on along the minus strand of NC_138773.1, from coordinate 121,796,325 downwards.
GGGATTAAACACCGCCTGCAGTCTTTGGATTGAAGCACAGATAACTGGGCTGGTTTGAAAGGAAATGCACAGTTAGATGGTGTATGGTCAGATAATATATAAATAGCTTAGGGGGTGGAATCCTATTTATAGAACAACTGTAAAAATAGTGTGTTGTCCACTACTTGTAAGGAAAAACAACCTTGTATTGTATGTAAAGGTAAATTAAATTAAAATATATATTCAGTAAATACAATTTCTCGATCGTTCATTGATGGACACAGCTCCTGATGTTCTTAACCATTGGGTTATACTGCCCCCTACAAGAGTAGAACACTAGACAGAAAAAAAGCTTGACTACGACTATGGGCAGTCCCAGGGGGTATACTCCCACTCTCAGATATAGGCACTCAGTTTTTTTCTAGTCAGGAGTAAGGACCTAGTTCCTTGCTGGGATCTTCGGTCCTGGCAATATTTTCACTTTTAATGGATTTTTCTATTTTTCCTGTGAGAATCTACAATCAACTGCTGGACTGGGCACAACGGGCTGGATTTTTTTTAAAATCCAGTGGTCACCCCAGTCTGGCCAGCGAAGGCGCGCAGGCCTCAGCTTCGTGTCAGGTCAGCCACGACATAGCCCCGCTGGACGGGGGCTGGCCTTCAAGTTAAATGTCCCAGGAGGTCGCATATGACCTGGCCTCGGCCTGAGTCACAACCTTCCTCCTGGCCAACAGCACCCCTATGTAGATGGAGAGTAGGTTCTGTCTGGAGCAGTGCCCATCCTGTTCCTGGTATGGTAAGTAGCTGTCCCCCCTCTCCCCCTAGAGGGTTTTGGGGTGGACATGGGCCCATCCCTGGGACAGTCGGACCCCGGGTACTCCTCCTTCCCATGCAGGTGTCCAAAGTGGATTTTGTCCTGGCGAACCAGGCTAGCAAAAAATGTCTCCCGCCTTCACCTGCCCCATCTGTCTCATCAGATCCTGAATCTGATTCGGCCCCCATGGACGCGAGTCACTCTTGGCACTTTTCCACTGCAAGTACCGGCTCGTACCGGCTCGGCTCTACTCGGCCCTGCTTGGCCCGGTTTGCTTTTCCACTGCTGGTACCGCATGGTATAGTGTCGGAACGGTTCGGTACGGTACGGTATAGGTTTGCTTTTCCACTAAAGTAGTACTAAAGTTAAGTGGGTGGGATAACAACGGGGTGGGTGGGATTCTCTGACCAATCAGTGGCTAGTAGTGACTGCATGCAAAGGATTGTGGGATATGGTACCAGTTTGGTACCTGTTGGAACCACAATCGAGTAGGTACTGTTTTTTCAGAGCCGTACCGTACCGTTCGGTTCCATGCAGTGGAAAAGCAAACCTATACCATACCGTACCGAACCGTTCCGACCCTATACCATGCGGTACCAGCAGTGGAAAAGCACAAAAGCGTGCCGAACCGGTACGGTTCCATGCAGTGGAAAAGCGCCATCTGTTGGGTCTGTGTCTACACACCCTGATTTCTCAGATAGTGAGGATGATTCCTCTGCTCCTGTAGCCACGCATGAAAAGGCGCTGGTGGATGCACTGATTGTATCTGTGTGTGAGACTTTAAAAAAGAAAGGATGTAGCTGATGCTGCATTGGAGTGGTCAGTTCCTTTTGGCACTCACAAGCCCTCCAGAGCGACAAGGGTGTTCCCCTTTCCCCCTTACTTTGACAAAGTTGTCGCTAAACAGTGGGGTTGTCCAAAATGCTCCCTTGTGTTCCCTAACCATTTTGCTATGCGGTACCCTTATGAGGACTCCCTGCTTAAAAAGTTGATTGTCCCGCCAGTGGTGGACTCTCTGCTTTCTATGCTAAACAAGTAGCAACCATGATTCCGGTTGAGGAGTCCCCCAGCTTTTAAGGACCGGGCTGACAGAAAAGCAGAGGCTGTGGCCAACCATATGTACTCTTTCGCTGGTTTGGCATTTAGGAAATTGCCTTGCATTCCTTGGATGTGGTTCGAGCAATTATGGTGTACCTGGAAGCTACGGAGTCTTTTAGGAAGTCAGACTCAATATTTGTGCTCATGGACGGACCTCGGAAGGGGTTGTCCACTTCTGCTGTGACCATTTCTAGATGGATCAGACAGACGATGTTTCAAGCCTATTCAATTAAGGGTCAGGTTCCTCATTTCCCTGTTATGGCACACTTTACTAGGGAGCTTAGTGCCTCCTGGGCCTTCCTTCATTAGGGGTCAGTGGTGCAGGTTTGCAAGGTGGCCACCTGGTCGTCTGTGCACACCTCTACAAATTTTTTTAAAGTGGATGTGTTGGCATCTGCGGATGCTTCCTTTGTCTGCAAGGTTTTACAGGCTGCTGTTTAGAGGACCTGGTTCTCTTTGAGGGTGTATTGCTTTTTTCAGGGGAGCTCCAGTTGTTCTTGGTTGAGCTCCATGTTACCTGGTTGGCTATGGTTTAGCCTTGGGGAATTTTTTTCTGCTGTTCCCACCCCTCATGTTTAACACTGCTTTGGGACGTCCCAATGGTTAAGAAGATCAGGAGCTGTGTTCGTCAATGAACGATAGAGAAAATTGGATTTTTGACTTACAGTTAAATTAATTTCTCTGATGTTCATTGATGTTCATTGACGGACACAGCACCCACCCCTCTGTGTAGTTGGATTTGCTCTGACACTGCTTGTAGCAAAACTGAGTGCCTATAGCTGAAAGTGGAAGTATACCCCCTGGGACTGCACATAGGCGTTGTCTAGCTTTTTTACTGTCTAGTGTCCTACTCCTGTAGGGGGCAGTTTAACCAAATGGTTAAAGCCAAGTTCCACCCTGGGAAAGTTTTTTTAATTCCTGGGAGCGATGACGTTCAGCTTCCAGGAATCATTGCAAGCCAGGAAGTGACGAATCGCCGTGGCCGCCGAGGGGAGGAAGAGGAAGTAAGGTAAGTATATTTTCTTCTAAACAAGGTAAGTAAAAAAAAAAAAAAATTGCGATTATCCATTTGTTTTTCAGGTGACCCGGAGCAAGAAGATGGAGGTAAGTATAATTTTAGGGTGGAACTCCACTTTAAGAAGATCAGGAGCTGTGTCCGTCAATGAACATCAGAGAAATGGATTTTACAGTAAGAATAAAATCCAATTTTTTTGGTATTATACCATTTACCTTAATGTATTTTATAGTGTTTTATATACAGGCTGCAAATGATTCCTTCAAGGGACTCTAAACTCAGTTGGAACATAGCCACCCTCTCTTGCTCTTTCCTGATATAGACTAGGGTCTATGGACTATGGGATTTGCACTGCACATTACCACAACTAACATGCACTTCTCATTCCAGATAAAAGGAAGTGGGAGGAGAGGTTGGAGAAATCACAGAGTAAAATAAATGGAGACAGAAAAACAGTGAGAAACAAAATGAAAACTAGTATACAGGGCTGTTAGGTAGTGGATGTGTGTGGATTATGTTTGGAGAATATAAATATTGTTTACTGTCACTTTAAAGGGTAACTCCACTTTCATGGGAAAAATAGAAAAAAATAAATAAATATTATAGCGTATACAATTGAAACCGAAGTCATATTGTAATTAAATGTTATTAAAAATCACCTTTCCTTTTCAATCTGCAGCCACTGTAATTTTCTGTAAATGCAATGCAATATGGCAACCTGGAGCTGTTCTGTACGCAGAATGTGTGCTGACCACACCCCAGAAACATCATTTGCTGCTTGTGTGATTGGCTCAGTGATTTTTCCCAGAAGTCTACACTAAGATACAAGTCAGATTTCAGGCATCCCCTGCAACAAAAATGTAATTTTTGGTGAGGATGCATACCCTGCAATTTTCCTCATAAGTGCCCTGCAGGTGCAGCAGCTGGTTGATAATTATGAAACCACTCCCGTTAGACTCACTCTGCACAGGGGCACAAGGAACAAACAGGGATTTCTTCAGAATAACAAAAGGTAGGAATCTGCAACAATGTTTGTTAAAATCCCTGCAATATACAGAGATCATCCAGGGGGGGATGTTTTTTCTTAACAAAAGTAATTCTTTAGGCCAGGGTTCACACCAGTGTGGCTGTGCAATCATGCTACTTCATTGCGAATTTAAAGCTGCACATCAGTGGGATTTGCACTGACAATTTTTATTGCACTTTGCGACTTAATTTAACAGGAGTCTATGCAACTCGCAATGAAATTATCAAAAAGTAGTGCAGGAAACTTTTTCATAATCACTGCGGCATGAGTGTGATATGATATATGGAGTGTGTTCTATGGTCAAAAATAGGCCTACCTATCTTGTGATCTGGAACTGTCAAATTGCATAACAAGTCACACTGTTGTGAAAGGGGGCTGTGAGATGGTTCACACCGTCTGCCACATTGTAGCTCGTGTGCGCTGTGGAGTACACAGTGCCGATGCACTGATTACAGTGCATTGCACTGTTTGCTACTTTTTTATTGATCTTCTCTATTCACAGAACTCGATGCATCATGGGAGTATAGTACAATAAGTTCTAAAAGGCTCCGTTAACATATTAGCTTCTCGGGGACGTGATTAATCTAGAGAACCTGCCTTTTGCTATATTAGCTCTGGTAAGCGTACATCCATAGGGAGCCTGTCTGAACACTGTGATCCCAATTATGGACTCTATGGACTTGATTTTCCATTACTCAAATTAGCACGACTTACTATACGGATTCTTTTTGGGGTGTGGTCACACTTGAAGTCGCTGCTGTGTGTTTTTTCTTTTCCATTAGCGCGGTTATTTATTTACCTATCATATTAGCTTCTCAGATCGCGATTCTGCCCTCAATCCTAAATCATTGCAAATTGCGGGATGCCCGTGCGATTCCCATGACTTGAAAAGGCACCCCTCACGCGGCACGATTTTGCTGCGGTTGTCGCCCTGCAAATCGCAGTAAAGTTGTGCAAACTGAATCGCGGGATGCCCGTCACCCAAGAAAAAGTACAAGAACCTAAATCGCGCCATGTTTGGGGTGCCATTGCAAGTCATGGGAATTGCACGGCTGTCCCACGATTTGCAATGATTCAGGATTGCGAGATGCCAATATGTGAACAAAGCCTAAGGGTCCTTTCACACGGGATGGAGCCGTTCTGCTCAGCGGGGATCGATCCGCCAATCCCCGCTGAGCAGGCGGATGACAGCTCCGTCTCCGCTTTGTGTGTGGAGACGGAGCTGTCAGATCCCCACTCTCCTCTATGGGGAGATCGGATGAGAACGGACCGCCTGTCCAGTCTCATCCACTCCCATCCGATCCTCCAGACGGATGGAAAATAGAGTTTCCATCCGTCCGGATATCACGAACAGGATCGGAGAGCAGCAGGTGTCAGCGGACATGTCACTGCCGACATCCGCTGCCCCATAGGGATGCATGGAGCATCCGATCCGGCCCGCCTGAAAAACTGACGGGCGGACCGGATCGCCCGTGTGAAAGGGGCCTAAATGGTGGAGGAGGCTGGAGTCTTTCTAAAGTAGGAAATGCTGCTTTTAGCAGTTACAGTGTGGAAAGACAGCCGCTCAGGACTGTATCCGGCTGTGAAGGGGACAGTATTTGAGCAGAAACAGCTGCCTGCAGGTAATGAGATTCACACTATTATACACATCTAATGTGTATAGTGCTGGATTCCAAAAAATAAAAAAATAGTAAACCTTGTAAAATGGAAATCTGCCATAAAAAAAATGTTTATTATTGAAAGTTCCTCAGATACAGCACAAAGATAAGCAAAGGTCTGCACTGCACACGACACAAAACCCGTCTTTTTATATTTTAGTTGTGTTTATGTATTCTGGGTATAGAGTCAGTGCAGATGCGGCAAGTCACACAGATACTGAAAGTGAAATGTTTCCGCAGACGTAGAGCTTGCCCCCAGCAATGGCTTATACATGTATGTAAATGATTTATAATACATGCAACTATTCCTTACTGTAAGATATTCATGTGTATAATATAAATATAAAAATATAAAAGCAAGCATCCAAAGGAACTGCTAAATAGAAGACACATAAATAACCAACTATTCAGCGCAGTCCCTCAGGGAGGCTCACAAATCTAAAATTAAATATGCTACATGGCGTTTTCTGATTTAGGGCATAAATGTACAACACCAAAAATGTAAAATTGCTCTTACCGGTAATTGCTTTTCTTGGAGTCAGCCGAGAACCGGGAGAGATTGTCCCTGCCCACTGAGTAGGATTTAAAAAACCCTGTCCTGCTAATTAAGGGCTGTTTAACATCAGTAGCCATGTTGAACGCTGGTGTGCACTGGAAGGATACAATCCCAAAACATGACACTGCTTACTTTTTTCCTTTTCATTGTTAAAACATTGTTGAAATGTCACAAATGATTGGGTGCAGCGTAGCGTGATGCAGTGGATTGCGTCACTTTATTCTGCACTGAAAAAAGTACTCAGTGCTGAACATTTTTTGCAGCGCAGTGCTGTGAACTGGCCCATAGGGAACAAGGCTTTTGCCCTGTATTGCACTAGACAAGGGTGTCCAGTGAACCTGGTGTTAAAGGGCCCTTAAAGCAGTATTAAACCCAAAACTAAAAATGTAATATATTGCAGCTTAAATGTAGTCGCTGCATTCATTTTTTTCCCCTCTATTTTCACCTGATGATCTGCTCAGTTAAGGCCCGTCCACACGTAGCGATTGTTGGCCGTAAATATTCGGCCACCGTCCGATCGGCCGATTGTCGGCTTGTTAGTACGATGCTTCCGACAACTGACTGCGACTTTTCGGCAGAACAGAATCTGGTGTGCAGACTTTAAAATTTTTGTTGGCCAACACCAGAACGGCCGATTGTTCCTCAGTCAGTACAGAATTCGGCCGACAAACAGCAGATGAGCAAGACTGGGCATGCTCAGAGAAGAAAAAACACACGGAAAGTTAACCATCACATGACATCACTTCTGCAGTCGGCTGTTGTTGGTCGACAAAATTCGTGTGCAGTCTTTATCACTTTTCAACCGACAGGACAGCACCGGAAAAAAGACGGCCGATAGTTCGGCCGACAATCGGTGCGTGTGTACGGGGCTTAACCCACCTCCTGTATTAGAGCGTCTACTGGCTAAATAAAGGAGCATAGGAGGCGCAGTATAGCAGTATTATTTTGGTGGAAGGCCAGTGTTAGATATACAGTACTAGCATATTTAGATGCATCAAGAAATTGAAGCCAAACTCCAGCTAGCACTTTATAATCAGTTACAGCAAACAGTTGTTTTCCTTTTGGGATAAAGGTGTTACATAAATAAATAAAATCAGATCATTGTAAGCACCACTGGCAGTGTTAAATGGTTTGTCTCATTCCTGTAACTGCAAGAGAGCTTGTTCTGTTGAAAAACAATAGGCTTCATGGCTGGATCACCAGATGAAAATAGCAGAACAAAAAGCATAAACCCCCTTTCACGCAGGCTTTCCGATACGATTCGCCTGTCAGTTTTCAGGAGGACCGGATCGGATGCTCCATGCAGCCCTATGGAGCGGCGGATGTCAACGGAGGCATCTCCGCTGACACCCGCTGCTATCCGATCCGATCCTGTCTGTGAAATCCGGACGTATGGAAACCCTTTTTTCCATCCATCTGAGGGATTGGATCGGATAGGATCGGATGAAAATGGACAGGCGGTCTGTTCTCATCTGATCTCCCATAGAGGAGAGCGCGGATCTGACAGCTCCGTCTCTGCACACAGAGCGGAGACAGAGCTGTCATCCGCCTGCTCAGCGTTGAGCAGAACGGACTCAGTCAGGTGCGCCGCCCGTGTGAAAGGAGCCTAAAAAAAAAAAATGAATGCAGCCATCACATCTAAGAATTGATAGGCTGCAATATCATAAACGTTTGCTTTTGGGTTTAACACTGCATTGCTGTTTAGATGTACATTGTTATCCTATAACAAGGGTGAAGGCACTGTATCTCCTTTACTGAAACCTCTAGAGGAGGTATGGGACAATTCTATATAAATTACCGTATGTAAAGAGGTATGAGAGGATTCTTTACAATGTATGCATTCTGATTATCTTGGGTAAGGGCACATTGCTACACACTTCTAAAGTTCAGTTACTGCATTCAACAGTTGCACAATACCTTTTGCATGATACAATGCAGTACTTTGTGCTTGGAGGTTACTTGCAGCTTACTTATGCATGACAAAGCGTTGGGTTAAGCCTCGTACACACGTACCGATCGTTGGCCGAACGAGGGCTGTCGTGTCTGTTGAAAACTGCAAAAGACTGCACACGAATTTTGTCGGCCAACAACAGCCGACTGCAGAAGTGATGTCATGTGATGGTTAACTTTCCTTGTCTTTTTTCTTTTCTGAGCATGCCCAGTCTTGCTAATCTGCTGTCTGTCGGCCGAAATCTGTACTGACTGGCGAACAATCGGCCGTTCTGGTGTTGGCCAACAAAAATTTTATGGCTTGCACGACAGATTCTGTTCGGCCGAAAATGCGCTGTCGGCTGTCGGAAGCATCATACTAACAAGCCTACAATCGGCCGATCGGTCGTCGGCCGAATATTTACGGCCGACAATCGGTACGTATGTACGGGGCATTACTCTAAAGCTGTTCCCCACGGAGGGGGGCATGGTCCAGCATTGCCAGCATTAGGACATACACCTGAGGAGCTCCACACCAATCACAGCTGAACATTGGGCTATGTCTCATTCCTGAGGGGAAAAAGCAAAGGTGGAGAGAGGATCCCAGGGACCTGCTATCGTGGAGTTCTTGCTTCATTCTGTTAAGGATTCTTGCTTCATTCTGTTAAGGCAGAAAGTAGAAACCAGAAAACATAGTGCATGTACCAAATTGCATGGCACTAGGGTACCATGCAATCTGGTGTCCAAAAATGCACAGCATTTGCGATCTGTGTTTGAGGTGGTGTTAACATTATATAGGCACCCAAAGAAGATTCCAAAGACATTGAACTGGCCATTAAAAACAGATTTTATGTCCCCTACCTTCAATATTGATCTGAATTTGCATAAGGAACTAGTGGAAGTAAGAGACTCTATTTCATAACTCCAACCCAAATAAACAGCATAGAAGAAGATAAAGCTACGTTTCAGCAGACACCAAGGCAAACAGTTCCTCTCTCTCCAACTTCATCAACATGAGAATCAAAGTAGGGGAAGCATAAATCGGAGGCTACAGTGGGCCCAAATTTTAAAGCCACAGTAGCAGCAATTTTCAACTCCTCCCAATCACGGGATACCCTTTGTCGGGTCCACTTCTTTATCATTAAAGAAAGAATATTACCTTAATTCCTAGTAAAAAAGGCCCCTATACTTTGATGGGATGACCAGTCAAATTCTACTGAATACTGAATTTGATTGTTACAAATAAAAATATAACTACTGTATTTTCTGGCGTATAAGACTACTTTTGAACCTCAAAAAAATACCCCAAAAATGGGGGGTCGTCTTATACGCCGAGTATAATTTCTCCAAGGTAACCTAAGTATAAGTATTTCCGGTAGATGTAATCTCTCAAGACACTGGCTGTGTGGGAATCCTGTACCGGTACATCGTATGTACCGTAGCTTCAGCTACATACAGTATACCGTGCTGAGCCATTCAGGGAGAGCGATGTATTCTATTATTGAATGCAAAGCCTGCTTGGATTGGCGGAGTAACATCAGCCCGCCTCTCTGCCTCTGCCAATCTGAGCAGGCTTTGCATTCAATAATAGAATACATCACTCACTGTGATTGGCTCAGCACGGTATACTGTATGTAGCCGAAGCTACGGTACATATGGTATACCGGTACAGGATTCCCACACAGCCAGTGTCTTGAGATTACATCTACTGGTAATACTTATACTTAGGGTACCTTGGAGATTTTATGAAAGATTACATGTATTACAGTACTTGGGGTACCTTGGAGATCTATGAGAAATCTGATGTTTTTCAATGGTGTTGCCTTGCTTCGGAAGGGGGTAGTCTTATACAGCGAGTATAGCCCAAAACCTATGTTTTAACCTGAAAATTAGGGGGTCGTCTTATACACCGGAAAATACGGTACCTGGCTCAGTGTATCCATATTAGAAAAAATAATGTTTCTGGGTGTGTCTTCGCACTGAACAGCTCCTTGATTCGTCCATCTCAGGATTCAGTTTGTTGAGAGCCCTGTCCTTCACATTGGCCTGTGTCCTCCCCAAATTTGCTGGTTTAGAGCTGAGCACTGTAGAGGGAGAGAGTACGACTGATACCTCCTTCAGAGTGTTGGCAGGGACAATAGCATGTATGCTTCACATCATTTAGTAATGATACTGAGCATGGGAGGCTTTGAATTGGGAAATGCCTAGGTACAAGATGGTAATCATGACTGTCCAGCAATCCTTCTTCTCACATGCCCAATACTTGACATGCTGTATTCATCCAAGCTATTTGTACTCCTTAGGGTTTGATAACATTATGAGCAGTTAGCTATCTTATTTGGTTCATTACCAATTTCTGAATTTGGAGATTTCATCCTTTGTATCATCTCTGAGTTCTGGGAAGATGTGATATGGTCCTGAGGTGGGCCAGATGTGTCTCACACAATTGCACTCAGATAGGAGTCCTCTGAGGCTTAGTGAAATGACATTGATCTTTTCAGATCCCTAAAGATGACATGAACTGGATTAACATAACTAATCAGAGGGTCTGAGGGGTGTGCTAAAAGGTTGTTGAAGTTTTTTTGATGAACGGCATAAACAGCCTTATTTAACAGAATAACATTTCAATCTGATCAATATCAAATATGTTATGGTTCCTATGCATATTCTTAGGAGATGTAAAGTGTCCCTTCCATCTCCAACACGCAGGCACCTAAAAATGTCTTCCTAGTCTAGTCTTATATTATTTTTATGCACATAGATACACTTTAAAGCAAAACTCCAGGAAAGTGTAAAAAAAACCCCTTGGTTCCAGCTTTCTGTCATAAAAAAAAATTGCCCTGCATGCGCTGTCACATCATTTTTAATGCTCCAGGATCCTTGGAACCTGGGGCATTCTAGAATATAGAACTTGACTTTTCCACAGAGCACTAGTCCTTCCCCACCCACCCCAATAACAATTACATATTTGCTACAAAATACTGTCTGACTGCACAAAATTGCAGAAATTACACTCTTGGGTCATCAATGCATACACATAAACTCTTTGTGTTAGTAAACATATACTTTTATGTATTGAGTTGGAGAAAAAATACTAAGTACTAAATGTGACCACAGCAATATTGAATGTTGCCATGAAATGTGTAACACGCTGAGAATAGTTGATATTTTGAATGCATACGGTTTGCATTTTTAATACATTTCTTCCACTGTGTAATTTTGGACTTTGTAAGCCATATATTTTGGAATACTAGCTGTAGGAGAGGATTCTTGAAGATTATCACCTAGGCACGAGCTTTAAGGCAACAAGCCAATACCCTTGTCCATGGTCTCAAATACTATGTAACAACTCATTAGAGGGCCATCGCTAGACTATGCCTATTTAGGAAATAATCATGCACAAATACATAAGCACCTCCTATACTTTGGTTAGTGAGCTATTATGTATGTCAGACATGCCTCCAGGCTAAAGCCTCGTACACACGCATCGATTATTGGCCGGGAATTTTCAGCCAATGTCCGATCGGCCGATTTTCGGCTTGTTAGTATGATGCTTTCGATAACCGACTCCGACTTTTCGGCCGAATAAAATCTGGTGTGCAGGCTATAAAATTTTTGTTGGCCACCAACACAACGGCCGATTTTCTGTCAGTCAGTACAGATTTCGGCAGACAAAAATCTGATGAGCAAGACTGGGCATGCTCAGAGAAGAAAAAACACACGGAAAGAAAACCAGCACATGACATCACTTCTGAAGTAGATTTTTGTTGGCCGAGAAAATTTGTGTGCAGTCTAGGCACATTCCAACCAACAAAACACCACTCTGGACAAAAGTCGGACGATCGGTTGGGCCGATAATCGTTGCGTGTGTACGAGGCATTAGATTGTCTCTCTCTCTTGGATCAGAATAGTACTCATTCAGCCAGTAGGCTACAGACAACAGATTAGTCTGTTGCTTAGAGGGCTTCACCTTGGTGTAAGGGTCATTGCGTGTCCTGCTCATTGTGTCAACTGTTAACTGCACATCAGAGCTTTAAAGCTGGCCATACATGATTTGAAATTTCACTGGTTCGGTAAGGATCGGACAAATTTTGATCCATATGTGTGCTATCTGGTTGTACACAAATTGATCTATCGACCAACCTGTCCATTTTTTTGATCATTGGAGCCTTCCCCGCCGGCAGAATACAATAACTCAGCGGGAAGTATCCCCCTATCCACATCAAATGTGTGGATGGGGGAATCGGCTTATTTTTAATCATTCTACCAAAAAAAAAAAAAAAAAAGAATCATGTATTGCAGGGGTGCCCACAACCTTTTGAAGTACTTAAGTGATTTAGTAACCATTCGCGGGCCACAACAAGTGGAGCGGGTGGATGATAGGCCAGTGTCATATGCAGGGTGGACACAAACACAGCCCGCTCTACTCTATGGGCCCTCTGATCCGATCCACCCAGATGGAAAAGGACTGTTTTTTTTTTTTTTGCGGATCAAATTGGAGGTAGGCATGTGTAAACTGATACAAGTCCTTTTACATCTGCTGCTCCTTAGAGGGTAATGAAGGATCCATTTGGGTCCACATGAAAAACAGACATGCGGACCTGATCAGGACAATCATGTGAAAGGGGCCTAAGGCTACTTTTACACGAATGCACAGCGGTTTACCCACACTGCGCTGCAGCTGTAGGGCAATAATGAGGAAAATTGCAGGGTCTGCATCCCTTTAGATGTGTTCCTATTGGGTGATATCTTACTAAAAATGACATTTTTGTTGCAGGGGATGCCACAAATATGACTTGTATCTTAGCATAGACTTCTGGGAAAATCAGTGAGCCAATCACACAAGCAGGAAATTATGTTTCTGGGGGGCATTCAATACACATTCTGTGTACAGAACCCCTCAAGGTAGCCATATTGCATTGCATTTACAGAAAATTACAGTGGCTGCAGATCGAAAAGGAAAGGTAGTTTTTAATATCATTCAATTACAATATGACTTTGGTTGCAATTGTATATGCTATATTATTATTTTTTTTATTTGCTATTTTTTCCCATGAAAGTGGGGTTACCCTTTAAAAATAATCTTCCATGCAGAAATCTCCCTTGCTACAGGTATTGCTGGCTGTTGCAGTCCCAGGAGGAGTGAAATAGGTATCACTCCGCCTTTGACAGAAGCCGGCTATACAGAAAGCTTTGGCTTATACAGCTCTACTCCCTCCACAGCCGTGCTTCCTCTAGTGCCGGCTATATTCAGAACATTGATGCTCTGGGATGGCATGTCGGGAACCCGCGATCTGGGCTTGCTGACCCACCATCCCAGAACAGGAGGTCGCAGGCCCCATCAGAGGGCCAGCGATTGGGCATCCTGATGTATGGTCTACTTAAGCCTGATGCTATCTGCTGTCATGAGTATACAGCTATCTTCCCATAGGAAGCTAGGTAAGCCAGGCTGGAAAAACATCCAAAAATCATATGGTTGGAATGTGTTACATCTCCTTGAGTCATATCTGGGAACTGTTCTAATAATATATTAGCTTTCAACACTGGGTTATTGTCAGTCTTAGGCAGGCTATAGACAGGTTGCAGAAAATAAATTTGCATGATTCTCCCATCAAAACAGACAGTGCTGACAGGGGAATCCCTCCTGCCAAGCAATTGTCTGCTCCCAGTTGCATCGCATACTAGCTCATTATGTATTACTTACCTTAGAACGAAGCCCCGACACGGACCCCCGGACATCGCTGCGGGCGCTGCCATGATCCCTCGCCGTCTCTTCCGGGTTTGGCGGCTCTGGCGTTGTGATTGGCCGGAGCCGCGATGACGTCAAGCTCCCGGCAAGCAAAACTGAAGGTCCCCCCGGACCTTCAGAGCGCATGCGCCGCTCGCGTGAGCGGCTGCATGCACTGCAAATATCTCCTAAACCGTGCCAGTTTAGGAGATATTAATTGTACCTACAGGTAAGCCTTATTATAGGCTTACCTGTAGGTAAAAGTGTAAAAAAGCGGGATACTGCCACTTTAAGTAAACATACCTGTAGACAGAGCATAAGGCTACTACTTGGACATACAGTACAATAAATCTGACCGAGAGTAACTTTTATGGAACAGTCTGTACTGAAAAACTGGAGAAAACAAATTATCAACTATAATCAAAAAATTACTTCTCCGGCGTTCGGCTAAACTGATTTCATGGCTTACGCCTCTGCTAAATAATCTGCTGAAATGATTTACCTGGTTGAAGAGAAAAGTTAAAATATATTTAAAAAAAAAAAAAATTTTCTGCAGTTTAAGTAATTGAGACCAGCAGGCTAATAGGTCTCACTCATATTATATTGCTGAAGCTGTAAAATAGATAGACTAACTGGACTTCAGGCAAACAGCTATCAAATATACATAAATATGTACGTACATAGGAGCGGTTTTACCTGCTGAATGGTTTGCTTGTCTACGATTTACACAGCCCTGACAGTCAGTGGAGGTTGGTAAAATTACTTTTCATTACTACAGTAAAGCAATACAGATAGCATAGTTGCCAACATTTAAAAAAAATTTCCAGGGACACTTTGCACCAGAGCTATCAACTACCACACCCACTTCCCCGAAGCTCCGCCCACTCTGCATAATTAATCTCGCCTACTTATCAGATTATAGAGTCTACTTCAATATAGAGAGAATTACAGGAGATTAAGAAGGGAATTTCAAACTTAAGGCCACAGTAGCAGAGTTGGAATAATTCTCCCATTCATCTGCACTACTTCTGCGTAACATTTATGGGCAGCCTGATTAAAAGGCGCTTCCAGGGACAATATAAATTGCCTGGGACAGGCTCCTATTTCCAGGGACTGTCCCAGTTGGCAAGTACGAGATAGGTCACCTCCCGGCCTGTGGCTATACAGTGAAGGAACAGCAGTACAATGGGGGTTGGGACAAACCATTTAACACTGCTAGGGGTGCAACAGCCAGCATTTATTTCTATCCTATCACCATGCTATGATAGGATCCTGTCAGTTGCTGTATGTAACTACTAAAAAAAGAGTTGTGAATTGAGTTCCTCCTTAATTTGTTTATCACTTACTTAGAGGCCATTTAAAACTACATGTCCATCTTCGACCTTATTCACACTTGTACAGTTCAATTCGATGCATTATTATGCTGTCTATTCCTGTGCATTACATGAAGGCAGCCCATTCATTTGAATGGGATACCAATGGACCTACAAACGCATCTGCACCATTTTTGCTGATACAGCACCCCACAAAGCATTTGCATGTGCGTTAAAATGTGAGTTACCACATTGCACATATAAAAAGCCATCCTGAAGCTCAACAAGTACTTTACATTCTCCTGTAAAATCTCCTTTAGATCTACCAACAACTGTGTAGTACGAAGGTTACCTGTGATAGGTCCTCCTGTTAGAATTGTAGAACTTTTACAATCAGATCATAAAGTATGTGGTGAGTTTTAGATGCTCCTGCCCAGAGGAGGGCAATGCTGTCGCACAATTTAACTGTAGAACAGACAGCATTGCCAAACTGTTAAAGGAAATAAAAAATGAATGGATCCACTGTCATGAATCAACAGGTATTAAAACTGTTAGGGAAAGAACTCCAAAAAAACTGCCGAGTGACAGACTGTATCATAAATATATATAAATAAGTTATACACATAGCTCTACCTAAAGAGATGGGCACCGATAGGCAGCACTGATGGGCACTGATAGGTGGCACTGTTGGGCACTGATATGGGACTCATATGGTCAATGATAGGTGGCACTGATGGGCCACACTGATGGGCACTAAAAAGCAGCACTGATTGGCATAACTGATGGGCACAGATTGGCCTCACTTTTGGGTACAGACTGGTGTCACTGATGGGCACAGACTGGTTTCACTGATGGGCACAGAGTGGCATCACTGATTTTGGGGGTGCATTGTAATCAGGGCACTGATGATCCGTGCTCTGATTACCTTTACGTGTATTCCCTGTGAGGAGATGCCGCTTATCAGCACTCCTCACCTCATACCCTGTCAGTGTGAGAGGGGAAAAGACGATCACATGAGTAAAGAGCCACGGTTCTTTGCTGAGATCAGGGTCATGCCCTGTCCCAGGAACACAATGCGCCCATGATAACCGCGCCTTAACTGGCGCCGTCATATGACATTGTCCCAGAACGAGAGCTGCACAGCACCGGGGGCGGCAAGTGCTTAAGCTATCATTTAAAGTTAAAGTAAAGAAAATCCAAAATTTTGGGTTGTCCCCAGAAAAGTAATTGAGGGGAAAGCTTCAAATGGGGACACTAGATCTGGTGATCTGGTGGGCGGCAAGGGGTTCCCTTAATTTTCAGGGATTTCCTCTTACTTCCTCTTCTGACTATGGGACAGGAAGTAATGGTAAATCTCTCCAATGGTACGGATGGCAAAAAAGAACTGACAGGAGTTATAACCCTCCCTTACTCTATCAAAAAGAAAAAAGTTTTGCCTATAGTTCTTCCTGTAGCTCTTGTAATGTTTGCATTATAAATAAAATGCAGGCACCTGGAGGTGGGAAGACATCAGCTTTCTATATGAAGAATGCCTATTACAGCCATGTTATAGGCCTGCCAGGGCCCTCTGGGAGAATCATGTTGCTATAGGAAGACACATAGATTTGCATTTTTTATTTTACAAGGTTAGTCACATTGGAATAGTTACAGGTTCACTTTATTAAAGAACAGAATTTTGAAATTGATAACTTGGCCAAAGGCAACAGTGGACACATCTGCTCCTAGAATAGAGGCCAAGTGACCCAGAAAATACAATAGATATAAAGCCTTTGTAATATTTGACGTACATAACGTTTTAATATACCCGTGGAAGCATCATTAGATGACTGCATACACATGTTGTGCTTCTTGCACTGTTGTTCTTCATAAAAATCAAGCAATTTATAAAGTGGAATGAAATTTAATCTGGCTTCACTTTGCCCCCACAATAACATGCCTATGGTAATACATCAAATCCTATCTACCAGTAGTCCACTATAATCTTTGAGTTTACTAGCAAATTTGCAGTACTGCAACCCACCAGATATGAAGAAGCAATGGTAAGAAGGAAGCTGATGATCCAAGGTTTTTATTGATCAGAACCAATGAGGTTGGAAGTGCGAGGGGAGTACTTTGGTCAATCTTATTAGCATCCCAGTTCTGCACAGATCTGTGGACTGATGTTTGCCATTGAAAGACTACTCACCATATTGACCTTTATACACTTTTCAGATAGCTGTAATGTGGCTTTTTTGTAATGGTTTTCCTACAAAGATTAAATCTGACACATAGATAATCAATGTGGAGAGAAAAACAAACTACACTGTACTATCCTGATAGCAAATATTAAGAATATGGGCAAAATAAATAATTACATTGAATAATAAAGAAGTACCGTATATACTTGAGTATAAGCCGACCCGAATATAAGACGAGGCCCCTAATTTTACCACAAAAAAATTGGGAAAACATATTGACTCAAGTATAAGCCTAGGGTGGGAAATGCAGCAGCTACTGGACCCTACTGGACCACCACGAGACACAAAACAGGGGCTGCGGGTATGGTACAGGAAATGGTACAGGCATGGCACAAGAGATGGTACGGGCATGGTACAGGCATGGCACAAGAGATGGTACAGGCATGGCACAGAAGATGGTACAGGCATGGCACAGGAGATGGTATGGGCATGGCACAGGTGATGGTACAGGCATGGCAAAGGTGATGTACAGGCATGGTACAGATGGTACAGGCATGGTACAGGAGATGCAGTGCTGCGGGCATGGTACAGGAGAATGTCCTGTACCATGCCCGTAGCACTGCAAGAGGAAATGCAGGGGCTGCGGAGGAGTCTCACTTACCTGTCAGTGAGGCGCCTAACATTTAAAAATGGCACCGCCTGGCGCCAACACGTCACCACGCATTCACCGCCGATGCTCGTGAAAGCCGTACACGTTCGGCTATTCCCGGGCAGACGGCGCATGTGCCATGACGTGTTGGCGCCGGGCGGTGCCATTTTTAAAAGGTAAGTGAGACCGTGACTCGAGTATATACGGTACATTACATTTAGGTACATGGGATGGTAGGTTGCACATTCAAACCCAGCTAACAGACTAAATTATAGAATAAATAAAAGACATACAACCAATTGATGCTTTAAATGGCCACGGCACCTTTATTGGTTTAAAATTCCTCAAATTCAAATGTATTAAAAACATAAATAATATTGTTAAAATATATAAATATTAAAACTTCAAAATCACTCAGTCATAGAACTTGAGCGTTAAAAACTAAAATTCATGAAGCAGAGTCCCCCCTTGATCCAAGGGTGACAACACCACATAAATGGTGCCACGACAGGGTGGGAGGGAGGGAAGCTCGCCCAGCCGTACACAGACAATTTTGAAATTGTGAAGAAATCCTGTCATAACAGGGGCTTATTTATCCCCCCAGTACATGTGAGGGGTTTCCTGCCTCCAGTCCCGTGACAGGCCGGGAATCAAACAACGTGTTTCCCCCCTTAAAACCCCCGTGACAGGCCACCTAAGGCCTTAAAGCTGTATGCACCTAAATAAATGTATTTATTTATTTTTTAAATAAAATTGGCGGCCACAATCCCATGTCACGGGCACTTAAGCGTGCCCACATGTCATTCACAACTGTAGCTTTGAGTACTCCTAAAAAAAAAAAAAAAAATGGTAGGTGGCCAAAATAAAAACCCATTGATTTATTTATTTTTTCTGGGGGAGGAGGGGGGTAAAATCATCATCATAAACATCTGATGAGCATAGTTTGTGATTTAATTTTGCCAACAAATAATGAGGCTTGACATCCGATGTATTGACCTTCTGAAGTTGGGTGAAATTAGTAGGTTCAGTTTACTATTGAAAGAAAACAGAGACAGACAAAACCATTACAAAAGGGTAATTAAATATTCAGACAGCATCATTCTGATTGACCTCCAACTGTACCCCTTGTACTTAGATCATGAGCTGAAAATAGGAAAATCTCCTCTGACAGTTGTCACTTGGAAGATTTCCTGTCACCTACACTGTGATGACTAACTTTGAATTTCCTATTCAGTTTCCACCTATGACCATGATTGCGATCGCCGGGACAAATGGGGTGTTTCATACAGCAATAAAAAACTGACAGATGTTAGAACTGCTCCACGATCTCTAAAACTTCGGAAAAGTTGTGGCTATAAATCATTTTTAATTATTCTCCCAAGCATCCAGGCCAAGAAGATTGTGGAGCACACATTGTGTTATACAACTATCTACATTAGCACTGTTTAAAATAAACAGCACCAGGGCAGCCTTGGCTCCACTGCTGATCAATCAGAAATGGCAGCATGAATTTTAGAACTAAAAGTGACTTGTGCAGCGCTTGGCTCGCTTTGCAGCTCAGTAATCTTGTCTCTCATGTGACAGCTGGCAAAATGTCAACATAAACTTTTGAATCTAGACAGCGGTGCGGAACACTCTTTTAAATGCATATCATGAATAGAATTTAGGTTAAAGGGTAACTCCACTGTCGTGGGGAAAAAATCAGCAAATAAAGAAACACCAATATAGCGTATACAATTGCGACACAAATCATATTGTGATTGAATGTTATTAAAAATTACCTTTCTTTTCAATCTGTTGTAATTTTCTGAAAATGCAATTCAATATGGCTACCTGGACTTGTTCTGTACACAGAATGTGTACAGACCACACCCCAGAAACATCATTTCCTGCTTGTGTGATTGGCTCACCAATTTTCCCAGAAGTCTACCTAAGATATGAGTCAGATTTCTGGCATCCCCTGCAACAAAAATATAATTTTTGGTAAGATACTCCCAATAGGAACACGTCTAAAGGGATGCAGGCCCAGCAGATTGCCTCATTAGAGCCCTGCAGCTGCCACAGCTGATAGATAATTATGTAACCACTCCCATTTGACTCATTCAGCATAAAGGCACAGAGGAACAAACAATGATTTCTTTAGAATACTAAAAGGTAGGAACTTGCAACAAAGTTTGTTAACCACTTAAGCCCCGGAAGATTTTACCCCCATTCCGACCAGGGGGTATTTTGCGATTCGGCACTGCGTGACTTTAACGGACAATTGCGCGGTCGTGCGACGCTGTACCTAAACGAATTTGGCGTCCTTTTTTTCCCACAAACAGAGCTTTCTTTTGGTGGTATTTGATCACCTGTGCGATTTTTTGATCACGCGCTATAAACAAAAAAAGAGCGTCAATTTTGCAAAAATAACAATATTTTTCACATTTTTTTATATGAAATTCCCCCCAAAAAAAATGTAAAAATCTAAATTTTTTAACATTTTCGGCCAATTTGTTTTATGCTACCTATGTTTGGTAAAAAAAATCGCAAAAAGCGTATTTTGATTGGTTTGCGCAAAAGTTATCGTGTTTACTAACAAAGGGAAAGATTTTTGTCATTTTTGTTGTTTTTTTTTTTAACGCGTAATGGCGGCGATCTGCGATTTTTTTTGCGGTACTGCGACATTGCGGCGGACAGATCGGACCCTTGACTGACATTTTTGACACTTTTGGGGTTACCAGTGACATTTCTACAGTAATCAGTGCTATATATATGCACTGTTACTGTAAAAATACACTGGTAGTGAAGGGGTTAACTTTATTCGGGAGGGAGGGGCTGTGTGTGTCCCTAGGGGCGTGCTTTCTACTGTGATTGGCTGTGGCTTCAGCTGTAAGGATACTGATCAACGGATCTACATAGTAGATCCATGTGATCAGTGTCTTTGCAGCGAGGAGAATGACAGGCAGCTTGTTTACACAAGCTGCCTGACATTCTCCCTCTCCCCCGCCGATCGCCGAGTGGCCGGCGGACATCGGGTCCGCTGGTCACACGCGCGGGGGGGTCCGTGACCACGCGGGAGCGCGCCTCCGGGGGCGCGCGCTCGCTCCCTAGACCCTCACAAGCAAGCAACGTAGCCCTACGTTAGTTTGCCTGTGAGGGGCTGACCGCCGACGTAGATAGTCGTGCGGCGGTCGGCAAGTGGTTAAAATCCATGCAATGTACAGAGATCACTCAGAGGGGAATGCTTTTTTTCTAAACAAAAGTGGAGTTATGCTTTAAGTAAAAGCATTATTATTAGAGCAAGCAAAATGATTTTGGAGCCCTGCCCTTTGGAGGATGCTACCGCCCCTATTGCACCTTCCAAAATAGCACTATTACAGCCTGAAGAAGGAGTGCATGATCCGCAAACACGTCGCCAAATACAGAGTGCCACATCCGGGTAGTGACGTCATACCAGCTGCGCTGTGCGTTCCATGAGTTCCGGAAGTGCCGGACACCACCTGTAAACAGACCGCGGAGGCTCAGTGGGACGATCGCCCCCCCCCCCCCAGTTATACCTCATTCAGAGGACTATCATGTCTTACAACCATCTGATGTGCCTGTCATGTTACCTTTGTAAGTAGCATGAGACCACAAGTCTGTAGGGAGAGGATCTCCTTATTCTGTCTATTCTCTGGCAACTGGCAAACAATCCTATCATGCAGCTCCTTAAAGCGGAGTTCTGGCCTCAAATACCTCTTTTAACGAAAAATACCCCTATAATACTAATCCATCGCCCTTTACAGAACCGCTATTCTCATACTTACAAGGTGTTCAGTATTGGATTTTAGTCAAAATCTTACTTTTAAAAATGCTGTCTGGGCGTGGCCATCTTGGATGTGGGCATCTGAAGCCGCAGTGTAATCTGCTGTGTCCTTCTTCCTGATTCCAGGGAGTGTTCTGGGAGTTCTTCCTGATTCCAGCCTCCTGGGAGTGATGACAAACAGCTCCCAGGATGCAATGCAAAGGCGGAAGTGATGTCGGTGGCCGCATTCACAGAGGGTGGAGAAGGAGGAAATACAATCAAAAATGCCCTTAAAATAAGGTAAGGGACCCCTGAAAAAAATTGAAAATGCCCAATTGTTGATCAGCATAGCGAGCACTCCAGTAATCACTAAAGTTGCAAAATAGGCCAGAACTCCACTTGAACCACTTTAAGACCGGAAGGATTTGCCCCCTTAATGACCAGGCCCTGTTTTGGGAATGGACAATGTACCGAAAAAAAATTGATGTCCTTTTTTCCCACAAATAGAGTTTTCTTTTGGTTGTATTTGATCACCTGTGCAATTTTTATTTTTTGCGCTATAAACAAAAAAAGAGCGAAAATTTTGAAAAAAAAAACCCCAATATTTTTCATATTCTGCTATATGACATTCTCAAAAAAAAAAAAAAATCAAAATCACATTTTTTTAACATTTTAGGCCAATTTGTTTTCTGCTACATATTTTTGGTAAAAAAAATCCATTATAAGTGTATTTTGATTGGTTTGCGCAAAAGTTATTGCGTCTACTAACTACAGGAAAGATTTATGCAGTTTTTATTGTTTTCTTTACTAGTAATGGCGGCGATCTCCGATTTTTAGCGGGACTGCGATATTGCGGCAGACAGATCGACCCCTAAATGACATTTTGACACTTTTGGTGGGACCAGTGACATTACTACAGTAATCAGTGCTAAACATATGCATTGTTACTGTAACAAAGACACTGGCAGGAAAGGGGTTATCCCTATGGGTGATCAATGGGTTAAATGTGAGCCTAGGGGACTGATTCTAACTGTGGGGGGGGGGGTGTGGCTTGTGAAATGACCATAGAGACATGTGATACTATATAGAAGGGTCACAGGGCTCTATGATCATTCCAGGGAGAAGAACGGTTGGCTGTGTTTACAACAGCCGATCGTCCTTCTCTCTCAGCGGGAATCGATCGCGGGTGTCAGGCGGCAATCAGGGCCACCTGACCCGTGCATCGGCTTCTCCGCTGCTGATCTACGTCGGTTTGCGCAGGAGAGCCACCCTGCTGCAGTAAAAAGGCGGCGGGTGGTCGGGAAGTGGTTAAATAAGCTAAGGGGGTTTTCAGAAGGTTCTTATAGGTCACTTGACCTTAAGCGACCAATCCTGACCTGACCTACTGACCTTCCAGAATTTTCCCTAGTCACCTGACCCTAATCAGCCAATCACCATAAGCTAATATAAAAAACCCCTAACAATTTTCCCTATTGCCCGCGCCACACTCCCATGAGGTAAAGGGGGGCCTATTAAAGGCTTCCCCCTTTCACTTCCATTCCCCTGTTTTTATGTATAATAAAGTTCAAAAAGCTGCGCTTAGTGAGCGCCTATGTTTTATTCCAGCGTAACACTCTTCTAAAATACTTAACTTGCAAAAAAGTTTTTAACTAAAACTGGCATCTTCCATAATTCCTGAATGTTTGTTCTTGTGATCTGCAGCAAGCAGAATACAAGAGTGTAAAAAGATAAACAATGGTCTGTTCTCTTTACCATGAGTATGTATATTAGAAGTATTCAAATGAAATATGTAAATGTAGAGCACACCTACAGTACAGTATAGTAGCAGCATTGTTTACTACAAGCTTTGAATGGAATACCAAGGTCAGCTATTGCTAAGTGGAATTCTGGCATCCTTGTATTTTTTCGCCATGTCTTCATTCTTGCAGATGTATGTCTACACAGGTTTCAAAGGGTTATTATACTGAAACAAGACACCTTAACAAGCCTGACCCTGAACAATCATGTAGCCAGTGAAGTCTGGGTGTTTTTTAGTAGTCAGTGACTATCTAGCTAGGATCAGTCCAGGATCACGATGACAGGCCCAGGAGCTTGTCCTTCTTAAAATATATCAGCAGTGGTAGCTCCCATATAACCGTTCTGACAGGTTCATTATAATAATAATAATGTGAAGATAAAGCTTTGTTTTTACTGACAATCATGGCCATTACAAGATCTAAATCCACATAAACTCTCTTTGTACTTGTAAATCAGTATAGACTTGCATGGATGTAGAATGTGACCTAATTCATGACTGTGTTCTGTATATATCAACGCAGCAGGATTTACTGTGCTATGGATGCACTTTATTGGTTGTACGGCTGCCCATGTAGTAAAACATCTCTTAGGGTCCATTTACATGGGCTTTCCGCCCAGCGGACTCCATTTTGCTCAGCGGGGATCGATCCGCCGATCCCCGCTGAGTAGGCGGATGACAGGTCCGTCTCTACTCACTGTGCAGGGACAGACCCGTCAGATCCCCGCTGAGTAGGCGGATGACAGGTCCGTCTCCGCTCACTGTGCAGGGACAGACCTGTCAGATCCCCGCTGAGTAGGCAGATGACAGGTCCGTCTCTGCTCACTGTGCAGGGACAGACCTGTCAGATCCCCGCTGAGTAGGCGGATGACAGGTCCGTCTCTGCTCACTGTGCAGGGACAGACCTGTCAGATTCCCGCTGAGTAGGCGGATGACAGGTCCGTCTCTACTCACTGTGCAGGGACAGACCTGTCAGATCCCCGCTGAGTAGGCGGATGACAAGTCTGTCTCCGCTCACTGTGCAGGGACAGACCTATCAGATCCCCGCTGAGTAGGCAGATGACAGGTCTGTCTCTGCTCACTGTGCAGGGACAGACCTGTCAGATCCCCGCTGAGTAGGCGGATGACAAGTCCGTCTCCGCTCACTGTGCAGGCACAGACCTGTCAGATTCCCGCTGAGTAGGCGGATGACAAGTCCGTCTCTGCTCACTGTGCAGGGATAGACCTGCCAGATCCCCGCTGAGTAGGTGGATGACAGGTCCGTCTCTGCTCACTGTGCAGAGACAGACCTGTCAGATTCCCGCTGAGTAGGCGGATGACAGGTCCATCTCCACTCACTGTGCAGGGACAGACCTGTCAGATCCCCGCTGAGTAGGCGGATGACAAGTTGTAACGCTCTTGCGTTTTTTGTTAGTGAATGGATTTGCAGCTGCAGAATTATTACACTCAGTAGTCATGTAGAGATGTGTTGAACAAACATATCCAACTCTCAGGACTCATCACCGTGCACAGCCTGCTTTATGCAAATATACATACACTCAATATGATGTTCCTGGAGTGATAGGATGTATATGATAGTATAGAGGTGAGAGACAGGCGTTAGAAATGGTGAGCACTCAGTAGTAATATTCAGGAGAGTGGTAGGTGATGATAGGTAGTATGCAGATAGGTTTAGCAATCATGTATAGTAACAGGTGGTAGGGGACAGCAGATGAAGTATACAAGAGAGAGTAACCTAGTGCAATGATGTAGATGATGGTAGGCTCAAGATCTAGCAATCTATGAAGTTATGCAGATGATAGGAATAGTGCTTACATAGTAACAGTCCTTAGTATGCAGAGGTAGATAGTGTAAGTTTAGTTAGGAAGAAATTCCCTGTGGGGTACTTATCACAAGTTGGGTTAGTTGTAGCAAGGTCCAGTAGCAAGAGAGTGATCCGGTAGCGAGATACGGGATCGGTAGCGAGGTTCCAGGTTTTGTTCAGGCAAAGGAATAGCTAGAAGCTCCGGCAGCATAGGACAAGACTGGTCAAGCATGCGGTTTGAACGAGCAATGAGTGAGAGAAAACCGGCGATTGAAATAGCCGCTCATAGCGGCGCTCGGCGATGATGTCATCGTTCTTAAAGGTGTATGCGTTCCACCTAGTTAGCAAGGTGGGACGCAATATTAAGGTAGAAATGGGAAATAAGGGTACCAAAGGTACCAGAATCTTACACAAGTCCGTCTCTGCTCACTGTGCAGGGACAGACCTGTCAGATCCCCGCTGAGTAGGCAGATGACAGGTCCGTCTCTGCTCACTGTGCAGGGACAGACCTGTCAGATCCCCGCTGAGTAGGCGGATGACAGGTCCGTTTCCACTCACTGTGCAGGGACAGACCTGTCAGATCCCCACTGAGTAGGCGGATGACAGGTCCATCTTCACTCACTGTGCAGAGACAGACCTGTCAGATCCCTGCTGAGTAGGCGGATGACAAGTCCGTCTCCACTCACTGTGCAGAGACAGACCTGTCAGATCCCCGCTGAGTAGGCGGATGACAAGTCCGTCTCCACTCACTGTGCAGAGACAGACCTGTCAGATCCCCGCTGAGTAGGCGGATGACAGGTCCGTTTCCACTCACTGTGCAGGGACAGACCTGTCAGATCCCCGCTGAGTAGGCGGATGACAGGTCCATCTCTGCTCACTGTGCAGAGACACGCCTATCAGATCCCCTGCTCTCCTCTATGGGGAGATGAGATATAACGGACCACCTGTCCGTTTTCATCCGATCCTATCTGATCCGATCCTTCAGACGGATGGAAAATAGGTTTTCTATCCTTCTGGATTTCACGGAAAGGATCGGATCGGATAGCAGTGGGTGTCAGTGGACATTTTACCACTAACATCCACTGCTCCATAGGGATGCATAGAACATCCAATCAGGTCTGCCTAAAAAAACTGACAGGCGGACCTGATCGGAAAGCCTGTGTGAAAGGGGCCTTACTCTTCTTCAAGTATATGTACCTTAATACTGAGCAATTGAATCCACAACTTTAAAGCTGCATTAACCCCTAAATCAAAATTGTAATGTATTGTAACCAATCAATTATTAGATGTCGTAGCTGCATTAGGTTTCTTTTTTTGGCCTTTTTCCCTTCCTGTTTTCACCTGGTGATGTAGTCAGTAACCCACCTCATGTCTTAGAGGGCCCCCACTCTGGATGAAGGGGGCATCTTTTGGTAGCATCATTGTTAATCTGGGGGTAGGGGAGTGTTAGATGTACATAACTGGTATGACAGTAAGGAGCACTGAAGACTCTTTAAAGGTAGAGTTAGGGTTTGCAGATATCAGGATGCCTTGCCAGGGCCTGCAGCTTTGCATGTATTTGCAAATGTGTGCAACTTAACCCCTGTTTTTAACGCATACTGTTAAGCCTCGTACACACGCGTCGAAAATCGGCAGGGAATTTTCGTCCGACGACCGATCTGCCGATTTTCGGCTTGTTAGTATGATGCTTCCGACAACCAACTCTGACTTTTCGGCCCTAAAAAATCTGGTGTGCAGGCTATAAAATTTTTGTTTGCCGTCAAAACACGGCCGATTTTCGTGCAGTCAGTACAGATTTTGACAGGGAAAAATCTTATGAGCAAGACTGGGCATGCTCAGAGAAGAAAGAACACAAAAAAAGCTAACCAACACATGACATCACTACATCACTTCTGAAGTAGATTTTTGTTGGGCGAGAAAATTCGTGTGCAGTCTAGGCACATTCCAACCAACAAAACACCACTCTGGACAAAAGACGGATGATCAGTCGGCCAATAATCGTTGCGTGTGTACGGGGCTTTAGACAGGTTTATTCTGTTGGTCGCTGGTTGGCTGGTAAATAGTGACTGGAAATCCCCTGGCTTCTTTGACGAGTGTAAGAGCTGGTTCACATAGGAGCGACCCGACTTGCCGGGGCGACCTGTGAAGTTGCGGTGCACAGCGCGCACCGCGACCTCGGAGCGGCATGCACAGACTTCATATCATTGAAGTCAATGCAGGTCGCCCCAAAGTAGTACAGGACCCTTTTTCCTAAGTCGGAGCGACTTGTGTCGCTCCTATTAGAACGGGTCCTGTGCTAATCTATGGCAGGCGACCCACAGCGACTTGTCAGGCGACCAGGTCGCCTGACAAGTCGCCCCAGTGTGAACCGGCTCTTAGATGTACTAGCAGAATTCGATACACTAACAAATTAAAGGCAAATTCCAGTTCAGACTTTATAAGCAGTTACATCAACAGTTTTTTTTTTTCTTTTGAGATAAAGGTTTTAAATAAATAAGTAAAAGCTGATCATAGTAAGCACCCCTGTCAGTGGTAAATGGTTTGCCTGAACACTTTGAACTATCACATCTCCAGGAGAGCTTGTTTTGTTAAAACAAACTGTATCACAAGACAAAAATAAAAAAAAGAAAGCCTAGCCCCGTTCACACTGGGGCGATCCGACTTCCCCAGGACCTCGGAGCGGCCGGCACGGACTTTATAACATTGAAATCTATGCAGGTCGCTCCGGGTCGCCCCAAAGAAGCTCCGGACCCTTTTTCTAAGTCGGAGCGACTTGTGTCGCTCCTATTAGAACGGGTCCGCAGCTTCTCTATGGAAGGCGACCTGTCAGGCGACCAGGTCGCCTGACAGGTCGCCCCAGTGTGAACGGGGGCTAAAGAAAACAAATGCAGCCATCGCATGTAAGAATTGGGAAGCTGCAATATAAAAAATGTTTGCTTTTGGGTTTAGCACCGCTTTAAACGTTTACATCCAAAGAACTGTCTAAACGTTTTTACCAACAAAAGAGGTTGATTAAATCCCACAATTTGTTCTGAGAAATGTAAAATACTGTGTGTTATGTAAAACCAGCACTTTGTAAAATTGATATAACATACCGTATGTAATGTGAACACCAGCCATGCAAAGTCAATGGAAATAGATCCTTTTGATAGAGACAATAGATTGAAGTAGAAGCAAACTGTAAACATTACCAAAACTTAGCAGTCCAGCAAGCAATGACTCCAATCTCTGCTCTCTTGCAGAGCTACAACATGTTGTGATTCCACCTGCCGACCATTTCTCCGTTACTGTTTCCTGTAGTGATGTAGAAGGCGGTTGGTGAAACCACGGCGCTCAGCGGGACACGCAGGCATCCCACACATCCGAATATAGGATATGGAAGATTCCAGCAGCAACCTTAGGGCCCGTAATGATGGGCTTTGATAGGCAAAAGCAGCATGGCTTTGACATCAGTTAGAGATGCTTCAATGATCATTTAAGATTCATTGCAGGTGCCGATGACCTGCTTTAGCAGATTTTGCATTCCCATAGACTTGTACGGTGAGAGAAAGCAGTTCTGAGGGGAACAAAAGCTCATCAACATAAGCTCTTAGCTTAGTAAGAGAGCAAAGATTATAGTTACCACCTGCCAGGCTGGTAAGTATTACTATTTCATAGGCTGCGTCTACCTCCATCTTTTAGGTCTAAGATCAGGGTTGCTTTAATGTTGTTTAAATATACCTTTCTATTTTTTTTTGTTTTTAAGAAATGTAGCTTCCGTGTAACCATGGAAACGGTGGTGACACTGAGGGGGTTGTGTACTCTACTCTAAAGGCTGCTATAAATAACATTGCAAGCTCTTGTGGTTGTCCCGTTGCTTTTCTTGTATTTTTTTTTCTACTCATTGCACCTCTGGGGTGGATCATATGATTCCAACAGACAGACCCTCCCACCAAGTACTCACCATGTACATACAAACACAGCTACACCGGCCTAGGTCGGTGGGTCGGTGCTCACTGCAGAATATAACATGGATACAATAAACTAGAGATCGACCGATTATCGGCAACACTGATATATCGGGGGCCGATATGCACTTTCCCCGATATATCGGAATCGGCCCCTGAGGTTACCGATATTGCCGATATTTAGGGAAAGTGCATGTACTGGGGTGATGCCTGCAGCTAGAGGCCTCACCCTGATACCGGTGTCCATAGCCGACGGTCGGCTAACATGTAATGACAACCGATGCGGCTCAGAAGGCGCTCGGCTGTCACTACAAGGAGCGGGAGGGGACGTCTCCCGCCACCTTCCACGGCTCACCCGGTTCTCCCGTCCCACCTGGAGACCCGGGCATCCTACCTCCACTGCCGCCACTGAAGAGAAGACCCGGTGTAGCATGAAGATGTGTCCCTTGAAAGCCGGTATCCCTGCCACAAGTTCACATGCGACGGTCTCCATGTAAAAAACCCGGAAGTGATGTCATGACTTAGTACTTGGTACTTAGTACTTGGCGCCGAATTAAAAAAACTGAGAGCATTCAAAACAGCTAAACTTGGCGTTTTGAATGCTTACCAGTGCCAAGGAGGCGTTTGGGGTCTTTTAGACCCCCAGATCCCTCCACAAGGAGTACCTAAAGAAAAAAAAAAAAACAATCGTCCAGGGCAAGATTAGATGTACAGTCTCTGGTGGAGATTATGGGAACAGGAAGAATAGGGTGGGCGACCGGCAGCTCCTATGCGAGATGTGGGATCCCTCGCAAATAGAAACAAGGGCGCCAGTTCATAACAGGAAGTGATAAAAACAATGCTTCTTTGCTGAACTCTTACATAAAAAAAAGGCAGAGATCAATGCAATGACAAGCAAAATCAGAAGACGTGGAATCCCCAAAGGTTGGTGGACTGGAGGGTGACACGGGACCCCAGATGCCAGCACTGACTGTGCTACCGAGGACCAAAAGCGGAGAACGGTGTAACACAAGGGTCAGTGTCCATCCGCACCTCCCCCAAAGGCATCAGCATTATTTTGAAAGCAAAAAAATGTGTTCAGGACAGAGGAAGTTTATTGGCCTTTGAAATGCCAAATGCTTGTAACAGCGTGCAAACACGTGTAAACGCAATAAAAATGTTTAGAAGCGTTTTCGTTTATAGGCGTTTTTAAAAGTGAACCTGAGAGAGAGAGAGATTTTTCATGCATTGTATGCATTTGGGATCAGTACAATCTGTTATCTGCAGAAATGCTTCCAAACGAAAAACGCTCATGAACGCGGTTAAACGTGGCATGTAAGACTCGATTCACGCTAGCGCGACTTGTCAGGCGACTTGTCAGCCTGACAAGTCGCGCTCCCTCCCGGTCCATTGACTGCTACAGGACCCATTCTAATAGGAGAGACACAAGTCGCTCCGACTTAGAAAAAGGGTACTGTACTACTTTGGGGCGACCTCGGAGCGACTTGCATAGACTTCCATTATGTGAAGTCAATGCAAGTCGCTCCGAAGTCGTGGTGCATGGTAATGCACAAGTCGCCCCCGAAGTAGTACAGAGTCGTGCCGCCCCAGTGTGAACCGAGCCTAAAAGTGGTAAAACTGACGTTTTTTTCAGTTTGTTTACTAGCTGTAAGTTCCAGCGTTCAGAAGAGGTTTTCAGACCTTAGGGTTCCCAAACACTTTCTTACAATTGTTTCTAGTTTATATTACAGAATCTGCTACAAGTATAGTGTAATGTTAAAGAAAGAAACGTTGATAACATGAGTCACGAATACATCCCAATCTGCTGTGGGTTACAGATGTTGAAGTAGCAGCATTCAGGTCTTTGTGAGTCACATAAAATTTGATAATCATACAGCAGTCATTTGTGTGAAGACTTTTTTATGAGATAATTTGCATGTATGGAAAAGCCATGAACAGATGATTCTGCTGATATAAACAGCTACATCCATGTACTGTGGTCCTGTTCATAGTTTCCCCTGTTACACAATATTATCTACAGATTTTTTAAGAAAAGCTCTGGTCTAACTCAAAAGCAGGATGTTGTTTTCAAATGACAAACTGCTGAACTAGCTAAAATTAAAGTAACGCTTTATTAACATTGTACTATTATTTTATTCAGAGGGCGATAATATTCTAACCCAGGATCTGACACCCTCTTAGTGTTAATGCCAGTTATCATTAATATATGACATTTAACCACTTGCCGACCGCCCACCACCTTTTTACTGTGGCAGGGTGGCTCGGCTGTGCCCAGTCACGTAGTACTAGGTGACTGAGTGCATGCGGTGTTTAGACACAGTGGGAGGCAGCCGCGGGAGGAGCGGCGGCGATTGCTGCTGCCCTCCCGCGATCGTCCAAGAGAAGACCTGCCTGCTTATGTAAACAAAGCAGGCGGATCTTCTGTCAGACAGGCAGGGAGAGATCAGCTAAGCTGAAACCGCAATCTCTCTGTGCCCCCCACACAGTCAGCAAGCACATTAGGCATACATTTAACTCCTTTAATCACCCCAGTATTAACCCCTTCCCTGCCAGTGTCATTTATACAGTAACAGTGCATATTATTTAGCACTGATTACTATATTAGTGTCACTGGTCCCCAAAAAGTGTTAAAAATGTCAGTTAGGGGTCCGATCTGTCCGCCGCAATGTCGCAGTCGCGCTAAAAATCGCTGATCGCCGCCATTACTAATAAAAAAAAAAAAATGTAATAAATAAAAAGTCCAAAAATCTATCCCGTAGTTTGTAAATGCTATAACTTTTGCGCAAACCAATTAAAATACGCTTTTTGTTTTACTGTTGTTTATTAAAACATATTGTTTTAATATGCTTTTTTTTTACCAAAAATATGTAGCAAAATGCAAATTGGCCTAAACTGATAAAAAAAATTACATTTTTAAAAAAAAATTTTGGGAATGTTTTATAGCAGAAAGTAAAAAATATGGCGTTTTTTTCAAAATTGTCGCTCTTTGTTTGTTTATAGCGCAAAATCTAAAAACCGCAGAGGTGATCAAATACCACCAAAAGAAAGCTCTATTTGTGGGAAAAAAAGGACATCAATTGTATTTGGGTACATCATCGCACAACCGTGCAATTTTCCATTAAAGTAACGCAGTGTTGAATTGCAACAAATGGCCTGGTCATTAAGGGGGTAAAACCTTCCAAGGCTGAAGTGGTTAAAGGTTTATTCGGGGCACAAAATAATTTTATTTAAGTTTATTCCCCATAGGCCATAAAATGTATAAATCCACATTTTGTGTACCAAATTCCTGGACAACCCCATGCGCTGCACATGCATGTGTACAGAGAAGAGCTTAGGGAGGGACCCAGCAGGCTCCACCCACTACAGGCTGCCTGCAGAATACTAAAGGTGTGGGTGTATATAAGACCAGTCACCCTGCACAAGGAGAGAGAGAAGCAGTGACTGGTCTTTATTACAGGAAGCTCCTGCACAGAGGCACATTTTCACACTGAATTACTGCACAGATCTGGAAGAAATACACAAAATATGCCAAGAGTTAGGTAAAAATGCACATGATGAATGTGTCTAGATGATAGGGCATTGCTATATTTGCCCGTGCACTCACTTTTCTATTGATTGTAAAATTCTTGGTGCTTTCCCATGGCCAGAAAGTGGCAGGCGGCACATAAAGCTGGCCATAGAAGTGAAGGGCTGTATGGGCTTGCGCTCATGTAAGGCTTTTTTGCATTGGCAATTACCCATTTGCTTGTAAAGTATCTGTCTGAGTGCGAAACGCCCCACATTCTGAAAATACGTCATACGTGTATGAAAGGGGAAATGTCGATTTGATGCTCACATGAGTACAAGTGTGTACATTTATTCACTTCTGTAGCCAGCTCTATGAGTCACCTGCGGCTGGGAATTTTACTTTAGAGCAGTGGTCCTCAACTCCGGTCCTCAGGGCCCACTAACAGGCCAGATT
The DNA here is from genome assembly GCF_965119305.1 of Pelophylax lessonae. Lineage (NCBI taxonomy): Eukaryota > Metazoa > Chordata > Amphibia > Anura > Ranidae > Pelophylax > Pelophylax lessonae. The sequence continues at coordinate 121,763,109 of NC_138773.1, read as the reverse complement.
TTAAGTATTACTTTGGGGAGATGCAGACTAGAGTACTGCAATCACTGAGCAGCAAATTATATCACCTGGGATGTATTTCAGTTATCTTGCAAACCTGGCCTGTTAGTGGGCCCTGAGGACCAGGGTTGGGGACCACTGCTTTAGAGGACATTTGCTTCTGTCATGTGCATGACCCCAACACATTTTTCCTAATAAAGCATTAGCAGTTCAGTGATGAACTTTATTTAGTCTCTGCTGGGGACAATATATAGTTTCAGTATGCAATAAAACTTCAGCTAAACAAATTTAAACTTTTGAACATTTCAAATAGTATGACCTCCGTCTATAACGTGAAATGGTAAAAATGCACTCCAATGTATAATACTAGTTTGTCATTGCTTTGAATAGAAGTGTTTTTCTGATGAAGCAGATGGAGGCCCAGATTTTCACAAACTACAAAATGTTTTCTTCCTGCTAATATACATATTATTTATTGTAGAAATGATTTACTTTAAAGGATAAGTCTAGTCAAAAACGTACTAACGCTAAACCTGCTCTTTGCCACATTCTAAGACTATTCTATCTAACCCTGTAAAGCAAAAATGGCTGTACTTACCTTTTCTACACCTGATCCGGTGTTCCGTGAGAAAAACCTACCCTCATCACTTCCGGTGTACGAAAGTGTCTGTAACGCCGCGGAATTACATTAAAACAGCTCGCCAGAAATATCATGTGATCTCCACTGCTATCCCTGACACTTCCCTGGTCTTGTCTACTAAATATAAAACCGGCGGCGGCTGTATGACAACATAAATCACGGAGCCGCCAGCCGCTTTTATATTTAGTAGACAAGATCAGGGAAGTGACAGGGCAAGGAGCGGAGCTTACTCATATTGCAGTACAGCTGTTTTAATGTACCCGCCGCGATGGTAGGTTTTTTCCACGGAAGAGTCATCATTTCAGACTAGTGCGCATGCGCACTAGGGGCTGTGAGCATGCGCACTGCCAGGGTAGGTTTTTCTCACGGGGTAGGTAATTCTCACGGAACACCGGTCCTACGCTGAGCTGTCAGCGGCGGCTTCAGCGCAGAGGTGGGTGCAGGAGAGGAACTCGACAACAGAAGCCCCATGGTAACTCTATGGGTGACATCACTTCCCATTCATTTCACAGCCATTGTCGGTCCTCTCCTGCACAGAGCTTCCGTCACTCCAGACAGGACCGGATCTGGTGTAGAAGAGGTAAGTACAGTGATTTTTGCTTTACAGGTTAGAAAGAATAGTCTCAGAATGTGGCAGGTTTAGCGTTAGTTTGTTTTTGGCTGGACTTACTGTATACTTTAAATCTATATATTGGATAATCTGTTACAATGTTTTTAACTCCATCTGGGACAGTAATCACAGATATTTGTTACTTTAATATTTCCACTCTAATTAAAGCTGAAGTTTAGTTAGAACCAAGCTTTGATCACATCACATACCTGTATGATGTATGTCTCACGTTGTGCAAGGATGCTGGATCCTGGATAAATCTTCACTGCAGGGATGCCTGTCCTCTTCCTGTCTCTGTTCATTCACTGAAACGGTTAACAGCTTCGAGTCTTCAGGCAGAACAGCAGAAGATGGTCCGACATGGGCCCGTCCCTTCTCCCTTCTCCTCCACTGAGGACATTTCTTTCATTGATTTTATTGTTTGTAGCATGATCTGTGAATGGGGAGAGAATCCTGTAACTAATCAGACTATCCCCCCCCATTGTGTTACAAGCATTGTAATCGATAAAATAACTTCTCTCCATGGAGGAGAAATCGGGAGGTGGAGTGTCCCCATCGGGTCATTCTTTTTGTATACAATTAAATTAAAGTCAATGAATTAATGTAATGTAAATTAAATTAAAGTACAATTAAGTAAAGTATTATAATAATGCAAGCTACCATTTAGGTTTATTGTTTTGGGACTGTTCAGTGATTGAACTATTGGGTGCCATCTATTGAAGGCTGGTGGAACTGCAGTCAATAAAACAGCATATCATATGCTCAAACAGCTGGTCACCAGAGAGCTTTTTTTTTGTCCAACCCTACTATAGAGTTTTACTTGAGTGACATCTCCAAACCTGCAAGAACTAATGGTTTGACATGCAAGACATAAGCAGCCAGCAGTAGTCTCAGTCTTTGTTAAGTCTACACAAGTTTGTTTTGTTACAGGTAGGCAGATAGCTTGTCTGAAATAATTTACATGCACATATAATATAATGGACATATAATAAATGAATGGTCTGGTGACGGGGCCTCTACAATACTGCAGCTTGTCTACGAATACATAACATGGTTCCAGTAGGTGTTTTTCTGTGTACGAGAATTAAAAAAAGACTTGCATGGAGTTGCTAAGAGAAACATCTCTGCCTTTCCTATCTTCACAATGTTATAATGCTTAAAAGAGTGGGGTGACGGTTAACTATTTAGGTTAACAAGTAATGCTATGCTGTTCATGAGGGTCCCCAATGCCAACTGCCAATCTGCAACAGTTGAGAATAGGAAAAGAAAACCATGTGATGGTCTAAATTTAACTGAACATAATTATGATAGACCTTGTGGTAATGCATGTCCTGTATATTAGGTGTTCAGTGTGTGCATTGTGTCTTTTACACACATGATGAAAGCGGAGTTCCACTCAAAAGTGGAACTGGTGCTCATTTGCTTCCCCCCCCCCTCTGGTGCCACATTTGGCACCTTTCAGGGGGGAGGGGGGAACGGGTTCCTGTTTTTGACAGGTACCTTTCCCCACTTCCGGCAGACGGCGCCGCGGTGCTGTCTCTTGGAAGTTTGGCCCCCTCCTCCTTCCCCCACCACTAAGCCAATTTGGATGAGCAGCGCGCTTCGCGCATGCACAGTATGGACCTGCCCGTGAAGCCGAAAAGGCTTCACTGCCGGGTTCCCTTACCGGCAATGGCGGCGGCAGCACCCGACAGCCGATGGAAACATCCGCTGCGGTGGTGACATCGCTGGACTCCAGGACAGGTAAGTGTCCTAATATTAAAAGTCAGCAGCTACAGTATGTATAGCTGCTGACTTTTAATTTTTGGAGGGGGAGGCTGGAACACCGCTTTAACGAAACTTCCAATTAAAGTTTAGGTTTTCTCTTTAATAATCGGTGCCCATTGTGGCTGAACAGGACCAGTTGGCATGTTGGAACACTCAATCTCCTGGCAAGCCTCAGATGTCTGTATCCATTGCAGTATAGCTTGCCTTGGCTGGGCCTGGATTCATTGTAAATGCACAACTTGGCTGAGTAAGCATCTGTATAACTTCACAAGGACAGTAGGCTTCCAAGAAAAACGTTAAATGTTGATCAGTAGGGAAATGACACACTTAAAACAAAAGCGCCAAGAGTCTTAGTATGTCATTCCAGTGAATAAAGTCATTTTACAAGCTGTGAATTAGAGCAGCAGACTGGCCATTAACTCATTTTTGCCACACAGACAAACTAGGGAGCTTATGAAAAGGGTTTATAATTTCACATATATGTAGGGTGCTCAAGAACTAACAAGCCATGGAAATTGGCCACATTCCACTAAATCCTATATTATCTGTATTCAGATAGCTTTATACGAGGCTAGTGTCATGGGACAGCAGGCGGGAATTCTCTCAGTCAAGATAAATCTAACATTAAATATATAACTATCCAATTTTTTTTTTTTTTTAATTAAGTGGGATACACACTATAAGAAAATCGGACAAACGATTGTCCGATTTTCTTTGTTGTTTCACAGCAAATCGGAACCAATGAAAGAATTTTCTTACGAAAATGCGTATGAAAATTCTCGTACAACTAAGGCTTTTTTTGTTGTTTATTGTTTCTGATTATGCGCAGTCTTTCTTTTCTGATTTTTCTTGTACAAAAATCGTACGAAAACGGTACACATTAAACGAAAATCGTTCGTTTTTTCCCATACGAGAAATGTTTTTTGTCCTTTTGAGAATTTTCATACAAAAATTCTGAATCGTCTGCAGAAAGTTCTGTACACACTATACGAAAATCGTACGAAAATTCTTTGGACGAAAATGTTCGCCCAATTTACTTATAGTGTGTACGAGCCTTTATGCACAGACACTGGATTGGATAAATAAGGCCACAGCCATTTATTATTGGATTCAAAATAAATTAATACACTCGCAAAATGTTTTATTAAACAACAAATCTTCAAATGAAAACCCAACATAGTCACCACAACTCAGGTTGCATAAACATTAAATAATTCAAATATATTTTTTCCAAAATAGGAACAATACCATCCATATTAAATAAGACATCAACATATGATTAAAACAGAAAACCGTCCACCTTGGTCATCTCAAAGGCGACACCACCACATAATGGGGGCCGCAACAAAAAAAGGGGGGGGGGAGGGAGGGGAACACCACAGCTCTGTTTTTGAGCTGCTGAGACACCCCTTTATATACCCCTAAAAGGAAATTCCAGATTTTTCCAGAAGGAAAGGTCATGCCCCCTGCAAAGGTCATTGGTGGCCCTTACCTGAGGCACTGACCAATCCCGATAAAGACCTTGAAACTTATGTTACTATAGGAAGAAAAGGGAATGGAAGAACAAGGGGGAATTGAAACTACCTTTTCCCACCGCTATCCCATCAGGAAAAGGGGGAGCTAGAAACTGCTCCCGTTTTCCTTACATTCTTGATATTATCCTCCTTTATTCCCCTGTACAGCAGCACTGGGAGGGAGAGAAGGATTTTTTTCACAGGTGTTACATTTTAAAAAAAAGCACAATACAGTGTGTGTCAATAAAAAATATATATATATATGTGCAAAGCTGTAATTATATTTTAAAGACGACATACAGTAAAACCTTGGATTGCGAGCAAAATTTGTTCCAGAAACATGCTTCTAATCCAAAGCACTCTTATATCAAAGCGAATTTCCCCATAAGAAAAAATAGAAACTCAGATGATTCATTCCACAACCATTTATTCTCATAAGTTCTTCAGTTTTTAGTCCACATAAAAAGATTATAGCAATGTGATAGGCTGTGTAACCATAAAATGTCCATCCACAAATGGCCGCCTCCACAAGGGGATTGGAAGCAAATTCCAGCAGGAGCTACAGAGTATAAAAGAGAAGAGAGGCGCCTCTAAGTGTAGCAATATGGTTACATTTAATAGAGGTTCAACATTTAGCAACTCACATGGCTGATGATTAAAAGAGGCACATCTAAGTATGCAGGCATCCGGGGTAAAGTTGTCCACATAGACCGTCCTCCTCACCGCTGCCAGTCTGCAGTCGTCACCCGGAAGACTACCCTGCAGTACAGTGATCTGAAATTGAGTCTTAAGGCCCTGTTCACACCTGAGCGGTTTTTCAGCTCGTAAAACGCTTATCTCTGAAGTCTCAAAAACGCCCAACAAGCAAAATCCCATTTATTTCAATGGCCCCTGTTCACATGAGCGTTTTGTCGCCTGAAGCAAAATGCCTGAGGCTCAAAATAGTACATGACCTTCTTCTTTGGCAGATTACAAGCGTTTTGTTAGATGTCAATGACTGCCTCTAAACACCTGCAAAAATTGCCTGAACAAAGGCCTGATATGCTCAGGTGTGAATGGAGCCTAAAGTGCTCATGGAGTGCAGCGTGGAAGGGATGACCTCGAGGGCAGTGAGGAGGATTTAGACCATGCTCATATGTGGACAGTTTTACCCCTCGAGGGCAGTGAGGAGGATGTAGACCATGCTCATATGTGGACAGTTTTACCCCTCGAGGGCAGTGAGGAGGATGTAGACCATGCTCATATGTGGACAGTTTTACCCCTCGAGGGCAGTGAGGAGGATGTAGACCATGCTCATATGTGGACAGTTTAACCCCGGATACCTGCATACTTAGATGTGCCTGTTTTAATCATCATTCATGTGAGTTGCTAAATCTCATGAGTACCTTCATCAAATGTAACCATATTGCTACACTTAGAGGCGCCTCTCTTCTCTTTTATACTCAGTTGTGACATGACGCTACTTGTTAATATGTTGCTTGTTTATCAAGTCAAAATTTATAAAGAAATTTAGCTTGTCTTGCAAACGCTCTCAAACCAAGGTTTTTCTGTATACCTTACAATATTCATTTTTGTGGGGTTTTTTTGCTTGGAGTTTGCCCTTGAAAGAACCCAGTGATGAGCTTCTCAATTGTACTTGATATCTATCATTGTAATTCATATTTGAGGTCCATTTATGTAAGCCAATATTTTGCTACTTAGAATGCTTGCAGGCTTTGACAATGAGTGAGTTTTGTATGATTTAATTAGCCCTATAACCCCTTTCCACCATTGTAGCTCTGTGTGAGAAATGCCATGGCTGCGTTATTCTTAGTTTATATTACGTTAACTTAGGCATGAAATGCTGCAGGTTCTGTAATTGTGTGTATAATACAATATATCATTAAAGCAGTGAACCTTCATGTTGTGTTTTTTAATAAACATGTAAATAAGCTTTACTTCAAGCTGAAAAAATAACTACGGAAAAGGTCTGGTTCTGGTTCTATACAGTTTGTTCACATTCAGTGAGATATTTTAGAGAATGGGGAAAAAAGGGGGAAGTCTTTTTAGGCCCCCCTTTACCTCATGGGATCGCGGCATCGGCAACATTAACTTTTTTATAGTTAATTTTAATGGGGCTTATCTTAATTGGTCAGTTAGGGTCATGTGACAAGAAGATTCAATGAGGTCAGGTAGGGATTGGTCATTTAGGGTTAGGTGACCTATCAGAACCTTCTGGAAGGTGTTTAGGCCTATTTAAGGGGCCATTCTGACAGGATTTTTGGTAGTCGCCAGAGAAGAGGCAGTGCAAGGAGCTCCCCTCCCTGCCTACCCCCCCCCTCTTTTCCCGTCATGGCCGGTTTATATGGTGGCTCCCTTTGGTAAGTTAATCAAAGGGGAGATGTAAGGAAATGGTTAAAGCTGAATGCCGAATCAGCTCGAGTCTGAGTGGCTAGGATGAGAATGGGTATTTCTGAGCAATTTTGGTTGAAATTTGATGTGAGTAAAGTTTATGTTTATGATGAAATATTTTTCTTGAAACCAATAAATCACACCCTGGCCAATTTTTATCCAATTTTGGTGTTGGTTGTTATTATTTTAGTCTATGCATGTTTGCCAGGCCATTGCCTTACGCCTGCGATCCCATAATGATGTTCAATAACTCTTGGCAATTCGTAATTTACTTTTACATGGTTTTGAGCAGTTACAATTTTTACGAGTTGCCTTTGGTTACTTAATGACCAGGCCATTTTTTGCGATTCGGCACTGCGTTACTTTAACAGACAATTGTGCGGTTATGCGATGCTGTACCCAAATAAAATTGATGTCCTTTTTCCTCACAAATAGACCTTTCTTTTGGTGGAATTTGATCACCTCTGCGATTTTTATTTTTTGTGCTATAAACAAAAAAATTGCAACAATTCTAAAAAAAATAAATAAATAAATGTTTTACTTTCTGTTACAAAACATTCCCAATTAAAAAATTAAAACATCTATTTTTTCGTCATCAATTTAGGCCAATATATATTCTGCCACATATTTTTAGTAAAAATCCCAATAAGTGTATATTCATTGATTTGTGCAAAAGTTATCACGTTAGGAGGAACACAGGATCCCTGTGTTCATCACTGACAGAACAGCGGTCTGCCTTGTTTACATCGGCAGACCGCCGTTCTGTCTTCATGGGGAGTGATTGCAGGTGCCATGGAACCATCGTGTCCACTGGACCCGCTGATTGGCTCCCCCTCTAGCCAATTGGCGCGTGCGCGTCCCCACTACCTGTTATACAAAGCAACGTAACAGAGTCGACCTGCCGCAGTAAAACTACGACGGACGGTTGGCAAGTGGTAAAGAAACATATATACCTGTAGGCAAGGCCAACATAAAAATACTGTAACTCCTTTGATAATTTAGCTTATAAAGTACACAAGTATATACAGTTTTCAAAATTGCCTCTAAAAGGTTGTGTGGCCCAAATGTTGCATGCAGCATTCAGCCTAATCAGACCCAGTAATGTCCTCCTTTTTTGCAATATTTGCATTGATTTTCAGTTACTAAGTGGCAGAAGGTTAAAATGCCACTATTGGACACAGGGCTAACTTTAACGCAGAGCAAAAGTGGCAGCTGCCCCGGGCCCAGTCATTGTTGTGGGGCTCAAAGCAGCTGCCCTTGAGCCTGCACTGCCCACAAACAGTTGATAAGTGGATTCATTAAGGTCCAAGAAATGTTTGCCCAGGGTCCAATCAATATTAAAGACGGCCCTGATTGGACAGCTTCACCCTACCCACGAGTGGTGCGTATTCTTCTTCTCTGCCAGTGGCTGAATAGGGCAGCAGGTGAGCAAAGGAAAGAGGAGTATATGTTGCTGTGAAGAAGTGGCTTAAGTTGATCCTTTTACTTTGTCCCGCATGGGCAAAGGTAAGGGTAACTTTCAAGTAAAACTTTTGGCGAAAAGGAAAAAATAACATGTACAGGACAATGCAGTCTCTAATTGCCTTTAAAATAACAGTTTTTGTTTCTGAGTCCCTCTGGTAACATTGTTTTTGACTGTTGATCCTGCAGGAAGATCAGTTATTTTTCCACTTCCTCTAATAATGTGAAAGTGCGATGGGTATTGTAGGAGGCAGGCTACTTGTCTAATAAATAAACCACACTACTTATTTGGATAAATCATGGCTGTGGCTTTATTATTGATTTTAACCAAAATTACAATCAAACCATTTAAACATACTATTGAATACTTTATTCATTCACCTCAAAATACTGAATACTTCAAAAACACGGCCCAGCCACTACGGCTTGAGCCTAACATCTTATACTTTAAACAAGGTTATCAATTATCCCCCCTCTCCTTATTCTTATTGAAAAGGGGGGTCCCACCACATAAGCCGTGACAAGGGATGGGGGGACCGGGAGTTGTCCTGGAAAATCCTTCTGACTGAACAAAAATTGTGCCAAGAACTGGAAAGCCTGGGATTTTTATAGGCAATCCCAGGCTTTCCAGAATCTTCCAAGGGTCAGGTGACTCAGTAGACCAATCCTGGGTCACCTTTCCCAGACTCTGGAATATTCCCAGTTAGGGCTGGGCGATTTTGCCTAAAAAAAAAATCTTCGAGTTTGAGTTTCGATTCGATTTTCGATTTTTTTTTTCCAATGCACTTAAAAAATGACTGCAGAGTCTGGAGGGAGGACTGAGGAAAAGGAGAAGCGCTGTATATGTGTGTCTGACTCTGACGGACCACCGCCGTGCCTGGATGTGACGTCAGCTGCGGGCGGTGCGTCTGTGACCCTATGGACTTAACTGGATTGGGAGAACCATTTGTGGTTTCAGTCCCATCGCGTGCAGCAAGGAATTGTAAGGAGCAGCAAGTGTGGGCAGGAATTTGGCCTAGCACCTACCATGCGAAGCCTAAGACCGTGAACCTGGAGCAAGGCAGTCATGGAGGAGGAGTGTCTGATGAGGAGAAGTTAAGAATTGGCAGTTACATGTGCAGGGCTGTGGAAGCTGCACAGTTGAACCAGGCTAGAGGAGGGAAGGGTGTTGGCGCTGTTGTGGTTGATCGAGAAAGTGGCAAAGTTTTGGCAGTGGGGACTGATCAAACTGGAGAAAAGGGAGAACCACTGCTTCATGCTTGTATGGTGGCAATAGACATGGTGGCATGCCAACAAGGAGGAGGTGCCTCGTTGAATATGAATGCCTCGTTGGACTGGAAATTGAGCAACAACCCAAAAAGCACAGTGTAACCAAAAAGGATGGGGAACAAATAGGGGATGAGGGGGAGAGCTGGAAGCGCACACAAGAGAACAGTGGACAGTGTACTGGAGAGCTGCCATACCTATGTACTGGGTATAAGGGGTTGCGGCGCGCTGTGATAGGTACAGAGAACTCCCCGGCCTGGATGTGACGTCAGTTGCCGGGAGAGGAAGCGGGCGGTGCGTCTGTATAGGCCAGGGGCTGTGATAGGATAGGTACCTATCCTATCACAGCCCCTGGCCTGTACAGACGCACCGCCCGCTTCCTCTCCCGGCAGCTGACGTCACATCCAGGCCGGGGAGACTTTACCTATCACAGCGCGCCGCAGCCCCGGCCTGTACAGACGCATCGCCCGCCCCGCAGCTGACGTCACATCCAGGCGCGGCGGTGGTCCGTTACTGGGGAGTTCGGTGGCTGCACAAGGCAGAAAAAAATATTGTAGAAGAAACTCGAGTTTAAAAAAAAAAATAGTTTCAAACTAAAAAAACGATAAATCGATTAAATCGATTTACCGCCCAGCCCTATTCCCAGTCCACCTGACTCCACTGACCAATTAGAAAACGAGTACCTCATGCACCTTTTAGGGAAACCTGAAACTGCCACTTCCACAATCCCATGAGGAAAAAGGGGGCCTTGAAACTGACTTTCCCCCCTTTTTCCTTACATTCATTCAGCAGTGTTGCCATTGTGTGGACAGAGTAGTATTTTTTTTCTCTACATTCTGCCTTTATTGATGGCTATACATGATACAAAGGACTGAACAAGAACATGGTCGGCTATAGCCAAAAACCTTAATCATAACAGCTATGACTATCATGTCATTGTTACCACGGGTCAACAGAGTAGTCTTGAATGGACATGTAATTTAAATGGGTTTAAAGCATCTGCAGATGAACAAATTAAAGCCCATCTTTAGCCAACACTTTTATTATTGGAGTTACAACCAAAGACGTGCGCAGGGGACGTGTCAGGTGTGCCTGTCACTCTGGGTGGTGCTGATTCCCCCTCCTACCTGGGCTTCTCCCCCTACCACAGTGCTGCTGGCTTCTCTCCCCCCCCCGCAGCGGCTGCGGGTGATGTTTTAGGACGGAGGGTGAGGGAAGGGGCTAATCAATATGTAATTTACCGACCCCTTTCTTTTCTAAATGAAAACAGTGATCACACTCACTCACTGTGTTCAATCATAACTGAGGCATAGTAAAATGTGTTTTCTATGCTTCGGTTTGTGAATAAACAGGAAGTCTCTTAGCACAGAGCACTTCCCATTCATTCACTGTACAGTGCAGCTGAGGCTGCAGAGAAAGGCGTGTGTGTTTGAGCTATTGGGATGCACACTCTAATGTGATAGGCTGCACACAACAAACATTATTTTTTTTTTATTATTTTAAAGCTTAAATCACATAAAAAAAACACTGACCCTTGTAAGCATCCCTGCCATGTTATGTAATGTGTCACTAGCTCTTGTGTAACCTCTTTAGAATTGTGAAATAGGAAATGGAATTCATATAGTAAATACTGTCATTACAAGCAATAATCCGATACAGTTACCAAAACAGAACATTTTTTGCTGCGGTGTTCCTTTAAGTAAAATGGCAGTTTCTCATATATGGCATTGTGAATACCACAAACATTTGCATTAAGCATTACAGAGTCCAAGTCAGGATTTCCTGATGCTCAGCTTATCTTGAGCCGTGTAACGGTTCTACAGTTAGAATATTGCCAGGCTGTTTTTCTCTTCCGTTATCTGTTACTGTTATACATGCATACAGCGCATATTTACTGTACATCCTGTGAGCAATTTCGGGGCTGTTTATTGAGCCATCGGGAACTTTCCTAGAGGGGTATTAATTAAGGATTTATACACACCTATCAGTTTTGCTGCCTTCTGCTGCACTTTAACACACCATGCATTCATCAGTGTGTTGTAATGACATTTTTAATGGCACGGCAACGCATTACCGTTGGTGTGCTGTGTCAGAAAAAATGGTGCTAGTTTGTTTTAGGCCAAATTGCAGCCCCTTTTGGTGTGGAAGGCATCAGATAATGGGCTGCCTTAACACAACGCACATTAACATGCGACATAATGTAACAAGTGCTAATGGGCCCTAAAGCAGTCCAGAAAATAGTAATAGGGCTAGAAAGCAGTGTTTTCACCATGAAATTATCATGACCCATTTGCCTTGATTTTATTTTTTTCTGTCTGTTGGTTTCAATAGGCGCAGTCTAATTACTGCCCCCCCCCCCCCCTTTTTTGTGGAATTCTTTAAAGCGGAGTTCCAGCCATTCACTCACCTGTCCAACGGTCCAGCGATGCGGCCGCCCGAAGCCTCGATCCTCTCCCTTGGCGCCGGCATCACTGCTGTGGGCACCCGGCTGTTACAGTTTGCGGCTTCACAGCCGGGTACCCACTACGCATGCGCGAGTCGCGCTGCGCGTCTTAAAGAACTCTTCCGCCCCCTGTAAGAACTCTTCTCAGCGGACTTTCAGAATGCCTTGTGCGCATGCGCACCGGGGCGGAAGTGACGAGGGTATAGCAATCTGAGGGGGTATAGCATTCTGTCACAACACCGGCAATCTTCTAGGACCTCTGACGTGTCCCAGAAGATTGCAGGGAGGGAGGGGGAGAGGAGAACTTCCATTCAGGGCGCAGCGCTCCGAGCGGAAGTGGGAGCGGGTACCTGTCAAAACTAGGTACCCGCTCCCCCCCCAAAAAAAATGACATGCCAAATGTGGCATGTCAGGGTGTCAGGACTCCCTAAAGCGGAAGTTCCACTTTTGGGTGGAACTCCGCTTTAATATTGCTGCAAACCACAGGAAACCTGAGTATGCTTTGATCCTTCTACGGTGATGGTATTTATATTTGCAAGTGTGTGAGTAAATCAAACTTTTTACCTTTAGGCTCCTTTCACACATGAGTCCGTCAAACGGACTCCGCTTTTCTCAGCGGGGGATCGCTCCGCCGATCCCCCGCTGAGCAGGAGAATGACAGCTGTTCTCCGCGCTGTGTGCGGAGAACAGCTGTCACAGCCCCATAGATCTGTATGGGGGAATCGGATGGGAACGGACATTCGGTCCGTTCTCATCCGATCCCATCCGATCCGATCGGCTGGACGGATGGAAAATAGGGTTTCCATCCGTCCAGATTTGACGGATCGGATTGGATCGGATGTCAGTGGACATGTCTCCGCTGACATCCGATCCCCCATAGAGATGCATGGGGGGACCATTCAGATCCGCCAAAAAAACGGACAGGCGGATCTGAACGGTCCGCCTGTGTGAAAGGGGCCTTAGTTAGAATTTTGAAAGATGATATGTCACTTTTCTAATAATGCGTTTGAGTAATAAAAGCTACTTTTTAATGTATTTGAACTGCTTTATTGAAACATTTGTTCCATACTTAAAGCTGTATTATACTCCGCTTTTTAACTTTTACCTACAGGTAAGCCTATAATAAGGCTTACCTGTAGGTAAAATTAATATCTCCTAAACCTGCACGGTTTAGTAGATATTCGCCCTGCATGCAGCCGATGACACCAGCGGCGCATGCGCGCTGAAGGTCCAGGAGGCCGTCAGAGCTCCTTGACGGAAAGTGAACTCCCGCGCGCATTCGCAGGAGTGAAATCATCTAGCTCCGGCCACTCACAGCACCGGAGTCGCCGAACCCGAAAGAGACGCCGAGGGAAGATGTCAGCTGCCTCAGCAGTGTCCGGGGGTCCGTGTCAGGGATTCGTTCTAAGGTATTTCATAATGAGCTAGTATGCGATGCATACTAGCTCATTATTATGCCTTTGTCCTTTTTTTTATTTTTTATTAAGGATACACCGCTTTAAAGAGAAACAAAACCCTCTAATACTCACTCCCCCCAACAACGTGATGTCTGCAAGCTTCCTTGCCAGCATTGAAATCTTCTGGCTTCTTTAGGGTTTGGGGCCTTCGGCCATTTTGATTGACCAGGCTAGGACGCATGCACACAGGAGTTAAATTTTTATGGCACCGACGTGTGCAGAGAATGTACACACACAACTTTATTTGCAGAAAAATACATTGCATGCAATAAAAATTCTTCCTGCTCCCAAGTTTTTTTTTTGTTTTCAGAGCTAAAAAGTCCACTTTGGTTCACACTAAATTCGGTGCAAATTCACAGTGAATTTGCTGCGGTTTCCACATTGCATCTAAATCCTAACTTGTCCATGCAAACTGATTGTGGAGTGTATGTTAAGTTAACAACGCCTCACAATCGGTTTGTAAAACGCAGAGCAATTAGCGGAATTGGATCACATGGGTGTGAACACCTATGCCATCCAATTCTGGTGAGGACAAAAAAGGTTGATGCACCACTTTGGTCCAAATGTGTTGCGATTTGAGCCATACAAATCCATGGCTCAAATTGCACCCCAGAGACACCGCATGTAATTTGCACAGTAATGTGCTGCGATTGCTGTGTCCCAAGAGGTGGCAGGTGTGAAGGGAGTGACCAAGAGAATGTTATCTTTGCCTAGGCAAGGAATGAGAAAGTGGGAGGATGTACTGGCTAGAAAAAGTACTCGATACCCCAAAAAAAAAAAAAAAATAAATGAGTGACTTAAGATTTGAATTAAGTTCTCTAGATGATACCTTTCCTTCTCCACTCTCATTGCTGTACCTGTCAGCCCACGTACCGATTGTCGGCCGTAAATATTTGGCCAACGTCCGATCGGCCGATTGTCGGCTTGTTAGTATGATGCTTCCGACAACCGACTGCGACTTTTCGGCCGAACAAAATCTGGTGTGCAGGCTATAAAATTTTTGTTGGCCAACAAAGAACGGCCGATTGTTCGTCAGTCAGTACAGATTTCGGCCGACAAAAGCCAGATGAGCAAGACTGGGCATGCTCAGAGAATAAAAACACACAGAAAGTAGACCAGAACATGACATCACTTCTGCAGTTGGTTGTTGTTGGCCGACAAAATTCGTGTGCAGTCTAGAGCAAATTTCAACCAACAAAACAACACTGGACAAAAGATTGTTCGGCCGACAATCGGTACGTGTGTACGGGGCTTTAGTTTACCCTATTTAAATTCATTGGACTGCCACATAGCACTGATCAGAACAGCAGTGTGTACCACAAGGGGTGGAGATCAGACAATAAACTTCTGTCATTTTTTTAAATTGGATCCGATTGGATCCTGTCTGCTATAATACAAACAGATGGGGATCTGTTCCCCATCCACCTGGCGGCTCGGATCAGATCAGATGACAGTTGGATGGAAATGGACAGGTGGTCTGTTTCCATCTGACCTCCCCATAAAGAACAGCAGGCTGTATCCGTGTCTGCTCTGCATAAGCGGAGCGGACACTGACCTGTAATCTTTGCTCAGAGGTTAGATTCCCTGCTGTGCAGGAAGATCTGCTGTCAGAGCCCACCCCATATGAAAGGGGTCTAATAAGCAGTTTTATGTAGCAGAACTTCAGTGGCATAGATTACATTACACATGTCTCAATACTAAGTTGGTTTTGGGCGGAGGTGCCAAAATATGAACATTTTTCAACGTATCTCTATCTTGATAATATGTAATGATACTTGGTTTATCTAAAAACAACCTTATAATTCACAGTTTGCTTCCAGATATCTCACATATTGCATTTTACACAGTAGCTGGAGATACTAAGAGTCGGTTCACACTAGCGCGACTTGTCAGGCTACTTGTCAGCCTGACAAGTCGCGCTCCCTCGCGATCCATTGACCGCTACAGGACCCGTTCTAATAGGAGCGACACAAGTCGCTCCGACTTAGAAAAAGGGTACTGTACTACTTCGGGGCGACCTCGGAGCGACTTGGATAGACTTCCATTATGTGAAGTTCCTGCAAGTCGCTCCGAAGTCGTGGTGTATGGTAATGCACAAGTCACCCCCGAAGTAGTAACGAGTCGTGTCGCCTCAGTGTGAACCGACTCTTAAAGCAATTGTTTGATACTTGGTTTATGTTATGAATTTTATTTGGTTTAGGCCCTTACAAGTTTGAGACAAATGGAATAGTACTGGCCTATTGCCAGTTTGCCAATGACATAGATAATGTCATTGTACCAGAACATCTAATAGTTTTAGTGACATTGTGCAATAAATCTCATCTTCTTCATCCCACCAGGCTTACCTCACTCTTACCTAAACAACTAGCAGACTTGTATAAAGTACTCGAAATTTCTACTTGAGTAAAAGTACAAGTGCTCGATCAAAAAATTACTTGAGTAGAAGTGGAAGTGCTCGCAGAAAAAGTTACTTAAGTAGAAGTACTAAAGTATTCAACATTTTTTTTACTTAAGTATTGCAAGTAGTTTTTTCAAAAAATTTGCTACTTAAGTACTAAAAGTAAAAAGTACCAGTAGTTTTGAAAAAAAATTTCTACTCAAGTACTGAAAGTAGAAGTACAAGTACTGTGTTATGTAGTTATTAAAGAAAGAAGTCAAAAGTATGAACATCATATTGTTTTTATTATTTCAAATGATTTATTCAAATGATTAACCGGTGTTTGTTAGTAGTTTCTTGATGCACTTTAAGCGCTGTAGCATCATTTATTTGTTTGTTTCATATTTTCTTTTTATTGGAAAGATTTGGTATAGCAGCTTTTATTATACACAGCCTTTATTTTCGTATGCGCTGATTTTTACAAATGACATTATACACATTTTTGTGAGCTTTTTGCAACCTGCCATCTACTGTTCTGGCAGTGGTAATTTTTTTTAAAGTAACGAGTAACTATGCAGCACAAAAAAAAAATACTTGAGTAGAAGTATCGAAATCATCGAAAAAATGTAGTGAAGTAAAAGTAGAAGTAGGAGAAAAAAATTCTACTCTAGGAAAGTACAGATACCGCATTTCGGTACTTAAGTAGAGTACTTAAGTAGTTCTACTTCGTTACTATACATCTCTGACAACTAGGCAGCGCTAATTAAAGTTCAAGTGACAGGTCAGAGCAGCCTGCAGCAATATAGCCAACAAGTACTAGTGTGAGTGGCTCATCCATACGTGGTTGTATGAGATCCCTCTCGCCCAAGGCTTTCTGCAAGAGCCTGTGAATTTTAGTGCACACCATCAGCTGTGTACTGTCAGATCTACTGAGTAGTTTTAGTTTCCTAGGGCAGGTTTTGTGGGTCAGGTGAAATTTATTTCAGAAGTACATAAAATCTATGCATGCGATCATCCAAATAGAGTGTTTTGATTCCTGTTAATTAACTGCTTGTATAATTTCACACTAGAATGATGGGAAAAATGCTACAACTACTGTGAGCTAATTATATATGTCTCATGGATTTTATGTGAGCACTATGAATTGCTTAATGGGATTCAAGATCTTCTTCTTGGAAAAGTCTATATTTTGGAGTAAGCTAAAGAACTTAAATATATTAATACATTTTTGGGTATTAGAACCTACATGTAGCCCTCCTATCACAGCTTATAGTAGCTGAGCAGGTTTGAATCTGGAGAAATGCTATGTCTCTCTGTTGGCAAGGTATGCTGGAAGCTTGATGTAGTTGCTGGTTGGGCTTTTTTGATCATGCCAGGTCCTGCACATCAAATTACCATCACGTTTACAGGAAAGAATTACATATTATTGCCCTCCTACTGATCTTGAACTAGTATGAACATCAGGAATCCTGACTTCACTGGTTAAATATTTGTTCCAGATCCATTACTCAGTTGTAGAGACAACCAGGCAACCAGCATAAGGAGCCAGGCAACCAGCATAAGGAGTTCAGCAATGTTACCCTATCTGTGGCTTTAAAGACAGGTGTCCTTGACAAAGTGAATTTGAATGTTTTACTGATTGATGAGGCTTTAGATCAATGATTTGGTCTCCTGACCACATGAAGACATGTCCAGAGCTTGAAGGAAATGATAAGCATAGGGCATACATGACAGGGTGGAAGGAGAATCAGACAGTAGGGGGTTAAATTAGTTGTTGGGATATGAGAGGTCAGGACTCTTACTTTATTGGCAGAGCAGACAAGGTGATGGGGAGGAGCAGGAGAGAGAGTAGTTGGAGGGGAGGAGTGAAGGGGCTTCACTTGCAGACTGGAGATCATAGGAGAAACATCTGTCCTGCCCTGGTGATGCTGTTTTCTGTTGCTCTGCTAAGGAGGTTGGACGTTGGTGGTTGGGGTCCTTGACGAGGGTCTAAAACATGGTGCCGAATGATAAAATGGTGGGACCCATCTCAGGTATGGAGTCCTATGGTTGGTCTGGTTCAATCTAGACCAACCGGGTAGTGTAAGGTGGTAGGAGTCTGTGGTCAGTTAGGATTGTCCTCGAGGCGGTTTTTTGGCGGCTAGGAACAAAACCTAACTTAATGGTACCAGAGACTCCAAAGTTGTGGGAGATGGTATTGTCAAGGATCTGGATTGGTTTGACTGTTTTATGTTTTTCTGTTATTTATAGTTTTGTTTAATAAAAGGCTGAACCAGCCATTTAATCCCAATGCCGAGTTAGTGTTGTCATTTAAAGGAAAAGGGGGGTGGTGTTGGGTACTGATCCAGGTAATACAGTGCTTTAGGTGGCCCAAAAGATGTGCCGGTACTCTATTATAGCCTATAAATTTTTTCGCCCCCTCCCCTCCCCACCCCACATCGGGGTCCCCACAGAGGACCCCCCCCCCCCTGGCCTGGGCTGGGACCCTGGAGCAGGGGGACTCACTGGTGGTGAATGGTCTGGCTCTGGAGTGGGAAATATTCTTGGGGTGGGCAATTGAGGGCGCAGATGTCCAAAATGAGCGTACTGGTACGCTAAGGCACACGGAGAGGTGGCGGTATGCTCAAGAGCCATATTTGGAAGTGGCGGTACGGAGTACCAGTGCATACCGGCCCACTTAAAGCACTGAGGTAATATGGTTAAACAAGTAGGATCTGAACTACCCTAGTCAAGTGCTTCTCACATCATCGCAGGTTGTTTTGATTGCTCATTTCCAGGCACCTCATGTAAAATGAACATGTTTACTGATTATAAAATGAAATTATACTCCTGAGTTCCTATTTACATCTTTGCACTATGCGTATTAATGCACCAATTATAGCATTGTACAACAATGCTCGTTACATGCATTGTGTGCTTTATTTTGAATGGCAACCTAACACACAAAGGGAAGGCACAGCAATGAAGCAGGCGTGCTGTCTGATTTTTGGGCCATTTTGGTGCTTTGGCAACCCATTGATTTCAATGGCCTGCATTAACAAAATGTGAGCTAACACATGTGCCATATACATGCACAAAAGTAAATGGGCTCTTCAGAATAAACGAAATCCAGGGCTTTTTATTGTAGTACGGTCTTTCTGTGTACAAGTTCTCTTTAAAAGATGGGGGGAGACAGTCATGAGAGTTTAACGGGGCTGCCATCAGTCAGTTTTCCTTTGAGAATTCTACTTCCCTGCCACAATTCTGATGCTTTGACCTTAATTCTGTCTGAATCATTGACCCAGTATGAGTAAAGAGATAAATAGTTCTGATAGTTTTCTGACACTCATTTACAGCATGCTTGTTCCGAGACTGTGACTAAAACATACCAAGGGCAGACACAGCCAGGCATCTAGCATCTTCCTAAGGCTCCATGTACACGGGACGTTAGAAAAAACGTGCTGCAAATCTAGTTCTGACGCCGGGAAAAAGCAGCTGTTAAACGTGCTTTCAGTAGCTTTTTCCATTGGCGTTATTGCACGTTTGGCCACATTGCTTTTAGCAGCGTTTTTCCTGCCTCCATTCAAAATCAATGGTTCCCTATGGGAGCCTATTGATTTGAATGGAAGGCGCACCGCAAGTCGGATCAGGATAATCCAACTTGCGGTGTGACTTGCGCTGTGAGAATCTTGAGGGGGAACTCCACGCCAAAATGGGAATAAAAACTGCGTGGGGGTCCCCCCCAGGTTCCAAACCAGGCCCTTTCGGGTCTGGAATGGAATTTGAGGGTAGCCCCATGCCGAAAAACGGCGTGGGGTCCCCCCCAAAATCAATTCTAGACCCTTATCCGAGCATGCAGCCCGGTAGGGTAGGAAGGGAGAGGGGATGAGCGAGCGGCCCCATCCCCCCCTGGACCATACCAGGCCACATGCCCTCAACATCTGCACTGCTCTGCACCCCCCACCCCAAAGCACCTTGCCCCCATGTTGATGAGGACAAGGGCCTCATCCCCACAACCCTGGCAGGTGGTTGTGGGGGTCTGCGGGCAGGGGGCTTCTCGGTATCTGGAAGCCCCCTTTAACAAGGGTGGCCCCCCAGATCCCGGACCCCCTCCCTATATGAATGGGTATGGGGTACACTGTACCCCTACCCATTCACCCCATAAAAGGCAGTGTATGTAAATAAGAACAGGAGGCGTTTTGGAAAGTTTATTAAAAAATTTCATCCGGTCTTCTCCGCTCTGGTCTTCTCCCTCTCCGCTCTTCTGGTCTTCTGCTCTTTTGCTATCCGCTCTTCTGCTGTCCGCTCTTCTGCTCTTTTGCCCTCGGCTCTTCTTCTTCCTCCGGTCCTCCTCAGACGATGTCTCCGGTGATTATGCCAGTCTCTAGTCTCTGCAGCTTGTTATATAGCCATTGTGGGCATGGCCGTCAGGTGACGTCATCAGGAGACCCCGCCCCCTCATGTCACAGATGAGAGGAGTCTTCCAGTGTAATACGCCCATACGTGTGTAAACACGTGTAAACGTGGGCATACGTGCATAAATTTATAATAATGCTTCAAATACATTATTATTTTAGCCAGTAGAATGAGTTTACGCTCACGTGCATCTAAACGCAGTATGTGCATTAACTCACATAAACGTGCATACGTTGACTCGTAAACAAGCATGAAAACACAACATTAGAGGCATTTTTTATGCCAGGGTGTAGTTCAGTAAAACATTTAGTAAAACCAGTCTGCCCATAGATAGACTGAATCTCAGCCTGCTCAACTGGCCAAAATGTGATCTATCTAAGGCCGGCTTTAGACTCGGATGTCTATCGGACTCCACAGTTTCAGTCAGACACAATGCAACAGCTATAACCGGAATGTGTAGCCACTACTATAAAAATGAGGGTTGCTATGTTGGTTGCTATGTCAGTTTCTATCTGACCAAATATCTATTTCTTTGACCTTGGTTGGGCTTTATTAAAACTCTGCAAACTAGTAAATAATACATTATATAATAATAATAGTAAGTTATAACTTGTATTTTCATTCCAGCTACTATACTGGAATACTGTGGTACAACACATGAATCTGCCAGTGGAAAATATTTTTGAATTGTGCTAAAACTATTCATGCTCCATGCCTGGTGACCAGTCCTTTAATAATTTAAAACTGTATGCATCATGTCAACATGACTTGATTGAAAAGTTTGGGCTATACAAAAAAACAGACATACTTACCTCTATGCAGCAGCATCAGTCTGATGCTGCTATTGTCCCCTGTCACATGACCACTGATTGCCTATTTCCCAGTCTTCTTAGCAGAGAGAGCAGTGACTGTCAGTCACCACTCTCTGTTCTGCTCCTCCAGCACTCACTGGAGTGTCGGGTTGGAGAGTGGGTGGTAACAGCTGGCTTCGGCTGTTAGTCATGCAGCTGGGGGTATCCTGAAAATATTTTTGGAATCCTTCCAGAGCCTGGAGCTATTCTGCCATGTCAGCTGACAGCCAGCAATAGGCTGCTATAGGCTAACTCTGGGTCATAGGGAAGCTAAAGTAAGTGCACTCCTGTCAACCCAGAAGAAAAGTATGGCCAAAAAAGCTTTGGCCATATTCTCTAATGAATTCAAGGCTAGTTTTAACAGCTGCTTAAGAATCTACCCTTTAAAAGAATTGATGGTAAGGCATTTAGCATTTGAATGAGAAAGGCTGGGGCTTAGCATTATTAAGGATACAGCTTAAAGCGGAGTTCCGGCCACAGAAACAAAATTTCAATGAACATAGCCCCGGGACAGTCAGGGCTAGTACATTCCACAATGGATAGCCTCTGATCTGTCCCGGTCCGCACTTACCTTTTCGAATAAATACTTACTTTTAAAATTTCTTCTCCAGCGCTGCCATCTCAGGTGTGGGCAGCTTGAAACCAGCGTGATCCTCTTCTGTGTCCTCTTCCGTCCTCTTCGGTCCCACGATGCACTGCGCCGGCCCCACCGTCACTTCCGGGTCTGCAGCGACATCCCTGCACAGCTTCTGGGCATGCCCAGAAGCTGTTTAGCAAGGTATGACGTGCCTACACCGGAACTGACGTCGGGGCCGGTGCAGGCGCATTGATTCCTGGGAGCGATGACGTTCAGCTCCCAGGAATCATTTCAAAGCGGAAGTGACAGCGGGTCGCGGCCGAGGAAGGAGGAAGTGGATGGTAAGGTGAGTATATTATCCTCTCTAATAAGGTAAGTAAGCAAAAAAAAAAAAGCCGGGAATATCCAATTCTTGTTCAGGTAAGGATAAGGAAGCGGATGCCATAAAATCTACAGGCATGATTTTGTGGCCGGAACTCCGCTTTAATCTCAATTTAAGATGATGCTGATGGCCCATAAATATCCTGGACCTAGGATCCAAAGGGGGCTACTTAGAGACATGATGATCATTTTAATATCTTGCAGGAACTGTGAAGTACCTGTCTCTCAGTACTGTTATCTTAAAACATTTTAAGACCTGGTTTGGATAATGATTAGGGACAGATTTTCCACCGGGGACCCTGAATACAGTAAGATGGTTGTCCTTTACAGTAGACCACTGTCCACACTGACCACCTGCTGTTCCCTTTTTGAATGGCTTCTCCCAATGTCCATTATTAGTACTTCCATAACACTGGTGCTGGTAGTAACAATGTTTAGTTGATGAGCAAACTCAATGGCGTAGTAAAAAGCAAAAGATAAAAAACCCTTGAACTCATGGCACTAACTAAGCTGTTAGAAAACAAAGAGCCTCATAATTGATACTTCCAGTATTTCTGGGTGGGAGTTGCTGAATCTGGCTGCCAGACGGCATATAATTATTTCAAATACGTGTGAAGTGTGAGACTTTAGTGGTATGTTTTCATCCGCTGGTGCGTTGAGAGCCTCTAAGGAAATATATTCTCTTGAGCTCAGGTTTATAAAGCACAGTAATCTTAAAATATGCAAATATTTCAAATAATTGTCATTGCATAGTAAAAGCTATTTACTTTATGGAAAGGTGGTGTAAGAGTGCTGAGAATATGCTGTAAATTATGGAGATGAGCAAGTATATTCAAAATGTGATATCTATTGTATTTCTGAACTCTGGAAGTCACTTCCTGCCATTGATAAACTTCCTGTTTTGACAAAGTTTTGTTTCTGCCTGAATAACAATAAGCCACAAAACCTTTTCCTCTGGATACACAAAATGGCAAGAAATAGAAACTGCATTCAAAAAAGTGTTTCTGCTTACAGATGAATTCCATTTGTAGTGTCTGATATTATATATTTTATTAACTTTAAAAATAAACATTTTGTTTTGTATAAATTAGGTATAATCTAAATATATATATATATAAATACATATACATTCACCGGCCACTCTATTAGGTATACCTGTTCGATTGCTTGGTAACCCAAATTAAGCATTTAGATGTAGTAAATACGACTTGCTGAAGTTCAAACCGAGCATCAGAATGGGGAAGAAAGGGGATTTAAGTGACTTTGAACGTGGCAGTGTTGTTGGTGCCAGACAGCTGATCTACTGGGATTTTCACACACGACCATCTCCAGGGTTTACAGAGAATGGTCCAAAAAAGAGAAAATATCCAGTCAGTGGTAGTTATGTGGACAAAAAATGCCTTGTTGATGTCAGAGGTCAGAGGAGAATAGGCAGACTGGTTTGAGATGATAGAATAGTAACAGTAACTCAAATAGCCACTCATTACAACCAATGTATGCTGAATTGCAGAATACCATCTCTGAATGCACAACACATCGAACCTTGAAGCATATAGGCTGCAACAGCAGAAGACCAGGCACCACTCCTGTCAGCTAAGAACAGGAAACTGAGGCTACAATTTGCACAGGCTCATCAAAACTGGACAACAGAAGATTAGAAAAACATTGCTTGGTCTGATAAGTCTCGATTTCAGATGGTAGGGTCAGAGTTGGGCGTAGACAACATAAAAGCATGGATCCATCCTTGATGCCTTGTATCAACGGTTCAGGCTGGTAGTGGTGGTGGTGTAATGGTATGGGGAATATTTTCTTGGCACACTTTGGGCCTCTTAGTACCGATTGATCATCGTTTAAACGCCACAACCTACCTGAGAATTTTTGCTGACCATGTCCATCCATTCATGACTACAGTGTACCCATCTTCTGATGGCTCCTTCCGGCAGGATAATGCACCATGTTGCAAAGCTCAAATCATCTCAAATTGGTTTCTTAAACATGACAATGAGTTCACTGTACTCCAATGGACTCCACAGTCACCAGATCTCAATCCAATAGAGCACCTTTGGGATGTGGTGGAACAGGAGATTTGCATCATGGATATACAGCTGACAAATCTGCAGCAACTGCGTGATGTTATCATGTCAATATGGACCAAGATCTCCGAGGAATGTTTCCAACACCTTGTTGAGCCCATTCCACGAATAATTAAGGCAGTTCTGAAGACAAAAGAGGGTCCAACCCTGTACTAGCTAGACTACCTAATAAGGTGACCGGTGAGTGTATATATAGCAATCAGCCTCAATATTATGACCACTGACAGGTAAAGTAAATAACAATTATTATCTTGTAACATTGGCATCTGAAAACATGTGGGGTATATTAGGCAGGAAATTACCAGGTTGTCCCTGAAGTTGTTGGTATGAAACAAAAAAAATTGGCAAGCATAAGGATTTGAGTAACTTTGACAAGGGCCATGTTGTAATGGCTAGATGACTGGGCCAGACTACCGCAACTGCACTAATCAGGAACAAACTGCAGCTCTCTGCAGCCTGAAGACCAAGAGATGAGTTTTAAATGTATATAGTACAAAAATTATAGTGGAAAAAAAAATATGATGAAATGTCAACATCTCATTTCAAGAAATGATGCCGCCTAAAGTCTTGATTCCCTTACCCACCCACAAACCCAGATCAGGTGCGCCAATGAGATGTGGATAGTGGGGGTTCATTCATAGAGGAGAATAGGGTGACACCCCAGTGTCACTCCCTGGGAACAACCTATAGGCCATTCCTCTGGCTTGCAAGGTTGTTTTCATTGGATCTATAATTGCATGGGTTACCTGAGGCCCCCTGTATAGCAAAAACGTCAAGGTTTCATATGATCCCACAATCGCTGCCTCCAACACTGTAGCAGCATCAATGTCATTGGCTATCAGCAATCTATGTGCGAAAACCAATTTAGCAGGAAGGTAATTTTTATGTAGGTCCAGAAGCATCATGCCTTCCTGCCCCATGGGTACCTAAAGTGCCCTGATCCCTATCTGTAGGTGGGATAATGACCACAGGAAAGAGTTAATAGGGCCATCAACCCTCCGGAAAAAGGAGTGGGGGACCCAAATTGGTACCTGTCTCAAAAAATATATATTAAAAGATTCCCCACATGTCTATCTTTTGGTGCAACATGGCTAACAAGAGTAATAGATTTAAAGTCATATAGTCCGAAAGCTCTGGCCATAATTTGGACTCCTAAAAAAGTCATGGTGGAAACCCTTTCAGTGACAAATTCAGGTCTGAAGACGCCTAGCTGGCACAATCTATAGATGAATTCGATCAGCGGTGTTTGATTGCTCAGTTCTCCGTTTGGAACCACCGGGGGACAGATGCAGCACCAGACCAATGCTGCATCCACCTAGGTGAGAATAATTTATTTTTTATTTTTCTCTTGTAATATTTGTTTTGCCTACCAGCATGTCTTTGGAGTTTGGGAGGAAACCAGAGTACACAGAGAAAATTCACACAAGCAAGGGGAACAAGAAGGATTTGTCTGCTGTGCACAAATCATATTTAAATATAAACTTGTTACAGCTTTAAAGAATTCTTAACTGAATTTAATTTTTTTTTTTTTTTTTTTTTTTATGGCAGACAGACTGGTGGACAGATGAATAGATACATATAGTAAATAGATTTTCGTTTCAAAAACAATAACAATGTTGTAGAAGAACTTCTATGAATAAAATATAGCTGATAGAAATATTGGGAAATGATCTTTCTTTTATAAGATTAAGCGCCCCTGAGGCTCAATTCCATATTACCTTCTTGTTATTCCAGAATATTCCCATCCTGGGTGTGACATTTTATTATGTAAACACCTTTTGCAATCTCCAAAGAAACTACACACAGCTGTCATGTAAATAAAATATAATAGCTCAAAAAAAGTTACCCTCTGGTGCTGGAGATTATCTTGTGAAATAAAAATTTAATGCATTCCTCTGTGCTCCTGAATCACAAAATGTACCTTATACATAATATATTATTTACATAATATTACTCCCAGTGTACATGCACTGTTATTTTCGTTATCCCCTCTCCTCACCATTCATTTTTGATTGTGTGTCACTGTGATATCTTCTTCAATTTTGGCCCACTATTGTTTATATTCAGAAGAGTAATATGCTTGGATGGTGTACAGCAAATAGTCAAGAAGCAAAAAAAAATAAAAATCACGAGCCTATAAATTTTACCGCAACTAATTTATGCTATACTTGGTCTGCACCTTTTAAGAGAACTTGTTATTTAACAGAAATCTGCAGTTAGCCTTAAAGTTCTCTTTTAAACAAATTTAAACATTTATGCTCACTCCAAACAACATAAGGTGCCCTTAAGTCTTTATACCACCAAGGGCTTGTTGAGGTGTCGAACTCCTAAATAGACCCTGAGCTGTGGTAAAGGTCTATTTGCTTAGGCCATAGCTAAGGTGTAACGGATCAACCGGCACCCCGACTGGGTACCTCCGTTGACGGATATTCCTAGTACTTCCCGAGGGCTCCAAGCACTCCACCAGAGACCATGACCACCTCAGACCCCACGAACCACCCCAGCTTGGCTGGAGTCTTGACGTCTCCTACCCACCCTGGACCTACGACAAGGCTCCAGGTTCCAGTGGGTGAACCTCTCTTTCCCCAGAGAGTGAAGCAGGAACAGGTACAAGCTCCTACAAGAGCTTAGTGATGATTCAAGGGAGTATGAAGAGCATAGCAATCCCTTGTAGCCGATTCCCCCAATAAGAGACAGGACTCTAAACTGAGGGTGAAGTAGAACTCTTTATTGAACAAGAAACATACTTTTATACAGTTTTCCCCCACAAGGTTACCGCCCAGGTGGACCTTGTGGGGAACAGGACATAACATTCACAATCCAATAGAAACAGAGTTTTACACTCAGTCATTCCCATACAGTGTATACAGAAACAGAATTAACCTGAACTAATTATGTAGCGGTCTGGACAGAATACACATCCCACCTCAATACACAAACAATAGGGAGAGCCTGCCTGACATTGAAGTACAATACACATTAGCATCACTTGTAAATACAGACCCCATTTGAAGCAATCCGAACCATCAGTCTTTCACTCCCAGTGACGGGTAATACCATCACATACGGTAATCATTCATTACTGTGAGTAATTGTTGCATCCAGTTTGGCCCATGATAGATTTTTTACTAGACTGGCCCTCACCTCACACAGCCATTTGACCTCTATACAGAGTCAAATGGACATTATTGAAGAATTTATGTACTTATCAACTTGCTGTGTGCCTGGCAGTACTATGGATGGTGTATAATTGCCACCTAGGTTTTTCACTTAAACATGATGAAGGTCTACATGGTTTATTATTGATTTGGAGAAATCAAGCTTTTTGTTTTCTCACAATTATAATAAGTCCTGGTCTGATTCCTGGAGCCTAGAGTCTTTGCAGAGCTTTGGGTGGGATGAAGCCTCCATTCCTAGGTCCACATCCTACCTGGTAGCAAGGCCTTTTTATTAGTCACCTGTACCCAGGCTCTTATATGTGAGATGCCTAATACCTGGGACTCTCCCTGGTGTTGAAGCCTTTTGCTGGGTGAAAAGACTGATTGCTGACAGAACACTGGCAGCATTCTTCCATTCCTTTGATGTAGTTGGCTGCACAGTAGGAACTGGTAGATGTGAGCACCGGGAAGTATAAGAATTTAGGGGCTGCTGTTAAAGTATAATTGTACAAGAAGTACAGCTATCATTTAAATGTGCAAGTGGTACACAGACACTGATTTATAAGTACATAGTTATATAACTCACTAATCTGTAGAAGGTACTCGTCTAACAGAATTTTAGAAGTTGTCACTTTATTTAGGGTCTGTCTTCAGGTGACATTATTTCAGGGTACTTATCTGCATTGGACAATTCCAGCCTAGATACCACCAATACATACAAAACCTGTATATTTATATTCGTTTGTTCATTGTGTAACTGATGTGTTGGCGTGGGTAAGTTAATATAATGATTCTATTTCTTTAAAGGAGACCTTTCCCTATAGGTTAATGGAAGGAATTGCTGACTTTTGCAGATGCTAGCTGACTTTTTGTCAGGCTGACTCCATGGCTTCAATACTCACAGATGAGGAGTTACGACTTTACTCTGACTTTTTTCATCTGCATTCTAGTTCTAGGTCAGTTTCTTAGAAAAGTATTGCAACCGGAGGATCATAGCGATAGCCAGCTGAATATTGGCAAAAGCAGCCTTCACATTGCTCTTAGGAAAGGTCAACTTAAAGGCAATAGGTTTTAGAAAGCAATAGAACCAGAGTAGCCGTTTTTTATTAGGTTGTTTATTGGTTTGTGCCTGTTGTCTTTAGCATCCAATCATTGATTTGTTTTGTTGTAATAGAAATTTAAAAAAAAAACACTAATAGACTGGTTGCTATTATTAACACAGGCACTTTTATTACATTAATACAGGGATCCTCAAACTACGGCCCTCCAGCTGTTGTGGAACTACATATCCCATGAGGCATTGTAAAACTCTGACATGCCAAGACATTATAAGGCATGATGGGAATTGTAGTTCCTGAACAACTGGAGGGCCATAGTTTGAAGACCCCTGCACTAATATAATCAAGGCCAAAAATGTCCAAAAACAAATTTGATGGGAGTTTAAAAACAATGGATACATATGAAGAAAAAGCCTGCATATGTAAATTATCAACCCGTTGTTTTACTATCATTTCCCAGTATTACCAACTAGTCACATTTGTAAAACCATTTTGCTAAATTTCTCCTTCTAGTCATGGTGTCACCTAATTGAAATGTGCAAGAATTTACTCGCTGCTACAATTTAAAATATATTAATGTCCAAGTAGTTTCAAGTGTATAAAAATGCATCTCACTGTCTGGCACGTCTCTTAAAAGCAAATGGGAATGTCTTTCAGAAACAGCCGAGCTTGCAAAACTTGCAGAAGCCAACTTCGCGGATGCTTATATAAATGAATTTAAGAATGAGCAATGGCTCAAGAATGCTCAGTGCACTAACTCTAACAAAAGAAAATCCATTTCAAACTCTTTGTTCACTCTAACTTCACCCAAAAGTGGTTCTCAAACTCATAATAGTTGTTGAAGTCATTAAATACTTGTGTTTTGAGAAGTGGTAGTTTACCTTCCAGCATAGCCAGTGGCAAAAGCCAAGAAACTTAAATGACCATTTAGATCTGCTCATGAAATTTTTATATATGCCGCAGAGAAGAAAAATACATTCCTTGGACTTACTCATGAATGTATCTGCAGCTTTGTAAAGGAAAATATACACACTAGGGTCGCCTTAAGATAGTGCACCCAGGACCAGGACCTCATTAGCGGGCAATGCAACAAGGATAGCGGTATTCTAGATTATGGATCTGGGGATAGTAAACATTCATACAGCAAAAAAGAAAATTAGATATGAAAAGTTACATTTTAAACTCAAAACCACAGGAAGCAGAAAGTTTCAACACCTCTGCTTTACCGCACAGTCATTGTAATGTGGTTTAAAATTTCTTGCTGTGACATAACCTCATTTTTCTGGAGGTGTGAATGTCATTATTCCAATATGTTTAAAGGAAGGACAGGGAAGGCATCTGTCTGTGGATTAGAATACCAGTACCTGCATATGCAGTTGACACCTTCCCTTTAGGAAGAAGAAAGCATCTGCCATGTTACTTAAATATAGCAGCAAGTATAAAGTCTTTTTTTATAGCGATAATGAGCACTGTTGATGTTAGAGGAGATTGTTATTTCCTCCTAGGGTTGCTACTAAAAATTCTGGGATATTTCTGAGACTTAGGGACTAGCATCCTTCTGGGCTGTTGAATTGGGCAGTTTGTGGCCATCCTTAGAGCCTACGGTTGCTAATTTTGTTGTTTAAAACACAGTTTCTTTCTAAAACGACAGAATATGTTCAGTGCGATAGCGTTGTATAGTTCTATTAGCAGGCACTTCAGACAAACGCTAGGTCTAATCTTCCAGCAATGCAGTAATACAGTCATTTTGTTTCAGTTATTTCACTTTATCTTAGCAGGGGTAGGCAACCTTGGCACTCCGGCTGCGGTGAAACTACAAACCCCACCATGCCTCCCCATGCATCTTGAACTCATGCCTGTGGCTGTCAGAGTCTTGTTTTTTAAATAACCACTTTAAGACCGGAAGGATTTGCCCCCTTCCTAACCAGGCCCTACAGTATTTTGCAATTCTGCACTGCGTTACTTTAACGAACAATTGTGCAGTCGTGCGACACTGTACCAAAATAAAATTGATGTCCTTTTTTCCCCACAAATAGAGCTTTCTTTTGGTGGTATTTGATCACCTGTCCGATTTTTATTTTTTGCGCTATAAACAAATAAATTGCAACAATTTTGAAAAAAAAAAACAATATTTTTCACATTCTGCTGTATGACATTCTCAGCAAAAATTGTAAAAATCAAAATTTTTTAACATTGTAGGCCAATTTGTTTTCTGCTACATATTTTTGGTAAAAAAATCGCAATAAGCGTATTTTGATTGGTTTGCGCAAAAGTTATTGCGTCTACTAACTAAGGGAAAGATTTATGTCATTTTTATTTATTTATTTTTTCTAGTAATGGCGGCAATCTGCGATTTTTTTTGCGGGACTGCGACATTGCGGCAGACAGATTGGACCCCTTACTGACATTTTTGACACTTTTGGGGGTACCAGTGATATTACTACAGTAATCAGTTCTAAAAATATGCACTGTTACTGTAATAATGACACTGGCAGGGAAGGGGTTAACATTATGGGTGATCAAGGGGTTAAATGTGAGCCTAGCTTTAGTGACTCTAACTGTGGGGGGCGTGTCTTCTGAAATGACCATAAAGACGTGATCCTATAAAGAAGGATCACATGGGCTCTATGATCATTGCAGGGAGAAGAACGGTCAGCTGTGTTTACAACAGTCGACTGATCTTCTCTCTCAGCGGGGAGCGATCACAGGTGTCAGGCAGCAATTGGAGCCCCCTAGCTTTCCGTGCACGCTCGCCCCCTAGCTTCCCGTGCTCGACCGATGTAGGTCTACGTCGGTTTGCGCAGGAGATCCACCCTGCCGCAGTAAAAAGGCTGCGGGTGGTCGGGAACTGCATAATGTTTGCAACAGTGTTTGGTAACATGCATTTTTAGCTTGTATAAATAGTTAATAAATACCTAAAGTGATATTAAAGGCTTTAAAAAAAAAAAACAAAAACAAAAGAAAAAAGTCATTCCTGCTCTGTGCAGTGGTTTTGCACAGAGCAGCCCAGATCCTCCTCTTCCCGGGTCCCCCGCTGGCATTCCTTGCCCCTCCCCATTGCCTAGTGCTACCATAGCAAGCTTCTTGGATGGGGGCACTTTTGCGTGCTCACTCCCAAACCTGTGTGTATATATGCCCAAACCTGTGTGTATATAAGCCATACAGAGCGTGGCTCGGCCCCACCCCCTGCTCCCTCCTCACTGGCTGTGATTGACCGCTCTCGCTGCTGTGTGTTAGTCAATGTAGAGGAAGTGACCTAGGAGAGACCCTTCTCACTTGCACATCGCAGGATCGAGATCGAGCTCAGATAATTATCATGTTAGTATTAGTGGGAAGCTGCACACAGAAGTTTTTTTTACATTCATGCATAAAATGCATGAAGAAAACAAACCTTCATCCTTTGATTGCCAGGATTTGACTGACAGCAGTTGAAGGCTCCCACTGCTGTCTCTGTATCCCATGAGAAGAGGGGAGAGCGTCTCTGCATATGGGCATGGACAATGACTCTCTTGAAGTAAAAATGTCTTGACTTTAGAACCACTTTAATGCTAACGACCAATACATCAAATATGTAATTTTTTTTTTTCCCATTGTTCCTTTTTAACCCAACAATAAAACCATTTTTTATCAATAAAACGATATCATAAACCAAGAGTTATCCGTATTCAATGAAGAGTCATAATGACTTGGTTTTTCTACACGTAATGCTATGATACCTCTCCCGGTTTATGCCCTTGGAAAACACAGATAAGTAAAAACTTTGGAAGTAGTTGTACATTAGTTTCAAAAATCAATTTCTTTTTGGCTTTCTATTAAGACTCGAGTAATATGAGAGCAATTGCAAAATTAGAAAAGATATAATCAGAAAAGTCCTAATAGAGATGTACATTGCTGTTGACCTACAAATCTATACCATTAGTTGCCATTAGAATACATATTTCATAGCCTTCTGAAGTGGAGCTTTCAAGAGCAATTACTACCAGACTGAGAGCAGCGCCATTCTGATCTTTTATCTCCTAATATTCGAAAATTATAATTTAGTAAAAAATGATGATTTGATATAAAAAATAAGCCATGTAGGACTTTAAAGCATAGAAACAGGCTGGATGGATAGCATTAATTTTCTCTGAAAGTATATAGAAGTTAAATTAAAAATCTCTATGTAAAAAAAAAAAATAAAAAAAAAAAAAACAATAGGCACACATGTACAGGAGAATGTCAGGTGATACATGATTGTGCCCTATATAGCCATAACAACTCCATGCACCTTTGCATGCTTTTACATATAATTTCACTTACCGTATTTTTCGCCGTATAAGACGCACCGGCATATAAGACGCACCCAATTTTAAGGGAGGAAAATCTAGAAAAAAAAGATTCTGAACCAAATACTGCAGTAAAATATTTTATTTCAACAGATGAGGGTATAGGCATGGCACAGGTAATGGTATAGGCATGGTACAGGCATGGCACAGGTGAGGGTATAGGCATGGCACAGGTGATGGTACAGGCATGGCACAGGTGATGGTACAGGCATGGCACAGGTGAGGGTACAGGCATGGCACAGGTGAGGGTATAGGCATGGCACAGGTGAGGGTACAGGCATGGCACAGGTGATGGTACAGGCGTGGCACAGGTGAGGGTACAGGCATGGCACAGGTGAGGGTACAGGCATGACACAGGTGAGGGTATAGGCATGGCACAGGTGGTGGTTTAGGCATGGCACAGGTGGTGGTTTAGGTATGGCACAGGTGGTGATTTAGGCATGGCACAGGTGGTGGTTTAGGCATGGCACAGGTGGTGGTACAGGCATGGCACAGGTCGGCTTCAATCATTTACCTGCTCTCCTGGGCTGCCTGCGAGACGTCCACGGCGCTGCTCCTCTCGTCCTCTTCTTCTGACGGCGGCGGGATTCCTGGAACCGTCCACGGCGCTGCTCCTCTCCTCTTCTGTCTTCTTTGACGGCAGCTCTCTCGGTCCGGCGGGAAGGAGATCGGGCGGTGACGGTGCGTGACTGACGCACGCACCAGCACCGCCCCCATTGCTACGTCAGGACTCAGCAGGCAGCAGGCAAAATGTGTATTCGCCATATAAGACGCACCAACCTTTCCCCCCCAGTTTTGGAGAAGAAAAAGTGCGTCCTATACGGTGAAAAATACGGTAGGTGTTTTAAAGTGATTGTAAAGTCTCCTTAAAAAAATAAAATAAAATAACAAACATGTTATACTTACCTCCTCTGTGCAGTTGGTTTTGCACAGAGCAGCCCGGATTCTCCTCTTCTTGGGTCCCTCATCCCTGCTCCTAGCCCCTCCCTCTTATTAAATGCCCCCACAACAAGCAGCTTGCTGTGGGGGCACCCGAGCTGAGCTGCAGCTCCGTGTGTCCATTCCACACGGTGCTGCAATTCGGCTCCGCCCTCTCTCCTGATTGGCTCACTGACTGTGATTGACAGCCGCGACAACCAATGGCGCCACGGCTGTATCTCAGCCAATCAGGAGGGAGAGTCCCAGCATGGCCGAGGGACTCGTGGACATTGCTGGACTGAGAGGGGGCACAGGTAAGTATTAGGGGGTGCTGGAGGGGCTGCTATACACAGAAGGCTTTTTATCTTAATGAATGCATAGAATGCATTAAGATAAAAAACCTTCTGACTTTACAACTCCTTTAATGAAAAGGTAGATTGTACTGTAGCATTACTAAAAACAGCTTTTTTAACACTTTAATGTAAGAATGTGTTAAAATGCAGCAATGAAATGGTTAATTCTATGAAATGAATAACATTGAATAGTATAGGACAATTTGTAATCTAGGCAAACCATATTTGATGATATACCCTAGCAAAATTGTTGTATGTTCCTCTGCTTTTTAAGATTAAAGGCAATCCTATTTATGAGACATCTGGCAGTGTAGCACTCAAAGTAACACTGTAGCTATGTTGTTGCTTTAATAGCAATTTTTCTGAAATAAATAAAATGAACCTAATCTTAGATTATCGTGTTATACTTTTGTTGTCTGTGTAAATCATTATGCAGCTAGTATGTCTGTGCCCCCTGATTTTCTGAACCCTAAAAGCTGCGGCATGGCCTGCTCTAGGCTGGAGTCGTGGCGCTGATCACATCATTTGTATACTGCTGTGCAGGTGTCTCGCAGTTTCTCTTCTTTTGTTAGTTTGTATTTGTTGGCAGAGGTTGAGTCTCTGTCCAGGAAAAGGTTCTGCTCAGTGTAAGACATCTGATGGCTCTTATTTCTCTGGGGGTGAGAGGAAACTCTGCCAGACGTCACCACAATTATAACAATTCGAGCTTCCTAGTCAGCTGCTTGTTTTCTTGCTAATTTTATCTTAAAGTAAAAATAGAGAGAAAAACCATATATATATATATATATATATATATATATATATATATATATTAACTCTAAGTGTTGGTTATAAACATAGGAGAGTACACGTCAAGTATATTAACGCACCTTTATTTTGCCTAAACATGTCTCTAAAACATACAGTAAAGCTGGTCATACACTAGTCGAAAAATCGTTTGAAAATCTGTCATTTGGTCCATTGGTTCGTTCGTTTTTCGTCCAGTTAATGGGCACAATCAGAAAATCGGTTTTAACTTTAAAAATCGAAGGAACAGTTTGGAATATTCTGCCGAACGAACGATAAATTAAAAGGTTAATGTGTTTCTCGCCCAAACTGTTTGCAAAAGGCATATGTGACAAACTGAACGAAAAACTGATTCATTTATGTCCATTGAACGATTTATCAATCAAAATTGGGTCATTACATGATGGCACGATCGTCTGCTCTCACGGCCAATTTTTCGTTTTTCAAAAATGAGTTTGAACGATTTTTCGGCTAGTGTACGGCCAGCATTAGTCTGTGATCAACTCTACAAGTTGACAGTAGGGATCATTTTTTTTTTTTTTTATAGCTGCTCATGTGAGGACTTTTCAGTGCTCCCAGTGCAGCGTAGGGATCATAGGGAGCTGTTGAAGGGTGCCCAAAGGTGCTTTTGAATAGTGTGTCCAATCCACTGTTTAAGCTGGCCATAGATGAGTAGAGTTTCAAATGAAAATGTGTAGGAAAAGAATGTAAGAGAAAAGCTAAGATTTGCACTCTCTAAATTTTCTATCTTACCTCTTGGCTTTGAGCTGTAGAAGCTTAATACTGTATTTTCCCTTTGCTTTCCCTGTATTTGTAAAGCACATGTTCACGTTTAAGCTTCTTCCAGTTCAGCTGATACCATAACCATGTGAGGGCTTTGAGTTGTAGAAGATATACCCATGACTGAGGTATAGCCTATATTACGGCTGCTGTACCTTAACAACCCGACCTCCATCTACCCAGTGAACAAATGACACCACAAACTTCTTGGGTTAGAAAGGCCATAGCAGCCATTTTATTAAACCAAATACAATTTGTTACATAATAAATTGTTTAATTAACCTCCCTGGCGGTATGATTATGTCAGGAATTACATACCAAAAGCGGTACAATTGTTTTCATGGAAATTTGGCATTATGTATTATAGGCCTACAATTCTTAGTAATTACTGACTTAAACCTGACCAAAACAAGACTCTAGTAGACATCCCAGATGTGATAAATTTGAAACACAAACGCATGAATTATAATCGAATCAATAATATAATTTTATTATTTAATATACAATATATATAATAAAATTATATTATTGATTAGATTATAATTCATGCATTATATATATATATATATATATATATATATATATATATATATGTGTGTGTGTATATATATATATATATATATATATATATATATTTATATATATATACACACACATATATATATATATATATATATATATATATATATATATATATATATATATATATATATATATATATATATATACATATATATATAATATATAACGCATGAATTATAATTGAATCAATAATATAATTTTATATATATATATATATATATATATATATATATATGTGTGTGTGTGTGCATATATATATATATACATATATACACATACATATATATATATATATATATATATATATATATATATACATATATATATATGCATATATATATATATATATATATATATATATATATATATATATATATTTATATATATACACACACATATATATATATATATATATATATATATATATATATATATATATATATATATATATATATATATATAATATATAACGCATGAATTATAATTGAATCAATAATATAATTTTATATATATATATATATATATATACATATATATATATATATATATATATATGTGTGTGTGTGTGTGTGTGTGTGTGTGCATATATATATATATATATATATATATATATATATACATATATATATGTATATATATATATATATATATATATATATATATATATGTATATATATATATATATATATATATATATATATATATATAAAATGTGTTATGTGTTTGTGTTTTGTGCAACGTTTTTTTTTTTTTTAAATTTCCCTCCCTAGTTCCGCTCCCATGCAGCATTGCTGCTGCAGGGAACGGAACTAGGAAGTCATCACACCGACGGAGGACGGAGGAGCGGCGGGACTCTCGGCTGGCGCTCACAGCAATGAGAGATCATCGCTGGATCGCCAGGAGAAGGTAAGAGACACCGCTGCGCTCTCTGCACATCCACCCCGAGCGTGTCTCGGGGATACCGTTCCTAACCTAAAAAATCCACCCCGAGTCACGCTCAGGATTACCGCCAGGGGGGTTAAGACCCCATTCACACTAGCGCGACTTGTCAGGCGACTTGGTCAGAGAAATCAGATTTTCTGTAATCGTATGGCCAGCTCATGGCTGCCCCCTTTTGGGAAAAGACTCTAACCTTGCCATTTATTTCTTATTAATAATATTGTCAAAATGTCTAATTTTTATTGTCCAAATAAAAACACTGGACAGGTAGCAATCCTACCTATATACATAGTTTATAGATATTGGGGTTCAGTGAGTAAAGACAAATAGACTGTTCACTTTGCAAGGGAGTATTTTCTACAACTTAGTGAATAAGGTAAAGCACCGGTGTACATCATCCCATCATGTGCAAGCAAAAATGCATTTTTTTTTTTTTTACTTTTTTTTCCTCGCTCGTGATTGGGTATTCTTTGCAAAGTGACATTTTTCCACATTCCCCCTGCCATGCCTCCCATCCCAAAGCACTTAACTATTGTCCAAGTTCAACATCACTGGCTCCTGGTCGATCTGCACCACTTTCCTAAACTTCTGGGTTGTAGAGGAAGTTACTGAGTACAGGACAGCAACGAGCTGCTACAACTGTCTGTCAAATTTCTGGTAGGAGGAGGGAGCAGGGGGCGTGGCTTGCCAGGCACTTTATGTTTCAACGAACTGGTTTTTCCTCTGCTGGGCAAAGGAGGCACCTGCAGACAGGAGGGGGCTTTGGTTTTTTCTACCAGTAAAACACAAATGTAAAGATACATTTTGAAAAAAAAAAAATAGTAGTAAGCCTCTAAAGTAAGTGTTGACCTCCTGTGCTGATTTATTTACTTTTTTTATAAATCACTTTACTGTAACTTTGCTATAGTAGTAACATACATGTGATAGTGCTGCATGATTTTGTAATAGCAATAAACAGATGCTTGGGAAGATTTAAAAACCGGCATGGCAATAGCAGCTTGCCTTGTTTATGTAATGAAAATAAGACAGGTTTTAGTGTGCTTGAGGTTCTTTGCCCTGTAAAATGGCAATTAAAAAGCTGTGTAAGAAGGATCAGTAACTCAATGAAGTATTGTCTATCCTAATTGCAGTAGGAACGCTGTGTAATGAGTTAATTAACTGTTCTTAAGTGCCTCCTATGTGTAGGAAATCTAACAAACACTTTCCAAACTGCTGATTAATGAAAATAGAATATGAGGAGACAACACCTGAGCAGTTAAACCATTCCCCCTTCAAGGGTGAAGATAATGCCAGTATGTAGCATGAAAGGATTTGATATGTTGATAGGGGCTTAGATTCCCTGTACTGTGGAGAAATTCCTGATTCCAATTATGTTTAATGGCTGATCATATAATTTGGACCACTACTCAGTTTAAACTGCTTTCTTTGATAATTAGGTATGTGATGCCAGAGTTCACTCTTGTGCCTAGTGATACCATACACAACGATTTTGTGCTATTGTCATGTGTTTGGCTCTGAGCATGTCTGACTTAAGAAATAACTGCATTCATATTGGTGTAAGTCCATCTTGGTGTAAGTCCATCGTTGGTGTAAGTCCATCGTTGGTGCAAGTCCATCGTTGGTGCAAGTCCATCTTTGGTCCAAGTCCATCTTTGGTGCAAGTCCATCTTTGGTGCAGGTCCATCTTTGGTGCAGGTCCATCGTTGGTGTAAGTCCATCGTTGGTGCAAGTCCATCGTTGGTGCAAGTCCATCGTTGGTGCAAGTCCATCTTTGGTGCAAGTCCATCTTTGGTGCAAGTCCATCTTTGGTGCAAGTCCATCTTTGGTGCAAGTCCATCTTGGTGTAAGTCCATCTTTGGTGTAAGTCCATCTTTCTGACCACATTTAATGTTATACCCTGGAGAGATCATCCATACAAATAGGCATCTGATATCAAAATAATTTCCTGAAAACCTTGAGTTTAGCATCCTTAGCATTTTTTTTTTTTATTGATTCTATAATAATCTGAGGCCTAATTAACAAAGGTTCTTGAAGTGAGAAGGTGTGTGACTAAGCTTGACTTTAACCAGAAAAGTAAAAACTTCCATTTACCTTAAAGTGGTTGTAACCCTTAGTGCTTGCCCATCTCTATGCTGTAATATACCTAGTTGATGTTCCTCCATCATCCCGCTGCTCTCCCTCTCCGCCCTCTACTCCCCCTAATGATCATGTGGGGGAGATCATGCGACCAGACTGAAGCACCCTAAGAAAAGGTAAGTATAAGCATCTTCTTTTCAAAAGGCAGTTAGAATAGTATTTAATAGGGGGTGGGAACAATTTTAACCATAGTAAGGCAATAACCTTGAATTCCACTTTAACCTTTAATTTGACCTCTACATCTAATATGCACAGTTATTGTAATGCATATTTTTGGATTCTTCCGTGCAGTTTTCTAACATTTCCCTTGAATCACAACCAGATGGCTATTCAAGCAGCAAGATTGCTTCTTACCTTTAACAGCTGACATCCATATTGTTTATCAGTTAAACTATAAAAAGCCTCGTAAATTCTGTTAAATCGGGATGCCTCAGTAATGATTTTAACAGCATTAGATGATTTGTCACAAGAGATTTAGAAAAACCCTAGAAAAGGTTACATTGTGGGGCAGTATAGTGGCATTAAAATGGTTGCTGAGGCTTTCTGTACCATGAAAGTGAGGTAATGGCGTTCTTCAGTTATACAAAGACGGCATTGTTTTGCCAAGATGCTCGCAAGGAGACAATTAGAGCAGACCTGCCTCTAACTTTCAGAGTACATTGACACAAGATGCATTCTCACAAGTGGTCTTGGCAGTAAAATGATGACACAATAACTTTTACACGTACATCTGTTTCATATATACAGTACATATGCTGTCAATAAAACAGACAGGACTTATTTCCGTGCCAGATTCCAATTCCTATTATTATGATTATTGTTATTTCTACATTGATTTTACCTTATGAAAAAAGATTGCCAGTATAAATGCACTCTAAAGAAGATTCACTCATATAATTTATATTAGCAAAGTTGTAGAATGTTTGGAGCTTAACTGATACCTTTGGCTAACTTAAAGCAGAACTAAAGTCAGAATACCTATCTCCTCTGTAAAATCTGAAGTCTGCGAGGTGTCCTTTGCCGCTGTTGGCAGCTTCTCCCCGAGTGCCAGACTTTGGGCATCTTCATTGACTGGCGCGGGATGATGTATCCTCTGCACATGTGCAGAAGTCAGTCATCCTTGCACACAGGGACCGTGCTGGCGGTGTAAACCAAGCTAAGCATGCTCCACTGTGACGAGACCAACCTCGCCACATTGCATTGGAGGAGCCTGGTTGCCCGCCTGCTGCCTTTGGACTATGGACCAGACTTTAAAAGACTTTGACTCCCTGGCGATTAAACTGTATTCGTGGGGTCTGAGTGCCATTCACCTAATAATGTGCACTCAGACCTGAGCTATCTGGGGATATGTAACATGTCTATGTTTAATGTATAAAAAGTAACTTTATATATTTTAAAGCATAATACTGTATTTGGGTCCCCATGTGTGTAATGGAGTCTCGCTGTGAAAACTAGTTTTAGCTGCAGAGAGAGGGGGGGATTGTTTCCAGCAGCCCCCTCCTGAGGAATGTCTATTGATTAACTGAGTGCTTTTGTCTAGAGTGGGGATGCTTTGCTTCTGGGAGTCTGTAATGTGATACATGTCTGTTTGTGTTACAGTCTTCCATTTGGTCCCCTAGGGGAGTGTCCACCAGGTGGGAGACCTGTATAAATACGGGGGCAGGTAGCCCTCAATAAACATACCACTGCTTGAGCTTCACACGGAGCCTTGTCTCGTTCTTGGGGGGATTCCCTGTATGCTGTTGGAGACTGATTGCTAGGAGTGTAAGCTGATGTATGCTTTTCCTGTTCGTCTGCTAGCAGCTATTCGTGAGGTTCCAGGTTGGAGTGCTATTTTGTATCCAGTTCGGGAGTTTGGTGTCCTGCAAGTAGCTGTGCCTGTCTCTCAGAAAGGGGCATATCGCCTAAACGGATTTTAACCCCTTGTCTGCTGAAACGGTCCGTTACATCCACCATTATAGAACTTTGGGAGCAGACAAGTACTGTAGGTGTGTTTTATTGCAGAAGAAACATTGCATGCCTTCTCTCCGATAAATATGTAGCCTATTTGCAAGTATTTTGGAAAATGTGTTCAGTTATTAAAGATGCAAGCTTTTGGGATAACTTAGATCCCCTCTTCAGACTTTATATAATTTGTATAGAGCTTGAAGAAGAAATCTAAATTATCCCAAAAACCTGCACCCTTTAAAGCCTAATAACCTGTTTT
The DNA here is from genome assembly GCF_965119305.1 of Pelophylax lessonae. NCBI lineage: Eukaryota > Metazoa > Chordata > Amphibia > Anura > Ranidae > Pelophylax > Pelophylax lessonae. The sequence continues at coordinate 121,721,648 of NC_138773.1, read as the reverse complement.
TCATAACCTATATGTTAGCCAATAACGGGTATCACTTAAACTCCAAACTTTCTGCATTAGTCCATGGCTAATACGGTACAATTACGGTACTACATTTTTAAGGTTGAACATTTTTCCTAACATTTGATGTTCAACTCGGTCAGTTATAGGCAATCTGTCCTGAAACGTAATAACTGCCTTTGATGGAAGCTGCCAATTCACCAACTTCCAGGCTACAAATTAGTTTTGAGGCATCTAAGTACCTTCATCAATCTATTTGAAGCATCCGCTGTAGAATTTATATACAGTATCTCACAAAAGTGAGTGCATCCCTCACATTTTTGTAAATATTTTATTATCCCTTTTCATGTGATAACACTGAAGAAATGACACTTTGCTACAATGTAAAGTAGTGAGCGTACAGCTTGTATAACAGTGTAAATTTGCTGTCCCCTCCAAATTACTCAACACACAGCCATTAATGTCTAAACTGCTTTTAACAAAAGTGAGTACCCCCCTAAGTGTAAATGTCCAAACTGTGCCCAATTAGCCATTTTCCCACCCCACTGTCATGTGATTCGTTAGTGTTACAAGGTCTCAGGTGTGAATGCGGAGCAGTTGTGTTAAATTTGGTGTTATCTCTCACACTCTCTCATACTGGTCACTGGAAGTTCAGCATGGCACCTCATGGCAAAGAACACTCTGAGGATCTAAAAAAAGAATTGTTGCTCTACATAAGGATGGCCTAGGCTATAAGAAGATTGCCAATACCCTGAAACTGAGCTGCAGCACAGTGGCCAAGACCAAACAGTGATTTTACAGGACAGGTTCCACTCATATCCAGAGGTTGTCTTTGGGAAAATAGACGTATGAGTGCTGCCAGCATTGCTTCAGAGGTTGAAGGGGTGGGGGGGTCAGCCTGTCAGTGCTCAGACCATACGCCACACACTTCATCAAATTGGCCTGCATGACTTTCATCCCAGAAGGAAGCCTCTTCTAAAAATGATGCACAGGAAAGCCCAGAAACAGTTTGCTGAAGACAAGCAGACTAAGGCCATGGATTAATGGAACCATGTCCTGTAGTCTGATGAGATCAAGATAAACTTATTTGGTTCAGATGGTGTCAAGCGTTTGTGGCGGCAACCAGGTGAGGAGTACAAAGACAAGTGTGTCTTGCCTACAGTCAAGCATGGTGGTGGGAGTGTCATGGTCTGGGGCTGCATTAGTGCTGCCGGCACTGGGGAGCCACAGTTCATTGAGGGGACCATGAATGCCAACATGCACTGTGACATACTGAAGCAGAGCATGATCCCTTCAGAGAATGGGCCGCAGGGCAGTATTCCAACATGATAACGACCCCAAGCACACCTCCAAGATGACCACTGCCTTGCTAAAGTAGCCGAGGGTAAAGGTGATGCACTGGCCAAGCATGTCCAGACCTAAACCCTATTGAGCATCTGTGGGGCACCCTCAAACCGAAGGTGGAGGAGCGCAGGTCTCTAACATCCACCTGCAACGTGATGTTGTCATGGAGGAGTGGAAGAGGACTCCAGTGGTAACCTGGGAAGTTCTGGTGAACTCAATGCCCAAGAGGGTTAAGGCAGTGCTGGAAAATAATGGTGGCCACACAAAATATTGACACTTTGGGCCCAATTTGGACATTTTCACTTAGGGGTGTACTCACTTTTGTTGCCAGCGGTTTAGACAATATTGGTTGTGTGTTGAGTTATTTTGAGGGGACAGCAAATTTACACTGTTATACAAGCTGTACACTCACTACTTTACATTGTAACAAGTTGTCATTTCTTCAGTGTTGTCACATGAAAAGGTATCATAAAATATTTACAAAAATGTGAGGTGTATACTGACGTTTGTGAGATACTGTATATGCTGCTCAGGCTTCAAAAACAAGCATTGTAAAGCTTCAGGACAGATTCCCATTAAAATGTACATAAATATCATAACAATATACCTGTCTTTTTAAAATATTGCATTGGAACTCTTTAGTTATATCTGTTTGATAAATGCAAACAATGTTTATTGATCATGTCAGAAATTCAGACCTGCCCTGTATACTTCTGTATTCTTAAGGCGTCAGCATACCAAGACATTTTGGACAATTACATGCTCCTAACTTTTTTGGAACTGTTTGGGGTTGGCCCTTCCTGTTCCAACATGACTGTGCACCAGTGCACAAAGCAAGGTCCATAAAGACATGGATGAGCGAGTTTGGGGTAGAGGAACATGACTGGCCTGCACAGAGTCCTAGTAATGATTAAGCACACATTGTAGTGTGTGAAACGCGTCTACCTTATCACTATTGTCACATTGGGATGTCCAGTCAATAAACCTGGATTTTGACCTCATCTGGAGTGCAGCCGTTCCTTTTTCTTGATTGATTATCCATGGAGGCGAGCCGGGGTGTGCACCGGTGTGTGTCATCAGGCTTTCATACCACCTTGAGCAGTGAGTTTCTTTCTTTTGACCTCAACCTGATAGAACACCTTTGAGATAAATTACAGTGGAGACTGCGAGCCAGGCCTTCTTGTCCAACATCAGTGCCTGAACTTACAAATTCGCTTCTGGAAGAACGGTCAAACATTACCATAGACACACTCTGAGTCCTAAACCTTGTGGACAGCCTTCATAGAAGAGTTGAAGCTGTTATAGCTGCAAAGGGTGGGCCAACTCAATATTGAATCCTACGGAGTTAGAAAGACTGGGATGCTATTAATGTTCTTGTGCGCGTAAAGCTAGGTGTCCCAATACTTTTGACAATATTGTGTGTATGTATATGTATGTATATATATATATATATCAATGTGGACTGCTTACAGCAGTGATGAAATGTAAAGCGGCAGTGACAAATGTTAGCTTTAATTTCTCTTTGAATATGCACTCATAAATGACAGCTACAGTGTAAATCGTTGTTCTTGCCAATACCCTCATTTTCATCGTTTTCATAAATGGATGAATTATTTCATTCCTATATTATCTGCCCACTACAATATGGCTGTTTACTCCACATGCCACATTTTCTTAACCTGAATGCGGGGGGGGGGGGGGGGGTTTATAATAGCTGTGACAAGAGCGTTTCAACTCTCAATGGTTAGTCATCAATAGCTATTCTTGGGAGCAGCACTCACCATATAAACACTGTGTGACAAGATTAGAATGCATATTCAGTCTTTCGTCAAATTCCTCTGAAGAAAATAGGTTGACTTTGTGAATGTTTTCTTACAGAAAAGTAGAGCAGACATTACAGATTGAAAACTGTGCACCTTGCAAGCCGCTCTATACTCCTGAGAAGTGCAAATACAGCAAATTTAAATAACTCTTAAGAGGAGATTATTCTGCTTTCTCCTGGTACTTCGTGTATTTACAGTAAATGTTTTATGAATTAAATGGAATTTTTGTGAAATGCTTTTGGAAATGTACCTTTTAATAGTGTTGGAAACTGACAGGGTTGTTGTGTATTAGTCATGCTGTTAAAATTTATTGCTTACATTGCTTCCTTGGAGTGGACATAAAGTTAAAGGAAATTTACTTTTAAGCCATTACATCAGCTACAGTATAAATAGAACATTGTCGTTGAGTCATGTTGAGGACAACATAATTGAGGCACCCATCTGGTGGTGGTTGTAATTTCCTTTTAGTTCTTAATGTATCTCCTCCAAGTATTTGGTAAAGAGGGTATATATGATGTGATAGTCTTAGTCACTCATGATCCACCTGTGGGGACAGGAACACAGTCAAATCTCCCTGCAGCAGGATGGAGATCAAGAGAGCAGACCTACCAGCCTCACTTGCAGGTATTGCTATAGCTAGCGTTAGCCCCCTAAACAAAGGACTGCTTTAAACAGGCCATAAGCAGTATATAGCAGTCAGTTATTAGCACAGTTATTCAGCTGCTAGAAGGCCTTTCCTTATCTCTCAGATATGTATTGATGCATGCATACTCCTACCCAGTGCACCCAATGAAAGCTCTTGGTCCTAACTAGAGATTTCTGGAAATTTTGAAGCCAAAATAAATTTTTTTTCCCTGTTTTTTTTCTGAAAAAATTGAAATTTTAGAAAAATGTAAAAAAAACATTCAGTGAAGAGTAGTTTTACAATGTGAAAGTTATTTTGTTACACTGGGAACGTGAAATGCAGTGTATATTAAAGTATTATGCTTGAAATAAAACTACAGCTTATTCAATAAATAAACTAAACTTGCTTTAAAATTGTATTTTTATTCCAATTGGACTAACAAGGACTGTATAGGTTAATAACATTTCAACTATACATGAAAACAAGTAACCACCCCCCTTTCCCTTATAATAATTTAAAAGCTTCCTGCTAAAACGCATTTTCTGTTATTGACAATGCTGATCCAGAAGCATATACTGCTTTTGGCAAGAGATTGATCAATGTTCTCCTGATTTTTAGGTGTAATTTTATCTATAAATGAAGGGATTGTGTATTTTTGGGAGGCAGAAGTTTGCTAAAACGCATTTTCTGTTATTGACAATGCTGATCCAGAAGCATATACTGCTTTTGGCAAGAGATTGATCAATGTTCTCCTGATTTTTAGGTGTAATTTTATCTATAAATGAAGGGATTGTGTATTTTTGGGAGGCAGAAGTTTGCAACACTTCCTTACTTGAAGATGTTGCTAGTGAAGAAACACTTTGTGATGATCCCGAAGCAGCAGAAAGAGTGTTCCTGGAATGAGAACGCTGGAGGAAAAAGCTACTTGTGCTCTCATCATGGCCCCCATCATTTTATTCCTTAAAGTATTTTTTAATGTTATTAGGGCACCTCTGCCATGCCAGGATGTGTTTTGTCATCCTTGTAGCATTTGGAAAATAATATTTCCTCTAACCGAATTGCCGCTTTTCTCCCAGCAGAAAATGCACTGTGGGAATATTTCATAACTAGATGTTGGTCTCACCATTTTACTGAGAAATAAAACAAATTACTGACCAGACTAAAGGAAAACAATATGCTGTAACTGTGAGGAATATTAATAGGTATCATTTAAAGGTTAAAAAAGATAAACTAATTTGTCAGACAAATGTATTCTCTTACCTGTCAATTAAGGCCTGAGAGGTCATAAACTATCATCTACTCTATTCCAACAATCACCCAACTGTAGGATGTACAAGATGGAGCCCACAAGCAAAATAAACTAGAGCCTTTCCCCTGCAGTGCCCTCTAGTGGCAGAATTGCATAGTTCTCTTGTTTGAGAACTGCATTGAGAAGTAGAGTATTATTGTTTTCCAGGATTTACTTGTCTTCAGCTGTGAGAACATGCGTTAATTTAAGACTACATAAAGTCTCAGAAATCTTTCATTACGATCTTCATGGTTTATAGTTTGAATACCATGTAATAGATATCGTAGATATAGTACTTATTATTGTAAAAAAACATATTCCATAATTCTTTTTTTGCCCAATTTTTCCAGAAAAAAAAACCCTTTGAAAAAAAGGAGAAAAAAAAAAAACGTTTTTTCTCCAATTTTTCTGTTTTTATCCAGGCCTTCCCATCTCTAATTTTAACACAGTGGACATATTTGTGGTACATCTTCATCCAGTTCCATTGCCTTTTTCACCTATAAAGCAACACCAAAAGAGTCTGCTGAGGTTGTCATTATTTCATAATCCGTGTCATGCCATTACTCCTTGCTGACATTTTAGGCATTCTATCATAAATATATGTTGCAAAATCAAATTTGACAAACTATCCATTAAATCACTTAAATTTTGCTAAATGTGAAACACACATGTATAAAAGGAAATGATGCTGTATTTTCAGTTTTATACAGTATATTGAGCGATAACTGCAACAGCAGTAATTCTAACACGTATAACCCCATTTAAAGCCACCCTTGTGGTAACCGATCCCCCACCCCCAGCGAGACAAGAATGGCAACTATTATCAATGTGCCTAATATTTTCTCTTTGAAAAAATATTGATCAATGCACTATATATAGCAGCAGACAGTTGTTTATAGGTCTTTGTCATTTGTTATCTATGTATTGTGGGCCAGGTATAGCTAACTATAATGACTTTAAAATTACAATACAAGTGACTTATGTCATATTTAGCGATAATATAGCTTTGAAGCTCCCCGAGGACAATAGTTCATAAAAGTGCTGACACTCAATTCATGAAAAATCAACTTTACCTACTAATAACAGTAAATGTTTTCTTGTCTTTCTGCCAAAAATGTAGAAAAGGCTAATCAGATAATCAATATAAACATATCTAATGTGGCAGTAGCTGTCATGTCCACAAAATCCAGCAATTTATTATGTGCAACTAAAGACAGTAGAAGCAGGGCACTATTTAACCACATCATACAGTAAACTGTAAAGAAAGAAGGTAATGGTTTTATAGATATACAATCAGAGGAGAAATTGTGCTCAGAGGTCTTAGTAGCAGATACCACATTAATTGACATGAATTGATATAACTTAAATATAAAATTAGTGCAGTGCTTAAGAGTCGGTTCACATAGGCGCGACCCGACTTTGCCGGGGCGACCTGTGAAGTCGCGGTGCACAGCTTGCACCGCGACCTCGGAGCGGCATGCACGGACTTCATATCATTAAAGTCAATGCAGGTCGCCCCAAAGTAGTACAGGACTCTTTTTCTAAGTCGGAGCGACTTGTGTCGCTCCTATTAGAACGGGTTCTGTGCTAATCTATGGCAGGCGACCCACGGCGACCAGGTCGCCTGACAAGTCGCCCCAGTGTGAACGGGGTCTTAAAGTGAAACAAATATGGATACAAGAAATCAAATGAAAATACTGTAAATATTGTATAGTCCAAAGTGTAGACACCACAGTGATTAGCTGATAGTCGTCTTTAGTATGAGATCACCACATAGGAGTCCATAAAGCACCCACTTCTGCCATGAACCACCACCATGGAAAAGGGGCAAACATGCTTACCAGATTGAGTGGACTCCCATACTGTGGGTATGGAGTCATTTACACTTGTATGGATGTAATATTCAAATCAACAAAAAGGACACCTCTCCTTTGAGAATGGTCAAGTTAGTGGCATATCATCAACAGCACTTTAATCGGGCCACACATATAGAACTTATAATCGGTCACAGCTCAGCATCACCAACCGTATCCATGTAAGAAAAGACAATGTTACATAGTATATAGTGTTGGGCTAGATTTATTAAGAACAGGGAACAGTACTTACATGTTATAGGTGTCAAAGTGCTTGTAAGTAGCAATCGTCCCAGGAAAACTGAAGGTTCACTTCCTGGATAGAAGAGTACGATGATCTCACAAGCACAGCCTCCACCGGACACTTGTAACTTGTCACAAATAACATAGTCGGAGGCTAAGGAGCTTTGCCCAATCAGAACGCCTTATAACAGGATCGCAGCCAATGCCAAAGCCTCACTTTGAGAACCAGACTCCCTGTGTTTCAAGCCTCGCTCCGAGTTCCAAACTCAGAATTTCCCAACCAAGCCAAACACCAAGCCTCCCTATGGGTTCAAAATGGCAGCATCAATAATATAGCAATAACAATTTCCAAAACCCACATGTAGACTAGTGTAATAGCCATACTCTTCACTCTTAAGAGTGGACACATATATATTAAAGGCACAGGGTTTCTTAGACACAGTTTCATTTTTATCATACTAAATTTCTTCTTTCACTGGGATTGCAAGCAATAGTGTTATCAATGTAGGCAAACCAGTGTCAGTGGGCTCACCTCTCCTTTTTTGGGCTCACCTCAAGGTCCTTGAATGTATCTGCAGCTTACTACTAGAGTAGAAAAAGTAAAAAAAACAAAAAGAATGTCCCCGCAATTAAACCCAGCGGAAATCACGATGAACTCCTCTGTGACAGCCGACCTGGGGAGCTTATCGAAATTTGTAAGCACCCTTTAGCTAGGGGGCCCCCAGCTCCCGCCCCTATGTAAAAGAGTAGGGGGTACATTGTACCCCTACTCATCCACTAAAAATGTGTCAAAAGTAAATATAAACACAGAGACAGTTTTTGACAATTCCTTTATTAATAAACCAAAAAACCAAAACAACGTCCTGCTTCCAGCTTCAATCATGATGAATGCCGCCACCGTGGACCTGAATAAAAATAAAAAAAAGCAAGTCCACATGCATCGCTGGCTGCCTCCGTCTCATAGCTCAGCTGTCTGACAGTTCTTAACCACTTTACCACCGGAGGATTTTGCTGTCTTCCGTCCAGGCCATTTTTTGTGATTCGGCGCTGTGCGAATTTAACTGACAATTGCGCAGTCGTGCGACGCCGTACCCAAACGAAATTTACGTCCTTTTTTTCCCACAAACAGAGCTTTCTTTTGGTGGTATTTGATCACCTGTGCGATTTTTACTTTTTGCGCTATAAACAAAAAAAGAGCGTTTATTTTGAAAAAATAACAATATTTTTCACATTTTTTTTATATGAAATTCCCCCCAAAAAAATGTAAAAATCAAATTTTTAAATTTTTGGCCAATTTGTTTTATGCTACCTATGTTTAGTAAAACAAATCGCAATAAGCGTATTTTGATTGGTTTGCGCAAAAGTTATTGCGTTTACTAACTAAGGGAAAGATTTCTGTCATTTTTGGTGTTTTTTTTTTAACGCGTAATGGCGGTGATCTGCGATTTTTTTTGCGGGACTGCGACATTGCGGCGGACAGATCGGACCCTTGACTGACATTTTTGACACTTTTGGGGGTACCAGTGACATTTCTACAGTAATCAGTGCTATATATATTCACTGTTACTGTAAAAATGACACTGGCAGGGAAGGGGTTAATTTTATTGGAGAGGAAGGGGTTAATGTATGCCTGGTGCTTACTGACGTGTGGGGGGGAGGTGACTGTGTGACACAGGGACAGATCGGATGTCCAGCTATGCTGAACACTCCGATCTGTCAGTCCCTGTCACTATGGAGATCCACCCGCTGTGTTTACACACAGCGGGCGGATCTCCAGACTCAATCCCCGACGATCGGGGCAGAGCAGCGGCAATCGCCGCTGCTCTTCCCCTGGCCCGACTCCCGCTGTGAATGAACACAGCGGGAGCGAGCCTCCGGCGGCGCGCGAGCGCCGCCCACAAGGGGCGGAGTCCAGCGAAGGTCTACGTCGCTGGACGGGATCGCGGCACTTTGCCGCAGTAGCCTCCATGTGAGCGGGGCTAAAGTGGTTAAATAGCTAAGGGGCGAGCCACCCGCCCATTGTGGCATCATCGACCAGTGAATGCTGGGTTGATGATGTCACAAGGGGCGGGGTCACCCAATGATGTAATTAAGAACTGTCAGACTGCAGAGCTGTCAGGCTGCGGGAGCCAGCGACAGGTGTGGACCTGTTTATTTTTCTTCAGGTCCAGTAGCGTTCATCATGATTGACGCTGGATTTACTTTGGGGACATTGTTTTTGTTTTTTAATAAAGAAATTTTTTATTATTGTTTTTATTTATTTTTGACACTTTTTTTTTAGGGTGAATGAGTAGGGGTGCAATGTACCCCTACTGGTGAATGAGTATGGATGCAATGTACCCCTACTCATTCACAAGGGGGGGCTGAGGGCCCCCTTGTTAAAGGGTGCTTCCAAATTGCAATAACCCTACTACCTGCAGACCACCACAAGCGCCGGCCAGGGTTGTGGCGAAGAGGCCCTTGTCCCCATCAACATGGGAGGGAACAAGGTGCTTTGGGAGAAAAGCAGAACCCCCCCTGCCCCAAAGCATGGTTTAGGTGGGTGTGCTTGCTCGTCCTAGCCCCTTTCCTGGCCTGCCAGGTTGCATGCTCGGATAAGAGTCTGGTATGGATTTTGGGGGGAACCCCCCATGCATTTTTTTCTTAAAGGGCCTGGTAAGGATTGGGGGGTGACACCCACGCTATTTTTTTTTTCTCAAATTCTTATTCAAAATTGATGACATGTGCGATTGTCAGCTGCATTCCACAAACGGTAATGAGCCTGGAATTCGCATCTGAACCTCACAGGACTCTTTGTTTGTATTGCTGCTGTACTACAGATATATGTGAACAAGTTTCAAAGAAAGCCAATTTGGTTCACATGTGCGAATCGTATGCAGTTCAAAACACATCCAATTTACATATACTGTATGTGATGTGCAATGGTGTGAACGGAGCCTGAGTGCCTTGTTGGAAGTGAATTTCCCAAGCTTCATAATCTTGCTGCCTAGACCCAAAATACCAGCCCAAAATGAACCAATTCCTTTAAGTTAGTCATATTGCTTTCAAAACTTAAACTATGTTTTGGCACATTTATCCCATCTGTCTCATAGTCATTCAGTGCATTGACATTTTTATTAACAGATCTTTATCTTAGAATACTTTATTCCTGTTAACTTCTTATAAATATTTCTTAATGTTATTAGTACCCTGCTTTTAAGATAGATTTACAATTTAGTTTTACTGGCCTTTTTAAATTGCAGCAATTCCACTTGATGGGATTGCTGTATCCAAATCTTATACTTTTACGAAATGGAAATGTTACTTTCAATAAAAGCACATAAATAGAAAGTGAAAAATGTGAAACAGGCCAATATTTTCTGTGGGCAATGTGTGTCTCCAATGTAAAGGAGTGAGAAGATAACAGATGTGACTTTCCACCTTTAAAGAACCCAGACCTAACCACAGCTATTATGTTCTTTGCAGTGATAGAGTGTACAGTAGCAATTTAATTGGTATCCCAGTTAAAATTCCCACAGCCATATTTTAAGCCATGTAATGGCTTCCTATGTGTAAAACCATTCCATAGGGACTTGACCCAGTACCCACAATGCAACACTAGCTGCTGTATTCATTATAGAACAGGTTTTATAAAGCAGAACAAAGATTGCTGGCAATTCATGTAATTTTAACAGAATTCCATGTGTAGGAAGGGATCGTCTGATACAGTGTAATTGTGAAAAAGCAACATTTATCTCTGTGTTTTTATTTTATTAAAGTGGTTGTAAAGTCAGAAGGTTTTTTTTTATCTTAATGCATTCTTTGCATTAAGATAAAAAGCCTTCTGTGTGCAGCAGCCCCCTAATCAAACTCAGTTAGCCAATCAGGAGAGAGAGGGGGCAGGGCAGAAAAGCAGCTCCGTGCCTGAATATATACACGGAGCTGCAGCTCGGCTCGGGTCCCCTCATAGCAAGCTGCTGTTTGCTGTGAAGATTGTGTTCCTTACCGTTCCCAGTGGCTTTAAAAATCACCAGCACAGGGAGAGATGCAGAGGGCTGACAATGTTAGCAAGAAAATGTATTTGTTAGCGGCAATCTTGCGTAGTTTACCTGAAAATGGAAATACACAGGATCATTGATAAATGGCAGGATAACCAGGTACTGTTATAAAAAAACAATAATAGATAATAAAGTGATCACTTGGTACATGCATTTAGTTTTCTTAAGCCATGAGTTGGTCAACATTCCCCAAATGTCCCAAAGGACAATACTATCCTATACACTCAAAACCTTTTGCAAAAATGAACTATCCTCTGCAACCCCCCCATTTGCAAAATCACAAGCTGACTATTTATAAGAAACTAAAACTGCAATAATTTATCCAACGATGAGTGGCATTGGGCTGCTGGTCTTGCAACTTAGGCTCCGGTTTTGTCACCCAATCTTGTTCTTAGCATCCTGGTAAACCTGTGGATTCCATGGGATTGACTTACTAAAGGCAAAAAGGCTGTTCACTTTGCAGGGAAAAATGCACAAGGCAAGGGGATGTCCCCAGAGCTTAGTAAATGCGGTCAAAACTGAGCAAAAAAAAATAAATTTTTACTAGCACATGATTGGATGATGGAAGTCAACCAAGCTTCATCTCATTAACCACTTCCAGACGGCCCACTGCATAGATACTTCGGCAGGGTGGCCCGCCTGCCCAAAATCATGTATAGGTACGTGATTTTGTGCAGGGGTTCTAGGGGGAGCGCCCCGAGGTTTGTCGTGGTTGGAATTCAAACCGGCGACCCTGCCGCAGATGTCCTAATCACGTAGCCAGCCAGAAAAAGTCCTCTAGGGTGTGGGACTTTAAAGGCAACTTGAACATCCAATAATGAGTACAAATGTATAAAAACATATTATTTATTCAATTTAGTAAGTAAAAAGCATTATCAAAATGCAAAAGGTAAATGCAGAAACAATATACAGCATGATTAAAAGCAATCATGGCTAACAATGTGTATCACATGAAACAAAGAGACTGGGTGAATGCCTGAATTCCAGGGAAGGACTAACGCGTTTCGGGCCTGGCCTTCTTAAGAGGTTTACTGGAACTCCTTCATTCATATCTAGATATTTATAAAGAAATGTATATGTAAGTGAACATTCACATATGTATATTACAAAAGAGATATAAATATTATCTCATAGTACATTTATATATGGAAACATATCAGGTATGAGTTATACGCACCACCATAGTCACTTTGTGAAAACATACGGAGCCATGTACAAACGTTTCATAATGGCTGCGGCAGAGCATGAGAAAATGCCAGGGGACATAGTAGCCACTGTGCTGCCCAGTCATTGACAATAAAACCGGGAAGCGGTTTGTATGCAGATTTTGTAATCTCCAGTTTTAGTAAATCAACCTAATAGTGTCCAGCGCAGTCATGGTATGTTTGTATTTCTGTACTGACCATTCTACACAGATCATCACGACAAATTCAAATATGCACCAGACCAATAAACTATATTCACGTAATAAAATATTTCAAAGAATCATGTTTATTATACCAATGAACATTTTTTTTCTAATTGGTCGCTTTGGATTACTGTTAATAAATAAGCCTATTGTATTTTTTCTTGGTACTGCTTAGGACATTATGTCAAATTCATGTTTAGCTTTGATAATCTTCTTGTTGATATCTTGTTGATAACTTTATTTACAGTATTCCACATGATCCTACTAAGCATGGTCTTTATTTTCTGTGTTATTATGGTTGGCTGTTCTTTTATTTTCTGAGTGATCAAAAACAGATGACAGTGCTTGGCACACAAAGTTGAAAGATATCCCAAAGTTTACCGCGGACCGGCATTTATGATTGGACCCAGCCTGTGCTGTAAACGAAAATTGTTAAATGCAAGTAACACATCTTGTAATAAATATAGGTTCTACAAACCTGGAGTGTAAGCCACTGTTCTATTTAGAACCATTTCCAGATGGTATATTCTATGCGTAAATACAATTGTAGCAAACCATTAAATAAAATCTCTCCAAAGGAAGGCAGAACTGCTGGACATGTCTTATGTCAGTGAGATGTACTGTAGAGTGATGACAGAGGCTACTCTCACATTAACACGTTGTGACTGCTGACTTATGTGCGTTACCCCCAGCTCATCCCTAAAGACAAATACATTAAAACTGGAATGGCGGAGTAGAGGAAAGCTGTCCCTGAGCTGTTTATACACTGTTATTATTAAAGCTTTCCCTTAACTTTCCTACTCATAGATGATTAGTATGAGGCAAATGACTTAAAGGAAAACTGCACTTTTTATTAAACTAAAAGCAGTGATCCCAGCCCAGTTATATGCATTGCAAGTTACATAGTTACATAGTTACATAGTTAGTCAGGTTGAATAAAGTCCATCTGGTTCAACCAAAAAAAAAAAACAGTAATGAAAGCCCATTCATACAATCCCATATGCACAATCCTATACCCGCTGTTGATCCAGAGGAAGGGGAAAATAAACCCCAGCAAAGCATGATCCAATTTGCTACAGCAGGTGAAAAATAATCCTTCCTGATCCCCTGAGAGGCAATCGAATATTCCCTGGATCAACTTTACCTTAAAAAAAAATGTTAGTACCCATTTATATTATGTACACCTAGGAAAGAATCCAAGCCTTCTTTAAAGCAATCTAGTGAGCTAGCCAGAACCACCTCTGGAGGGAGTCTATTCCACATTTTCACAGCTCTTATGGTGAAGAAACCTTTCCGTAATTGGAGACGAAATCTGTATTTTAGCACACTTCATTGTAGAGTTTTACTTGCATTCCATTCACTTTCTTCATCCCTAATATAAGCTGAGGAGGCAACCAGTTATCCCCAGTGATCAGTCCCATTGTGGTAATAAGGATAAAGTTGCTAAGAAGAGCATTGCACCAATAACGAACAGTGCTGAAAATGCCTCCCATGTCACAGTTTTTACAATTGCATTATAAATACACTATATCAGTGTTTCTCAAATCCAGTCCTCAGAGCACACTAACCGGCCAGGTTTGCCAGAAAACTGAAATACATCACAGGCGATATAATTTGCTACTCAGTGGTTGCAGTATTCTAGTCTGCATCTCCAGGTAATACTTAACCACTTTACTACCAGTCACGTAACCTCTACGTCGGCTGACTTTGAGTGGTTATACCGGGATGATGCCTCTAGCTAGAGGCATCATCCCGGTACCGTTGTTTGAAGCCGACGGTCGGCTTTCCGTCGGTAACGATCGATGCGGCTCGGGAGCCGCTCGATCGTTACCCGGGGGGGCGGGAGGGGACATCCCCCCCCTCCCGCCGCCTTCCGCGGCTTTGCTCGGGGCTACCGTCCCACCGGGAGCCCCGAGCACCCAGCCGGCACGTCCGCCGGCTGGATGGAGTCCCGATGAATGCCGGAAACGGCATCGATCGGGTCTCCGATGACGTAACCCGGAGGCGGCGTCCATGACGTCACGTCCGGGTTACTGTGCTGCAAAAGGCGGCAGATTTGAAAAACGGCTGTATGCAAAAATGCCGTTTTCGGCGTTTTGCATACAGGGAAGTGTAGTGGAGGGGTCTAGGGTCTTTTAGACCCTCGATCCCTCCATAAAGAGTACCTGTCACGACATATTGCTGTCACCAGGGATGTTTACATTGCTTGTGACAGCAATAAAAGTGATCAGATTTTTTTTTTTTTTAAAAACCTGTAATAAAGTTTAAAAAAAAAGAAAAAATAAATAGGAAAAAAAAAAAAAAAAAAATTTAGCCGTCCCCGTCACCGTTAGCTCGCGCACAAAAAAAAACGTATACGCAAGTCGAGCCGCAAATGAAATCGCTGTTCAAACCACACATGTGAGGTATCGCCGCGATCGCCAGAGCGTGGGCAATAATTAAAAAAAAAGAGCTACACTCTAACTCTAAACTGGTAACCGTTAAATAAATTTAAAGCGTCGCAGATTGAGATCTCTATTGACCGTAGTTTGTCGCCATCCCACGGGGGGGCGCAATTTTAAACCGTAACATGTTTGGTATCTATTTACTCGGCGTGACATCATCTTTCACAATATACAAAAAAAATGGGCTAACTTTACTGTTTAGTATTTTTTAAATGCAGTGAAATGTGATTTTTCAAATTTTTTCCAAAAAAATGGCGTTTTAAAGACCGCTGCGCAAATACCGCGTGACAAAAAATTTTGCAATGACCGACATTTTATTCTCCAGAGTCTTTGCTAAAAAAATATATATAATGTTTGGGGGTTCTAAGTAGTTTTCTAGGAAAAAATACTGGTTTTAACTTGTGAACAAAAAGTGTCCGAAATAGGGCTGGGGCTAAAGTGGTTAAAATCTGGCCTGTTAGTGTTCCCTCAGGACCGGAGTTGAGAAACACTGCATTATATTACTATATATCTGTTTGCTACTCTACAACTCACCAAAAATAAAACACACTCGAAAGGTATATACTGTAGGTGGCCCTACAAAAAAGACTTATCAGTTTGAAATATTATAACACTAGTAAAAATCAGTTGGAAATACACTATATTACCAAAAGTATTGGAACACCTACCTTTACATGCATATGAATTTTAATGACATCTCAGTCTTAGTCCGTAGGGTTCAATATTGAGTTGGCCCACCCTTTGCAGCTATAACAGCCTCAACTCCTCTGGGAAGGCTGTCTGCAAGGTTTAAGAGTGTGTCTATGGTGTTTGACCATTCTTCCAGGAGCACATTTGTGAAGTTAGGCACTTATGTTGGAGAGAAGGCCTGGCTTGCAGTCTCCACTCTAATTCATTCCAAAGGTGTTCTATCAGGTTGAGGTCAGGACTCTGTGAAGGCCAGTCAAGTTCCTCCACCCCAAACTCGCTCATCCATGTCTTTATGGACCTTGCTTTGTGCACTGATCCAGACCATTTGGTGGAGAGGGGATTATGGTGTGGGGTTGTTTTTCAGGGCATAGGGGTGGTTCCCTAGTTCCAGTAAGTAAGGAGGAAGCATATCAAGACATTTTGGACAATTTCATGCTCCCAACTTTGTGCACAAACATGGACTATAAAGACATTGAGAGTGAGCTTGGAACGGAGGAACTTAACTGGCCCACACAGAGTCCTGACCTCAACCTCAAAAGAACACATTTGGGATGAATTAGAGCTCAGACTGCGAGCCAGGCCTTCTCGTCCACATAAGTGCCTGACCTTACAAATGCGCCTCTGGAAGAACGGCCCAAAATTTCCATAGACACACTCCTAAATCTTGTGGACAGCCTTACCAGAAGAATTGAAGCTGTTATAGCTGCAAAGGGTGGGCCACCTCAATATTGAATCATATGGACTAAGACTGAGATGCCATTAAAGTCCATGTGCGTGTAAAGACAGGTGTCCTAAAACTTTTGGTAATATAGTGTATTTCCAACTGACATTTACTAGTGTTATAATATTTCAGACTGATAAGTATTTTTTGAAGTGCCACCTACAGTATATACCTTTCGAGTGTTTTATTTTTGGTGAGTTGTAAAGTAGCAAACAGATATGACCAGGAGGCAGATATATAGAAGTCATTGACGTCAAAGCTTTGTAATCATATGTATGTCGATGAGGAAAAGACTTGAACTATAAATAGGAAACTTGGAAAATAGAGCGATTTACCACCTGGACTTTACTAGAGCCCCCATGAGTTCCCTCTACTCTATTGTAAATACAGAAGTTATTGGCTTCCTTCCTCCCATTAATAAGACACCAATCCTAAAATAGGTTTCTCATATGTTTATATGATTTTGAAAAACATATACGAATCTAATAATTAATAATTTGCTACACAATTCCTTTGGTGTTAACACATTGAGAGCAACGCTATAAGATGACGCTGACTATGGGGGAACTTTTACTTGGTGAAAGATGTCCTGCTTATTTTGTATATTGACAGTCATTTGTGATCATTGTCAGTGGAGAGATCAGCACCAATGATCAGAGGTCATAAATGCTAAAAGATTATGAGTATATATGATACTTTCAAAGTTACATATTTACATAGGTATATAGCCAGTTAGGTTGAAAAAAGATAGATGTCCATCTAGTTACACCACTGAAAAATAAAAACAAATAGAAACCCTCAATATACACAATCCTATACCCACAGTTGAGCCAGAGGGTGGCAAAAACCCAAATAAAGCATGATCCAGTTTTCTCCAGGAAGGCAATAAATTGCATTCTTATCTCCCAGAGGGCAATCGGATATTTCCTGGATCAACAGTCCCTGGTGATATTACCTATAAATGTTAGTATCCAGTTATATTTTTGTGCATTTAGGAATGCGTCCAGCTCTTTTTTAAAACAATCTACTGAGTTAGTCAGAACTAGTTCTTGAGGTATTCTGTTCCACATTTTAACAGCTCTTACAGTGAAGAAGCCTTTCTGTATGTGGAGGTTAAATCTCCTTTCCTCCAGACATAGAGTGCCTCCTTCTCCTCTGTGATGGCCTGAAAGAGCAATATTCTTTCAGCAGTTGGATCAGCTAAAGAGTACGTCCAGGTTTATGTTCTTTCCTTATTGAGTAAATGCAAACCTCTGTGAAAGAAAATCAAATGTTTAAATACTATATTGTAGTCATTTAAACACTGCTCAGTGCGAAAAAAGTATTAGTGGAAGTCAAGGAAAATATGTTTTTTTTTATCCTTAGCAGACCTTACCACTAATCTATGTCTTACGTTTTACATCATTGCTCTGCAGTCAGCACTCTAGATATGCTAGGCTCTACATTTTGGTCCCAACCTGTTAACCTGGTTGGAAAAGATAATTTCATAGTATTTCATTGCTTTTTCTGAAGATATTTATTGCATGTGCTGCGTTTCTCTCTACTGCCCATGTCTATGTTTTGGTATATTAAATACCTTTACTATTAAATACCTTTTATACCTATTTAAAGTTGAACCCAAGATAGAACAAAAACAATAATTCATGGAGTTTTGAAATCATTATTAAATTGTTTAGTGCATTTTTAAATGTATCTATTGTCAGTAGCTGAATTTGCCTTCAGATCGGCCCGACTTGGTATCAGTCTGTTGTGGTCCCCTCTATAGCAGAGCGAAAACTGGGTAAAGGAGGAACCAGTCAGATGTACTGCATACACATGTACTGACAAGAAACAAGCTGACAGTAGAGAGCAGAGTGAGTAGTGGGATGACCTTTACCTGTCTACTGCTGCTCTTTCACTGTCCAGTCAGTAGGCTGGTGGTATGGGGTTTAGTGGTGTATTCCTTAAATGTAACAGAGAAAGTGAAGTCATCCTTCTGGCTGGGGTTTGTAGCAAAGCTATATAAATTTCAGTAGTAAATGGACAGAAATGAAAAGCCCTTGGTTGGTGAAACAGCTCCCTTATATGTATTTCAATTGTGTATTTATCTGCTTGTGGGGGTTTTAGCTTTAAAGGACCATTCATAGTTTGTGTTACCATGTTGACCCAAGGCAGGTTAAGTCCCGGTTCACATATGTGCGATGACAGACATCACATGTGTTGCACCCTCCAAGATAGGTGCTAGGTAGGGAGTATAGTTTGCTCTGCCTGCTTATCAGGAGAGCGGTAGGTAAAACCTAATTGCTCGATCTGCTTAACAGGGGAGCAGGATTTCTAGTCAGGTCTGTTGCATGTGTCTATGTGTGATTCATCTGGTCTTAGGGAGTGTCCCCATTGTGTTCAATAGGGGAGCATGTTGGACAGTGGAGGAAACCCAGCCAGTGACGCACAGGCTTTAACTGTCCCAGTGGGTTGGCACAGAGAGTGGTACATCCCAGGAGGAGGGTGACGGCTGTCTCTCCTCCTGTTTGCTGAGGATGGTGATCACAGGCAGTCGGCCTAGTGAACCAGTGGTGTGGCTGAACCCAGAGGTCCAGTGAAACTGACTGTGGAGGTGAAGGCAGAGCAACTCTGGAAAAAAACAGTGTCCATGAGTACAGGGGAGATTGCCAAAGGGTCTGCCCAGGAAGGGGACCACTCCAGTGGCTAGAGTCAGCGTACAGGTGTCAGCACACCGGGAGTGATAGTAAAGGGGGTGCCAAGTTGTTAAGCCTGAAGAGAATATTCAAACCGGAACAGTTTATTTATCTTCACTTTTGTCCTCAAGTTTGTGCATAGTTCATAGTTGGAGTATCCCACTCATCCCTTCTCCCATCCCAGTTCTAAATAAAACACAAAAACCAAATCCCCTGGACTGATTATTGTCTGAGCCGTTTATCTACTGTCAGTTACTAATGGTAACTCAGGGGACCCAAGAAAGTGTTATTCTCAGCAGCTCTCTAGGGGGCAGTGCTACACCTGTGATTTGGAGCGCACTGCTCTGAAAATCACATGCGATGTCTGTGCAATGCAAAATCTGTATGGCTGAATTTGCATTGCATTCGAACACAACTTGCATAGGACCCTTTTTTGGGACTGCACCAGAATCGGATTGCATGGGCGTTCACACGTATGTGATCCGATTCATGTCTGAACTGACAGTTTGTAATGCGATATGCAAACTGATCTGGGGGTATCGTTAGCTTTGTATTGACACCCCCAGCAATTTGCATATGGCAGTGTGAATGCGATGTGGGAACCCTCAATGGATTTGCAGGGTTCCCACATCGCATATACTTTTCCACTGCAAGTACCGGCTTGGCTCCACTCAGCCCTGCTTGGCTCGGTTTGGTTTTCCACTGCATGGTACCGCATGGTACGGTGTTGGAACGGTTCGGTACAGTACGGTTTGCTTTTCCACTAAAGTAAAGTGGGTGGGATAACAACGATTCTCTGACCAATCAGTGGCTAGTAGTGACAAACAGTCAAGGCTGCATGCAAAGGATTGTGGGATATGGTATCAGTACGGCCCTCTTGGAACCACAACTGAGGTGGTACTGTTTAAGTGAGCCGTACCGTTCGGTTCCATGTAGTGGAAAAGCGCCGCCGTACCGTACCGAACCGTTCCAACAACGTACCATGCGGTACCATGCAGTGGAAAAGCACAAAAGCGAGCCGAACCCTTCGGTTCCATGCAGTGGAAAAGCGCCATATGTGAACCGGCACTTGTTTTTTGTGCCACTTGTGTTTACACATTGGACTATACTGTAGCAATGCCACCAACCTTATATCCTCAGCAAACAACAGATGTATCCGTCAGAATTAAATGAATTTATCTCTTCACATCAGAATTCTTTGGTGGAATAATTTAGGATACAATAATACTTTCCAATCTATTACTGAATCCAGATATTCCAAAGACTTCAACAGATTTAAAGTTAAACTGGGGCTTTCAGCACACATTCCTTGCTAACTGCTCCCACGTTCCAGTCTGGAACAGTATACCGAGCATAATGACTCAGTACACACAAGCAGCTAAGTAAACGGCTTGCTTTGTTTTGCACTGCAGCACGTCAGAGTAAAAGAGGTATATATCATTTAGAATGCTCTTGATTCTTTGTGTACTTTGATAAACATAGCTCCGGCTTTGGACGGTTGAAAGGATTGCAGGCTAAAAGCCACATCATGGCAGAGTACAATAGTGCCTTCTTTTCTATTTGAATAAGGCCTTAAAGTGTTACTAAACCCACAACAGTAAAATCAGACTGTTTATGCAGTAAAGCATACTTGTTATACTGACTGAGGAACCTAAGGGGTTAATCCTCTGCATTGTGTATAAAAGCTGTTTGATCCTGTCTTCTCTGATTCTCCCCTTTTTCCACTGCCCCCAATCCATCTCCTGAGTCAGGCTGCACATGCTCAGTTTGGTGTGTATTGCTAGAGAGTTTTTTTTCTCTTGGGAGGGTGCATGTAATGAGCACAGAGCCAATCAGCACTGTCCAGACAGACAGAATGAAAACTCCTTTTACAAGCTTTAACCAGACACTGATAGAAGTCACAAGACTGCTATATACTGCTGAAAAAAAAAAGGTATTTAGCAGTTTATATTTACTAAAGTAATTGCATTTTCATTTTCTGTGTACTATGGGAGACCAGATATAGTGAATGCAGGGTCCTGGGTTTAGTAACACGTTAAAGGATGAAGGTACTTTCATACAATTGTGCTTTTACTGACCCCAAAGTTTTTATACTCTCCTGTCCATGATCCTGTGTGAACTCCACTAGAGACCGCTATGTTTTGCTGGAAATTCTGCTGGATAAAATCCCTTCATTGCTATGGAGAGGCCCCCAATCATGGAACCCAATGATTGGGATTTGCCCGCACATGTACAGAAGACTTTGGGAATGGGCATGGGAGTTTTCAGAGGTGGCTGTGTGAGCGAAACTCTGTGCATCTGCCAGGATGGATAATAGGTATTCAGCGAGTCATTGAATAGATAACTTTAAATTGATTGTAAAGGCAGAAGGTTTTTTATCCTAATGCATTCTATGCATTAAGATAAAAAACATGGGACAGCAGGCAGGACTTTTAAACCCAGAAATATATGATAATAAAATATACAAGAAATATAAGTGAATTCACACATTTTTTATTTTTTTTTAATAACCACAAAGACATTGGGATGGAATAAATAAGGCCGCAGCCATTTATTATTGGTTTCAAAGTTAATCATGAAAATAAACAAATTATTTTATAAACTATTCATACAAACACAAAACCCAACCTAGTCACTACGACTCAGGTTGCATAAACATCAAATTAGCTCACATTTTTTTTTCAAACAATAAAATTATTATATATCAAAATATCAACACTCAAAATTGAACAAACACACCGTCCTCCTTTGCATTACACAAAGGTGACGCTAAGTTTCTAAGGCGACTGAGCCCGAGCTGCTGAGGCACCCCCTTAAATACCCCTGGAGCGGGGTTCTGGAACATTCCGGCGAGAACATTCCGGCGAAAACATTCAGGTGGGAAAGAGGTCACTTGACCCCGGGAAAAAGGTCAGCTAACCTTTTCCCCAGAGACAGTGATGTCACTCCTGTGCTCAAAGGTGAATGTGGGGCTTAATAACTGCCCACTCCCGCCACAGTCCCATGAGGAAAAGGGGTGCTATAAAGTGCTCCCCTTTTCTCCACATTCTATGTTCAGCAGCCCCCCTTATACTTACCTGAGGTCCCTCTAGATCCATTGATGTTGTAGGAGTGTCTCGGCTGCCTGGGACTCCTCTCCTCATTGGCTGAAACAGCAGCGCAGCGCCGTTGGCTCCTGTTGTCAATCAATGTCAGTCAGCCCATGAGGAGAGAAAGGGGGTGTGGCTCAGTGTCTGAATGGACACAGGGAGCTGTGGCTTGGCTCGGATGCCCCGTAGCATGCTGCTTGCTGCTGGGACACTTAACAGGAGGGAGGGGCCAGGAGCCGAAAAGAGGGACCCGAGAAGAGGAGGATCCAGGCTGCTCTGTGCAAAACCATAACACAGAGCATTGTTATTTTTAAATAAAAAAAGAAGACTTTACAATAGTTTTAAAGCGGAGTTCCGGCCTCAAAAAACACTTTGGGCCATCCGCTTGCCGAAAATTACCTAAAAAAGAAATGGATAGTCCCGATTTTTTTTTCAATTACTTACCTTGTTATTGAAGAAAAAATACTTACCTTTCTTCCACTTCCTCCCTCTGCTGCCGCGGCCCTCTCCGTCTTTTCCTTCTTGCATTGACTCCTAGGAGCTGAACGCCATCGCTCCCAGGAATCAATCTGCCTGCACCAGCCCCGCTCGTCACTTCCGGTGCAGGCGCGTCATTCCTGCTAAACAGCTTCTGGTCCGTATGTCCGTTTTTCATCCCATCCGTTTGCGGATGAAAAACGGACATAATGTATCTCTATGTAAATACGGATGTCAGCGGGTGACCATCCGCTGACATCCATTTTTCGTCCGTTCAGTTCCGTTTTTTTGAACGGAAGAGAACCCTATTTTTTCTTCCGTTCAAAAAACGGAACGGACGCAAAAACGGATGTCAGTGGTGTCATCCGCTGATATCCATATTTACATAGAGATACATGCGTATACATCTGCAAACGGATGGGATGAAAAACGGACATACGGACCGGATGACACAAGTGTCATCCGTGTCCGTTTCAAAAAAAAAAAAAGGAACTGATCGGGCATAAAAAACTGAACGCCCGTATGAAAGAGCCCTTACGTGACCTTTGTTGCAAAGTGGTAAAATTCAAGTTAATTTAAAATAACCCCTTAAGAAAAGTGTGCCATTTTGAGTCATTCATTTTAGATTTATGACTGTAATTTGATCTGCAGAGATGTGATGTAATGTGTGTGACTCATCATACATTGGTGTGGAACGAGACAGCTGAAGGCTTTCAATGTATTTATTTTTTAGATGTTGCCGTTAATCCATGTATCTAGCATTATGTGGTCTTGTGCTGAGAATCATGCCTGTATTACTATCGCCAAAACCAACAATAAATTATTTTCTTTTTCCATTAAAGAAAGTCAGCAGTGAGACCACAGGGGCTTGGGGGCACGGTATGACTATTCTGTCCATAGAACAAGAAAAGAATCTCGTCTCGGACAGAACCTTCCAGGGCAGTATGAGACAGCTTTCTATTGTGCCTCGGGGGCCTCTCAGCTACCTCCTTCTACACAGGAGATTTGAGCAGTGGTGGCAAATTGATTTAGTATGACTTTCCTTCATCAATCTGCTATCCTCAAGTTCTCCGGTTACACATCTGCTTCTAGTTCTACCCCATCCTCTCTTTATGGTTATTTAAAAGTTGCATAAATATTGCAAGTCCAACACCATGGACAGATGAAGCTGGAGGAGGGCATTGGTGTGAAGTGCAGGAAGCGCTCGGAAGGGGTCAAGGAGAGTCATATAACCATATCTGATCCATATTACATATGAGTGCAGTGAGCTGAAAAAGAAATTATTCCGACAACACAAGGGTTCAATTTGGCATGTCACAAGAGCACCAAAATCCCTCATTTATTTGAGGAAAGCTGCCGTAAGAGTATAATAGTATATTTTATGCTAAAAATACAGAAAATCTTGGCAATCTTTGCCTGAAATCAACTCAGAAGAGGCTCTAAATTTGCACAAATCAGGGATTCTTGAAAACCCAAATTAGTTATTACTGGCCTGGTTTGAATAGTTACAACACGGGCAATTTTCTTCCCCTTAAAAAAAAAAGAAAAACTTCCGTAAGTTTTTTTTAAAAAAAGAATCACCGCACAGCCTAGAAAATGAACCAAAAAAGCAGTTTAGTCAACACATTTTATATAGATGTGTTGACATGAATGTAACTCAACATCCAGTTACAAGTCTCCAACTGTGAGTACTATACAAAGCGTTTGCTTGAATGCTCCTTCACAGGTGAAAGTGATCCAAGAGCCTCTCAGGAGCATAACAATAGCTCTCTTCTCCCCACAATGCTGGCTGAGGTTAAAGTAAAGACAAAAGAAACTGATCCTTCTTCTCTAAAATGTTCTTCAGTAATTGGTATTATCCTGGTGCTCTCTGCTCAGCTCTTCCCTTTATGATTAATTAAATAGTGTCAAAGTTAGTGTCACTCTATACCCCAGGTATTGTGATGTCATCTCTAGAGTCCTTCATCTGGCATTATTGATTTCCCTTTTACTGTAAAAAGACAGGGATCCCCATGAAAATAAAATAGTAAGATATTTGCAGTAAAGTGGACTACTTTGTGCTATAATTCACATCTCTTTCTGCTTTGTAGTACAATGCAGACGTAGATAATACAAATTATGTTTTTGGATGCTGGATGAGGATTTTTCAAGAAGTGTGCGCGGAATAAAGCTCGTGTGCTTTTTGCATTTCATATTGATGCTAACCTAACCCGTAAGGGTGCTCTGCTGAGTCAGTGTGGAATGAATGTTATGCAATCACTCAGTTTCCTTCTCCAGGAGCAGCTCAACTACAAGTAATCTGTCTATCAAGGAGAAGACTTGATCTAGAAAATATGCAGGCAGGGTGGAGGGGAGAGCGCTTCTAAGAGTAGCCAGCAGTGACGTATTCACAGATAGAGGGTACTGTCACTGTCACCTTTTTTTGGTGGCTGTATGTGCAGAACAGCAGACGGGCTTGTTGCAAAGCGGCTCAGTGAGCTCCAGACTATTAATACAGCACTCTATTCCGGATTCCTCAGCGTGGGTACCTCTCAGCAGTATGAAAACGCTGCTCCCATAGATATTTGATTGGCAGGCAGCGACATAATAAAAATAGATTGATATCTGAAAAGACACATCCGTATAAAAACTGGCATCCATAGTCAGAGGATACAGGCACAATTTAAATAAGAAAAAAATAATGGAAGGGGGTGTTAGCATATTTATTAACACTGGCGTGCGCTGCTCATACTGGCCGTTAACTAAACTATATAAATCAATATAAAATAACATAAAAACCCAAAGACAATAATTTAATAATACTAAACTTTTATATTATATAACACCTTTAACCACTTGCCGACCAGTCACGTTGACTGTACTGCGGCAATGTGGCTCGTTCCTGTCCAGCGATGTAGACCTACGTCGCTGGACTCCTCCCCTTGTGGGCGGCGTGTGCGCGCCGCGGAGGCTCGCTCCCGCTGTATTCAGTCACAGCGGGAGTCGGGCCAGGGGAGGAGCGGCAGTGATCACCGCTGCTCTTCCCCGATCGTCGGGGAATCGAGTCTGGAGATCTCCTAAGTGACAGACAGGGTCAGATTGCAGGGTTCAGCATAACTGAACCTGCAATCTGTCCCTGTGTCACTCAGTCACCTCCCCCCACACATGTTAGTAAGCACCAGGCATACATTAACCCCTCCCTCTCCAATAAACCCCTTCCCTGCCAGTGTCATTTTTACAGTAACAGTGCATATGTATAGCACTGATTACTATAGTAATGTCACTGGTACCCCCAAAAGTGTAAAAAATGTCAGTCATGGGTCCGATCTGTCCGCCGCAATGTCGCAGTCCCGCAAAAAAAAAAACGCAGATCGCCGCCATTACTCGTTAAAAAAAAAAAAACACCAAAAATGACAGAAATCATTCCCTTAGTTAGTAAACGCAATAACTTTTGCGCAAACCAATCAAAATACGCTTATTGTGATTTTTTTACCAAACATAGGTAGCAGAAAACAAATTGGCCAAAAATTTAAAAAAATTTAGATTTTTACATTTTTTTTGGGGGGGGGGGGGGGGGAATTTCATATAAAAAAATGTGAAAAATATTGTTATTTTCTCAAAATGTACGCAATTTTTTTGTTTATAGCGCAAAAAGTAAAAATCGCACAGGTGATCAAATACCACCAAAAGAAAGCTCTGTTTGTGGGAAAAAAAGGACGTAAATTTCGTTTGGGTACGGCTTCGCACGACCGCGCAATTGTCCGTTAAAGTCGCACAGTGCCAAATCGCAAAAAGTGGCCTGGACGTAAGACAGCAAAATCCTCCGGTGGTAAAGTGGTTAAAGGTAGCTTCTCAGAGCATTTTATAAAGAAATCACAAGAAATACACAGGGTAAAACAAAGGAAACAGGGACAATTATGTAAAAGCTTGTCTAAAAAAAAACATCTTTGGAAGTTAATTCTAGAGTGGAGCATAGCAGGAGAAGGCTCTGTCTCCTAACGGGTGTAGGTAAGTAGGGGGAACACACAGAAGACCAGAGTTTGAGGAGTGGAGGTTATCGGGGGGAGTAAGTTGATAAACGTTCAGACAGATAATGGGATGCCAAGCCATTGAAGACCCTTAAAGGTGAGCAAGGGGATGTTAAAGTCTATACGAAACCTGACAGGTAGCCAGTGCAAGGACTTCAGGATAGGGACCTTCAAAACAGTGCACCCTTTCTGTTAAAATTTATGCAGTTACCTGTGGGGGGGAGGGGGGCTAGAATGTGTCTTTGAGTGAGATCCGGACAATATTGTCAGGATCCTCCTCGCTTTCTTCTCTTGAATGTGATTGATGTTGACTCCAGGCTGTTTGCCTGCTCGGGAGACATCAGCACAGCAGCAGTGTATCTCCCCCTTCTCTCCTCCAGGCTGCTCTATCTCTCACTGTTCTTCTCAGTAAGTGTTAGAGCAGCCAGACTAGTCAGCAGCACTTCAGTGACTGGAACATAAGAGTAGTCACTGAAAAGGCAGTTTTCTGTCAATTGTATCTTTTTTTTTTTATATATTCCATAGGAATATATTAGCAGACCAGCTTTACCTGCCTCGACTGGGGTGGATCATTTGAGTTGTAACTGCATTCTCAGACCATACTGACAGGGCCATACTCAGTCCTTACTGACAGTTCAAGTGTGCCTACAGCAAAAATTAAATAACAAAGTTAAGAATCAAACTCTGTTCAGAGCTGAAAGAGGAAGAAAACCTCCATCTTTAAGTTTTACCTATAGGTAAGCCTATATTAAGGCTTACCTATAGTTAGTGTAAATATCTCCTAAACATGCACCGTTTAGGAGGTATTTACTAAGCTAGCAGCCAGTTTCGTCACTGGCGCACGTGCTCTGAAGGAACGGCCACCTGTGCCGTTTCTTCAGATCAGTGTGCCGTGACTGGTGACGACCAATCCCAGACCTGGAGCCGCGAACCCGGAAGGAAGAACGGGTAGAGATGAACGCTGCCTTCAGCGATGGCATCGCATTGCTGGGATGCTTTGTTTTCAGGTAAGTTTAATAAAATGTGCTAGTATACATAGCACATTATGCCTTTGTCTTGCAGTAAAGAAAAAAAAAAGTGCAGCAGTTTACAACCGCTTGAAGGTAATATGTATTATTTTTTTCGGCTCTCCCACACTTCTCTTTAATAGTGTTGTTACATTTATCTATGATAGATTATATTCAGTACAAATTAGGAGGATGGGGGTTGATGATGATTAAATCGTTGAAGCAGGAAATGAAGGTGGGCGCAAGATAGCTGCTGTACCTTTAAATGGTTATATTGTGCATTGAGGTGCATGTTTGCAGGGAATTGAGAGTAATCACTTTTAAAACAGAAGAGGACTTGCTGTAAGTTTGGGAGAAAAGTAAGACTGAGATTTAGCTGTAAAGTATCCCATGGTACCTCGTTGCCTGTAAGCAATGATTCAGACTCCTGTCTGCACCCATGTAGGTCAGAAGGCAGGCTCTGTGAAATGTGACACAGCGGTGCCTACTCACATAGTGAACATGTGTCATTGAATTTTAGGAAGTAAATGTGTGGAGATTGTTACAAAGTAGAAGATCATTCAGATTACCCACTTCAGCCCCTGAAGGATTTGCCCCCTTAATGACCAGGCCATTTTTTGTGATTCGGCACTGTGTTAACGGAAAATTGTGCGGTTGCGCGACACTGTACCCAAATAAAATTGATGTCCTTTTTTTCCCCACAAATAGAGATTTCTTTTGGTGGTATTTGATCACCTCTGCGGTTTTTAGATTTTGCTCTATAAACAAAAAAAGAGCGACAATTTCGAAAAAAATTGCCATATTTTTTACTTTCTGCTATAAAACATTCCCAATAAAAAAATATTAAAAATTTTATTTTTTTATCAGTTTAGGCCAATTTGTTTTCTGCAACATATTTTTGGTAAAAATCCTAAAAAGCATATTTGAATTGGTTTGCGCAAAAGTTATAGCGTTTACAAACTACGGGATAGATTTTTGAAAATTGTTATTTATTTATTTTTTTATTAGTAATGGCGGCAATCTGCGATTTTTAGAGGGACTGCGACATTACGGCGGACAGATCGGACCCCTAACTGACATTTTTGAAACTTTTTGGGGACCAGTGACACTAATACAGTAATCAGGGCTAAATAATATGCACTGTTACTGTATAAATGACACTGGCAGGGAAGGGGTTAATACTGGGGTGATCAAAGGGGTTAAATGTATGTCTTTGTGCTTACTCACTGTGTGGGGGGTTCTGTGATGGGCACAGACAGCTTAGCTGAAACTGCTGATCTGTCCCTGCCTGTCTGAGAGAAGATCCGCCTGATTGTTTACATAAGCAGGCGGGACTTCTCTCCATTTCCCGGATGATCGGAAGCGCGGCTTCGGCAGTGCTAGCCGAAACCACATGCACTCCAGTCACGTAGTACTACGTGACTGGACACAGCCGAGCCGCCCTGCCACAGTAAAAAACCGGCGGGCGGTCGGCAAGTGGTTAATAGGAGTAGGCTAGAAATAATTGAAATACAATGTGGAAATGAATATGATTTTACATTTTTACCCTTTCCCATCACAAGTTCACTTGTTTATTTTGTGTTCTTCTTATTCCTTAGGATTCTCAGAACTATTGATTTATTTTTTTTCTGTTAACTTTGAAAGTGTTACCACAGGAATTGTATACCGATAGTGTGGAAAGTCAGCCCCTTGATATATTCAGACCCATATTCCAGACATTGATCCATATGACAAGACACAGACAAAAAAAAGAAACAAGAAATCAACTACTTGTAATTCCCAATGTGCATTTCAGCAAATTCTCCAAAGGAGAGCTGGATCTTGCTTCACACAAGTGATGTCTGAAGCTTAGCTCCTTACTAAAAGACAAGCTCATAATTCCTTCCATTTTGTTTCATTGAATCAAACAAGGCAGCTCTGTCAACGCCATATGCTGCTTATGTATTATTTATCAAACTTTCTAAGTTTCAGGGTGGATTATGGACTCAAATAGCATTTCATATAAATTTACAATTCTGTATGTTTGCTTAAGAGTCATTTAATCTTTTCTTCTTTTTTTTTTTTAAAAATATATATGAAAAGGACAGCTAAGGTGAATGTGATGTTTTAGTGCTGTATTTTTCAGAAAAGAGGGAGAACTCCAGATAAATAAAATGTTGAATGTTATACAATATGATGAAATAGAGGTCAGGTATTGGCTTTGAAGAAATACATAAGTAATCTAAGGACCTATTCATACCTTAGTTATCTGTTGCAGTGCGTTAAAACACATTAATGCGCAATAAGTTGCATGTTAATGTGTATTGCATGAAGACAGCCCATTCATTGTGCATAGGTTGCAGCAGTGCCATCTTAAGAGCATTAAAGGGCTCCGGGCAGTGCAGTGCACTGGGGCCCTGCCTACACAATCACCCACGAGATTAAAAATGCAAATTATCAATAAGGCGATATTTATTGGTACAGCAGTGCCAGCCTAAAGACAGCTTACAAGTTCGGCTGCTGGGTCTGGTGAACACACACACACGGACGGGAGTCAGACTCGACTGTCCTGTGTATGCCTGTTCCTGTGGAGGCAGACAGGCATTCTTGCAGTTGTGGGCTCCCCCTCCATTTCCATAAGTGGCCTGAGAGCAGCGAAGGGCCGACAGGCTCTTGCCACCTGCTAAGTTCGGTGGCGGGATGCACACGGGAATCGGGACTAATGCTTGGCTGCAGCTGGGTCACTGGGAAGGTGGGGCCCCCGGGCAATTGCCCAGCATGCCCATTCGGTAAGATAGCCCTGGGTGGCAGTGCGCCTTAAGTGATAAAAAATTGCACCCTTTTTCTCTGTTCTCCTCCCGGTTACGGGAAGAGTTACAGAACTACTATGAATCTATTTTCATATGTATTAGAAAATTGTGGTAGCCATCAAGACAAGTAAATATGAATTATTGTAACTAAAGTTCTGTCCCGAAACATGCTGCTGCTTTCCTCCTTGTGCATACTGTTCTAAGGGCCTCAGCTCAAAGTGTTTGAGATTTCATTGATAGGCTGGAAACTACAGTATGTACTTTTTAAAGTCCTACTCTGGGATACATCAAGGTACTTGTGGTAAGCATATATAGCTTCTCCAGGTAAAGGGGTTAAAAAGACTATTAGGATAGGTTAGAGGATGGGAGCTAGATCCTGTAAAAAAAAAATGCTTTTGGTTGGAGTTGGACTTTATTTAAATTGATTTTACAGTTGGTCCACATGGTATGCTGGAAAAACAGTTGCCTTCATACTCTTCACATATGATGAAATGCTACGTTCATACTAGTGTAATGGTCTCATGTATTCTTTTGACTTTGGTCATGTAACACTTCTGAATTCTGGTGACAGATGTCCTGTATCTTGTATACCAAGTTATTTATTTAAGGCTGGCCATAAATGCCTCTATTTTTTTTTGATCAGCCAG
Organism: Pelophylax lessonae; assembly: GCF_965119305.1. Classification (NCBI taxonomy): domain Eukaryota; kingdom Metazoa; phylum Chordata; class Amphibia; order Anura; family Ranidae; genus Pelophylax; species Pelophylax lessonae. The sequence continues at coordinate 121,690,481 of NC_138773.1, read as the reverse complement.
AGGGCTGATTGAAAAAAAATGTATTTCCCTATCCACTCATAGATAAAGGAATCCTCCTTGCTGTGCCATTGTTTTCTGATAGCAGGACTCCTCTGCTATCAAAATACACTGATCAATGGTTTGTAGTGCCTCTCACTAAAATAAAATTCCTAATGCAGAGCATGCCTACAATTGTGCCTGGATGTTGGTGCAGATATCTGAGAAAATCAGTGGGCCAAACAATCAGGAAATTACAGTTTTTGGGGTCAATTGGTGCACCAGTGGTGTATAGAATTCCTCTAGTTTGCCAAATTGTGTTGACTTTTTGACAGTTTTAGAAAATTACTGTGGCTTCAGGTTTAAATGGAAAGGTGAGTTTTAATGACATTGAATTACAAAATGGCTTTTTTTAATGCTATGTTGTAAAGTGGAATTTGTAATGCTTTATCATAAAATGGAATTCCCCTTTATTGGTACATTTGGCTAGAATTCTCAAAATCTTATAAGTGTCTGCAAATATTGGGAGCTAGATAAATTAAAAAAGGACTGCATAACCTCATCCAGGGGGGTTATTGAAGCATCCTGGTTAAGTACACCCTTTATTCCACTCCTTATTCCTTAACCATCTTATCTCCCTATACCACTTTTGTTCCTCTTGTACCATACCTATCGGCACATCCTGAAGTTTTCTCCCTATGTCTACAACATACTTCAAGAACCTAATACCTCTGAAAATAAAGTATAGCACTATAACGGTCCTCACTGTAAACATATGTATTGGCAGGATGTTACTTTCTTTCCATTTTACTTCCATATATTAAAACATCCCAAGGACTTAATAATATGTATATGATAAGTTACACTTTGGTCATGTCTTAAAATCCTTCCACTTTTTAATAAAATGATATTCCATCATAATTTGTACACAAACAGTGTTTGTCTACCCCAGCCTTTTTCAACCAGGGTGCCTTCTGGGTTCTTCAGGGGTGCCTTGGCAAAATACCTAAAAATTGCCAACAAGTAAGCAGGTGGATCAAGTGTGTTACACAAAGCTACAGATTTTAATTGTGCAGCACCACAACCTTGGGTATTGTGCAGACCAGTTACTGGCATTCTATGAACCGAAGATGTCAAATGTTAATAAGAACGACATTGGGTGCCTGGGGATATCCTTGTTTGCCTCTCTCCTTCAGTAATGGGGGTCACATTAGTTGAATGAGTGGCTGGCACACGAGTCAGCACCAGTGTGAAAAGGTTTACTTGCTTTGTAAAAATAAATGACCTCCAATATTGGGTGTTCTACGTGTGTGGATGTTGCTGCGATATGTAAATCTATGTTAGTTGAGTTCTTTACATTTTAAAATGGTGTGCCCAGAGATTGTGCCTTATTTTCAAGCGTGCCTTGACTGAAGAAAGGTTGAAAAACACTGGTCTATCCTCTGATATTTTTTTTGTGGTTTTCAAACAACAATGTGATAATATTTTCTCAGTTGAAATGTAAGGCAAGCATTGTCCTTTCAGTAAGTGGAGTTAGAGGAGTTATGGAGGTCATCGTGAAAGAGTTATAGAAAGTCACTCATTCCGTGATTTGTGTTTTCAATTCTGGCAGTTGTATTGATTGCTTCCAAATTGATTTTGTGGAGACAGCATATGTGACAAGATGTGTGACACCATTCTATTCATTTCCAGGCGGTGAATGTTCACTATCGTTCCTCCCAGATTTTATGTATTATTTTCTGTTTTGCTAACCTTAATGAAGAAATTGGTTTGGGAATTTAAAACGTTACAAATGTCTAGCAAATATAAATTAAAATTAGTCACTGAACAGAACTCAGATGAAATATAGGCAAAGGGAAAGTACCTAAAAGCGGTCATAATTAAGAAACATGGAAATTGTTGGGAAAAGGGATAGCGCACTACGGTGTAGAAATTAGCCATGCCGCATGGGTCAAAACACTGGCAAAAATTGTTAATAGAAGGGTATCATAAAAGTTTTATTGATGAAGATTTAAAAACAAACCAGTCTTGGAGTCTCCGGTGTCACTCTGGGGTGCTGTGGGAATCCCATGCTTAGAAGAGCAGGATGGCGCAAGCACAAAGATGGTGCAGGGGAAGAGTGTGAAATCCCGGGGGTCCAGAGGAACGCCAATGCGGATGTATGTGACCGTTCGGGTACTGTGTGCGGCTGCTACACAGACCGAATGCCGGATCTGCCGCTATCGCTGGAAATGTCCAATGGAACGCTGACCGGATGTGAGGAATGGGGCGCAAGCTTCTGGTTGCCGTAACTACATGTTTCGCGTGCATGAGCTTTGTCAAGGACTTTACCCCACAGCCATTTGGTATCACGACCCCACAGGAACACATCCAAGGGACTAGCGCCAGGACAATTTTTTGTTTGACTATAATTAAGAAACAAACCACTTATATAATTTGCTATGTTTCTGTCATTGTTAAAACTCACCCCCGGGTAAAACAGTTTATTATTATTGAATAAACTTGGGATTAGAACTTCATTTGAGTTTCACATGTTGAAACGTCACAGACTCATATTCTATCTTAATGTGAACCTGCTACACAAAAGATGCTCACCAAAAACATATCTGCAAAGCTTGTCATACACTAGTAGAATGAACACATTTCTAACAGTGTATGTGGTTTTCGTTTGGGAAATCACATTTATTTCAAAATCAAATGTTAAAATCAACTAAAATTTTTAAGTACAGTACATTTGAACAACATTTGTCAAGTCTATTGAATGCATTGAGAAATTTTCATACCAATATTTATTAGAAAGTCTACTAGTGTATGGCCAGCATAAAAGAAGACAGTTAATACCCACCATTCCCATTGACCTCATTGACAAAGTCCTCTCCAATGCTATGAATTTTCCCCTCAAAGTCCTCTAGCAAACCAACACATTTGGGAGTTTATATCTCTGTGGTCTCCAAGTTCTTCCCTTTGACCTCACATCACTGCATGAGAGAGACTATGATGTTACGTCAGAGGAAGAAAAAGGGTGAGGAGTGTTGAGGACCACAGAGATCTACACTCTTAAAAAATGTCTGTTTCCCAGAGGATAGTTTCACAGCATCAGAGAGTAGTTCTCAGAAACAGGCAGTTTGAAAACCATCATATGTCTTCTTTTACAAGGTCACTGTAAATTAAAAAGCTGAAGATGATAGGAGTCCACCTACTTTGGCAGTTTGCTGGTATAATTTTACACAACCATGTAGTGTGTGTGCTGATTTTAAAGAATTAAGCATAACAATTTCCAGCCAGGCTGTACATTATTTTACACAAATTTTATGAAATTAAGTCATAATTTTAATAGTGTGGTTGGGAATGTTTATGTACGCTGGCCATTTTTTTTTTTGCATGGACTGCATACTGAAGCTTGTAATTAGCCTTTTAGCATTCATGTTACTGTATCCAGTGAAATGTATTTATTCACCACTGTGAGCTTGCTTTCTTTTAGTAGAGCCATGTACCTACCCTGCTTCGACTATTTTATGTAGGGTTCTGTAAACCTCATACATAGTTTGCACAAACCAAGGAGGTAGAAAATCCAAGCATTACTTGCTCCTGGGCCTCAGAATATTTATTCAAGCAGCTTTAAGATAACCTATGGCTGTCCAGCTGTTGTAAAGCTTCAAATTACAATGTATAATAGTAACCATAAAGCCATTAGTTGTCTATGCTAGTGGAATGATATAGCTGCGTTCTGTAAGGTTTATTACTTGTAAAAGTGCTACTTTTCAGTTCAGTGCCTGTGGAGTTATACTGACCAAATTTATCTGGAGGGTAGCCAAATTGCTTTGTGCGTAACAGCAAAGGGACGCATAATACTACTGAGAAAAGGAGAGCTACTGGTGACTAAGTTAATGATCTGGACTGCACATGTCACAGTGAACATCTGCCAATATTCTGCTCCTGGAACTTTTCGCAATCATCACAGATTTTTTTTTTTTTTGGACAATGTTTATATACATGGGTTTGGAAACTGTACTGAATCTTGTTCTTTACTATATTATTTTGTTGTGTGGTGTTATATCATTCACTTTTTATGTCCTTATTAGGCAAAATCTATATTACTTAGTTTTATCTCATGTTGCAAAATTGAGAATCCCATTCACAAAGCCCAAAGTTGTTCCTTCTATGAAGCAAAATTAGAGTTTTGCTTCTGATTTCGTCTCATAGTCTTCCAGCTGTTTTGGCCAAGAGGCTGGCTAAATACTAGTAGCATTTCATTCACATTTTTTATTTTTTTTGTTTTAGGAATGTTTGTTTGATTTTCTAGTTATTAGTGGGGTCAAATCGACGTTCCGTTTCAGCCACAGTGAAGAGAAAATTTGAAGGATCAGGATGGAAAATTTTTCTCAAAGTGCTCAGTGTTATATGCTTTTTCATTTAGGAAATGACATTAATTCAAAAATCAAGTAAATCAAGGAAATATAAATATAACATTCCTCTAGTCATTGAATGTATAAAGAATTTTCGTAAAAATGTTCACACAAATATTCGTACACATGTTTGGTCAAAAATCTACTAGTATAAATCCAGCCTAAGAGAAGTGACTAACAAACTAGGCAATTAAAGCGGTAGTAGACAGCTGAAACCCCCCCCCCCCAAAAAAAAAAACAAAAGAAAACCTGCATCACATACTAACATATTATGAAATACTTACCTTAGAACAAAGCCCCCGCAGGGGCACCCGGTCACCGCTGAGGGAGCTGATATGTTCCCTCTGCGTTTCTTCCGGGTTCACGGACTCCGGCGATGTGAGTGGCCGGAGCCGCGATGACGTCACGGCTGCTCATGCACGCGGGAGCCCTCCGTTCCGGCAAGGAGCTCTGAAGTTCTGGCATGATACGCCTGACCTTCAGATCACATGTCAGCAGCTACATGCAGGGTGAATATCTACTAAACCGTGCAGGTTTAGGAGATTTTCATTTTACCGACAGGTAATCCTTATTATAGGGATGAAAAAAGGGGGGGAAGGGTTATGAGGTTATGAGGTATTATTGGATACATCCAATAATAAAAGTGCTTATTGTATATAGCAACCAAGTGCTAGATGGTGATGCCCTTCCCTAGCCACTAGAGGGAATTCCGTGCACAAATAGATATACTCTATGCAAATTATAGTGATAAATTGATAGGTGGTCTAGTAAGGTGCCAGTGTGTCATTAATGAGAATCCTCTATGTTCAGTATACCCACGAATGTTTTTAAAGTGCTCAAGTGAATAATAAAAAATGCATATATATATATATATATATATATATACATATATATATATACAGGTATTATATTATATTATATTAATAACTCATATAGTGACAGTAATCAAATAGTGACAGTATTCAAATAAATAATGCTGGTTCGTGATAGGTGCTATAATACTCCACAGTCCATAAATGCAATGAAAATTCTGTGTGGATTGCAGCTCTGCAAAATAGCTGGAAAGTGCCTGTGCTTCTTTAATCTTTAGACACGTGTGTAAAAACCAATGGGGAGCCTTCCCTGTGATCCAGTGCTGTGAAGTGTAACCAAACTTAAGGTGACTTTGCTTCCTCCTTCCTTAGTGATCAAGGCTCGTGCAGGTGCTATCCCCTATGGTATTGCACTCACCACAGATCCTTACCCCTCCCTGCAGGGGTATGTAGCCTTAAATGCAGCAAGGACTGGTCCCTGGACTTCCCAACTCTGCTACCGGACTTCCTGCGGTGTCATCGCTCACATATAGAAAAAGTATAGCGATACTTCCATAGTGTAGTATGTTAAAGGAATTTATTAATACAAACAATTATCCACTCACTCATTATAGGCTTATTATAGGCTTACCTGTAGATAAAAATCACCAAGCGGGGTATACAACTGCTTTAAAACTGCATATGATGAAAATTACATATCCCACCTCTCCAGAGTTTTTCTGTTCATTCTCCCTGGTCATAGTTACATAGTACTGTAGTTGAGGCTGAAAAAAGACATCAGTTCATCCAGTTCAACCTGTACAGGTGTGTGTGAGTGTCAGTGGCTTGATCATTTCCCATAACCCTGAATGTTGTGATCTGTGAGATGCATGTCCAAGAGTCTTTTAAATGTAGCCATACTCCCCGAAGTTACCATCAATTGTGTAAGAGAGTTCTACATTCTCACCGCCCTTACAGTGAAGAACCCCTTACACAGCTTAAGGTTAAACCGCGTCTCCTCTAATCTCATTGGGTGGCCATGTGTCCTCTTGCACTCCTTGAGACTAAATCCTTTTTTACCTATGCTGGTATCGCCATTAAGGTATTTGTAAATCGCTATCATGGTCAAAATGGATATGATAGAGAGAAGGACCAATCTTGACTTACATGTAAAGTTGAGATTTGCATGTAACTTCCTCAGCATAAATCTACCAGTTTATCCAATCGCAGTGTTTTAGTGCACCCAGGAGACACAGGTACTGCATCCAACCCCGCTGCCTGAAGCCTGTCAAAGTCTATGGCAGGTTGAAGTATGCTGTGATTAGAAAGGGCTGATTTTGGAAAAAAAAGAAAAAGAAAGGGCTGAATGCTGTACTGAGTATTACTTGCGCTTAAGACCCTATGCGATCAGGGACGTTTGCCATGGAGAGCATATATTCTATAGAGTGCAAGGGACCTTAGATGTCTTTGGATGACTATAGAACATGCAGGGCATTTACCAAACCTGGTTTGTTTTAATGCAAGTGTTAGCTTCCGTAAACCTCTGAAAGGACAAATCCTGATGCTATGGGGTTTAAACTGTTAGGAATAAGCATTGCTTTCTATGCAGCCTTAAAAACCTTTTTTTTTTTTTTTTGTCATTTTTATGTAAGATGCAATTCCTTAAATAAAAGTTGATTTGCATAAGACATATTTTTTTTTCTTTGTATGATTATGATTTTTGTAGTTACTCTTCAGAGCTGGTAAAATAATTCCTGGGAAAAAGAATTCGGAAGCCAGACTATACTAGACACTATCTTCCCCTCTTCCAGTACACTTCTGGTCAGGATATTGTAAAGTTGCTAGTCTCATATTATTCTTACTATAATTATGGGAAATGGTTTCATTACACAAAACCACAAACAGCGCATCTATGAAATACAAGCTACACCAAGTAGCTACCAATCAATATAATTAACTGTGATTATAGTTGATTTTTATTGAGCCAGATGATAACTGCATTAGCAGTTCTGGAGTGTTTTGAGCTTCTGGTGTAATTTGCCACAATAACCACAAAAGCCTCTTTTTACCATATTTATGTATGCACTGGAAGAGCTTCTCAGCGATGCAGGTGGGAAGATTGGCAGTATGTAAAATAGATAAACAAGAGGGTTAAAGAATATGTTGCCCAAACATTTCATATTCCTCATTTATGTCTGTTGCACCATGTACGTCTGTTAAAAAGTTTTTCTGTTCTCTTTTTATTACTTTAAGTAAAATACCTGGTGATCTTGCCAGTCCCCCTGTTTTCCTATTTCAAACTGTCCATGCTAGGCATGAGAGCACATTCATCCCACTGTGGTCAGTTTTCTGGCTGTGTTGGGAGCACAGCCTGTCTGTCCTCCAATGGAGAAGACTTGTGCTGACAGCTCCCCCCATCTTCCCACACAGCTATTTAGTGGGAAGATCTCTGTTCTGCTGTTTCTCTACCCCCACCTCTTCAAGCCCCTTATGCAGCTTAGAAAAGAGACACCTATACTTTAAGATAGATGTAAGCTGTAATCAAGACCAACATTGCTGTTGACAAGTCGACCTTTGTATTGTGGCTTGCCTCTTAAAATATAATGGCACCCCGTGAGAGCTGGTATGTTTTATTGTACTGGCTTAGAATGTTCATAGATTTTTAAAGGTAGACATTATGCTGCCAAATCACCTTTTTTTCATTTGGTCGATATATATTAAAAGGCATGCTTGTATCAAGGGCAGCCGATATATTTGGTAAATAAAACACAAGTTGACTGATAAAAAAATCCCACCTGGTTGATGGAGTTTTTTTCATGAACAATCTGCTGGGGGGTATAGGCAATGATTGTAGTTACATGTCTACAGGTCGTTACCCATCCTGCTATAAAACAGGTAAAGACAAGGTAGTCATTGCTGGTAATAAAATTGGGTGAGACAATTAGTGTAAGAATTGTTCAGCCTTGCTGACCCACATTCAGCAGGTCATACACTGTTCAACATTTTGCTGCAATTAGTATAGTGCCTTGACTTAAGAAGAGAGATGCAAACTATGCCAGCCTCCCCAATTATTTATTCACTATAATTAGAAGCGCCTTGTTTTATCATACTATAGTAGTACTGGCAGCAGCACAGAGCACAGAGTGGGACCTTTCCAATCAGTAGACCTTAATGTTGAAAGAATTTGTGTGCTTTCATGTAACATTAAAAAACAAGTATAATAAATTGTAAGATGAATCTAGATAGCAGTATTGATGCTCTGAAACGATGCTAAATCTTCTATGTTGTGGTTGTTTTTTCATATTAAAAAATAAAACTGGAGAAACTTTGTGATTTTGATTAAAAACTAGCAAACTAGTTTTAGGTGATAGCATAAAGCAGCCCTTGTCAACCAGGCTACACTGGCACCCTGGGGTGCTGCCTGGGTTCGTCAGTGGTACCATCAAGAGATGGCAATCCTCATGATGGAGTAACACATATATGTACAGTAGAATCACACGAATTGCCTGTTTTTCCATGGTGCCATGTACTAGGAGTGACCAACATGGAGACCAAGCTTTTACTGACCTCTTGATTTCTGGTGTGATAACAATGATCACTAGTGTTAGAACACACCCCTGGGCTGTTTCTCCTATCACATCCATCCCTCTCCACCCTCCCCCATGTATAAGACCAGCCATTGCAAAGCAGGGAGAAGGAACAGACATATATTACACACATTAACATTTGTAAGGCTTTAAGCATTAAAAGCAGGGGTTTGAGAGGCTTTAAAATGCCCCTCAAATGCCTTTGCACAAGATAAAATAGACACTATCAAAACATGAAGAGTTAGTGTCGCGTCACTTCAAAATAAAGCCTTATGTCGAGTCAGGAGGCGTTTGAAGCCTTTCAACCCCTACTATTCAAGTCTATGGTAACGCTACACAAATGCTCTGGCAGGCAATTGCGGATCAGGTGCAGGGCGTTAAGGGCTTGTTCACACTTGACTAAATTTCTAATGCTTAACAAAGGCTCCTATAGCATTAGTATGGGCATTAGATTCACTTTAATGATCTTTAGTATAGGCATTAGACAGGTGTTTTACAAGCGTTATTGAGGAGTTAAAAATGCTCCCCAAATGCCCTATGGGCAGTTCTAAAGCTTTTGATGAGCGTTAAGGCGCGTTAAAACTGCTCCACAAACACCTATTCCATTACAGTTAATAAGCCGATCTTAACACCCTGTAACTGCCTGCCAGAACATTTGCGAAGCAATACCATAGACTTGAATGGGAGGCGTTGAAAGGCTTCAAATGCCTCCTGACTTGACATTAGGCTTTAATTTTGTGTGTGAACTTAGCCTTAGATTAGCTTATTAACTGTAATGGAAAAGGCATTTGTGAAGCAGTTTTAGCGTGCCTTAACGCTTGTCAAATTCTTCAGAACAGCCCATAGGGCATTTGGGGAGCATTTTTAACTCCTCATTAACTGCTTTACGATCGCCAGCCGCAGTTATACTGCGGCAGGCAGCCGCTCCTGCGCAAACTGCCGTAGGTTGTAAAACTATATCTATATCTATATCTTTATATAGATATATATATACCATAGTTTGTGGACTCTATAACTTTCACATAAACCAACCAATGTACGCTTATTGGGATTTTTCCCAAAGACGTAGCAGAATACATTTTAGAAATTAGAGTTTTTACATTTTTGTAGAGCAAAAGCAGCTCTCTGAGCAGGGGAGACTCCTGATAAATCCGGCAGAGTGGAGTTTTTCATTCAGTTTCCAGGCTCAAAGGATCTCCATCCACTGTAATAAATGTCCAAAAGAAAGGTAGCCGGCAACTCCAGAATCCAAGTATAAAGTCTTTATTGCTACATATAGGTAAGGTTAAGGCTCGGTTCACACTTGTGCGATGTGGGAAGGCTGCGAATACAGCATCCGCACATCTGGCAGTTCACACTGCCATATGCGATACACAGGGGGTGTCAATTAAATGTTAACGACACCCCCAGTTTGATCGCATATCGCAGTGCGATCTGACAGTTCGCACAGAATCGGATCGCACAAGTGTGAACCACTGTGCGATCCGATTCTGGGGCGGCTCAAAAAATGCCTGCTGTGCGTGTATGGCTGAATTTGCACCCGCACAGGAGATCGCATTTAATTACATGCGATCTCGCAAGCCGCAATAATGTGAACCGGCACTAAAAAACAGCTTACATGTTTGAGACAAAGCCTTGGTCACAGCATGTTTATACATGTGCAAGACAAAACATATATAGACACTACACACCACATTCGAGGGCGGATAAAACAAAACAATTAATCAATTAAATAAAATCAAGTCTGAGCAGAGGACAGAGAGAAATTAAAAATTTTTGTATTGGATATATTTATAGCAAAAAGTAAAAAAATGCTGGTTATTTTTTCAAACTTTTTGGTCTTTTTTCATTTATATAATAAAAAATAAAAAAACACAGTGGTGATCAAATACCACCAAAAGAAAGCACTATTGGTGTGAAATATTTTTTATAAATTTAAATTGGGTACACATTGCATGTCCATGCAATTATCAGTTTGAATAGCGCAGTGGTAAATAGCAAAAAATGGCCTGGTCATGAAGGGGTAAAATCGTAAGTTGGTCAAGCGATTAAAATTCATCGTAGTATGAATTCAAGACTACTCTACTTTCTGTAGACTGAGTAATACCATACTAACCTGTTATATCTCTGTATTTGCTTACTCTGTGACTTTTGATAATTTATGGGATAATGCAGCGGCTGCCGTACAAACGTTAAAGTGTTATACGTCCTTTTAATTTGCAAAATGACTTTCCCAGTCAGATAAGAACATCAGTACTTACCACAAGACTATTAACAGTGCTTTGTTTCACTAGAACATATAGCTGGGGAGCGCATTCTGCAGGCCGTGTGTTAAATATAGTTTAGCAATGAGAATGAATATATAGCAAGATTTAGAACAGATCTCTGCAATAAAGAATTTAGGAGAAAACAGTTGAAATCTGTAATAATATACTTACAGCTCTGTTACCATAACAGTACTGGCATATTAGGCTGTAAGACAACTAGGTGTGATAGGCTAGATTCTTAGATGCTAAGGCATCATAGAACATCATTGTAGCTCATGCCAAACTTTTGTATGACATGTGCAGAACGGAAAAATAAGTTGTTTCGGATAGATTTGGTGTGTTACTAATTTCTTTTTGTTGATTCGTTTTGGAATTCGTTTAGTTTTATGTTTTTTCATTTAATTTTGTTTCACTTATTATTTTCTAACAAATTCCAAATTTTCAAAGCAATTCAAATTCGGATCAGTCGAAAAATGATCGACCAATTTGAATCCTGTTTGAAGAACAGATGGTTGTTAAGAAGGGGGTCAGAAAGCTGGCTGCCGTGTCCTTAACAACCGATGTCTCCACTGAGAGCTGAAATGTAAACAAGGGAATGCTGGCAATAAAAAATACGGAAAAAAAACAGCCTAGGCCCCCCAATCCATACCAGGCCATTCGGGTCTGATATTAAGGGGAACCCCCATTTCCCCAATTTAAAACAAAAACAGTGTGCGGTCCCCCCCAATATTTATACCAGACCGTTATCCGAGCATGTAGCCTGGCAGACCAGAAAAGAGAAGGGCGAATTAGTGCCCCCCCTCCTGGCCACATGCTTTCAACATGGGGGTTGCTTTGGGGCAGAGGCGGGCTCTGCCCCCCAAAGAACATTGTCCCTGTGTTAATGGGGACAAGGGTCTCTTCCCCACAACCCTGGCTCGGTGGTTGTGGGGTTGCGGGGGTGACCTATTGGAATCTGTAAGCCCCCTTTAACAAAGGCGCCCCCAGATCCCGCCCTCCCCCATGTGAATGAATATGGCCTATTCATTCACAAAAAAAGTATAAAAAGTAAATAAGTAGATCCAACATCAATCACGATGCCTGCCGCTACTGCCGACCCAAAAAATAAAAAACAGTTCTGCAACCAATGAAGGCTCCCCCATCTGCCAGCTCCCGCCTGACAGTTTCTTAATAAGTACGGGATGAGGCCACCTGATTATGTCATTGGGTGACCCCACCCCTTGTGACATCATCAACTGGGAATTGCTGGGCCGATGATGTCATAATTGGACGTGGTCACCGATGATGTTGCCGGGTGGCCCCACCCCTTACCTATCTAAGAACTGTCAGACAGCGGGAGTCTTCGTCTGAAGCAGAACTTTTTTTTTTTTGGGTCAGCCGGAGCGGCAGGCATAGTGATTGACGTTGGATCCGCTTCGGGGGACATTTATTTTTTTTGTTTATAAAGAAAAGACTTGTCAAAAACTGTATGTTTGTTTTATTTTTTTGACACTTCTAATTTACCCCGTACTCATTAACATAGAAGGGGCCGGGTTCCAAGGGCAGCCCCCTGCCCGCAGACCTCCACAACCACCGGTCAGGTTTGTGGGGATCCCAGCCCCCCCATGCGAATGAGTATGGGGTACATAGTACCCCTACTCATTTACTAAAAAAATGTGAAAAGTAAAAAAAAAAAAAAAAACAGACAGTTTTTGACCTTTTATTAAAAAAAACAAAACAAAAAACAAATTTTCTCTGAGGTAGATCCATTGTCAATCACGATACCCACCACTACCGCCTACCTGAAGATAAAAAAAAAAAGACTTTTGCACCCGACGAAGGCTCCAGCCATCTGACAGTTCTTAAATAACTAAGGGGCAGGGCCACCCAACGATGTCATTGGGTGGCCCGACACTTAGCTATTTAGGAGCTGTCAGATGGCTGAGCTGGCAGATGGTGGAAGCCGGCTGAAGACCAGATTTTTTTATTTTTTCGGTGGGCGGTGGAGGCGGGCATCGTGAATAAAGATGGATCAACACCAGGGGGACCTTTTTTAAAATGTATTTTTATTTTTTTTATTAAAGAACTTGTCAAAAGCTTGTGTTGTGTTTTTATTTCCTTTTTAAAATTTTCCGGTGAATGATTTGGGGTACTTTGTACCCCATTCTCATTCACATGGGGGACAGGATCTTGGGGTCCCCTTGTTAAAAGGGGTTTTCAGATTCCAATAAGCCCACCTCCTGCAAACCCCCACAACCACAGGCCAAAGTTGTGGGGAAGAGGCCCTTGTCCCTGTTAAAATGGGGGCAAGGTGCTTTGGGGGTCGCAGAGTCCCCTCGGCCCCAAAGCAGCCCTCATGTTGAGGGCATGTGGCCTGGTATGGTTTCCAGGAGGGGGCACTCACTCGCCCCCCTTTCCTGGCTTGCTGGACTGCATGTTTGGATAAGGGTCTGGTATGTATTTTGGGGGGGACCCACAACATTTTTTTCCTGCATTTTTCATTGCCAGCATTCTTCTGTTTACATTCAGCGGGAAACCCACTGACAGCTGATGAGCCATCAGTTGTTAAGGACGCAGCGACCAGCTTCCCGGGCCCGCTCCTTTACAACCAGCTATTCTTCACACAGAATTCGAATCGTTAAATAATTTTTTGACCAATCTGAATTAGAATTGTTCCCAAAATTTGGAATTCATTAGAAAGGGAATATACAAAAAGAAAGTTTAACACATTTCAACTAAATTTGTTAATATTTCATTTCATGTTTCGGATACATCAAAATTTTATCTGAATTTAGACCCCAACGCTAAATATGAATTTCTGCTTCCGCTCAGGACACTTATAAAACAGAGCATAAAACTGTGTGTTTTGTGACTGGTCTGGGGGAAAAAGGGAGAAAGATGTGACCTTAGCACTGGAAATTGTGAGACCTGCAGCATTTACATCCCTCCACATCTAAAAAAGACTGATTTGGCAGCTGTTGAAAAAAATTCCAGCATGATGGAAGGTTTCTTTTCTGCCAGTGGATTGACTATTGTAATACTGGTGACTTTATGTGCCCAGAGGTGGGCTTTAAATTACCTTAGGTCTGCTGTGCATAATGGTTAGCTCGGGGCTGGAGCAGCCGAGAACCCTGCAGCACATTGTTGTTGCCCCCTAATAGCCCAGGGAAGATGAGCAACTTCATTGCTGGCCTGTTCCACATCTTCATATTTTTGTTTAATCACAGTTCTGCACAGTGAAAAGGTACTCGCTACTTGGTAGTGACCCAAAGCCGGTTATCAGAATTGTCCTTGCCTTCTGGGTGGAACAGTGAAGGTGCGATGCACAATAGAAGTGACTATATGCTGCTTTTTTGTTACCAAGACATAGTAAAGAGGATGCCGTGCAAGGTTCAGAGCACCACTGGCTTTAAATCGACAATAGCTTTAGGTGTGGCCAATGTGAGGTAATAGGTCAGTAATAGGTAAGATAAAGAGGTCCTACATTCTCACTATAACTTGGGTTTCTTGGTTTCTCTTCTCACACATGTTGCTCACTATCATAAAGTAACATAGACGGCCTGAAAATTCCTTTAAGGATTTGGCTCGCTTTAGTTGCTGCTTGTTTCATCTGAGATACAGTAGTAGTGGCGAGGGGAGAGCATGTAATTTGCATGAGACAATCTCAAACTGCATTAGATCTACCATCAACTATGTTAGTACAAGGGTCTGCCTGATTAGATGTAACGTGAAAGGGTTGTTTAGATTTATTCTCTTATTACATACAATAGGTTTGGTAAAAGGTAAGGGATTGTACAGGAATATTACAGTGAGGTTGTATAGCAAATGGCCAGCCAGATCCCACCATGCACAGAGGTCGTGACAAAAAACAAGTAGGGGGTCACTAATTGGGACAGCCTGTCAGCAGGGTTGGATTTCCGCATGGCCAACAAAGGCCATGGGCAGGGCTGCAAGGGGCAGCATGTAGCCCACCCTACATAATTGGTTATTGTCACTAATTATTTCAAGTGTAAAATAAAATATGACATGCTGTTGCCATGCTAACCAGTGGAATCTTGTGGGATCATTTGCTGTACCTGCACAGTTAGGCTCAGTTCACACTACCATGATGCATCTTTTTCATTTTTTGAAAATTATTTTTATTATATTTTGAAACATATTGCAAATAAGCCACTTGCAAAATGACAACATAAAAAGAGAAATAAAAAAGAAAGAAAGAAAAGCCATAAAAAAGTCATACAACAGCACAAGTGGCCAGCATGGTCCTGACTAACAGTAAAGGACTAGCTCCTCAGGAGAAAAGCTGACTACATTGCCACATAAAGAATTGTTTTCTTTTCACAGTAGAATTATGTGCAACCGACTATGGCATCCAGACTGAAATGCACCTTTGATGGAATTTACAGTGCAATTATGGGATGTGACTTTGCATATTCTATAGGACCACATCACACGGTTCTATAGGGCCACGTCACGCGGTAAATAGCACCAAAGTAGTGCATAGACCTTTTCCAAATTCACACCGTTTTGAGTTGCATTGTTTACAATTGACATAATTGAAAACAATGAGATTTCTCTTGTGTGCTACTCAAGTCGCATACTACTCAAGAGGTTGCGCTAGTGTGGGCCAGACCTTAGTTCATTTCCACTGGTGGAATAGGATGTTGCGTACATAAAGATTAGCCCCGTGTCTGTGAGCCTAGAACTGCAGCATAAGGCAATATGAAAGTCTTCTGGTCATCAATTGTATTCGTAGCGATGCAGAGGGCAATGTGTTTCTTTTAGCCTGTCTGCACCCAGCCTCTAATTTGATTATGTGGCTATTGTGATTACTAATCTACACATAACAGTTATACGTTAATGTGGAAATTCAGTTTGAATAAACATTACCAGTAAACTTACATAATCAGGATTTGAACAGCCAGACCACATTGAATGTCATAGCTTATTGGCATTCCACAGCACACTAAAGCATTTTGCAGTCAAAGGAAAATTTCCCTGTGAACTACAGACCCAAAATGTCTATAGCTTTCTTTCTTCCAAACACTGCATCCACATATATGGACATACTAGAATAGCTCTTAATGTAAATCAATTACTCTTTTTTTTTTTTTAGTCTGGAGTTGTACTTTAATTGTTCATTGCCCCTACTAGTCTGGAGAAGCATGAGACATTCCATTTATTCCTGGCAATAGTTTATTAGTTAATGGTCTGCTTTGGGTTTGAAAAATATGTGCCTTGTTAGATTTCTTATGCCAAAAACTATAAAAAAAAATCTATTTAACAGAATAAAAAAAAGAATCACTGGGGCACAGACTGAAAAGGTGCCAACATACGCACTGCCCTTTAATTAGCTATTGCAATTGTTTCACACTAATCTGCTTGATTAGCAGAAGCCTTAAGTACAGCAAAAAGGAAATGTCTATTCTGGTAACTGCTGTGTACATCAGAGTGTTAGAGAGCAGCCCTGTGGAGTCGGAAGTATAATACAACCATATACCTGTAACAAGCTTAAAGTTGATCTCCGGGCACAGATAACGTAACACTAATTAATGCAGTTATGAATTCATTAAAACAATATCAAATGCATGTTTAATTGTTAATGTTACGTATTTGGTGGCAGCCTCTTGTAATCCCCCTCTACAACAGCCCTGGGAGAGTGAGCGGCAGCTGGGAGGAAATCAATCTATCTATCTATCTATCTATCTATCTATCTATCTATCTATCTATCTATCTATCTATCTGTCTGTCTGTCTGTCTGTCTGTCTGTCTGTCTGTCTGTCTGTCTGTCTGTCTGTCTGTCTATCTATCTATCTATCTATATGTAACGGATCAACCGGCACCCCAACCGAGTACCTCCGTTGACACGGATGCTCCTAGTGCTTCCCAAGAGCTCCAAGCACTCCACCAGACACCATAGCCACCTCAGACCCCATGAACCGCCGCAGCTTGGTTGGGGTATTGCCATCTCCTACCCACCCTGGACCTACGACAAGGCTCCAGGTTCCAGTTGGTGAACCTCTTTTCCCCAGAGAGTGCAGCAGGCACAGAACAAGCTCTTACAAGCTCTTACAAGAGCTTAGTGATGATTCAAGGGAGTATGAAGAGCATAGCAATCCCTTGTAGCAGGTTCCCCCAATGAGAGACAGGACTCTAGATTGAGGGTGAAGTAGAACTCAAACTTTAATGGTACAGCTGCTCTTTTATACAGTCCCCCCCCCCCCACAAGTTACCGCCCAGGTGGACCTTGTTGGGGACAGGACATAAAATTCACAATCCAATAGAAACAGGGTTTTACGCTCAGTCATTTCCATACAGTGTAGACAATCCCTCCCCTCTGGCTGATTAGCGTATCATATGCAGATGAAAGTGTATACAGGAACAGACTTTAACCTAAACTAATTATCTAGTCATCTGGACAGAACAATGTGAGGTAATTAACATTTAACAAGGGGACAGACACACTCCACATTCCCTCTCAATACACAAACAATAGGGAAGTCTGCCAATGACAGTCTTTGTGTCTCTCTCACAGACAAGCACACGGAATATACATTATCTAGAAGTCAGACTTCATGGCAATGGTCTATAACAGTCTAAGTCTCCCAGTGTAAAGTGGGAATAAATCTTCATATTTCTATATGAAGATATTGCTGACAAATATTACTGTCCCATCTGAAGCAATTCAAACCATTAATTATCTGCTCCTCACCTCCAGTGACGGTGAATACCTTCACACTATTTATCTACCTTTCTTTGTATTGTAGTTTACCAATTCTTAGATCTGATAGCTGCCTTTGTTTTCTTTTTTTTGCTTTCTTTTATTTTTACTTGGTGATCCTGCCAGTAATTCTTTTGTTCTTCAACAGAACAAGCTCTCCTGCAGATATAGCAGTTAGGTACAAACCATTTAACGCTCACAGGCACGTTTACAGTGGTCAGATTTTATTAATTTAGGCAAAACCTTTATCCCAAATAGGGACAAAACTGTTTGCTGTAACTGCTTAAAGTGAAACTAATGTCTATTTTTTTTTGTTTCAAAATAACAAACATGTTATACTCACCTTCTCTGTGCAGTTGGTTTTGCACAGAACAGCCCGGATCCTCCTCTTCTCGGGCCCCTCTTTGGCACTCCTAGCCCCTCTCTCCTGTTGAGTGCCCCTACAGTGAGCAGCTTTTGCTATGGGGGCACCCCAGCCGAGCCACAGCTCTGTGTGTCCATTCCAGTCGTTACCCGTCTCCATCCCCTCTCTTTCCTCATTGGCTCACTGACTTTGATTGACAGCTGCAGGAGCCAATGGCTGTCTCAGCCAATGAGGAGGGAGAGACTCGGACAGCTGAGGCTCTCGTGCAATATGGATAAAGAGGGGGCTCAGGTAAGAGGAGGCTGAGGGGGCTGCTGCACACAGAAGGCTTTTTATCCTAATGCATAGAATACATTAAGATAAAAAAAAAAACTTTTACCTTTACAACCACTTTAACGGCTGTAACTGCGTTTCATCTGGAGTTTGGCTTCAATTTGTAAGTTTATTGAAATCTTCTAGTACATCTAACGCTACCCCTCCTCCCATAATGACAATGATGCTGTCCAAAGGTGTCTCTGTTGCTCCTTCATCCAGAATGCAGGCACCCTAATACAGGAGGTGTGTTATTGGCCAAATTACCAGGTAAAAAAAAAGGGGAAAAAAGCATAACAAAGAAAACTGATGCAACCACCACAGCAGCTGCAATATATTACATTTTTGGTTTTGGGTTTAACATGGCTTTAACCATCAAGGCAACCTGGTGTCTATAATACATGTCTGTATGATGTCTGTAAAAAGCAAACAAAATAAAAATGTAAACTATACAAAATATGAGTGAGAAATGTAGTAAACAAAAAAAAAATACCCTTTTAGGAATACCAAAAATAACAAGTGAGAAAATAAATAGGGATTAGAAACAGAAAACATGTAGAAAACCCATAACCATAAACCTATACAAAAAGCTGGGGTTATTGTAGGTATTGTATTGTATCTATTTTATTATAAACATTTTTATGACTTCTTTTATAATTATTACAAATTAACTGTTTGTACCAAATACGTATGGTAAAAGCATACATTTATACATATAAATAGCATCATTTATTGAGGTTCTATTGTGGCGCTTATTCTATAGTCTATAAACTATGCCGTTCTACTGCAGATTAATTGTCTGAAAACCTTTTCCATTAGTGTTGATAGTTGTCTTATGCTGGAAATATCACTGATGGGGACATGCTGGAATAAAGAGGCTTGCAATGGCTCCCTCTGCTGGAGGCTGCTGTAAGCCAGAAGCATTTACCAGGCATAAAGGAAGACTGTACTAATACTTACTGTACACATAGGCTGCTATTAGTGACCGTCTTCTAAAAGCGCGAGTGTCCTGGCTGACTCTGGGTTCAGCATTTTGAGCTGGAATAAGCATGCAGCCACTTAACATAAATCTAAATCCTAACTGGATTACATTTAGTTTTTCAAAGCATTGTGTACAATAAATAATTGACATTTTTTTTTTTTTAGAAAACACAGTTTGTATATTTTCATTGTTTTTCTGCATCTAATTTCTACTTATCCCCAGCATCTTCTTTGCCATCCATTTTTGTCTACATGTTCTCGTTTCTACTGCAGTTGATTGTTATTTTACAGGGTATCTGACTATATGAAAAGATACTTCGGTTAGACTTTAGGCCTCATTCACACTGGACGCCTTGCGTTTTTTTATTCTGGTTCAAACCATCCCTCAATGTTAGCCTTTGTGTCCATGCACACATAGGCATTTATAGGCAGACAAAAAAAACACTGCCAGCACCTTCAGGATCAACAGTTTTTTGGCAGAAAAAAATGCCTGATGCGCCTAAACGCATATAAATGCAAATAAACCTGCTTAAGCGCTAGGCATGTCAATCGCTTGGCCATTGATTGGTTTCAATGGCCAGAATGAATTAATATTCTGGGCAATAAAATGAATTAATAACAATTTGGAGGAACTGGGCAAACATGCTGGGTTCACACTTTTGCAATCACAGACATCGCATGTGATTCACACCGCATCGCTGTGCAGATCACATGCGATATCAGAGCAAAGCAAATTCAGCCATACAAACTGTATCGCTGAAATTGCATCGCATTCGCACCAAAATTATGCAGGACCCTTTTTTGGTCCGTAATGGATTCAGATCGCATGGGTGTTCATATCTATGCCATCCGATTCCTGCACCATTTGATAGGTTCTTACTGAGATCTACAAACTAATCTGGGGGTGTCATTAGCTTTACATTGACATGCCCAGTGGTTTGCAGATACCAGTGTGCGATTCAGGTGCGATGCGGGAACCGGCACTGAATCGCAGGGTTTCCCACATTGCACCAGTGTGAAGCGGGACTCAATGTCCAAGCTTGTTGGGAGTTTGCACTCCATACCGCTTATAGGACCCAACGTTCTGACCTCAATCCCTTGCATAATTCATAATCCTTTTTTTTTTAGTATGCTACAAGAAAAAAAACGGTGAATATACAGAAAGTGGAACATAGAATTAAGGCAAAAAAAATATTTGTTATAAGTCCTTAAACATAGCACTGATGATATGGGAAAACAGCATTGGATAGTTTACACATCTCATTCTGGTCAAACAAGCAATTTCTAGGCATTTTAAACCACATTTTAGTTGCAAAGGCAACTAAATGAATGCAGGCAGCCTTCCACCAACACTTCACATCATTTTACTATGGAAAACTGTTACATTGCAATTACCCATTTTGTAGTTTCTGCAATCCAAAGTTGGCTGAAATTGTGAAGTTTGACTTGTGTATGGCCAACATTTCTCTGCAGTAACATGGATGTGCCCTCTCAACTTGTACCATAGTTTCAGGTCGTAGTAAAACACTCATCCAATTTACTGTCAAAAGCAAGGACCATCTGTGACAACCTACCTGCCTGGTGGGGCAGGCACCCTGTATTTATCTAGCAAGTAACACTATGGGTATATTTAAAAAAAAATGTGCATAGCTGTTGGTTCATAGAAACTGCATGTAAATTAGTTATTTGCGGCCGAGGCAAAATCAAATGTTCCCTGGCTATATTCTCTGCATTTTGAATGTGTGAATGCAGAAAATATTGCATTATGCCCACTAGATGGTGCTGAAGGGCATACTTATTTCCTATGATAATCAGTGCCATCTAGCGGTCATACCACAATTTTATTTTAATAATATACAGCTACAAGTGAGCTGTAGAGACATACTGGATACTGCCAAAGACAAATGATTTAACCCTTTCACTGCCAGACCCTGCGGTCCACTTTTAAACTCAGCTGGCCAGATCATTTCCTTTGCTATTTTATTTTTCACTTAAGGCTTTCAGAGTTTGTAAAAGATCCCCCAAACCATATATTTTCTGAAAGCACAGGACCAGTAGAACAAAAAGAAGGAGCTACTGATTTTTAAGGCCCCAGGATATTTGCGCAAATGATTTTGAAAACAATATTTTTACTAAAAATACACTAAAGTCATTATTAGCAGATAAAAACACAGCACATTTTACCAAATTCCTACTAAATCCCTAATAAATCTAAAAGCTAAACCTGTATGGAGTTAAATAACAAATATTTGGAATTTTTACATTGTGCCTTTTTGCAAAATGGTGGAAATCAAACGTACACAAAAATGTAAATATCCAAATGTCTCTATAAAAACTGAAGGTTTTCATTTTTCTCTTACAGCTTTAATAATTTGTAAAAGACCCCCCAAACCATATATTTTCTGAAAGCACATGACCTGTAGAATAAAAAGAAGGTGCTACTGATTTTTAAGACCCCGTGATATTTGCTCAAATGTTTATCAAACAATTTTTTCACCAAAAAATACACTGAAACCCTTTTTAGCAGATACGAACACAGCTAATTTTATAAAATTTTCCTTACAGCTTTCAGAATTTGTGAAAGACCCCCCCAAACCATATATTTTCTGAAAGCAAATGACCTGTAGAACAAAAAGATGGTGCTACTAATTTTTAACCCTTCGTGTTATTTGCACAAATGTTTATCAAACTATATTTTCGCTAAAAATACACCAAAATCATTATTTGCAGATAAAAACCCAGCAAATTTTACTAAATTCCTGCTAAAGTCCTACTAAATATAAAAAATTAACCTGTGTGAAGTTAATAAATAACAAATATTTGTAAATTTTAAATTGCCCCTTTTTTTCAAAACGGTGGAAATCGAAATTACCCAAAATCTCTCTAAAAATCTAGAGGTTTTTATTTTTCACTTACAGCTTTCAGAGTTTGTAAAATACCCCCCCCCCCCCAAACCATATATTTTCTGAAAGCACATGACCAGTAGAATAAAATGAAGGTGCTACTTATTTTTAAGGTCCTGCTTTTTTTTTCCGAAAAACCTTTATCAAATCACTATTTTCACAAAAAAAAAAACAAAAAAAACCCACTAGAATCCTTTCTGCACACATAAACACAATATAATATGTAATTCCTGCTAAACTGCTAAACTCCTACTAAAGCCTCATTCAGTGGGGTGTGCTAAAGTGTACACCTAGAGAGGGCCATGTTTACCTGCATGGAAATGCACTGGTATTCTGTGCATTCCTGTGCAGGCAGTCCTGTTCATGTCAGTTGGGATGCAGCAGCTGCAAAAATTGATCTGACATCCATGCAGGGGAAGGTGCATGACCCAAACACAGATAGCGTGAGTTCAAGAACACGCACCCACACTGATGTCAAGTTAGGAGCAGCAGCTGTGTCCTTGCAGCTGCTGCATCTCAACTGACATGAATGGGACTGCCTGCACAGGAATGCATGACCTGTGCATTCTGGTACAGCTGCTGTGTCCCAATTTACAACAACCGGACTGCCTGCATGGGGATGCACGGAACACCTGTGCATCCCTCTGCAGCTAAACTGTACGGCAAAAAAGTAGGATTGAGCTGCGTTTCTGCCACTCACCAACCACACTCCTCGAGCTGCAATAGGCAGTGGACGGGGGTGCTTAGATGCTGGGGCTGCGATGCTTTGCACCTGTGGCAAAGTTGACCTGACTTGTAGCGATGCCACCTGCCGAGCTCTCAACATTCAAATAAATGTGGAAATGCCGCAAATTCCCTGAAACTGTGTTCAATGCATGCAGTTGCGGCATATTTGTCGGCAAAAATTGAGTTAAAACAGGCAGTGAGGAGGCATTGCACCTCTTCCTCACTGCCTGTCAGCAGCCTTGCAGAGCACTGCGCCTGAACCCATCCACTTGTGACAATAGCAAATCCATATCTGCTATTGTCTTCTGGCTTCTCCTCCTGACCAATCAGGAAGGGAGGCAGGTTGGGTTGGTGGGAAGGAGAAGCAGAGAAAGTCACGGCGGACCATGCCATGAATGGGGGGAATGCGGGGGGGATCATGTCATGGACTTGGGGGGGTTGTTTTCCGCCCCCCCCCAAAAAGTTTAGCACCATCCACCACTGAATCCGTCTGTTGGATTGGATATGATTAGATAGAAACAACCAGGTGGACCGTTTTCACCCGATCTCCCCATAAATGAGAGCGTGACTGTGTCTGCCTCCACTCTGCACAGTAATAGAAGACGGGCCTGTCATCCACCTGCTCCGCTGGGATCAGCAGGGGTCTCTTGCTGAGCAAGCAGATTTAGTCCCACGGAGGCGTCCATGTGAAAGGGGCCTATGATTTTTTTTTTTTTTACATTTTTTTTTTCCAGATAAAATTTAATTTTTTTTTAAGTTTTTATTTATATATTTATCCTTCGCGTTTTTTTTTTTTTTTTTGGGGGGGGGGAGGGTGCTTTGGAGAGACATCAGGGGTCTAAGTCTAAACAGACCTCTTTTATTAGACAGAGAAAGGGACTGAAGAGTTCAGTTCCTTTCTCTGCAGGCTCAGCTGCAATACTTATGAGTGGATGGAAGCCTCTGCATAGCGGTTCCCATTCATTCATACACTGGGGCATAGTAAACAATGTTCACCAAGGAAAAGGAATGGGGCTCTCCGCTCTCCATACTGACAGCCAGCGATTTGGGGTCCCTCCCAAACAGCAGCTGCAGCCAGTGGGAGGTGGGGAGGGAAAGCAGGCCGGCTGCAGTGTAGGAGGGGTCCCGGGAGATCGACAAAGGGGGGGGGGGCACAGAGTGCTGTCCCCCTATGTAGATGCTTTTTTCCCCCATTTGTGCCTTCACTGCAGCACATAAGCCGGCGGAAGGTGGAAAAGGAAAGCCAGCTGGCTGCCATGCAGGGAGGGGCTCCCAGAGATTGGCAATGAGGGGGCACTACAGGTCAGAGTTCCAGCCCCCCCTCCATGTAAATGATTTTTTCCTCTCCATGCCTCCCCTGCAGCAAAAAAGCCGGCGGGAGGACAGAGGAGGGAAGCTGCAGGGGAGGATCATGTTGGGGGGGGGGGGGGTCAAGATCAGTGTGGGTGTGTGAGGGGGTTAATGTAGAGAGATATATATGCAGTAAATATTAGTTAGGTGAGGAAAGGGTATACTTTGGGGTAAACCAGGACACATGTCAGTATGTCAGTGTAGAAGCAGCGGCAGTGGCAGGAATGGGGGGGGGGGGCTTCTTTTTGGGGGCATAACTCTGATTAGCAGAATGCTATTCGCTGATCAGAGCTATGGTTTTGATCAGCAGAGTCAGCTGAACACTTTGGATATATTCATTGAAATGACCATGAGCTTATAACATAAGGAAGAATGTTGTGAGGAATGTGAAGTCCTAATGGTGTACAGACCTGGCCAGCTGCAAGCAGTTCTGTAGGTCTGTACACTGAGAGTGAAAGGGTTAAAGTATAAGGGAACACTTACCTTGTAAGACAACCCATCCAGTTTAAACAGAAAGACAAAACTTTTGTGTATATATATATATACACAGTACATCATTTTTTTTTTTTTTATAAATGATCACATAATCTCTGTTCTCTCTGGTCTTTCCCTTGCACAGCCAGAAAACTAAACACTGTGAAGGATGTGCTCTCACTAAGCCTAGCATGGTCAGTTTGAAATAGGAAAGCAGGGGGGTTGGCATTATCACCAGGTATTTTACTCAAAGTAATACAGAGATATACAAAACCTTTTTTTTTTTTTTCTTTTTTATTAAGTGATCACATAGGGGCTGATTTACTAAAACTGGTGCACTCAGAATCGGGTGCAGTTGTCCATGGTAGCCGATAAAGCTACAGGATTCTGGATACAATGAGAATCATGATTCTCTCACGATTCACCGCCTAACATCATCTTTCACATTAT
The DNA here is from genome assembly GCF_965119305.1 of Pelophylax lessonae. Lineage (NCBI taxonomy): Eukaryota > Metazoa > Chordata > Amphibia > Anura > Ranidae > Pelophylax > Pelophylax lessonae. The sequence goes on along the minus strand of NC_138773.1, from coordinate 121,665,194 downwards.
ACAAAAAAATTGGGCTAACTTTACTGTTTTTTTTTTTTTTTTTTTAATTCATTTAAGAGTACTTTTTCCCTAAAAATTGCTTTTGAAAGACCGCTGTGCAAATTTTCTCAAATATTTAAAAAAAATATACAATGTTTGAGGGTTCTAAGTAATTTTCTAGCAAAAAAATACTGATTTTAACTTGTAAGCAACACGTGTCAGAAAATGGCCTGGTCTTTAAGTGGTTAAACTGCCCTCATTTGCAGACGAAGTTCATCCCTTTGATCTAAAAGATCCAAATGATACAATGTTGAGCAATGTTGTGATAAACTTTGCCGGCTGCCTCTTTTTTTTTTTTTTTTTTTTTACAGCTGTGAGCAGAGAAAGGTTCTGCATCTGTTACATGAATCATGAAAATGCCTGATTAAGATCGTGAGAGGGGTTGAATCAAGATTTTTTAACGACTAATCATGCAGCTCTAGTAGCCAATGAGCTTCTAACTTCAGTTTCTTCAGTTAAGCGTTGACAAAAAAAAAAAAAAACTGGAAGCTGATTGTTTAATATGCACAACTGCACCAGATTTTACACTTTCCAGCTCTAGTTAATTAACCCCATAGTTACATAGTTAGTGAGGTTGAAAAAAGACACCAGTCCATCCAGTTCAACCTATGATGTGTGTGTGTGTTTGCTGTTAACCGTACATTGTATACCCCTGTATGTTGTGGTCTTTAAGGTGCCCATCTAATAGTTTTTTGAAACTATTGATGCTCCCTGCTGATACGACTGCTTGTGGAAGCGAATTTCACATCCTTACTGCTCTGACCGTGAAGAACCCCTTACGTATTTTAAGGTTAAACCGCCTTTCCTCTAGTTTAAGTGAGTGACCACGTGTCTTATTGTATTCCCTTTCTCTGAATAGTTTGTTCCTTATGCTAAGGTCGCCAGTCCAGTATTTGTACATTGATATCATATCCCCCCTCAGTCGTCTCTTCTCCAGAGAGAATAAGTTCAGTGCTTGTAGCCTATCCTCATAGCTGATGTCCTCCATTCCCCTAATTGTTTTTGTTGCCCTTCTCTGGACTCTCTCCAGTTCCAGCACATCCTTCCTGAGGACTGGTGCCCAGAACTGGACGGAATACTCCAGATGCGGCCGGACCAGAGTCTTGTAGAGTGGGAGAATAATCTCTTTATTTCTGGAGTGAATCCCCTTTTTTATACATCCCAGTATTCTGTTGGCTTTGCTTGCAGCGGCTTGGCATTGCATGCCACTGCCAAGCCTGTTGTCCACTAGGACCCCCAGGTCCTTTTCCATGTTAAATACACCCAGAGGTTTCCCCCCTAGTCAGTAGCTTGCTTTCGTGTTTCTGATGCCCAAGTGCATTACTTTACATTTTTCAACATTAAACCTCATCTGCCATGTAGTTGCCCACCCCGTTATTTTGTTCAGGTCCGCTTGTAAGGTTTCCACATCCTGCATAGAAGATATTGGCATGCTTAGTTTAGTATCATCTGCAAATACTGAGATTGTACTAGATATCCCTTCCTCTAGATCATTTATGAATAAATTAAACAGGATTGGTCCCAGGACAGAACCTTGGGGTACCCCACTTTCCACACCCGCCCAATCCGAGTACTCCCCATTAATCACAACCCTCTGTACTCTCCCCTGGAGCCAGTTCTCTATCCAGGTACTCACCCTATGGTCCATACCTACATTCCTTAATTTGTACAGTAAGCGTTTGTGGGGAACGGTGTCAAAGGCCTTTGCAAAGTCCAGATACACCACATCCATAATCCCTGTTCTCAGCTGCAGGGGGGGGGGGGGCAATGAGTGAGTTACAGAAACAGTAGTATACTGATCTTCCCAGTGAGTGGGTGTGCAGGAGATGTGTCAGCACAAGTCAGACCATAGGAGGACCGACAGGCTGGTGTCCCAGCACAGCCGGGAAATGTATTATACTGGGAAGGATGTGCTGTTATGCCTAGTGTGGTCAGTTTGAAATAAGAAAGCAGGGAGATTGACAGGGTGACTAGGTATTTCATGCACAGGAATTAATGCAAAGGGAACAGGATGCTTTTTAAAGTACACTATATGTAGACTCACATAAAACAGCTCATTCAGTTTGAAATGAAAGGCAAAACATTTGTATATATGTATAATAAAACATTATAAATACCTTTTTTAAATAAGTAATCGCATAAATCAGTTCTCAGCAGCAAAAGGAGCTTAGAGATGTAGGGGAGGAGATACAGCAGTACACGGGTCTTACCAGTAAATCACTGTGTGGGGTGTCAGCACAAGTCTAATCATTAGAGGAGAGCAGGCTAAGTTCCCGGCACAGTCAAAAAACTGACCATGCTGCGTTCTCATGCTTAGTGTGGTCAGTTTTTTAAAAATGGGAAAGCAGAAGGACTGGTAGGAAAACCGGGTATTTCACACAAAAAAATCAATACAAAGAGAACAGTTTATGTTTTCATACAAGTATATGGTACAGCATACAAATTTAGGACTATGAAATAAACGGGTAAATGCTACAACAGAAACATATCAGAAATTTTCTTTAAAAAAAAAAAAAGTAATTTATGAAAATGAATTTAAACTGTGTTGCCAAAACTATTCAGTTAGATTCTTGCTGTGATTTTCTTGTACAGCTTGATTGGCTGTTTTTGGCCGGTGTAACCTTTATCTAAATATCAAATTCTTACCTATTATTATTAAACAAATGTACAGTGATGGGCTAATATTGGTGAAGATTTTCTTGCAGTGTAGAATTGTTGAAGTGGAAAATATTATGAGCAAAGAGAATGATGCATGTCGCAGCTTAATATAGACCAGAGATTTGAAGAGTCCTTCAGAGTAAAAGACTTTGAATGTCCCCGGCTTCTAAGATGATGTAATGCATCTGTATGAGTTAATCTCAGCAGATTGTGAGCAGCAATCTCTTGTAACTGTGTAATGTCAGGAAGGGGGATGCTGGGGGCATACATAGCCTGACCGAGACAATTCCGCTTGAGTCACAAAACAAGGTATGATTTTTAAATTTCACTTGTCACTTTGGGACATTGCCTCATAAAAACATATTTAGTATGTTTAGTTCATGAGCATTTTAAATAGAAAGAATGGACTCCTTTCTTTCAGAATTAAAAATTGCTTTGAAATGCATTCAGGAAACACAGTTGACCTGCTTAGGGCTTCCATGTTCTCCTCCTGACCATGCTAGATAGTGCCGCAGCTTATCCCGTTCCCTTTTCTGAGTAGTCTGTATTTTTTGTTTCTCTTAATCATGTAAATTGTTTATTACATTTTTTTTTTTAATTTTACATTTTTTTCATTTAATCAATCGCAGACATTAAAGCAACAGTTTATAACGTTTCTACTAGGGATTGACCGATTATCGGCAAAGCCGATATTTCGAGGGCCGATATGCACTTTTCCCGATATATCGGAATCGGCCCTCGGAGGTTACCAATATTGCCAATATTTCAGGAAAGTGTTTGTACCGGAGTGATGCCTGCAGCTAGAGGCATCACCCCGGTATTGGCGTCCATAGCCAACGGTCGGCTGTCTTGTAATGACAACCGATGGGGCTGAGAAGCCGCTCGGCTGTCATTACAAGGAATGGGAGGGGACGTTGCCGCCTTCCGAGGAGGACCTAGGATGGACCATAGCCAGTACAACCCGTAGGTTACAGGTTGTCAAGGGTGGAAAAGGTATGGTTCCACCATCAAGGTAGTAAATGGGAGTCATCAATGTCTGGTGGTGAGTATTGGTTCATCCAAGGTCTCCAGAGTTTTTCTTAGGAGGACACTTTATCTAGTATGACAGCTTCAGTTTTGCTGTGGATCATTGCTTGAGTGACTCTGTTTCACTGCATAAATATCGGTTTTTATTTTTAATCTTCAGTGTATCACATGTCCTAGTAAACGTGCTACTACCTCACTAAAGACTGTGGGTTAAAGCGGTTGTAAACCCGAAAATTAAAAAAAAAAAAAACCTGCAAGACAAAGGCATAATGAGCTAGTATGCATCGCATACTAGCTCATTATGTATTACTTACCTTAGAATGAAGCCCCAACACGGACCCCCGGACATCGCTGCATGCGCGCGGGATTGATTTTCCGGCAAGCTCCCGGCAAGGAAAACTGAAGGTCCCCCCGGACCTTCAGAGCGCATGCGCCGCTCGCGTGAGCGGCTGCATGCACTGCAAATATCTCCTAAACCGTGCCGGTTTAGGAGATATTAATTGTACCTACAGGTAAGCCTTATTATAGGCTTACCTGTAGGTAAAAGTGTCAAAAAGCAGGATACTACCGCTTTAAGACTAAACATATAGGGATTGATGTACTAAAGGCAAATTGACTGTTGACTCTACAAAGGAAGTTGCATTTTTGCACTGCCAGAGTCTAATGAATGAGATGAAAATGTGTTTTTTCTTCTTGCATGTGATTGGGTATTATTTCCTAAGTAAAAATTCACCACATTCATTGGGCTTTGGGGCAAATTCCCTTGCAAAGTGAACAGCCTATTAGTCTTCGGTAAATCACCTCCAAAGTGTTGCTTGCTCGTTTCTTAAAAGCATGGCATATCCAACATCACTTTCTCTTTCTTATTACTGCAGCTATTTCAGTTTGATAGGTTCTTTTAGAGAGTTTGATATTTGATCTTTCTTTTTTTGGCCATCTAATGTACAGCGATTTCTGACTCTTTTACTACAGTTTTGTATTGGAATTCTGCAGTTACTGTAACCAGATAGTTTCCATTATTAAGAAAATAAATCCTATTGACTCTGTCTGTAATTGATCATTGATAAGAAAAGATGGGTATCTGCTGGTAAATCTACACCAATAATTTCTGATATGTTTTATAAATATAGTTGCATATGATTGAATGGGATAGTGATATATTTGACTTCAGCATGATACTGTTTACAATATGAGGGTTATGATTGTATCCTGTGTAAAGACGTTGAGGTCAGGATTTGCTTTGACTGGAAACCCTCTCCTAGGAGTTCAGTTTCTTGTAAATGTAGTGGCTAAATGAACTTGTGTGTTTGCTTTTCTTACTATATTCTACAAGAATGGCAAATGGTGCTGTGGTTTATATTGTACTTCAGATAAACAAAAGCTTCTTACTAAAAAGGTGGTAAAAGAGCTTTGTAACAAAAGAATTACAACTCATATCCTGATTTCTTTGCTTTCTCCCATAAAGTGCTGATCTAAGATTGATCAACCACATCCCGCCCGGATATAGCAAAATGATGGCCGGGAGGTGGCTTTCCTATTCTGACAGGGGGTCATATGACATCCTTCAGAACATGCCGCTCGTTCCGTGCGGAGTTTGGTGGTGAGGTGTGTCGCTCGGACACACCACAACTCCGACCACGGTAAAGAGCCAGGTCGCATTTGCGACTAGAATTAGCGACCTGGCGCCTTGGCTGCACTGCGGGAGATGTCCTGTCGCTTTGCGCCCCCCCCCCGAGCGCTTGAACTACCGCATCATCCGAAAATTGAGGCCCCGGCTTTTGGGCCTTCTTCACTGAGATGCTGCCAATGGGGAAATTGCGGCCTCTTGTGGTGGCCGGGAGTATTACAACAAGCAGTAACTAGCAATGCAAGGAATTTCCACTGCTTGTTTTCAATGCCCGCCCTTCTCCTTAACAAGAGGTGGAGAGACGGAAGTTTTTGCAGTCTTCATCTGGCGCCCTTTGCTTAAAGGTAAGTGTGCAGGGAGTGTGGGTATTATTTGATTTTATTTTTAAATCCCATTTTACACCGCTCTCTCCTGGAAGTTCAAGGATAATGTGTTCTACATATTTATGCACTTCTGCAAAAGAGTGTTAGGGCTCTTTCACACGGGCGTTCCGATCAGATCCGCCTGTCAGTTTTTTAGGCGGATCTGATCAGATGCCCCATTCAGCCCTATGGAGCAGCGGATGTCAGCGGGGACATGTCCGCTGACACCCGCTGCCATCCGCATCCGATCCTGTCCGCAAATTCTGGACGGATGGAAACCCTATTTTCCATCCGTCCCGGGGATCGGATCGGATGGGATCGGATGAGAGCAGACAGGCTCAGCGGGGATCAGCAGAGAGATCCCCACTAAGCATGCGGATTCTGCTTAGCGTAGGCGCCCGTGTGAAAGGGGCCTAAGGTGGCATATGTTACTCTTGGTCACTGGATCCCCTATCGCCCCAACCTTGCTGCACTGTTTAAATTTAAGATCGGTTATTTTCGTCATTGAAAATAAAGCTTTGTTGTTAAGAAAAAAAAAAAAAAACTGGCTCCTAACTTTTTTAGCTGGCTCCTAGATTCCAAACAAATTTGTCAAGCCCTGGTTTAAATATACATGAACTGTGCTATCCATCAGATCCATGGGCTTGGCTTAAATTAATTTAATAAAACCTTCTTCAGGTTTACGAAACTGTTTAGTTATGGTCTTTACTTTGTACAGTCTGTGTTTGGGTAAGCTTGATTTTCTCTGCGTTGACTTGGTTGCCACCAGAACTTGTATGTGAGGTTATTATATCTGAATGAGGCTAGGCCAGAGTCCAAAAACCAGATAAACTAAAAATATGTCAGGGTAAAATAAGGAACTAGAATTTATATTAGAAATCATGAGGTCAAGTTAGCAGCTAGAAGTCAGAAGTCAGCAACACTCTGGGTCAGCAGCAAAAGGACAACCCAACATACAAGCCAAGATAGGAAGGTCCAAACGCAAACTCCCACTTTCAATAGCAAAGAAAGAAAGGTCAGAGAATCTGAAAGGTAAGAACACTAGTCAGGGTTTGAGCTAACTCCATTAATTTGACTGTGCATGCCCTTTAGCATGAGCAAGACAGGAACATGCACAAGAGCTAAAGGAATGACACAGACTGCATGCACACCCATGTTTGTATACAGCTTGTGCTTTTAGGAGATGCAGGGACAACAGAGGCTGATAAGGATCTAATACAGGGTAGTCATTGCCAGAAATGGGGGCTGCGTCATTAAAGACGATTTGAGGAAGGTGTGTCCAAAAACAGGCAGAAAAGTGCAAAGCACCAGTCACCAGTATTGCTGTATAAAAACCAAATAATACCGCGCTAAAAAGTCATAAGAGAGCAGCCAGCACAGCAGCAGACACTCTGCATACAAAATATAACACAATTATCCAGTAGTGACAATCCAAAGATGAAAGAAACAATATTCAGTGCTCAGTGACACGCTTGAATCCCACCACCTTCAGGATTAGCTTCTTACTAGAGATAAGGAATATAAATGCGGAATTAAGGTAGTGGTGATTGAAGAAGCAAGGAAGGGTTATAATTTCCATTTCCGAGAATTTCCCATCACTTCCTGTCCCATAGGCAAACAGGAAGTGAGAGGAAATCCCTGCAAATTAAGGGAATTCCTTGAGGTCCCCCAGGTCATCAGAACTAGTGTTCCCATGGAAAGATTTCCCCTCTAATACTTTTCTGGTGACATCCCAAAATGTGGGATTTTCTTTTTCTTTCACATTCAATGATAATGGTAAACATGACAAATAGAGAGGGTGAATATCCTTAACAGGGGCACAGACATCAATTAAAACTGACAGGTATTCTGATCCCAAAACTAAAAAAAAATAAAAAAAGTTTTGCCTTTATTTTTATTTAAATCCCACCCAACAGATATTAGACTGTTACTGCCAGGAAGTGCTCCACCATTGCACTGGAGGAACACAAGACAAAGGATACTTTTTAGGAAACTGTTTAAGCAAAATTAACATTTCTAGGTTTTATCCATAATATAGCAAATCTTCAGTATTTGAGCTCAGTTGCAATGTAAAGAGATTTGAAATGGTAGTGTGTTTTTAGAGTTAGAATAGGTTCAACTGTGTTTTTTATTCTCATTTACAAATAAGGGGGGATTTACTAAAACTGGGGCACTCAGTATCTGTGCAGCTGTGCAAGGAAGCCAATCAGCTCCTAACTTCAGCTTGTTCAATTAAGCTTTGACAATAAAACCCAGAAGCTAATTTGGTTTCTGTTCAGTGCTGCACCAGATTTTGCACCCTCCATTTTGCACCCTTTAGTAAATACGCCCATAATTTTACATACAAGCTATGTATTTTATAATTCATTCATTCATATTAATGGTACTATGTACTATATGTGTGTAGGACTACTGCTACTTCTTGTAAAGATTTTCCAGGTTGTAAGTTTATTCATCAGCTTCTAGAAAAAAGTGATCATAGACGAGATGATCTTAACCCAATCTGTGTGATTTTGCCCAGATCTTCATTTCTTTGGTCACCAGTAAAGAGGTTGATGGATGCTGCAAAGCTGAAGCAGAAAGTCGTAGTGTCTTCTTGGATGGGCAAATATTTGAACTGACTCTAGCTAAAACTATTTTGGAATGTTAAACAATTCACATAGATATATTTCAGCTGTGTATCTAGCCATTTCCAGGAGTTCAACTTTACGATGGGTTATTACATATTTATCTAATTATAAAGGACATGATGATACCTTGAGATGCAGTATTGCAAGCCACATTTTACAAAGATAACTTGGAATGCTATTAAATATAGCAATCTAGTGTTCCGGCTATGGAGTAAAAAGTAGAGAATTATATTGTGTGACCTACTTATGTCATATATCCTAAAATTCATACAGTGAGTCCAAAAAAATGACATTTCCTTTTTAAAATGTGATGTTGAATGTTATTTTTGTTTCAGGCTATTTTCTACCCACTTTTCCATAGCCAGCATGTATTGTATTTTATTAATGTTGTTGGGGATCGGTGTGTTTGTTGCATTGGTTAGTTATGGAAAAAGAACTCAAGAGCCCTAGCAATCAGTTAATCATAACTGAGCTTAGACGCAATATAATTGTTGCCTGATCCAACAAGTAGACCCTAGTGACGATAAGTGTTTAGTTAGACAGGTTTAAAGGGGCATCAATTTGCTAGTATTCTAGAGATGGGACAACCAGAGCTTTCTTGTTTAGGCCTGCTTCTGGCCAAAAAACACTAAATTGTGCGGTCATGCCTGTTTTAGGTGGTCTATAGCCATCTTAGAGTAGTTCGATGACCAGGATTAAAAAGGTCCGAGGCCACATGCATAGCAAATGTTTTGCTATCTCTCCTAGGTGCCTACCAAGGTTGACACTTGTAAACGCTTGTAAACTCGTGTATCACGTTTAGGCACATTAGGACACATCAAGCGCTTGGTCTTTTTTAAACTTTGCTCTTTTGTACGTGAAGATGGCGAGTGCCCATCTACAACCTGGAGTTCTGGAGAGAAAACAGAGCACTAGAACCTGCTGGAGCGAGGAAAAAGGTAAGTATTACAGCTCATTCCTCTATCCTTAGACCCTAAATGCGCAATAACCCTTGCAGCTTTGGGGGGGGCAGGGCCATCTTACCAAATGGGCATGCTGGGCAGTTGCCTGGGGGCCTCACTTGCCCGGGTGGCCCCACCTGCCCAGCGACCCAGCCAAGTATTAGTCCCGATTCCCGATTCATCCTGCCACCGAACTTAGCGAGTGGTAAGGGCCTCTCGGCCCTCCGCTGCTATCAGGCAATTTAGGCTGTGGAGGGGGAGCAAACAACTGCAGGAATGCCTGTCCACCTCCATGGGAACAGGCACACACAGGACAGTCCATTCTGACTCCTGTCCGTGTGTATGGTCACCGGACCCAGCCGCTGAACTTGGAAGCTGTCATTAGCCTGGCACTGCTGTACCAATAAATATAGCCTTAATCGATAATTTGCATTTTTATTCTCGTGGGTGATTGTGTAGGCAGGGCCCCAAAGCACTGCATTGCCCGGGGCCCTTTAATGCTCTTAAGATGGCACTGGCGTGGGTGGCTGCAAGGGTATTGCAAACAAACATCGCAGAGTTCAGCTTTAAATGAATGCTTTTCTGCCCAAAGTTCAGTTTTTAATGACTGATGCTCTTTGCCAAATCACTGAGGTTATTGTGCATTTGTAAGGCAAAGTATAACCACATGTTAGCCATGAATATAACATCATAAAAATGTTCCCTGCAGTATAACAACTTTGTGCTTTCTATCCATAAATGAAAGAAGTTGCTTATGGCACAGTGAAACAGTTTTGCAGCATTTTTTTTATTGTTTACCTAGATATACCCACTGCATTTACTGTACTGACAAACTGAAATTTGCTTAACATTTTTTCTCTCTCCATTCTAAACAATAAATGGCTTGTCCTGAGTATTTTTGGCACAAGGGAGTTTTCACAAATGAAACATCCAAGTTTCCTGTTAATCACAAGCAGGACTTCATCCTGCTGCTAACCACAAAGCCAGTGCTGAAAGCTTTCCTGTACTCGATCACAGGCTTGTTTTGTCTAACTTATGCTCTCTGAACTGCCATGATGGCTGATAGCATTGTGAGCATTAAAACTTTCAAACCAATGATTTGATTCCTTGGCTTCCCAATGTACATTTAAAGAAAAATTCTAGGCAACAAGCACAAATCCTATATGTGTGATCTTGTGAAAGACTGCAAAGTCAGAAAGTCTACCTAGTTCATATTTTATCTAAGGTTTAGAAGTCATTTGCAGCCAATGCTTGCAGCCTCTTGTTACATGATTCTGTGGGTTCAGAGAGTGGACAGTGGTTGGACCCATGAGACACATTAGCCTACATTTCTGTAAGCTCAGGTTCACACAATTCATTAGGCTGCAGGTAAATGCAGGCATTTAATGAATATGTCATTACAAATAGGAATGATCGAACTTTTGAAAAGTTCAGTTCGACCAGAACACCCGAATTTCCCGAAAGTTCGGTTCGGATTCCAGAACCCCATTGAAATCAATGGGACCCGAACTTCTGGAATAAAAAAACACAATTTTGAAGCCCTAAAACCCAATAAATGCCCCTAAAAAGTGCCTAGGGTTCTGGGTCATGCCCCAGGGACTATAAATCAGGCAAAAAAAGTTCTTAAAAATTGTCGTTTTTGATAGAGAGCCAATTATTGAAAAAATTATTGGAAAAAAAAGAGATGTCTTTGGATTTAGTGTCTGGGGTCTAAAAAGTGTACCTGTGAAGTTTCAGCTCTGTAGCATGTCCAGAACCAGAAAAAAAACCAGATTATTTTTCTTAGAATTTCAGTAGCGCAGGGATGGTGTTACCCTCCTTTCACACCTGGGCGTTTTTGTTTCAGGCGTTCTTTGGGCGTTTTTTTTACTTCTGTATAGGGGTATATATATATATATATATATATATATATATATATATATGTGTGTGTGTGTGTGTATATATATATATATATATATATATATATATATATATATATGTGTGCATGTATATATATATATATATATATATATATATATATATATATTCCTAGCAGACTCCTGCCCCCTCAATTGGCTTTTACTGATGTTTCTGGGCCAATCACGGGCTTTTAAAGCCCAGTTCCTGTCCCATTGCATTTTGGGCGGTTCTGGTGGCCGAATTCCGAACTTTTTTTTTCGAACACCCAATGTTCGGGTCGAACCGAAGGTCGACCCGAACCGTTCGATCATCCCTAATTACAAACAATGCATTCCAGGACAATCTGAGCCTTCAGCAGGTAGGCAATGTCCAGTGCACCATTTTAATAACTACATTTTTCTGTTTGACAATACAGTTTAGCTTGATTTTTTTTATTAAAAATGTATAAAGAAAATCAAGGTTTTTTCTCTGTTTTAAAAGGGCTCCACTATTTTTTTTTTCTTTTTTGAAGGGGTAGGCCCTGTGGGTTTGATTTACTAACAGCGCATAGTTTGTTCACTTTGCGAGGGAATTTTCCCTTTGCTTAGTGAATGTGATGAAACAAATATCTAATCATATCAGAAAAAACAAAGCGCTTTCCTTGCACATTGATTGGATGATGAAGGTCAGCAGAGCTTCACCCCATTCTCTAACCTAAGGGAAAACGTCCTTGCAAAATGTAAATTCCCAGGGTAACCAAACTAGTTGTCTTTAGTAATGTATACCCTATAGCTTAAAAAATAACAAGTTACAATTTTTAATATTAAAAAAAATAACCAAACTTGGTATCTTTAGTAATGTATACCCTATAGCTTAAAAAATAACAAGTTACAATTTTTAATATTAAAAAATAAAAAATAAATCAAAAAACAACAACCTTATTTTTAGCTTGATGATGAGATGAGTTATTTAAGCATGAGAAAGAAGTGCAGTTGAGGTGTAAGAAGATGCATCTTGAGAGAGGTTTAAATATTAGCGGATATACTGTATATCAAATATCTCGCAAACATTTTAATGCCTATATGGAGCAATATTTATGCATGCATTAAATACACATTGGTGAGCATTTGACATTCCATTTACTGTATTATTTGTTAATGTTTAAGATTAGATTACATCACTTATAAGTTACTTTCAGAATGGCTGACAGCTTGTTGGCAAATGATATAGCACTTAATCTCGATCTCCTGTTCCTCCTAAGATTTATGTCGACGCTAATGTCCTAACTATAACATTCAGTTTTCTTATCCAGTCACATTGGTTTGCATTAGAAGAGAACATGATATGTATATGTGCAAGATACCGAGATATTGAATAAATACACTCTCATGCTTTTTTGAGGCCTTAATGCAAAAATATTTGGATGTTACAAACAGCATAATCAGCGATGTATTTAGGCAAAAGTGCAACATGATACCCTTTCTAGAAGGTTACCCCCCATTTCATGCCATTTGATATGTGTACAACGTTGTATAAATTTAAAACCAAAACTTGACAGAATGGGGATATCATTTGAACTGCTGTACATTATGACACAAAGGAGCTGAACAATCCTCAAAGGACCCCTACAAGGTGCAGAAGGGGTCACCAACTTTTCATAAAAATGTGAAACTTCAAATAAGTGTTATTTATGTTGTTGACATTAGTGTGTAAAGTCATATATACTGTTATCGCAGAACAATACTAAGTATATTTAATGTATACAGTGAGGGAAAAAGTATTTGATCCCCTGCTGATTTTGTACGTTTGCCCACTGACAAAGAATTGATCAGTCTATATGTTTAATGGTAGGTTTATTTTAACAGAAAGACTAAATAACAAAAATATCCAGAAAAATTTCAAAAAAGTTAAAATTTGATTTGTATTTTAATGAGTGAAATAAGTATTTGACCCCTTCACAAAACATGACTTAGTACTTGGTGGCAAAACCCTTATTGGCAATCACAGAGGACAGATGTTTCTTGTAGTTGGCCACCAGGTTTGCAGACATCTCAGGAGGGATATTGTCCCACTCCTCTTTGCAGATCCTCTCCAAGTCAATAGGGGTTCGAGGCTTATGTTCGGTAACTCGAACCTTCAGCTCCCTCCACATATTTTATATGGGATTAGGGGACAAGGGGATAAGGTCTGGAGACTGGTTAGGCCACTCCAGGACCTTATTGCACTTCTTTTTGAGCCACTTCTTTGTTGCCTTGGCTGTGTGTTTTGGGTCATTGTCAAGCTGGAATACCCATCTATAACCAATTTTCAATGCTCTGGCTGAGGGAAGAAGGTTCTCCCCCAAGATTTGATGGTACATGGCCCCATCCATTGTCCCTTTGATGCAGGGAAGTTGTCCTGTCCCCTTAGCAGAAAAACACCCCCAAAGCATAATGTTTCCGCCTTCATGTTTGACAGGTGGGATGGTGTTTATGGAGTCATAGCCAGCATTTCTCCTCCTCCAAACACGGTGAGTTGAGTTGATGCCAAAGAGCTTGATTTTAGTCTCATCTGAGCACAACACTTTCACCCAGTTCTCCTCTGAATCATTCAGATGTTCATTAGCGAACTTCAGACAGGCCTGTACATGTGCTTTCTTGAGCAGGAAAACCTTGCGTGTTACCAGTTGTTTTCTTGGTGACTATGGTCCCAGCTGCCTTGGGATCATTGACAAGATTCTCCCGTGTAGTTCTGGGCTGATTCCTCACTGTTCTCATGATCATTGAAACTTCACGATGGGAGATCTTGCATTGAGCTGCAGACCGAGGGAGATTGACAGTTATTTTGTGTTTCTACCATTTACGAATAATCACACCAACTGTTGTCACCCTCTCACCAAGTTGCTTGGCAATGATCTTCTAGCCCATTCCAGCTTTGTGTAGGTCTACAATCTTGTCCCAGACATCCTTGGACAGCTCTTTGGCCTTGGCCATGGTAGAGAGATTGGAATCTGATTGATTGATTGATTGATTGCTTATGTGGACAGGTATCTTTTATGCAGGTAACAAGCTGAGATTAGGTGCACTTCCTTTAAGAGAGTGCTCCTAATCTTAGCTTGTTACCTGCATAGAAGACACCTGGGAGCCAGAAATCTTGCTGATTGATAAGAGATCAAATACTTATTTCACCCATTAAAATGCAAATCAAATTATAGCTTTTGTGATATGCGTTTTTCTAGATGTTTTTATTCTGTCTCTCACTGTTAAAATAAACCTACCAATAAAATTATAGACTAATAATTTCCTTGTCAGTGGGCAAACGTGCAAAATCAGCAGGAAATCAAATACTTTTTTCCCTCACTGTAGGTGTAGTAACCTGTTAGAAATTTTGTCCTAGAACCCATTGCTTCGTCACTGCCTTTATTTCATTTATCTTTTAATAAAATGTGACTTTTCTCTTTGCACACTGGGATAAAAATGCATGATTGGTCCCAGTTCAATATCTGCCGGAGCAAATTATGTTTGCACTGCCCACACATGAGTGATGGGGTTCCCATGGATTTCAAATGACATAATTGTACTGTAAGTGCTGACACAGGCTACAAATGGGATCCGTACATTAATGGGGGTGTCATCAGATCATAACTAAAGTAATATTAATCTGATCTGTAATTAAAACCCATTGCTGCTGAGAAACATTATTATAATCTGGAACTAATTAAATGCAATTTTGTTAAGACGCTTGAAGTATAGTTGAGCTTGTTTAACAGATTATAGTGTTTTCCTTAAGGCCAGATAAACAGTTTAAAGGAACAAAGGACATTACATGTCTGTGTAATAAATACAATACAAAAAGATTTCTGAGTCAGTCTGTCAGTGACACCTACATGTGCCTGTGTAATTGCCTATTGATTCTTGTCAGTCATTATTCACAATCGATGGTGGATGAGACTGTTTAACCACTTCTGGAATGGAAAATTTTACCCCCTTAACCACTTTACCACTGGAGGATTTTGCTGTCCTACGTCCAGGCCACTTTTTGGGATTCGGCACTGTGCTATTTTAACTGACAATTGCGCGGTCATGCAACGCCGTACCCAAACTAAATTTACGTCCTTTTTTTCCCACAAACAGAGCTTTCTTTTGGTGGTATTTGATCACCTATGCGATTTTCATTTTTTGCGATATTAATAAAAAATGCGACAATTTTGAAAAAATAATATTTTTCTACTTTGACAGTTAAAAAATATCCAATATATTCAATTTTTGTCATATATTTAGGCCAAAATGTATTTAGCTACATGTCTTTGACAAAAAAATTCTCAATGAGCGTATTTGTAACCGCTTTAAGACCGGAAGATTTTACCCCATTCCTGACCAGGCCATATTTTGTGATTCGGCACTGCGTTTTTTTAACGGACAATTGCACGGTCGTGAGATGCTGTACCCAAATTAAATTTATGACCTTTTTTCCCCCACAAATAGAGCTTTCTTTTGGTGGTATTTGATCACCCGTGCGATTTTTACTTTTTGCGCTATAAACATAAAAAGTGCGACAATTTTGAAAAAATAACAATATTTTTCACATTTTTTATATGAAATTCCCCCCCCAAAAATGTAAAAATCTAAATTTTTTAACATTTTAGGCCAATTTGTTTTCTGCTACATATTTTTGGTAAAAAAATCACAATAAGCCTGTTTTGATTGGTTTGCGCAAAAGTTATCGCAGCTACTAACTACGGAAAATTTATGTCATTTTTATTGTTTTTCTTTTTAACTAGTAATTGCGGCGATCTGGCGGCGATCTAGCGGCGATCTGCGATTTTTTTGCGGAACTGCGACATTGCGGCGGACAGATCAGACCCTTGACTGACATTTTTGACACTTTTGCGGGTACCAGTGACATTACTACAGTAATCAGTGCTATAAATATGCAATGTTACTGCAAAAATGACACTGGCAGGGTTAACTTTATTGGAGAGGGATGGGGTTAATGTATGCCTGGTGCTTACTAACGTCTGTGGGGGGAGGGGACTGTGTGACACAGGCACAGATCGCAGGTTCAACTATGCTGAATCCTGCAATCTGTCACTGTTTGTCACTTAGGAGATCCGCCCGCTTTGTTTACACAGGCGGGCGGATCTCCACACTCGATCCCCGACGATCGGGGAAGAGCGGCGGTGATCACCTCCGCTCCTCCCTGGCCCGACTCCCGCTGTGACTGAATACAGCGGGAGCGGGCCTCCGGCGGCGCGCGCGCGCTGCCCACAAGGTGAGGAGTCCAGCGACGTAGGTCTACGTCGCTGGACGTGTCGAGCCGCTTTGCCGCAGTACGGTCAACATGACCGGTCGGCAAGTAGTTAATGACCAGACAATTTTTTTTTTTTTTGCGATATGGCACTGCGTTACTTTAACTGACAATTGGGCGGTCGTGCGATGCTTTACCCGAAAATTGATGTCCTTTCTTCCCACAAATAGAGCTTCCTTTTGGTGCTATTTTATCACCTCTGCAATTTAAAGTTTTTGCGCTATAAACAAAAAATAGCGACACTTCTGAAAAAAAAAAAAAAAAAACAATATTTTTTACTTTCTGCTATAAAACATTCTAAATAAAAAAAAAATTTAATCTAATTTTTTCATCATTTTAGGCTAATATGTATTCTGCTACAAATTTTTGGTAAAAAAAAATCCCAATAAGTGTATATTGATTGGTTTGTGCAAAAGTTATCGCGTCTACAAACTAGTTAAAAATATGCACTTTTACTGTGCTAATGACACTGGCAAGGAAGAGGTTAACATCAGGGGCTATCAAAGGGTTACATTTATCCCTAGGGGGTAGTTTTTAACTGTGTGGGGGATGGGCTTGCTGGATGAACACAGAGACTTGTGTTCCTAAATAGGAGGAACACAGGATCCCTGTGTTCATCACTGATAGAACAGCGATCTGCCATGTTTACATCGGCAGACCACCGTTTTGTCTCCACGGGGATCAGTCGCGGGTGCCCAGAGGAGATCGCAGCCGCTGGACCTGTTGATTGGCTTCCCCTGTGGTGCGCGACCCCACTAGGTGTCCCGCGAAATGACCTACAGGTATGTTGTTTTGGGGGACAGTGCTGACCTACTGCCGTATAAGTAAGGCAGCTGGTCGACAACTGGTTAAATCAACCTCCAGCAGAAACCAAGAAGCTGATTGGTTATTATGCACAGCTGCACCAGATTCTGTGTGCAACAGTTTTAATAAATCTCCCCCATTGTTTTCCTGTACAGGTTCAAGGAAAATAATTTCATAATTTGTAGAGAGCAGTTATTTTTATTATATGAGGCTTAAGGAGCTGCAGCCACAAAGTTCTGTAGTCATAGTGGGGAACCTAAGAATAATATGGTCTGGCTAAGCTTATTCAGCATCAGGATGGAGAACCCTTTATACCTACAGTGGCAGTACTATAGAATCAATTCCTGCTTAGCAAATATAAAAACAAGAATAAAAAAAGAAATACAACTAAAATACACATTTTGCAAAAAGTACTTAACACAACGTTCTCTGACTACATTCTATTATCCAATGCCCATCCTTATTTTGTATTACTACCAACTGTGTTCTGAAACAAAAGAACATTACTGTATTGACAAGTGGCCGACTAGGATTGATTCTAGTACTTTGGTGTCAGCACAATGTGTCGATGTATGAGTTTGTTTACAGCATTGATAAATGACTGTATTTGTGTTCTAGCTTAAACCTGTAGCTGGAGACCATTGGTACTCATTGTGCTTTGTGAAGTGTCAGAGTGCACTTGTGCTTTTTTGATCTAGCTGCCAGTATACTTTCTTTACTTAAAGCATATCAAAATGAGCAAAGTGTATCATTGATTTGGTGGTCTTTTCACTTACAAACTGGCTAAAGATATGTGTGTATCACTCCAGTGGGCTGTAACTCCTTGTCGTCATGGGTCAGCAATACACTAAAGTAAGCTTAGACATCACTCTGGAGAAAAGTCAAACAGTTTATGTAAGACAAATTAGAAAGTGCTTACTGTATACAAGAGAGGCAACAGCAGAATCGGTATGCCCTTAAGCAGAAGATGTTTGGTGAGGGATTTGGCAGAATTAATCAGTTCCTCAGCTTTCCAAATGTCCATTGTTATAAGGTTATGATATATATTTAATTAAATATTAAGAAAAATTGTGCAGCGCTAAAAATGTGTGAGTAAATGTGCACGAAGTAAAACCTGAACAATCAAACCAAAATGCAAAAAAATGCAAAAAATCTAAGTCCAGAATGTCCATAAAGTGTAAACTGTGACTTGAAAAGGTGTTACATAGTTACATAGTTACATAGTTAGTGAGGTTGAAAAAAGACATCAGTCCATCCAGTTCAACCTATGATGTGTGTGTGTGTGTTTGCTTTTAACCGTACATCGTATACCCCTGTATGTTGTGGTCTCTAAGGTGCCCATCTAATAGTTTTTTGAAACTATCAATGCTCCCTGCTGATACGACTGCTTGTGGAAGAGAATTCCACATCCTTACCGCTCTTACAGTGAAGAACCCCTTACGCACTTTAAGGTTAAACCGCCTTTCCTCTAGTTTAAGTGAGTGGCCACGTGTCTTATTGTATCTCCTTTCTCTGAATAGTTTGTTCCTTATGCTAGGGTCGCCAGTACAGTATTTGTGCATTGATAGCATATCCCCCTCAATCGTCTCTTCTCCAGAGAGAATAAGTTCAGTGCTTGTAGCCTTTCCTCATAGCTGATGTCCTCCATTCCCCTAATCATTTTTGTTGCCCTTCTCTGGACTTTCTCCAGTTCCAGCACATCCTTCCTGAGGACCGGTGCCCAGAACTGGACAGCATACTCCAGATGTGGCCGGACCAGAGTCTTGTAGAGTGGGAGAATAATCTCTTTATTTCTGGAGTGAATCCCCTTTTTTATACATCCCAGTATTCTGTTGGCTTTGCTTGCGGCGGCTTGGCATTGCATGCCACTGCCAAGCCTGTTGTCTACCAGTACCCCCAAGTCCTTTTCCATCCTAGACTCACCCAGAGGTTCCCCCCCTAGTGAGTAGTTTGCTTTCTGGTTTCTGGCCCCCAGGTGCATTACTTTACATTTTTCAACATTAAACCTCATCTGCCATGTAGTTGCCCACCCCGTTATTTTGTTCAGGTCCGCTTGCAAGGTTTCCACATCCTGCATAGAAGATATTGGCAAGCCTAGTTTAGTATCATCTGCAAATACTGAGATTGTACTAGATATCCCCTCCTCTAGATCATTTATGAATAAATTAAACAGGATTGGTCCCAGGACAGAACCCTGGGGGACCCCACTTTCCACACCCGCCCAATCCGAGTACTCCCCATTAATCACCACCCTCTGGACTCTCCCCTGGAGCCAGTTCTCTATCCAGGTACTCACCTTATGGTCCATACCTACCTTCCTTAGTTTGTACAGTAAGCGTTTGTGGGGAACGCTGTCAAAGGCCTTTGCAAAGTCCACTTACACCACATCCACAGGCTTTCCCTTATCTAGGTGGCAGCTCACTTCATCGTAGAAGGTTAATAGATTGGTTTGGCAAGAACGATTTTTCATGAATCCATGCTGATTACTACTTATAATACCGTTTTCATTACTAAAGTCTTGTAGGTGGTCCCTTAACATCCCCTCCAAAATTTTGCAGACTACTGATGTTAGGCTGACCGGCCTATAGTTACCCAGGATACATCTCGGCCCCTTTTTAAATATTGGTACTACGTTGGCTTTTTTCCAATCAGCTGGCACCATACCCGTCTGTAAACTATCCTTAAAGATCAAGAATAATGGTCTGGCAATCACCTGGCTGAGCTCATTAAGAACCCTTGGGTGCAAGCCATCCGGTCCCGGGGATTTATTTATGTTAAGTTTTTCTAGTTTAGCTCTAAGTCTTTCTTCTGTTAGCCATGGCGGCACTTCCTGAGGTGTATTATTTAGTTCGGCCTTACAAGCAAGGTTCATGTAGCCCCCCGATTCTTTTGTGAAGACTGAAGAGAAGAAATTATTTAACACTTCCGCCTTTTCTCTGTCCTCAGTGGCCATATTTCCTTTATCATCTTTTATGGGGCCAATGTGTTCTGGCCTCACTTTCTTACTGTTTATATACTTAAAGAATTTCTTGGGGTTCTTTTTACTCTCCTCCGCTATATGTCTCTCGTGTTCTATTTTAGCCGCCCTGATTTCATCTTTACATTTCTTATTACACTCTTTGTAATGCTTAAATGCTGCCAATGACCCCTCAGTCTTGTATTTTTTGAAGGCCTTTTCTTTAGCACTAATATACATTTTTATGTTGGAGTTTAGCCACCCAGGGTTTAGTTTTGCTTTTTTAAATTTATTTCCCTTTGGAATGCACTGGCCAATCCCCTTGTTAAGTATGCTCTTGAAGCACTCCCATTTTTCCTCCGTGTTCTTTGTTCCCAGGGTTCTATCCCATTTGATATTTTCTAGCAGCGAGTGCAGTTTAGGGAAATTGGCTCTTTTGAAATTCAGTGTCCTTATATTACCCTTGTGTTTCCTATTACTGTAATTAATACTGAAACCAATTGACCTATGGTCACTGTTTCCTAAGTTGTCCCGTATTTCTATATCCGTGAGCAGGTCTGTATTGTTGGTAATCAGTAGGTCAAGTACCGCATTGTTTCTTGTCGGTGCATTCACCATCTGACCCATGAAATTGTCCTGCAAAACATTTAGGAACTGCCTAGCTTTGGCTGAGTGCGCGGTTCCTTCTGCCCAGTCTATATCTGGATAATGTTGACTCCAGCATGTGAAATAACTGCAACAAACGATAAATCCCACACCAAAGGAATAAAGGAATCAAGTTGTGCTCACCAGATGGTATGGACCCAAAGTACTGTACAGCAAATGGGTCATACACGCTGTATATGTAGATGTCCTCGGTACCGAATAGGCAGGAACCTCAGCAGCATCTCTGGATCACAGGTGGTGATGAATATCTTCCAAACCTCAGGCTAATTCCTTTGAGGATGTTATTTTTAAGGAAACACGTTAGGAGTATCATGAGTGCCTATCTTTTCTGAATGCTTCTTACCACCTGTGAAATTGTAAGTGTATTCCTTTATCTTCCAATAAATTACCCATACGGTATTATGCTATGGTGTCCTTTTGGTTTATCTCCCTCCACAATCCCATGAGTGGGGACTCCTAGGCATTCCCATGCGGGCCAGTTTGGAAGATATTCATCACCACCTGTGATCCAGAGACGCTGCTGAGGTTCCTGCCTATTCGGTACCGAGGACATCTACATATACAGCGTGTATGACCCATTTGCTGTACAGTACTTTGAGTCCATACCATCTGGTGAGCACAACTTGATTCCTTTATTCCTTTGGTGTGGGATTTATCGTTTGTTGCAGTTATTTCACATGCTGGAGTTAACACCTTTTCAAGTCACGGTTTACACTTTATGGACATTCTGGACTTTGATTTTTTGCATTTTTTTGCATTTTGGTTTGATTGTTCACGTTTTACTTCGTGCACATTTACTCACACATTTTTAACGCTGCACTATTTTTCTTAATATTTTGATCACCATCACTGTCAGTTGGAGTGTTAGCAGCTTTATATTGTGTTTTACTTTACAGATTAGTTTTAAGTTAGCGCAGTTTATTCACTTTTTTTCCATATTTTATTAAATATCTTTTTAAAACCAGAAACATGTCCTGTCAAGAGCTACAACAAGTGCTCTTTTCCCTGAAGCTGCAGGTCTCTTTATAGACTGCTCCAAAACTTTTATAAAACCCTCTTTTCTAATCTGAATATTCACAAAATATTTACTAATTTCAAAGGACGTGTTTCCCATGCATTTATCTCCTCTCTGTACTGTACACTCCTATTACAAAGCTTCACTGTGGATCCCACCGTCTTTCTCAAACAATGGGAAGCTTGCCTTACAATGAATGTCTCTGAAAAAGACCGGGACAAAATCTTCCAATGGATGTCGAGAATTTTAGCCTCAAGTAAAATTCAAGAAAAAAATCACTCCTTTCGAGAGGATACCAACCTCCTTCCAACTTACTTTTCATTTTCTCAATACAATCTAGG
Organism: Pelophylax lessonae; assembly: GCF_965119305.1. NCBI lineage: Eukaryota > Metazoa > Chordata > Amphibia > Anura > Ranidae > Pelophylax > Pelophylax lessonae. Next base: position 121,642,965 of record NC_138773.1, on the reverse strand, counting down.
TTATGTTTGGATGCTGTCTGCTGGAGAGCACCCTACCTCTGAATCTGTGGGATTGCTCCGGAATTAAGCTCTTCAGGTCTTAAAGTGGTTGTAAAGGCAGAAGGTTTTTTATCCTATTGCATTCTATGCAATAAGATAAAAAGCCTTTAGTGTGCAAAAAAAGAGACCCGAAAAAAGGAGAATCTGGGCATCTCTAGTTTGTCCTAGAATTTGATCTAATATATCTGTCAAATATTTCTGAGCCATAAAGTAAAGTAAAAAAAAGCAAGAGTGCCAAAGAAAATCAATGCAATGAATTTGGACTGCATGGTCCTATGGGTAAATAATTACATGTTATGACATTATGAGAGTAAAGAAGACACCATTAAGTTTTAGCTCTTACATTTTACTATGCTTTTGGTCCCTCCAAAGTTATACAGACACCCCCTCCTCCGTTCCGGAGAGCTGTTGACTTCTTAGTAGGAATGTAGGATCAACCTTGCTCACAGTAGACCTTTATCACGAGTGGAGTGTGCTAATGTTTTAGTTTTCCAAAAAGTTAAATTGCATATGCACTACAGAATGGCTGTTTAGAGAGATTTTTAATGCAAAAAAATATGTGATATAGCACATTATGGCGCCTCTTTGACTTTCACAGCTAATGAGCCTTTTGATTGCTCCATTATTAAAGCATGGCAAACAAATTCTCTATAGCAGCCTTTCTCAACCTTTTCAACACAGAGGAACCCTTGAAATAAATTTCTGGTCTTGGGGAACCCCTGCTAAAAATTAAAAATCTACAACTCGTGACAGTTAGTGCAGGTATCCTCAAACTACGGCCCTCCAGCTCTTGCGGAACTACACGTCCAATGAGGCATTGTAAAACTCTGACATTCACAGACACGACTAGGCATGATGGGAATTGTAGTTCCTAAACAACTGGAGGGCCAAAGTTTGATGACCCCTGCATTAGTGTGACAGTCAGTTGGAAGAATGCTCCTTACTCTTGTCATCATTGGGAAGAATTACCCCCTTACAGATAGCTAAACGAAACAATGGTGTCATTGGAAACTTGTCTGAGAGGCAGAATTTGCCCATTGCTCAAGGAACCCCTAGCAACCTCAGGAGGAACCCTAGGGTTCCACGGAACACTGGTTGAGAATAGGGATGATCGAACTTTTGAAAAGTTCGGTTCGACCAGAACACCCGAACTTCACGAAAGTTCGGTTCGGATTTCAGAACCCCATTGAAATCAATGGGACCCGAACTTCTGTAATCAAAAAACACAATTTTTAAGCCCTAAAACCCAATAAATGCCCCTAAAAAGTGCCTAGGGTTCTGGGTCATGCCCCAGGGACTATTAATCACACAAAAAAAAGTTCTTTAAAATTGTCGTTTTTGATAGATAGCCAATTATTGAAAAAATTAAAAAAAAAAAAAAAAAGAGATTTCTTTGGATTTAGTGTCTGGGGGTTCTAAAAGGTGTACCTGTGAAGTTTCAGCTCTGTAGCATGTCCAGAACCAGAATTACAGCATACCAAACCTTCAAAAATGACTTTTTTGCTTAACCGCACCTTTCTTTTGCTCCTAATCAACGGCTCAGCCAATGTGTATTATGGGGACATAATGCAGTGCACTGGGAACAAGATTAGAGGTTTTTTTGGAAAAAGGTGCTGTCTCTTTAAATGTGCATATAATTAACGGGTGTATTTCCACAATGGGGCTTTTATTACCAAATGTTTCAAGAAGTCCAAAGATGTATGTAATTGCACTTTATTACTTTATTTCGTGTAAAATGGTGTTTGGTGCACTTTAACTTGAAATCTCACAAGAAACAGACATATATGCACGGATACATTGAGGGTTAGGGGTAGGGGCCACAATGTAGTGCAGAGTGAACAAGATTAGAGATGTTTTGGATGAATACTGTTGTCTCTTGACTTTGAATAGAAGTAAAGGATGCTTAAAAATTGGGCATTTGGTGGTGCGGACGATGCCTTGACACCATATCCCTATGAAAGTGCTGGTAATGAAAGCAATAATTGCCTTTGTAAGGAAAAAAATTACAATGATATGCATCTGTGTGACAGGTGCGCAAAAATTGTTGTTTGGGTGTTGGCGGAGCCATACCACTGTAAGCCCAAAGAGCTGGTGTTGAAGAAGGCGTAAAAATTATGAAGGTGTGCACATGTGGAACAGGTGCGCAAACATGGTAGTTTTGGTGTTGGCGGAGCCTCCCCACCATAACCCCAAAGAGCTGGCTTTGAAGGAGGCCCAAAAATTGTAAAGGTGTGCACCTGTGGAACAGGTTCGCAAACATGGTAGTTTTTGTTTAGCATAGCCTCCCCACCTTAACCCCAAAGAGCTGGTGTTGAAGGAGGCCCAAAAATTGTAAAGGTGTGCACCTGTGGAACAGGTGCGCAAACATTGTAGTTTTTGTTTTAGCATAGCCTCCCCACCTTAACCCCAAAGAGCTGGCGTTGAAGGAGGCCCAAAAATTGTAAAGGTGTGCACCTGTGGAACAGGTGCGCAAACATTGTAGTTTTTGTTTTAGCATAGCCTCCCCACCTTAACCCCAAAGAGCTGGTGTTGAAGGAGGCCCAAAAATTGTAAAGGTGTGCACCTGTGGAACAGGTGCGCAAACATTGTCGTTTTTGTTTTAGCATAGCCTCCCCACCTTAACCCCAAAGAGCTGGTGTTGAAGGAGGCCCAAAAATTGTAAAGGTGTGCACCTGTGGAACAGGTGCGCAAACATTGTAGTTTTTGTTTTAGCATAGCCTCCCCACCTTAACCCCAAAGAGCTGGCGTTGAAGGAGGCCCAAAAATTGTAAAGGTGTGCACCTGTGGAACAGGTGCGCAAACATTGTAGTTTTTGTTTTAGCATAGCCTCCCCACCTTAACCCCAAAGAGCTGGTGTTGAAGGAGGCCCAAAAATTGTAAAGGTGTGCACCTGTGGAACAGGTGCGCAAACATTGTAGTTTTTGTTTTAGCATAGCCTCCCCACCTTAACCCCAAAGAGCTGGTGTTTAAGGAGGCCCAAAAATTGTAAAGGTGTGCACCTGTGGAACAGGTGCGCAAACATTGTCGTTTTTGTCATAACCAAAATGAGGTTCTGTGAACGTAAAGAGAATGAGAGGAGGGTTTGAGGGTGGCACCATGGTCCAGGCTTAAACTGAGGCTCAACTGCCACATCACAACGATAGCCTAGTCTACAAGGTCTGCATCAGGTGCATCAAAGCTTGATATCCACGACTGATTCATCTTAATGAATGTCAAACGGTCGACTGAGTCGGTGGAGAGTCTAGTTCGATGGTCTGTGACGAATCCTCCTGCTGCGCTGAATGCCCGTTCCGATAGGACACTGGAAGCAGGGCAGGCCAACAACTCCATGGCATACTGGGCCAGTTCTGGCCAGTGGTCTAATCTTAAGACCCAGTATGCCAGTGGATCGGATTCGTCACATGAAAAGCCCTCTGTGTCACTTTGTGCCCTCACGTAATCGTCCACCATGTGATGCAGACGGTGTCGATGCGATGTGGCAGCTGAGAGGCCTGGGCGGTGAGGACTAAAAAAAGACCGAAAGGCATCCGTCAACCACACGCCTTCTCCAACGCTCCTCTCGTGACCACCAGTAGAATCCATGGTAGGTTGTCCCCGCCCCTGCACCCTACGGGAGTCGGGGAACATGTTCACCAGATTCCTCTTGAGACTGTCCTCAAGGGATTTGATCCTGTGGACTCTCTGGGTGGATGGGAAAAGCTCCGAGACTTTACACTTGTACCGGGGGTCAAGTAGGGTGGCCAACCAATAGTGGTTAGTCTCTTTAATGACCTTGATTCTGGGGTCCTTTCGCAGGCTCTGGAGCATGATGTTTCCCATGCGTCGCAAATTAGCGAAGGCCTGAGAAGCTGACTCCTCGGGGTCACTCATAACGACATTATCTTCAACGGGCTCCTCCTCCTCCCAGCCACGCACTACTCCAAAGTGTCCCGAGGGAGTCAAACTAGGCCTTGCAGATTGCCGCATGTCTTCCTCCTCCTCCTCCTCAAACCCTGCAAAAGTTCCCGCAGAATCGTCCTCCTCCTCCTCTTCCACCCCTGGATCCTGCTCGGGCCTCTGGGAGCTAGGCATAATGGGGTCAGGATTCTCAGGATAAAGGGGGCCTTGAGAGGCAAGGAAGTCCTCCTCTTCCTCCTGCTGCTCTGCCTCCAGTGCCCTGTCCATAATGCCACGCAGAGTGTGCTCCAACAAAAACAGTACCGGTAGGGTGTCACTGATGCATGCGCTGTCCCGGCTGACCATCCTTGTGGTCTCCTCAAATGGCGAGAGGACAGCGCATGCATCCTTAATCAAAAGCCACTGCCGTGGTGAAAAGAAGCCCAGGCGCGCAGAGCCAGTGCTGGTGCCGTACTCGCATAGGTATTCATTGAGGGCCCTCTGCTGCGTGTACAGGCGCTGCAGCATAGCCAAGGTGGAGTTCCAGCGGGTGGGCATGTCACAGATGAGGCGGTGTACCGGCAGGTGAAACTCGCGCTGCACTTCGGCCAAACGTGCAGTGGCACTGTACGACCGCCTGAAGTGACTGCACACCCTTCTTGCCATCCTTAGCACATCCTGCATTCCCGGGTACGAGTTCAAAAACCGCTGTACCACGAGATTCAGGACATGCGCCAGGCATGGCACATGGGTTAACTTTCCCTGACGAAGGGCGGCCAGGAGGTTTGACCCATTATCAGTAACCACCATCCCTGGCTGCAGCTGGCGTGGTGTCAACCACCTCTGGGCCTGTGCCTGCAGAGCCCCAAGAATCTGAGGGGCAGTGTGCTGCCTGTCCCCTAGACACACAAGCTGCAGCACTGCGTGACACCTTTTGGCCTGAGACATAGAATAGCCCTTTGAACGTTTACGTGGTACCTCATCATATTCAAAGGACCATTCTGCAGAGGAGGGCATGGAGGAGGTAGAGGAGGAGGAGCAGGAGGGGGTAGAAGTGATCGATCTACCCGGATCAGCGACACCACCAGCTGTTTGCAGACGTGGGGGCAACACTGGCTGCAGCACCGAGCCCTGGCTACAATCCCTTCCACTGGCAAGCAGTGTCACCCAGTGAGCAGTGACAGAAATGTACCGTCCCTGCCCATGTTTGCTTGACCAAGTGTCAGCCGTCAAGTGTATCTTACGGCTGACTGACTTGGCCAGGGACGACACTACATTGCCTTCCACATGTTGGTATAGGGATGGCAGGGCCTTACGGGAAAAGTAATGCCGACTTGGCACCTGCCACTGTGGAACTGCACATTTTGCGAAGTCACGGAAGGGAGCAGACTCTACCAGGTTAAATGGTAATAGTTGCAGAGCCAGTAGTTTAGCCAAACTACTGTTTAGACGCTGGGCATGTGGGTGGCGGGGAGTATACATTTTTTTTCGTTCCAGCATGTGTGGAATCGAAATTTGGCGTCTAGATGTTACAGCTGGTGGTGTGCTGGAGGTAGATGCGACACTGCCTGCTATATCATCATCCCTGCCAGTGGAGGCTGCCAACAGGTGACGAGTGACTATAGCAGGGCCAGGAACAGACTGATGTGCAGGTGGAGCAGGTGGAGCAGATGGAGCATGAGGAGGAGCGCGAGGAGAACTAGGAGGCCGACTGACCGATCTTTGGCCCTTTTGTGGGTTCTTTAAATGCTCCTGCCAACGGGCCGAGTGGTGGGTTGTCAAATGCCTGTTTAGGCAGCTTGTACCCAGGTGGTTGACATTTTTGCCACGTTTTATACCCTTCTTACAAATCTTGCAGATCGCAACTGTTTTATCTGCATGGGATGTCTCAAAAAAGGCCCAGCAAGATGAGGTGTGTATAGTGGCCCGGGAGACAACAGGTGCGGCCTTAGATGGAGTAGGCCGTCTGCTCTCCCCTCTTGCTTGCTCTGCCTCCTCCTCAACCTCAGACCCAACATCTGACTCCATCAAAGACTGAGCATCAGGCCTGGCCTGGGAGACAACAGGTGCGGCCTTAGATGGAGCGGGCCGTCTGCTCTCCCCTCTTGTTTGCTCTGCCTCCTCCTCAACCTCAGACCCAACATCTGATTCTATCAAAGACTGAGCATCAGGCCTGGCCTGGGAGACAACAGGTGCGGCCTTAGATGGAGCGGGCCGTCTGCTCTCCCCTCTTGTTTGCTCTGCCTCTTCCTCAAACTCAGACCCAACATCAGACTCCATATAGGACTGAGCATCAGGCTGGAGTAGATGGCCGACACTGTGGTCAAACAGCTCAGCTGACTCCTCTGTCATGTCTGAAATTGGGTCTAAGGGAGGACATGAGGTGGACATGGACTCATCTGTATTTGTTCTGACAACTGCAGAAGACTGACCACTTTTCTCTGCCTGTGTCACTGTAGTTGCAGATGATGCCGATGATGAGGGTTTGTTCATATAGTCCACCACCTCCTGTACATACTGTGGACGTATAGCTTGGCCACTGCCGGAGAACAATCCAAATGGTGGCCTGGCTGAGGACTGACCACCACTTCCACCCCTGCCTCTAGACACCCTAGAAGCTGTGCCCCTTTCCGCAGCAGGGCCACGTATGCCTTTTCTTGGTCTACCAGGCATATTTCTCACTGATGCGTTGGCAACTGTGTGTGGTGAAAAACGCACACTGCTATGCGACCCACAGTTGTCGCTGGATACAGCACAGCAGATGTGTCACGCACAGTAGCAAAGCCTTTTGCACAGTGGACCTAACGCTTTGAACAACAGGCGTTAGGTTGTCACTGATGCGTTGGCAACTGTGTGCGGTGAAAAACGCACACTGCTATGCGACCCACAGTTGTCGCTGGATACAGCACAGCAGATGTGTCACGCACAGTAGCAAAGCCTTTTGCACAGTGGACCTAACGCTTTGAACAACAGGCGTTAGGTTGTCACTGATGCGTTGGCAACTGTGTGCGGTGAAAAACGCACACTGCTATGCGACCCACAGTTGTCGCTGGATACAGCACAGCAGTTGCGTGTCACGCACAGTTGCAAAGGCTTTTGTACAGTGCACCTAACGCTTTGAGCAACAGGCGTTAAGTTGTCACTGATGCGTTGGCAACTGTGTGCGGTGAAAAACGCACACTGCTATGCGACCCACAGTTGTCGCTGGATACAGCACAGCAGATGTGTCACGCACAGTAGCAAAGCCTTTTGCACAGTGGACCTAACGCTTTGAACAACAGGCGTTAGGTTGTCACTGATGCGTTGGCAACTGTGTGCGGTGAAAAACACACACTGCTATGCGACCCACAGTTGTCGCTGGATACAGCACAGCAGTTGCGTGTCACGCACAGTTGCAAAGGCTTTTGTACAGTGCACCTAACGCTTTGAACAACAGGCGTTAAGTTGTCACTGTATTTTGCTGCCTAGCAAGCACGTATACCTGCTGTGATAGAGCAGCACTGTGCCACGTGCTCACTAAACAGAACCCTCACACTTTCCCTACAGAAACTAAATTTTCAAATCTAACTAATGTAGTACAAAGTTCCCTAACTACACTAGATATCCCTTTCCACTAAATAGAAAGCTCCATACAGCAGAAGACTGACACTGTCCCTTAAGTTTTTTTTTTTTTTTTTTTTGTAACTCTAAGAACCAGCACAATCGCTGTATCTAACTACACTGGCTGTAAGCTAAATACAATTCTGCTATATGGAGCTTTAGAACCACTCGATATATAGGAAATGTAGTGTAGCAAGCAGGAGTCAGACAGAACTGCTTCAACTCTCTTCAACAGGCTCTGGATAACTGTGCTAGGGGTTAGGCGGGGCCATCTTATATAGTGTGGTGCGTATTCACTCCTGATTGGCCTCTGGTCCCCGTAGTCACTCCAATCACGTTCCTAGGAGACTCCTGCCCCCTCATTGGCTTTTGCAGACGTTTCTGGGCCAATCACGGGCTTTTAAAGCCCAGTTCCTGTCCCAGTGCATTTTGGGCGGTTCTGGTGGCCGAATACCGAACTTTTGCCGCAAAAAGTTCGGTATTCGGCCGAATATCGAACATCCAATGTTCGGGTCGAACCGATGGTCGACCCGAACCGTTCGATCATCCCTAGTTGAGAAACCCTGCTCTATAGTGTGGCATTGGCTCATCAATTCTTAATCAGTAAAATAGAAACAACTCAATTTTTCAACCCAGGTAGTTGATGCCCAAACATTATTTAAGTGCCCCTATGGCAATTGTCCTGTGCTCATAAACAGGAAATATTTCACATAATTGCATTGGAATTATTTGTATTGTGCAAAAAATTGGCCCATATACGAACAGCCTGTAAACTGGGCAAACATCTATGTAGTGGTAGCAATGAGCTACTATAGACATTGGTGTTGCCATTAATTCTTTGTGGGGAATGGAATATGGTACTGTATGCGCAGACAAAATTTTTCTTCAGTCATTTTTGGTTAAATGCACACTTTAGAAAATACTAGTATTTTAGCACTGAGGCAATACTCTGGGCTTCCTATAAACGTCTTTTTCCATTTTCCTTCAGTGTTGCTGTGAGTGCGTTAGCTGCTCCATTGTCTGGGTCTGTGTATCAAAACAAATTATTTTTACATCATTGTCATGTGAAGGTAGTGTCTGAATGTCTATCTGTAGTTAGCCATAGAAATGTACATTGATTATGACATTTTGGATATTCTTGTTCTCAAAGGAGGACAAAATAATGACAGATACAGACTGCTGCACACATTATAGTAGCAGATGTGTTTTGTAAGTTTGTATAGTGTGCATATGTAAGGATAAATACACATTTCAGTCTTGAGAGATGTATATTTACCATTGCCTTCCAGCATCAATGAAAGACAAATAATGGTTCTAAAGTCTACGCATGAAAACCCCGGCACTCAAAGCCATTTAACATTTTTTATTTGAGAATGTGCACAGATTACCTAATCATGAAACTTGTCTTTTTATGCAATATACATATAAATATCATATAAATGTTCTGAGATTAGCTGTGATTAGTGGGTGGGAAGAGAAAGTGAAAGTGGTTGTAAAGTCCTCTCATTTTTAATTAGTGCCTACAGGTAAGTCTTACCTGTAGGTACCATGAAATCTCCTAAACTTGTACTGTTTAGGAGATATTCACCTCAGCTTCAATCGATGATGTCGCTACGCATGCACAGCAATGTTCCCTCAAATTTTTTACTGTGCTGAGAAAATAAAAAAATTTCTGAGCGCAAACCTTTAGACTGAGCAATGGGGGGGGGGGGGACGTCAATGCAGAGTGACCAGCGTGCCCCCAATCAATGCAGAGTGCCCACAGCATTGCCCCCAATCATTGCAGAGTGCCCACAGCATTGCCCCCAATCATTGCAGAGTGCCCACGGCATTGCCCCCAATCAATGCAGAGTGCCCACAGCATTGCCCCCAATCAATGCAACTGTAAACATTTAATTTCTCCCATTTGGTACATTAAATACACCAATACACTACTGAAAGCTTTTTGGAATATCTGTTCAATATATTTAAAAAAAAATGATCCTGCCAGAAATCCAGTTGTCCTATGTTTTGTGGACTTAGCAGTCTTATTTCAAGCAGTCTTATTTCAAGCAGTGTTATCAGCCCTACTTATTTCTTATTTTCTTATTATACTTATTGCGGTTGGTCGTCTGCGGCTGCGCGGTCTGAAATTTGTGCTGAGCGGGACAGTCAATTAGACTGCGTGGCCGCGCATGCGCGCAGTTTAAAGGGAACATTGATGCACAGTGTGCTCTGTGTGAATGCAGAAACTCCCATGCACCCAGCAGGAAGACTTGGATAAGACTGAAGTGCCAGGAATAGGTACAGTGCAACTCTGGAGGGCTCAGGTAAATCTGTCATAATGTACTAGTGTGTGGTTGAAACTGGCACATTATGACATAAACACGCAGGGGGCACAATTAAAAAACATTATAAAAATGTAAAGTTTACTATCACTTTTTTACATTTCTCTTCGTCTACATCCAAAGCATGTAGGCTTCCTCCTTTCTTGGAGATCTCAGAAAATGCTGAGTAGCCCAATTCTTGCTGGAACACACTGAGCTGCAGTCTTATCCTAATAGATTTGGGTTACTCAGCTTTCCCCATGATCTTGATGATCATAAGGATGATTACGCCACCTCCTGTGGTATCGAAGCTGGGGGGAATTTTAGTATATTAGCTTTTAGCAAAAAAAAAGGGGGACGGGGGCTGCACTAGTTTACCTTGCATGGAGTGCAAACTCTACTTTCAGTTTGTCTTTTTGATAGATGGTGGGGAGTTTAGTCAACTGACATTTTCTTATATTTCTCAGGAACTCTCAGGTGAGATGTCTGCCCTTGATTTTTTTGGGTCTGCCCTTGATTTTCTGTAGGAATATTTGAAGGCTTATATCACATCATGCAGGTAACTTCTTGTCCAGTCAGCTTTGTTTTGCTGTAAAGAGTTTGAAAAGCGTTTAAGTATGAACAATATTTTGGTAAGAATTGTGATAAGATACATAGAGGAGTAACCTGCTACCTTTCAGGATTGTGCTGCTTATGACTTATTTCTACCTATCCAAGTCTGCTTGTTAACCACTCCAGCTCTGGAAGGTTTACCCCCCTTTCATGACCAGGCCATTTTTTGCAAGATAGCACTCTTTATGTCTAGAGGAAAATAGATTTTGTGTCCATATACGGAAAGGTTTCTTCACAGTAAGAGCTGTGAAAATGTGGAATATACTCTCTCCAGAGGTGGTTCTGGCCAGCTCCATAGATTGCTTTTAAAAAGGCCTGGATTCTTTCCTAGGTGTTCATAATATAACTGAGTACTAATATTTATAGGTAAAGTTGATCAAGCGAATATCTGATCGCCTCTGGGGGGGATTTTTTCCCCTGCTGTAGAAAATTGGATCATGATGTGCTGAGTTTTTTTTTTTTTGCCTTCCTCTGGATCAACTGTGGGTAAAGGATTGTATGGTTGTGTTTTCTTTTTTGTTTTTTATTGGTTGAGCTAGACTTGTCTTTTTTAAACCTGACTATATAACTATGTAGCACTGTGTTACTTTAACTGATATTTGCACTGTTGTGCGATGCTGTACCCAAATAAAATCTGTCTTTTTTTCCCCCACAAATAGAGCTTTCTTTTTTTTGTATTTGATCACCTCTGCAGTTTTTGTGCTATAAACAGACAATTTTGAAAAAAAAAAAAAAAAAACGGGCGGCACAGTGGTGTAGTGGGCGGCACAGTGGTGTAGTGGGCGGCACAGTGGTGTAGTGGGCTGCACAGTGGTGTAGTGGTTAGCACTTTCACCTAGCAGCAAGAGGGTCGCTGGTTCGAATCCCAACCACGACACTACCTGCCTGGAGTTTGCATGTTCTCCCTGTGGCTGCGTGGGTTTCCTCCAGGTACTCCGGTTTCCTTCCACACTCCAGTGACAGGCTGGTAGGTTAATTGGATCCTGTATAAAATTGGCCCTACAATGTATGTATGAATGTGAGTTAGGGACCTTAGGTTGTAAGCTCCTTGAGGGCAGGGACTGATGTGAATGTGCAATGTATATGTAAAGCGCTGCGTTAATTGACAGCGCTATATAAGAACCTGAAATAAATAAAAAACAATATTTGTTTCTTTCTGCTATAAAACACATCCAATGAAAAAAATGTAAAAAAATATTACAAAAAAAAAATGTTCTTCATCAATTTAGGCCAATATGTATTCTGCTCCAAAAAAATCCCAACAAGCGTATATTGGTTGGTTTGTGCAAAAGTTATAGCATCTACAAACTATAGGATAGATATTTATATATTGTTTTTGTATATTATTATTGTTGTATAATATTATTGTTTTTGTATATTATTGTTTTTTATTTTTTTACTAGTAATGGCGGTGATCAGCGACTTATAGCGAGGCGGACAAATCAGACACTAAGTGACCTTTTTGACACTTATAGGGAACCAGTGACACTAATACAGTGATCAGTGTTAAAAAATATGCACTGTCACTGTACTAATGACACTGGCTGGGAAGGGATTAACATCGGGAGCGATCAAGGGGTAAATTGTGTGCCTAAAATGTGCTTGGTTCCTCTGTGGAAGGTACTTCTACTATGAGAAGGCAGAGATCTATGATCCTGCTTTGAAGTCTGCCTTGTTTGTATAGTGTCCTGAACGATCAGGGGGTCCCGGCGGACATTGATTCCGCCAGACCTGCTGATTGGCTCCCGCTGTGTCTAATCACAGGGGGAGCGGGTTGCCTGGCAGCGGGCTTGCGTGTCCCAGACCCAGAAGTGCAGGATCATGCAGTAGGTACGTGATCCTGTACAGGAGAGTCGCCCTTCCGTCATGTACTTACAGTATAGGGTCGGCAAGCTGGTAATAACCAATATTATGAATGTATATTGTTTGTGGTTCGTAAGATAACCTTACAATTAAATTTGGTATTAGACTTCTGATTAGTAATGTGATGCGTAAACTGCAAAATCTTCAGTAAAAATCAACATTGCTTCTAAGAATGTTTCACTCACAGTGTGAAGAGTAGTTTATGGATAATAAATTCTGAACCGGCCTGTGAATGTGAAAATGGAAGAAAAAAATAAATAAAATTCATTTTAGGAATTCTATTAGAAGCATGCCCAGCGGGGAAAATGCTAAACATTTGCTTATTAAAAGGCCTCAATGGGTTTTTGACAGTTTGATGAATGAAAGCATGATACCTGCATTACAAAGAATTGAAAATGGACTGTATAGGCACTGCGCTCTGTGACACAGCTACATTAGGTAGTGTAGCCACTTGTGTAAGAGGCAGGAAGATGCTGGTTGTCTTTGTAACTGGATTTGCCATTGTTGTAAAACAGAGAAACAGCATTTTTTGTGTTTTATTGGGTTTTACGGGCAATTCATACTTGGTTGTAAACTCCAGCACCTGCTTTTAGAGGTAAGTGCTATTTAACAGTGTTCACATGGCTTTACAGTTTACACTATTTTTTATAGACACTATTTTTCCCCACAACTGGTATTTCTAAAAGTCCATCAAGCAATATATATGTTAAAGGATATTATTAGTCAAAAATTTACTTTTTGCTTGGTTTGCTTTCTCTTCTGGGGACATATTTTTACAATGTGGCAATTAAGAAAAATCTGCAACAGAGAAACAGAAAACAATATGGCGACAGTAGCACCTTAATAACAGACAATAGCATATGGGGTGACCAGATTTTCAAACGTTAGTTCCGGGGACATCCTACTGACCAAACCCACCTTTATTGGAGATGTGACGTGGGGTGGGAATAATAACCGCATATGACACATTAAATGTTAGGTGTGTGGAAAGCAGGCACACCCCTCCTTTTCCCTCCTCCTGCTCTAGAGCAATCACAGAAACGTTGGTAAGATGGATTACCCTTCAGCTGTCTAGACTGGAGATGCCATTATTAAAGCCGAAACTCTGGGACACATCATTTTATACAGGAATGAAATCAGGGATATTTGTTTTCCAGAGAAAGCCACCTAAAGTTGGGGAGACCCTAGAAACCAATAATGACTGGTCACCCCATTCCAGCACTCCCCTACTTAAAGAGGAAGTAAACCCTCCTCTGCAAGTTGTACCTATAGGTAAGCCTATGATAAGGCTTACCTATAGGTACTGTAAATATCTCCTAAACATGTACCATTTAGGAGATATTTACCTTAAATGCAGCCAGTGACATCACTGGCGCATGTGCTCTGAAGGAACGGCCGCTGGTGCCGTTCCTTCAGAGCCCCATGCGCGGGAGTGACATAATCGCGGGTCCAGCCAGTCAGATGGCCGGATGCCGCGAACCCGGAAGAAGGATGACAGAACATGTCACCCATGGGATAAGTGAGCGGTCGGCGCTTCGGGGCTTCGTTCTAAGGTAAGTATATCATAATGAGCTAGTATGCAATGCATACTAGCTCATTATGTGTTTGTCTTTCAGGTGTACTTTTTGAAAAAAAAAAAAAAATTCTTAGGTTTACAACCTCTTTAACTTAAAAAACATTTTTAGGGTCTGTGTGTGTTTCTTTTGGAGAGTTTCCTTAACTTCCTGTCTGGTAAATCTGTGTCACCAGAAGTGAATGCAAGTCTCCCTAACGTAGCCTTGAATAGGAATGAAACCCCACTGGTGTTTTAATCCCTCCGCACTCCATCAGAAAATAAAAAAAAAGCTATAGACACACTTTAAAACATATATATATATATATATATATATATATATATATATATATATATATATATATATATATACAGTGGGTACGGAAAGTATTAAGACCCCCTTAAATTTTTTACTCTTTGTTATATTGCAGCCATTTGCTAAAATCATTTAAGTTCATTCTTCTTCCTCATGAATGTACACATAGCACCCCATACTGACAGAAAAACACAGAATTGTTGACATTGTTGCAGATTTATTAAAAAAGAAAAACTGAAATATCTCATGGTCCTAGGAGATCTGCAAGGAGAAATGGCAGAGGATCCCCAAATCCAGGTGTGAAAGACTTGTTGACACTTTCCCAAAAAGACTCCTGGCTGTATTAGATCAAAAGGGGGCTTCTACTAAATACTGAGCAAAGGGTCTGAATACTTAGGACCATGTGATATTTCAGTTTTTCTTTTTTAATAAATCTGCAACAATGTCAACAATTCTGTGTTTTTCTGTCAGTATGGGGTGCTATGTGTACATTCATGAGGAAGAAGACTGAACTTAAATGATTTTAGCAAATGGCTGCAATATAACACAGAGTGAAAAATGTAAGGGGGTCTGAATACTTTCCGTACCCACTGTATATATATACACAAGATGTTACAGAGATTTTTCTTCCCAAGGACGATGAAAGGATAATGTGGTCCAACATTCCTATTCAATATTATGGTAAATAGCTTCTTCTCGGCCTCCTATCATATTGGTCAAAGTTATCACTATCTCTCTTTATGTAGCTGCTTTTTGGTTTCCTGGCTTATTTCTCTCAAGGGACATATAATGTATTAAATCTGACCACTTTGCAGCATCTGAATAGAATTTTCTGATCAGTAAGGCATATTACTGAAAGAGTTGAAGGAGAATGTAATGGGGAGGAACCGCACATACACATGTAGAAAACTTAAAGATTGAAAACCTCTTTTCTTTCAGGTATTATCTTATTTTACATATTTATATGAATATTGTCTGTCATCTGAAATATATATTTTAGTTCTGGTTGTAATTCAGTCAGATAAAGGGTTCTGACATTTCTTAAAGACCTAGGGGTTTATTTACTAAAGGCAAATCCACTGTGCACTACAAGTGCAGTTGCTGTAGATCTGAGGGGGACATGCAAGGAAAATAAAAAAACAGCATTTTTGCTTGCACATGATTGGATGATAGAAATCAGCAGATCTTCCCCTCATTTCAGAGCTTCCCCTCAGATCTACAGTGACTGCACTTCCAAGTGCACTAGCAGTGCACAGTGGATTATCCTTTAGTAGATAAACCCCTAAGTAAGATGTTTTTCCCAAAGTTTCCTGCACTGTTCTGCCTTGACTAAGCCAAAGAGGGCATATGCTTTCAGCATATTGCAATAAGACCCTTGTACTGGCTATGACAAGTGGACGGAGATAGATATTTAGTGGCCTTACATCTAGAGTCCTTGAGAGATTTGAAAGGCTGGTGAGTGATCAGTCTGTCAGCAGCCATCCAAGGTGTGAACAAGCCCTTAAAATAAAATAGAACATTAGTGTGTCTAAATGTAAACCTCATTGTGTTCAAGGTAAAGCTTGGGCGGCATGCTGGTGTTGCAGCCAATATGCTGCAGCCTTCAGGGCATGCTGTTTGCAGACCACTGCGGATACCAACCTTACAAGTTTAGATGACTGAAAAGGGGAAGGGGAGCAAATAGGCGAGAAGCTAGTGTCTGCCTATCATTGTGGAACAATATGTATGATAAAGGAAGATTTTCTGACCTGTCTGAACAATGCTTATATCTGATAGTAGCTGATCGGTGGCATATGGCATGTTTCAAAGCCAATTTTCAAAAAAGTATCATTGACGTCTCATGAAACCTGTGCTACGTAAATGCAGTGGAAAATAACTGGTTTACTTTACTGCCTGCCCCTGCACTTGCTTGTGCTTACCTACCCTACTTTTCTGTTCACCTGGGGATGCAAACTGATATAGTTTATATAGTTGGGGGAGCAATTCACGTATTCCTTCATGACAGCGCTGGTGTTCGGAGACTGCCCACTTAGGCATCCAGCTATACCACATAGGGTTATTGAGTGCTCCAAGCTCCAAGATGATGTAGTGTGATAGTGAAGGGATGGTGAGTATAAGCAGGTGCACGGGCTGACATTAAAGTGATCTTGTTTCCTTTGCCTGGATTGGCAAAACACAGGTTTACTTATACTGCCAAAGTTGAGTTACCTCTCAGGGCCTGCGGGTAGCTTTTTCCATACCCACAGATCTCCTGTGCTCTGAGTACATAAAATATATAGTACCTCAACTGCTGCCCTACTTATAGGTAATCCCTGCCCTCTTTGTATATTATTGTGATGCCAGGCCTGCAGTAGCTTTCACATTGGACTGGTAACCAACAAATCTAAGTTGTGCAGATGTTGAGGCTTGGCTTGTTTTCTGCACCAGGGATCATTTAAAGGATTATCCAAATCACTTTGGCAGCATTGTTAGTTTGGATGCAAACTCACTTTAAACATGCTTGCAAAGGATCTGGAAAATTCCTGCATATACAGCTGCAAGAAAAAGTATGTGAACCCTTTGGAATGATATGGATTTCTGCACAAATTGGTCATAAAATGTGATCTGATCATCATCTAAGTCACAACAATAGACAATCACAGTCTGCTTAAACTAATACCACACAAAGAATGAAATGTTGCCATGTTTTTATTGAACACACCATGTAAACATTCACAGTGCAGGTGGAAAAACTATGTGAACCCCTAGACTAATGACATCTCCAAGAGCTAATTGGAGTGAGATGTCAGCCAACTAGAGTCCAATCAATGAGATGAGATTGGATGTGTTGGTTACAGCTGCCCTATAAAAAACACACACCAGTTCTGGGTTTGCTTTTCACAAGAAGCATTGCCTGATGTGAATGATGCCTCGCACAAAAGAGCTCTCAGAAGACCTACAATTAAGAATTGTTGACTTGCATAAAGCTGGAAAGGGTTATAAAAGTATCTCCAAAAGCCTTGCTGTTCATCAGTCCACGGTAAGACAAATTGTCTATGAATGGAGAAAGTTCAGCACTGCTGCTACTCTCCCTAGGAGTGGACGTCCCGTGACTGCAAGAGCACAGCGCAGACTGCTCAATGAGGTGAAGAAGAATCGTAGAGTGTCAGCTAAAGACTTACAAAAGTCACTGGCAAATGCTAACATCCCTGTTAGCAAATCTACAATACGTAAAACACTAAACAAGAATGGATTTCATGGGAGGATACCACAGAGGAAGCCACTGCTATCCAAACAAAACATTGCTGCACGTTTACAGTTTGCACAAGAGCACCTGGATGTTCCACAGCAGTACTGGTAAAATATTCTGTGGACAGATGAAACCAAAGTTGAGTTGTTTGGAAGAAACACACAACACTATGTGTGGCGAAAAAGAAGCACAGCACACCAACATCAAAAGATCATCCCAACTGTGAAGTATGGTGGTGGGGGCATCATGGTTTGGGGCTGCTTTGCAGCGTCAGGGCCTAGACGGATTGCTATCATCGAAGGAAAAATTAATTCCCAAGTTTATCAATACATTTTGCAGGAGAACTTAAGGTCATCTGTCTACCAGCTGAAGCTCAACAGAAGATAGGTGTTGCAACAGGACAATGACCCAAAGCATAGAAGTAAATCAACAACAGAATGGCTTAAACAGAAGAAAATACACCTTCTGAAGTGGCTCAGTCAGAGTCCTGACCTCAACCCGATTGAGATGCTGTGGCATGACCTCAAGAAAGCGATTCACACCAGACATCCCAAGAATATTGCTAAACTGAAACAGTTCTGTAAAGAGGAATGGTCAAGGATTACTCCTGACCGTTGTGCACGTCTGATCTGCAACTACAGGAAACGTTTGGTTGAAGTTATTGCTGCCAAAGGAGGTTCAACCAGTTATTAAATCCAAGGGTTCACATACTTTTTCCACCTGCACTGTGAATGTTTACATGGTGTGTTCAATAAAAACATGGCAACATTTCATTCTTTGTGTGTTATTAGTTTAAACAGACTGTGATTGTCTATTGTTGTGACTTAGATCACATTTTATGACCAATTTGTGCAGAAATCCATATCATTCCAAAGGGTTCACATACTTTTTCTTGCAGCTGTATGTCTATAAATAAAAATAAATCATACAGAACAGGTTATCCAAAGTCCATACACAACAGATAAGGACTGATAATGCTCACATAAAATTGAATATTACTGAAATAACAATGGCTTTACAGACCTCTTTTACTATATATATATATATATATATATATATATATATATATATATACCGGTATAAACATTCACTATAAAGTGAGACGAATAATATACCCTTTCATCTGGATATCCCTTTCTACCTAAGTGAAATATTGAGTGCTACTAATACTTATGAAAGTACAACTTATTTATTACTGTGGAACAATAGAACATATGGAAAAAGCAAATTACATTAACATCTGCTGTATTCGCACCATCTGCTATGTTTGGCGCTTCTCGTGTCTGGACCTGCCAATGCTATTTGTTCTCAGAGGGTCTTGTGGCATATTAATCAGTTCTTATGGGTAATTTTTACATTTTGAGATGAGTTATCTGTCAGACCAATCCATGTACATTCATTTTTAGATCTAATGTCTTCATAATCAGCCTTTTTATTGCAAAGCTCCTTACTACCACACATGTATGTCTATGTCATGGAAACTGATTGCATTCAAATAAAAACTTTACATAATTGATTTCAATACATTTTTCTTTGTCAGTTTTTTGGACCATAAACTGTTTTTCTTTTAGTACTGCATCTAGGTAGTCCAACCCATGGTAGATCAGCACCAGCTCTTTGTTTAGCAGGGGACTCTTGTAAATGTAGGGTTAGCAACCATGGTTCAGTGGCAACTTTATTTTCCTGAAAGAATAGAGTAAGAAACTGGTATCAGTTCAACCCAATAACTAAATTTCCATAGTTTACCATAAATGACAGTGTTATTTACAATACCAAATGGAGTATAACCCATCTACAATTATGTTTGTTAAACTGAGCAGGGTGCTTATATGAAAATGACCTGATCTGAACAACCAGATATCAAAATAATTTGTCAGTGCCTATCACACTTTAAGGTCCTTGCGAGTCAGAGGAAACTGTGTTGTGCCCGTCTCAACCTCAGTCATTGAATTCTTTGGCATATCAAGGAAAGGGAATGGCTCCTAATTATCTTAACTATTTGTTACATTTTTCACACATATGTGAACGTGGACCCAGGAATAGCAGAAATAGTATTTGTTTTTGTTATAAGAACAGCTATTTTTTTTTAAATTTGACCTGTGGTTATGGGCAAAGTAATAAGGACACTTTAGAGTGAGGACCTTCCATTGCTAGAGCTTACTTTCGATTTAATTCCCGTTGAACCATTTGCAACGGGTAGCCCTAAGAAACACATGGGTATGGGGGAAGATGTTACTCTGACCTCTTACTTCCACAAAGCACTGCTCAGTGCCTTGGTTGCCAATTTCCAGAGCAAAATTCTGCCATTTGGTGGGAGAAGGGTTGTCAAGTGTGAAGCCTAATCTCAGGTGGAGTGGCATGTTAAATATTTAAAATTGTAGAAGGCCTGTTTTGCAAAAGATCTCTTATTTTCTCCTGGATAACAATGCCAGTAAAGATTTATCTAATGTTTAGTGGTGTTCTATGTGATTATCATGAATGTGTAAAAGTGGCATATGCTCTTTCACCCTTTTGAGTTCAGCCATCAATTGTCAAATTAAGAGAAGCCCAGAGGAAATATACAACCTGCCTGCCCTACCATGTCACTGATGCCATCACTGATATTTCACTCAATTGATCAGAAATTGACCATGCCAGATCCAAAGTACATCCATTGCTGAGTGAAATGTTAGCAGTGGTGTAGTAACAGGAATAGAACAACCACTGTGGAGTCCATGGCTTCAGGAGTCCCTGTCCTAGACCCTAATTTAAAATTATTTGTCTTTTTCCATTTCATACCGCTAGTTGAGTCATTGTCATATTTAATCATTAAAAGTGCCTTTAATGTTTCCAAATTTGATACAGTATCTGAGGAATGTGCATGGCACAGCAGGCAATATTAATGAGAATTTAGCATAACTTCTAGATCATATTTTGCACCAGAAACCAGAAAAGCCGGCCAATACAAATTATGCTAATTCCCATGTTACTTACTAAAACTGAAGAGTGCAAAATCGGGGTGCAGCCTTGTATAGAAACCAATCAGCTTCCAGGTTTTATTTTCAAGGTTTAACCACCTCAATACTGGCCACTTTCACCCCCTTCCTTCCCATACCAATTTTCAGGCTCTCCCATTTGAATGACAATTACTCAGTCATGCTATACTGTACCCAAATGAAATTTTAATCATTTTGTTCACACAAATAGAGCTTTCTTTTGGTGGTATTTATTCCCCACGGGGATTATTTTTTGCAAAATAAGTGAAAAAAGAGCAAACATTTTTTTAAAAAATCTATATTTTCTACTTTCTGTTTTAAAAGAAATTCAACAATATCAAATTGTGTCAGAAATTTAGGCCAGAATGTATTCTGCTACATGTCTTTGGTAAAAAAAAATCCTGATAAGTGTATGATAATAGGTTTGTGTGAAAGCTATAGAGCCTACAAGCTAGGCTACGTATTATTGAAAGTTAATCAATCCTGATGTTCTGACTACCTATCTCATTTCTTGAGACCCTAAAATGTCAGGACAGTACAAATACCCCCCAAATGACCCCTTTTTGTAAAGATGACAGCCCAATGAATTTAGTAAAAGGCATACAGAGATTTTTGAAGTTGCAACTTTTTGCCCACAATAGTTTGGGTAATGAATATTTTTTCCCCCCCACAAAATCATCATATTAACAAGTTAGTTCTTACACATGGCATAGATAAACTTACAATTATACCCCAAAATATATTCTGCTACTCCTCCTGAGTATGGCAATACCACATTTGTGAGACTTTTTCACAGCCTGGCCACATACAAAGGCCCAACATCCAAGTAGCACCATCAGGCGTTCCAAAGGCATCAATTACACATTTCGTTTCCTGAGTACCTATCACATTTTTGAAGGCCCTGGAGCACCAGGGCAATTGAATTACCCCCAAAATGACCCATTTTGGGAAAAAAACACCCCAATGTATATTCTACGAGGCATAATGAGTCTTTTGAACCTGTCATTTTTTCCACAAGTTTTTGGAAAATGTGGAAAGAAAATGAAAACTTATTTTTTTTTCATAAAGTTGTCAATGTATAAGATATTTCTAACACATAGCATGTACATAGAAAAAAGTACACCCCAAAATACATTCTGCTACTGAGTACCTATCACATTTTTGAAGGCCCTAGATCATTTTTTAGCCATGTGGACAGATGTGCGCAGATGTTGATCACTGGGATGTGGCAGATGTTCACTGGGACAAATGTGGAAGATGTTCAGTGGCGGATGTTCACTGGGACAGATGTGGCAGATGTTCACTGGAACAAATGGGGCAGATCACAGACAGACCTGGCAGATTATTACAGACAGATGCGGAAGATGATTACAGACAGATGTGGCAGGTGATTACAGACAGATGGGGCAGATGATTACAGATGTGGCAGATAATTATGAACAGATGTGGCAGATGGTTATGGACAGATGTGGCAGATGATATTGAACAGATGTGGCAGGTGATTACCGTCAAATGTGACAGATGATCACGGACATATGTGGCAGATGTCTACAGACAGATGTGACAGATTATTACTGACAGATGTGGCAGATGATGTGCGCCACATGATTACTGACAGATGTGGCAGATGATCACTGACAGATGTGGCAGATGATCACGGACAGATGTGGCAGATGATCATGAACAGATGTGGCAGATGATCATGAACAGATGTGGCAGATGATCATGGACAGATGTGGAAAATGATCACAGGCGGATGTGGCAGATGATCACGACAGATATGGCAGATGTTCACTAGTACAGATTATTTTATTGGGACAGATGTGTGACAGGTGTTTTCACTGTGTTAGGGACACTGTTTTGGGGACACTAGCTGGGTAATTAGTGTGTAAAAAGCAGTAAAAAGTTCTGTAAACTCACTTATCCCTGGCTGGCATCACAGATCCGCTCTCCTATTCCTCACAGACAGGCTCTGTGTGAGGAGAAGCAGAACTGATTGCCGTTACAATAGCTGTGTTTACATTTCATAAAGGCTGTGATAGGACACAGCCGTCATGTGATCAGGAGGGCCAATCGCAGGGACCTCCTGCTGAGCAGTTTTGCACAGTGTCTGGGTCTGTGATTGTGCAGCTGCGCGGGCACGCGGCCGCACAATCTACCTTCTTCTGAAGAACTTTAGGAACGTCCACTCAGAACGAGAAAGTGCCCACCTGGCCGTATATGTGCAGTAGCCGGGTGGGAGGGGGTTAATTGAACAAGCTGAAGTTTGAAGCTCATTGACTACTATGCACAGCTGCACCAGATTTTGCACTTTCCAATTTTAGTCAATCAAGATCATATAATAATGATTATGGCCATTGGCTTAGTGTGAGATAAATTTAACAGGGTTTGAGATCCAAACCCAAAATAAAATTCACACATGATCCATCATAAACCACTGTTCATCACCAATTTTTATGGGCCCCACCTGTTATTAATCAGATAATCGAGAAAAAAAATCCCGACTTTTTTTCACTCTGATGCTAGACCTTTTCTGCTTTTACCGATGGTTGCTTTACTCAAACTCATCTGTTGTTCCATGACATTTCAATGAAGCCTACAGCAATATGTTTTGGAAGATGTCCTTACCTGCATGTCAATCGTCATTTTTGTGATGTGTTTTGTGCCTTTTAAGGTTTTTATTATTCTTTAAAGCTATCCTTAGATCTTTCAAATAAAATGTACCTGGAGGTTTGATGTACAAGTTTCCTAGGTTATTCGCAACCTCATTAAATCACACAGTGAAAATCTCCAGCAGAGACCACTGCAGGAAGTCAAAGCGTGGCTTATGCTAAATTTACTTCACAAGATTAGTCTGTAGAGAAATAATAATTGTAATAGAAAATAAGTTCCCCATACATTTTCTTGAACTATTTTTAGTCTAGCCAATTCAAGTCAAGGTTTTATTAATGCAAATACTTTCCACTGTGAAAGTAAAGCCTTGCCCACTTGTATTTGATCAGTCATAGGCCCATACAGTTGAAGTTGTCCTTTTTCAGTGTGAAGCCTCATCAACATGCTTTCAAAACACAACTGTGGGTGAATTTCTACCAGATAAAGGAATTTTTGATTTTTTCGCTGCACTGCAGGCCCAATATGGGTTGCCATAACTTTCAAAGGCAGGAGATACACCTAAATAGCAAACTAAACCTTGCCACTCTGATCCACCATGCCTCAAAATCCTATGCATATATTTAATTTATAAAATGTGGTGTTTGTATGAGGTTTTTTTTTACTTAACGTCAAATGGTAGATCAGAGTAGTGAGCAATAATGCTAAGGTAAGTATCTGTACAATTGGTTTGATACATTTGAAAATTTAGACATAAACTGTTATTTTTATTAAGGTAAGAAGCAAAACAATTGAGAAATAATTCACATTTTACATACTATGCCAATACACACAAATCTGTTGTGGGTTTTTGAACTATACACATCAGGGTTAGAATTTACACGTATTAAGGAGGCCATATGAGGAGTTTAGGAGGTCTTTATTTAGGAATACAGATGGTACCACTCCAGGAAAGGATTCAGATAAATATATGCATGTGTTCATATGTGGAAGATGCTTAAGTGTAGTTTCTATTTTTAGGTTTCAGTATATGAAACTTACTGAGGTTAACAGATCTTGCTTCGATAGGATCACACATCATACTATGTGATAATCACACATTATTGGGGTTAACACCCATACTTAAAAATAAACTAAAACAAATTATTTTTATACAGTTGATATTATTAATATGTAAGTTGCATTCCTGCATCAGCAACTAGGCATAGTGATACTTTTTGTATAAAGCAAAGTAGAGGCTGATTTCCAAGCTTTAAAAATTCTGGAATTTGAAAGACTGTAGAGAAGAGAGAGATGCAGATAAACAGATACAAATTGTGTCTATGTAGGAGAATTTGTTTCAGCTTTGTGTATCACCTGAGCCTAGTCACTTCATTGGGTATATGTAAGGGTTTAAAACGAATTTAATCTTTTAAGCTTTTCTTTTTTTTTTAATTGCCTTTTTTGACGGCTTCTGGTTATGACTCCATGGGTCCTCTTCCTCCTTAGTCATCTTCTGCTGGTGGGCAGTCCTGGATGATGCAAAAAGCAGCACTAAGCTGATGACATTAGTGCTACCTTCTGCATAAAGACATTGTGGGGTTGATTTACTAAAGGCAAATAGACTGTGCACTTTGCAAAGTGCAGTTGCACTTGCACTTTGCGAGATCAGTTGCTCCAGTACTTTGTAAAGTGCACAGCCTAGTTGCATTTAGTAAATCAACCCCAATGAGTTGCTGCAACCAACCTGATTAAAGGTTCCTAAAGTCAGATCAGTGAAAAGCAAATTCTGATTTATTGATTGCTTGATAGCAATTCCAGAACGTTGCTGTTTGTCATGCTAGATAATTTTGATCATGTTTATAATAACCTCTTTAAAAACATTATAGAAATGTTATTTAGATTTTGGTTGTCAATAATAAGTAAGCAACAACCCATAAAATATCTATCTTGCTTTCCCCATGGAATGAATGATGGCTGCAGTTTATTTTATTAGCAGTTATGGGCCACATAAACACTTTTCCCCTGCCTCTAGCTTCTATAAATCAGTCCCTATTTAATTTTACATCAGTAGCACCACACTGATTACTATGACATCATGTCATGTCCTACCAGATGTTTATTTTGTCAGTGTTGATGTGCTGTAGTTTTAAATGTTTGCTAGATTTTATTTTAATAATAATGCAGAGTTTTCCCAAGTAGTCCTGTGGTGACAGTGAAAGGACCTAAGGCCTACAGAGAGCCTTGCAGAGATTACATTGCATGACTGAACAGTGATTGCATGTATTAAAACTATATGGTCAACAGCAGCTGTCATACGCTTTACCTCAGTGGTGGAAACATTCAGTTCAGAAGATGGACAGTTTATTTCTGGCTTTTAGGTCTAGTGCTTTTGATATGTTGTAGTTTGAGAATTTCATTAAAATGAGACAGCATATCAGCTGAGGGAATTTATAGAAATATGAAGTCTGCATTAAATGACACAAAATTTATGGAATTTCAATCACTCCTGGCTGGATAATCATAATGTGAGTATGAACATTTAAGGATATGCTCCTTGCTTGCACATGTCTTATAGCAAACATGTAGTGGTGTTAATTTTGCCAATATCATACAACTTCAGGCACCATTAAATACCTGCAGGTTTCTTTATAGAGAACCCAGGTGCACTGTTATACAAATATGGACTTTAACTAGAAATCTAGAGCTGTAGCCTGTCCCTTCCCACCCATCACAGAGGTGGGCCAATATTTAGGGGAAGAAGGAAGGAGGGAGGTAGGCAAAAATGGTTGTTTGATAGACAAAGGCCATATTTGCTTACTAGAGAGGAGATGAAATTACCTTGAGATGCAAATATGGACTTCAGCTAGGATTTCAGAGCTTTGGTCTGTCTCTTCCCACCCATCACAATAATAGACCATTATTCAGGGGAGGTAGGAGGCTGAAATGGTCATTTGCTAGACGGAGAGCATATTTGCATACTAGAGGGGGACACACTAGAAAGAAAAAAATATTACCTTGCAATGCCTGCCGTTGTGATGAAGTGTTTACCAAATTTAACACTTTTCTCTATTGTTCATTGACAGAGGCAGCCTACTGTTATGAAGAACAGAGACTGCATCCGTCAATGAACTTCAGAGAAAAGGATTTTACGGTAAGACAAAAATCCAGTTTTTGCAGTTGGGCCTTTGCAGATGAATGTAGATTTGTCCTAATTGTTGGGCAATGCAAGAATGTCTAAATTGAGGTACTTTCTGTGACCTCCTCCTTTTGTAAACTGCCTGTTTACCTCCATATTCATTTCCTAGAAAAAAGGGTATGTTGAGGTAATATTGTGCAACTCATTTTGGCGCAATTGAAATAGAGTGCGGTTTTTGTAATAGTGCTAGGAACAAAGCATAAAATGACTTAATTCATAAAAAGACTGATAACGCTTACGTGCAGCAAATCAGAATTTACTCAGCTCAAGCCAGACCTGTACATGATGACTTTTGATTGCTTGTTATGAGTTATTGCACTTAAGATTTAGCATTCTGTAGAGACTAAAGATAAACTGCTGCTCCCATTGAACCTGAGAAACATCACTCCTGTGCCAGAATGACTTCAGTAAATTCTGATTGATTGAGGAGTTGTGACAGGTTTGCCTTAAATGTTGTACATTTATCAGCCTCATATTTACAACACAGGGGCAAATCAGATATCATATATAAATGAAATGCTAATTTTTTTTATTAAACCCATCATAAGAAGTTTTGTTACATTCTTCTCTTTGGCTGGAAGCGTTAGGATTGTTGGCAGTAGTGGTGGTAAAGGTAAGTTTTAGGCATCAGAAGGGGTCTAGGATTTCCTATTTTATTATTTTCATTGCTTGCTTAAGAAGGCACAATTATTTAAAGCTATTGGAGGATATTTTAACATGCCTTAATGCATGCCTTACAGTTCCCTCCTACATGTCATTCAGTACTCTTAAAACCTTTTAGTGCTTTGTTAAAGCTCAGCTCTATAGTTCAGTCTCTTCGCTTTTCAGTCCCTGACCCTGCTTATTCCTCTACTATCTGACAAGGCACACAGTCTGCAAGGTTGTATGGATAATGTTAAGTACAATTTGATATCCAATGTCCTTTTAGATGTTTTTATTTGCATATACTTTTTATTTAAAGGTAATATGCATAGTACAAGTGTATAAAAACATACCACGGTAGAAAAAAGAGAATGGGATATGCACACAGCAACAGTGACATTTGTAGTACAGAATTCCAATTTCCTTTGTTTCATGTAATTAAATACAGCCATAACAAGGTTACATCTTGATTTGACAATAAAACAAAGCATAAAACACATTTAATAACAGAGCGAAAATGGTAAGTATCAGTTATCTGGAATGTAAAGGAAGGATCGCTCAGCCATGAAGCCTCTGAGGGTTAGGTGGACTAAGTAAATATATTTAGTGAAGAGTGGAGTGTGTAATAGGTTGTGTTCAGTGCCACATAAGCTTATGATGGGGAGTTGTCAAAGAGTCAACAACTCCTCATCTCCAAGGTCACAGGGGACCAAAGTCAATGTCTAGGCACCAAGTATCTCTGCCATCTTTTTCATAGTGTATTATAGAGTGTTCTTAAAAACCGAGACAAGTTGTAGGAGGTGTTGTTTAGGCATCATGTGAACTATGAAGGGGTCCATGTTTTAAAAATGTTTGTGTATTTTTTTTTTAATATGCATAGGCTTATAAAGAGTATGAATTATATATTTTGTCTCAGGATAACTTGGTTGCAGACAGTTTTATAGTATACGTCATTTGCCTGGCAACATGCAGATATACTCAGATTATCTAAGTGGTGTTTCCTGAGTCATATCAGGGGTCAGTTGTTTTAATCAGGTCAGGCATTAGTTTGATATCTTTCCGGATAATGTAGGCATGTTACAAAACATCTGGATCATCAGGTATTGTTTAAGAAGATGGTAAAGTCAGGTTTTGCCATATGCATTTGGGGCAAGCAGTAAGGTATCCAGCAGTTTGGGTATGTTTTGATATAATGTTAAAGGCATAGTGGGCTCTGTGTATTGTCTTATATTGCATTTCCTGCCAGGTTGCACTAATTATATATTTCTTAGTGGTGTTCCAGGACTAAGGAGATAAGGTAGTCAAGGATTAAATCAGTTAGTAAGTCAGTAAGGTGGCTTAGGCCCTGGCATGTGGTTGTGTGTAGAGAGCTGCCTCACAGCCTCACATAGGAAAACATAGGTCAATGGAATGGGTTTGTTTTGAATATATAACTTTTTGGATGGTGTTATATAATATGATCATTGGGTATACACCCAACAGACTTTGAAGATGTTGGGTTATTTGTGCATAAAACAAGGTATGGTAGGAGGGGATGGCATTCCTGGCCTGAAGCAGGGAAAATGGACTATCCTTTCCATCAGAATCTAATTAGATGGATTCATCAGAATCTAGCAGGTCTTCCATATATTGTATGCCTTGAGCTGCCACTGGGCAAAAGTAGATTCTAAAGCAGAGTTAAATGGTTTGTTTGTTATAAATCCTCCCACCCCCAAACCCTCCCTCCTACAACAAATTAGGTTAGTGGATAGACTTAGCTGTTGGTGATGCTTGCATGAAGAGGGTTATGAATTTCTTAGCCTCTGCTGGGTCAGGGAAGGCGCGTGGCTCATTTGCTGCTGCGGTAAGGCTCAGGGTGGCTGGACAGGCCAAAGTGCATGTGATCTGCTTATTCACTAGCTGTTGACATATGCTGAGAAAGGCTTTGCATTGTGTAATCACTTCAGCAGAGTAGTCTGGGAAAGTATTTTGTACCAGTATTTTAGTACCTGTATTTTGTGTTTTTTTTTTTTTTTTTGTGGTCTATGGTTTCAGTTGTCCCACATGATTTTAGTTTTCTTAGTCCAAATTACGGGCAGTGAGCAGGTATAGGGTATTGTTGTCTGGCCTTAGTGGGCCCAGTCTGTGAGCCTTGTCAACTTTAAAGAGGTGTGCTGGACAAGGCTTCTGTGATTATTTTAGAGCAGAATTTCTTGAGGTCTGCTGCTTTGTAAGTTTTTGGAAGTCCCACAAAACACAGACTGTTTCTTCTCAAGATATTTTTTGAAGGGCCCTAGAGTGGGACTGAACAGTAATAAGCAAGTCTTTCCATGTACGGCTCCAGCTTTAGGATGTAATAGCTTTTTGTATAGATGCAGTAAGTTTTGGTTTAAATGCTGGGCCACTTCACTAAGTTAGCTTATAGTCTAAGGTCAGAAATGTCAGTAATCAAGTAGGTTCCACATCAGAGTCCACAAAATTTCTGGAGATCACATGGTCAGAGTTGGCCATTATGGTGGCAGGTGTTTGTGGTTTTTGTATTTTGATAATGACCAGCTTAGGTGTGCTTATTTTGACAGATATTTGTTCATCAGTGGATGGGAGTGTTTTCCTGCCATAATAGTGGACAGTTTAGTGCCTTAAGGCAGTTTAGTCTACGAGGGTCTGGTTTATGCTGCTTTCTACATTGGGAACTGGACCCAGAAGGCTTTGGATTTTTTTAATATTTTTATTGTAAGTATTATCTTTATTTGTAGCTTTCACTTTGTACATAGTTTTGTGAAATGATGACATCACATCAATATTTATTAATAACTTCAATAGTATTATTTTTAGAACATAGTCAGGTAAAAACTTAGCAATATCTGCAACTTGCTGCACCTTTGCTAATGAATTGTCCGGTAAAATTGTGCTGTTATGCACTATTAATAACATTCATTTTGGAAATAATATACACACTGAAAATAAACACCTTCCCATCAAAATGCCTTCAGAGCAATAAAAATATATTAAAAAGCCCCTGATATTTACCTGTATCTATGGCTAATTAACCTCCCAGGGTCCGAGTCTTCTATCTTCTGAATTGCAGACTTGAATGGTTCTTCTTCAGGTAACCTTGTCAGCAAAGGACACCTAATAGTGGACTCAGGTGACTAAAAACTACATTAGTTAATAAAATAAAAAAAAAAAGGTTTTCTGAATGGTGGGGAGGGAGTGGGGGAGGGATTCAAAATTGCCCGGAGATGGGCTTTAACTATTTAAAGAAAATAAACATTGAGACTGCTTGTCCTGACCTCCTTTTAAAAAAGACCTGGTGGTCTCTGATTTCAGTGTTTTATGAATATCCAAACCAACTAAAAGAGGCAGATATGATTCCACTAATGTGCCCAGATGATTTTCCTAATCTAGGTTACATTCTATAGGAAAATATTGTTAGTGCATAGTAGGGTATCTAGGAGTTGTGTTTATATCAATTAATAAGATGCCAATGCCATAAAGTTCAGGTTATGTTTCGGACATGGAAACTAAAGTTTATTTTTCCTGAACTGTCACTATTCTGGATAACAAAGCATTTTATAATCACAAAGCTTATGAAACAAGTACATCATTTTCTACTAACAATGTAGGAAACACCTGATAAGACCAAGTTACAATCTATGCCCACTGTGCAAAATCCCTAGTTACAACTCTGATAATACAACAACTTTCTAGTTATAAATAATGTAGCTTTGAAGTACATTTTGTTAGCTTAATCAAATGCATTTTTTTTATTCATGCTATATAACAATCTAATAGACCACTGGGGTAATAAACTAGCTTTTTTGAAGATCCTGGGGCAGCAATATAGTATTGCTTTTTGTCATCAGGATGGTTAATGAAAGCATAGAAACACAGAAGAGTGATGGCAAAAAAATACCACTTTTTTATTATATAATATCACATTTAAATCTCTAAAATACTTATGCTGATTACAAGTCAATAGATTATGCAGTCGCTAACATTTATTGCAATAAAGCATTATTTGAAGACTGGATCTAACTGGAAAAATACCTGTCAAATGCTGAGGATGAGACAGCAGATATTAGTAGGGTCAAATGTCATTTAAATCTTGGCCTTCTTTGTTTATACCCTAATATTAAAATACCACAAAATAATCTGTTATTTTAATTGTCAGTAATAATACTTGATTCGGCAGTTTTCCCCAAAAATATAAAATGATTCAATGAGAAATAAAAAAAATAAAAAAAAAACTGCTATGAGGCAATATTAAAGAACAAGATTGTAACACTTACTGCTTCAATAACATATTACAGCTGCTATATTATTATAGTAGAACTTTGCTTTTGTTTCTTGTTTTGCCATAGATACCAGATTGTGTGGAGCACATTGTCTCTAGAAAACAAACCTAAATACATGTCCATAGAGCTAATGCATATTTTTTGAAACCCATTTTACTCGACTCTGATTTACCAAAAAAACGTGAGATCGCTTGCTCAATTTTTGAGTTACACCATCTGACCATTTCTTATATAGCTTTTCCCTTCAGAACTATTTTTCTCTCTATACAAGTAAACAAAAAAATCAAATATATCTGCGCTTGGTAGAAATAAAGTCCAATAAAGCAGGCTGCTAGCACCTATGGATATGATTGTAGCCCATAGAGATAGTAAAACAAAGAAAAAGGGTGCAGCGCCAGCGAATGTACACTAAATTATCAACTTGAGGGAACTCTTCAAACAGAAACAGATAAAAGGTGAACCCCACACCAGGTGCCGTGATTCCTGCAAAGCACGCTTCACCACTGTGTTCAGATAAAATGTCTGCTTAGCAGAAGCATTTGACCCTCAAGTTATAGAGTGGTCAAAAATGCATGTGTAGCACAAGGATCAAGGATCAGTCGTACCAATGCCAAAAACAGCATATACAGTGGGTACGGAAAGTATTCAGACCCCCTTAAATTTTTCACTCTTTGTTATATTGCAGCCTTTTGCTAAAATCATTTAAGTTCATTCTTCTTCCTCATGAATGTACACATAGCACCCCATACTGACAGAAAAACACAGAATTGTTGACATTGTTGCAGATTTATTAAAAAAGAAAAACTGAAATATCACATAGTCCTAAGTATTCAGACCCTTTGCTCAGTATTTAGTAGAAGCCCCCTTTTGATCTAATACAGCCAGGATTCTTTTTGGGAAAGATGCAACAAGTCTTTCACACCTGGATTTGGGGATCCTCTGCCATTCCTCCTTGCAGATCCTCTCCAGTTCTGTCAGGTTGGATGGTAAACGTTGGTGGACAGCCATTTTTAGGTCTCTCCAGAGATGCTCAATTGGGTTTAAGTCAGGGCTCTGGCTGGGCCATTCAAGAACAGTCACGGAGTTGTTGTGAAGCCACTCCTTCATTATTTTAGCTGTGTGCTTAGGGTCATTGTCTTGTTGGAAGGTAAACCTTCGGCCCAGTCTGAGGTCCAGAGCACTCTGGAGAAGGTTTTTGTCCAGGATATCCCTGTACTTGGCCGCATTCATCTTTCCCTCGATTGCGACCAGTCGTCCTGTCCCTGCAGCTTAAAAACTCCCCCACAGCATGATGCTGCCACCACCATGCTTCACTGTTGGGACTGTATTGGACAGGTGATGAGCAGTGCCTGGTTTTCTCCACACATACTGCTTAGAATTAAGGCCAAAAAGTTCTATTTTGGTCTCATCAAACCAGAGAATCTTATTTCTCACCATCTTGGAGTCCTTCAGGTGTTTTTTTAGCAAACTCCATGCGGGCTTTCATGTGTCTTACACTGAGGAGAGGCTTCCGTCGGGCCACTCTGCCATAAAGCCCCGATTGGTGGAGGGCTACAGTGATGGTTGACTTTCTACAACTTTCTCCCATCTCCTGATTGCATCTCTGGAGCTCAGCCACAGTGATCTTTGGGTTCTTCTTTACCTCTCTCACCAAGGCTCTTCTCCCCCGATAGCTCAGTTTGGCCGGACGGCCAGCTCTAGGAAGGGTTCTGGTCGTCCCAAACGTCTTCCATTTGAGGATTATGGAGGCCACTGTGCTCTTAGGAACCTTAAGTGCAGCAGAAATCTTTTTGTAACCTTGGCCAGATCTGTGCCTTGCCACAATTCTGTCTCTGAGCTCTTCAGGCAGTTCCTTTTACCTCATGATTCTCATTTGCTCTGACATGCATTGTGATCTGGAAGGTCTTATATAGACAGGTGTGTGGCTTTCCTAATCAAGTCCAATCAGTATAATCAAACACAGCTGGACTCAAATGAAGGTGTAGAACCATCTCAAGGATGATCAGAAGAAATGGAAAGCACCTGAGTTAAATATATGAGTGTCACAGCAAAGGGTCTGAATACTTAGGACCATGTGATATTTCAGTTTTTCTTTTGTAATAAATCTGCAACAATGTCAACAATTCTGTGTTTTTCTGTCAGTATGGGGTGCTATGTGTACATTCATGAGGAAGAAGAATGAACCTAAATGATTTTAGCAAATGGCTGCAATATAACAAAGAGTGAAAAATGTAAGGGGGTCTGAATACTTTCCGTACCCACTGTACATGTGTAGCACAGGGATCAAGGACCAGCCGTACCAATGCCAGGAACAGGTTACCACAAGCCCCTTCGTTGGTGGCAGACAAATGGGTGCTGATGGTAAGCAAGCCAACCTCCGAAATAAAAAGGCTCATATAGTGTAGTAATTCCAATTAATTTATTAGGAAGAATAAATAATACACTCACTTGTAAGTAGATTCAAACGAACATAACAGGAGTACCAAGATGCCCGCTGCCTAGCGTGCTTGCGTTGTGTTCATGCGCTTTACTCTATACAAGTAAAAGGTGATGCACAAACAATTTGACGCAGCTGAGAAGCTCAACTGTAG
Source organism: Pelophylax lessonae (assembly GCF_965119305.1). NCBI lineage: Eukaryota > Metazoa > Chordata > Amphibia > Anura > Ranidae > Pelophylax > Pelophylax lessonae. The sequence continues at coordinate 121,609,299 of NC_138773.1, read as the reverse complement.
GTCAGATGTAGGTCAACTGCAGGCCAGATGCTTCTATAAAATAATGCAAACTCATCTCAGAAGCAAACTAAATGCACCTTTAAGTATGAATCATTTGCCCATCTACACAAGCCTATATAAATCCAGGGACTGACTGCAGTCCACCAGTCCACCAGGCTTCACTGATAAGTAAAATATTTCTTGAGTAGATTGAACTTTTAGTTGTGAGCAGTGCATGTACAGTGCTCAGCAATTTCTATTCAGGAAAATGCAATGGTAATATTAGTTTATTAAACTATTGTGCACATTACCATAAACCCTAAAATAGAACATATGGCTTAAAGGAGCAGGCAAGAAAAAAATTAAAATAAAAGGTTTTCAATAAAACTGACTTTCAAGTGGATAGAAAACACCAATTATTATAGTTTTGTATCCATAAATATACATTTTTTATTTAACTAATGAATGTTCTTTAATTTGTCCTAATATGGGCCTTCTTCTGTAAAATTGTACTCAACATTGAGAGGAGTAAGGTCAGCACTCTGAGCCATTAAGACTTTGCTGCATTCCACATATGCTGACTGGTGTTCTTGACCAAGGTCTGCAGCTCCTGCGGTAAATGTCAGGGATCTGATTGTGCTTTATGACAGGGGTGCCTCCATCAAATAACTGCTTGCATGGCAATGCATACTCTTTGGTATGAAAAACCTTTCCCTTATATGCAGTTCAACTGTGTTTAGCTGCTTGCCATTATATTACTGTGTAAAAATGAATGCATAACTACTGCAAATATTTTAGAATTATAAATATGGCATTAAAGTGGTTGTAACCCTAAAAAAAATGCTTCTGTCCCTTTAAGGCACGATATATAGCACCATTCTTTTGCACTGTCATTTGTCCCTTACTATGTTGTACAATACCTGGCTGATCCCGCCTGTTCCTATGTTCCTCTCTGTAATCTGACCACACTTATTATGTCTGCTGATCCATGATAACATGATTAGTTTATGTCCTCCCATCATCATGCTGTGTATTCTGCATCTCTGCATCTCCCCCTCCCTTTCTCCCTGTCATTTTTGTGGTCTGTAGTCTGTGTGAAGCTGATCTTCTCCCCGCCCCTCCCTTCCTGCCTTGGTTGAGTATTATGCTGCAGCAGCTCCTCCCCTTTGATAAAGTGGATGTAAAGTAATATCTATTATATACTTTGATCCTCTCTATTTTAGGAACAAATTAAAGTGTGTTTTTTTAATTATAATGCTAAATACCTTTGCCAAGCTCTGCTGTGTGGTCACGTCTTCCCTCTGTTAGGTTGCAAACGTCAGAGGGAAATATCTGCCCCTCCCACTGTACTCCTTAGATCCTGGAAGAGAGAGGACACATGACCACACAGCAGAGCTGGGCAAAGAAGGTACAGTATTTAGCATTATAATTAATACAAAATAATAAAAAATAAAACAAAAACACACACACACTGTATTTAATATGTCCCTTAAACAAAGAGGATAACATATTATAATAGATGTGACTTTAAAATAAAAAATAAAAAATTAAAGGAAACCATTTCTCAAACCATCATTTTTTGTACAGCAATCAACAATAATATACAAATGATTATATTCAAATAGCGTATTATTCTCCAAGGATATGGATTTATTCATAGATACAGTATCTAGAATCTAGATCTATAAGGCCACTTCAAACTATATGCATGCTCTCAGGAATCATTATATAATCAGTATTTCTTTAAGTATCTCTTTGCCAGGTCTCTGTGACATCCATTAATTTGATTAAACAGTGCTAAGCTGCTTTTTCAAACATTGTACACAGTTTGAATCTCTGCCTGATCTTTAGCTGGGTCACCATAGACAAGCAGCAGTTGGTCAGCATATTTTCACTGGTTATCAGAAGCTTGAAAAACACTGGCTTATAAAATGTTTTATTGTTTACTGTCCTCCTTTACCACAAAATTACATAGGAAAACACACGCTTGCCCTTCTGGCATTGACCTCCCTCCTACTTGTAACTGAACGTGGTAACTGTTCTTCCTTCCTGAACCCAACTGTTTTCCTGCTGTTGGTTAAATGACAAACCAGTTGTTTTCTTGGGATACATTTTAACAGAATTATTCCATGTCTAAAAGAAAAAAAAAAAAAAAATATATATATATATATATATATATATATATATATATTTTTTTTTTCTTTTTCAATTGCAGAGAATAAATGTAGACCTTTTAAATTGATTTTGAATCAAGAATGAAACTTTCACACAGGGAGGTTTAAGTATCTGCTCGACTATAAATTGATCAGGTTAAATATTATTTTAAAGTAATATTTGTATTGTTATTATTTAAAGCTTAACATAGATAGAATTAATAACTAATTATTACTGTTACATATAAAAAAAATCATCTTTAAATACATAACGTCCTAAATTTATTTTGATACCAGCTACTTGAAGTCTTCTGTACAGCAGGGGAGGGGGGAGAATCAGTGCTCAGCCCATTAGCCTCGGGTTCATGTGCTCTAAAGGAGCATTTGGACAGGAAGAGAGAAAAGAGAGATAACTTCATCAATCTGCTTCTGCTTGGTTATTGTCCAATCACAGGCTAGGTACAGGGAGGTGCCCTGCTGCAAACCAATCAATATACACTTATTGGGATTTTGTTTTACCAAAAATATGTAGCAGAATACATATTGGCCTAAATTGATGAAGAAATTCGATTGTTTACATTTTTTATTGGTTATGCTTTAAAGCAGAAAGTGAAAAATATAATTTTTTTTCAAAATTGTCGGTCTTTTTTTGTTTATAGCGCAAAAAAACAAAAAAAACAAAAAAAAATGCAGAGGTGATCAAACACCACCAAAAAAAGCTATATTTGTGTGAAAGAAAAGGATGGCAAAATTTAATTGGGTACAGTGTCGCACAACTGCACAATTGTCAAAGTATCGCAGTGCTGTATCACAAAAAATTACCTGGTCATGAAGGTGGGTGAATCTTCCAGAGGTCTTTTTTTCTAACCAATTCCAAATTTCCCAAATGATTTTAATTCGCATCTGGTTGTTAAGCAGTGGGTCAGGAAGCCAGCTGCCACATCCTGAACAACTGATAAGTCGCCAGCTGTCAGTGGGCTTTTAAAAGAAAAAAAAATGTGTGGGGTCCCCCCTAAGATCCAAACCAGAGCCATATGCAAACATGCAACCTGGCAGGCCAAGAAATGGGAGGGGACGAGCGAGCGCCCCCCCCCCCAACCTTACTAGACCACATACCCTCAACATGGTGGGGGGTGCTTCCTCACAATCCTGGCTTGTGAGTCTGCAGGTGGAGGGCTTAGCAGGTGGAGGGCTTACTGGAATCTGGAAGCACCCTTTAACTAGGGTGCCCTGAGATCTCACCCCCCCATGTAACTGAGTATGGGGTATAGTACCCCTACCCATTCACCAAAAAAGTTTTTATTTAAAAGCCTTCTGACAGCTGATGACTCATTGGTTGTTAGGGACGCGGAGGCTTAACAACCAGCTATTCTTTCCACAGAATTCTAATCATTCGATCATTTTTCGACCAATCCGAATTCAAATCCTTCCTGAAAATGTGAAATTTGAAAATTAATAAACAAAACAAATTTCTCCTCCCCCCTAGTGCTTTCTCTTGGCTAAAAAAAATACACTTGAAGCTGCAAAACACTTGTAAAAGCTGCAAAATGCTTGTATAAAGTCGCAAAAACACTTTAAAAAAGCATGCAAAAATGCTTTAGAAAAGCTGCAGAATTTCTTTAAAAAATGCCCGAAAAAAGCCAGTACTTCGCTATGCTCAGGTGTGAATGGAGCCTTACCTAGGTGGATGCAGCATTTTGCTTGGTTATATGATGTCAGCTGACAGCGGGTTTTAGCCTTAAAAAATTGAGCCTTCATTTTCAGTTTAAGCGGTTAAGTTACTATTTTTGCCCTGACTGAAATTCTCCAGTAAAATTATGTTGTTCTTGATCTATGCATCTTTATTTGTGGAATACATAAGAGTGCTTTTCTGTAGATTGCTCTTTTGCTGTCATAATTACATTCTTACTATAATCCATCCAAATAAACAGACCATGTAATAATGATGATCCTCAGTGCGTTATCACTTTACACTCTTCAGTTGTGCACTCAACAGCTTTCACTGAATTCCTTCTGTGTAATCGTATTCCTCCCTGAATTTTATCACATTGTCAAGTCTCTGCTGTGTTGCTGTGCGCGCTGCTGATTGCAGACACAGATTACATATTGGCCATATGTTGTCTAAGCGCTCAGATACATTGGTGTGGTCCTTTTTAGACAACACTTCATCCAGCCTGGGAAGCTGCTTAAAGAAGCAGCCTAAAGTGTCTAGTTAATCCAGTAATAAAAGAAGCAAACTATACCACCAACCACCAGACAAGTTAATCTTGTGTTATATTTATGTAACCAAGGAGAGTCCCAATGTTTTCTCATCAACCCAGATAAAAACATTAGACATGTGTTGATTTGTTGTTTGCATAGTCTGAATACTGAAGATTTTATGGTAAATGACATATGTGAAAGGCTGGATATTAGCCAAGAGTACCAGGGATCAGGCATAATCCAAGGATTTATAGCTAACATGAATAGGCTGAACTGCAGTCTCTGTGTTTTTTGTTTTACATTGTGGTTTGTGTGAATTTCTTTTGACTGCCTGAGATGTTTTCAATTCGAGGAACCCATGAGGATCTTAGTAATTTCAATGAAGGTCAGTTGTCAAGGTAGGGCTGGACACCATAATTTTTTTTGTAAGATACAGCGTATTGTTTAAGCATGTAAAAAAAAAAACATTTTTATAAGCAAAGAACTAGTAGAGTCACATGTTCTTACATAAGATAAGATGAGGAGGGGACATGATAGCAGTTTACAAATACCTCAACGGTGATCTGAGCATAAAAAAAAAACTATTCAGTCGCAAGGAATGCATGACGACACAAGGCCATACAATGCGTTTAGAGCAGAAGCGTTTTAACCTCAGCCTACGCAGGGGGTGCTTTACAGTAAGGGCTACAAGATTGTGGAATTCTCTGCCACAAATGGTAGTAACTGCGGGGAGTATGGCTACGTTTAAAAGACTCTTGGACGTACATCTCAAGGATCAAAACATTCAGGGGTATGAGAAATGATTACGGCCAAACACACCTACACAGGTTGAACTGGATGGACTATTTTCTTTATTCAACCTCACCTACTATGTAACTATGTAAGATTGACAGCCCATATTTGACATTATTGGTCTTGATTGAGCACTTATACAGTATACATAATGAAATAATGGTTATAAATTGTTGTCTTCATAGAACAGCAGTGGGATTAGGTGGTAGATTGAATCCAGAAGCTCCAGATCTTATCAAAACTTTAAGGGTAACCCCTAGTGGTACAAGTAAGTTAGTACAAGGGGCGTAGTGAGTTCGTAATCTGATAGATGTGGAGGAAGGGATCATTTTTATTTTTATTTTATTTTTTAGAAATATAATTTGTAATAATGTAAGTTAACATGGAGGTCCTCCTCCAAACCATAAACAAGCCCTGTGGCATTTTCATGTGAAAGAACCAGGGCTGAAGCAATAAAACCACACACTTGCGACCAGAATGCCTGTATCGTGGGGCACAATCTTATGGCAAGATAGAAATCTGTTTCCTGACTGCAAAGGTGGAAGCAAAGTGGAGATTGTCTGATATTTAATTTATATATTCTCAATGATGTATATTATGTTTGGTGATAAAGCTTGAGTTGAATGAGTTTGTCCTTAGAACATATAACAGAGGTAATGTAGGTGTCCTCAACACTCCTCTCCTATCAATTGTGGAAACACATCATGGACAGAATAATTTTAATAAAAAAAAAAAAAAAGGTGCTGCCATCCTGGCTGTTTAAATAATATATAGAAAGCAATTAGCCAATATTCATAGTAGTTATATATATATATATATATTTTTTTTTTCTTTTTTTTTTTCTTTCATTTCAGATCCTGATAGATTTCTGTAAGCAACAACTCTACTCTTGCAGTCCACCTACCCTAACTTGCTTTTTTTAAGCCATTAGTTTGAGATTATTGGATTAGATCAATCCCTTCCTAATTAATTATCTTTGATACAGTTATTATTTATTTGTTTATAAATAATCACACTATCAGGAGATCAACTAATGATTGATTGTTGCATTGTGCTCTCATTTATTCCACATTGACTGTGTAGCATGTTCCTAGCTTGACCACTTCTGGACCTGAAGGATTTGCCCCCTTAATGACCAGGCCATTTTTTGCGATTTGGCACTGTGTTATTTTAACGGACAATTGCACGTTCATGCAACGCTGTACCTAAATATTGATGTCCTTTTTTCCCCACAAATAGAGCGGTCTTTTGGTGGTATTTGATCACCTCTGCGTTTTTTATTTTTTGCGCTATAAACAAAAAAAGAGCGACGATTTTTCACATTCTGCTATATGACATTTTTTTTTTAAAAATTTTACTTTTTTAACATTTTAGGCCAATTTGTATTCTGCTACATATTTTTGGTAAAAAAAATCGCAATAAGCGTATTTTGATTGGTTTGCGCAAAAGTTATCGCGTCTACTAACTGCGGGAAAGATTTATGTAATTTTTATTGTTTTTTTACTAGTAATGGCGGCGATCTGCGATTTTTAGCGGGGCTACAACACTGCTAACAGATCGGAACCCTTACTGACATTTTTTGACACTTTTGGGGGGACCAGTGACATTACTACAGTAATCAGTGCTAAAACTATGCACTGTTACTGTAATAATGACACTGGCCGGGAAGTGGTTAACACAGTGGGTGATCAAGGGTTTAAATGTAAGCCTAGGGGAGTGTTTCTAACTGTAGAGGGGTTGGGCTTTTGAAATGATCACAGAGACCTGTGATCCTATATAGAAGGATCACAGGCGCTCTGTGATCATTCCAGAGAGAAGAACGGTCAGCCGTGTTTACAATAGCTGACCGTCCTTCTCTCTCAGCAGGGAATGATCACGGGTGCCTGGCGGCAATCGGAGCCACCGGCCCCGTGCATCGGAGTCACCGCTGCCGAGTGGGGGCAGGAGCATGCCCCCTAGCTGCAGGCATGCGACCGACATACAGTTACGTCGGTTTTCACAGGAGGCGCAGCCTGCTGCAGTAAATCTGTGGCGGGCGGTCCTTAAGTGGTTAACTCTGCTACACCAGCTGGGACCCCTAAAGAATTGTCAGCAAAACTTCCAGTCCTTTGGACTTTTCCATGGTGCTAGTCTTTGAGGGCCTTTTGGCCGTATCTCTTGTGTGCCATATTTCATTTGCTTCATAACCATTCTTATTTTGATCAGCTTATGTTGTAGGATCTTCTTGAGTCAATTTTAACCAAACTGGGCTTTGTTTCTTGAGACAAGGATCTCTGTCCTGTATGTGAAATTATAAATGTCAGTCACATTCCTTGCATAACTATTTTTAGAACCCTGGCAATAGAGATGTTCAGGTAGGATATTCATTTTCACCTAATATGCACACTATTATCAAATTATGTCTAAACTACTTGATCTGGTCTACAGTTGTGCTATCTTTAAGCTCTTTCTTGATATGATTGGAACTGTATGTGCACAGCATGAAGGTACAGACATGTCTGTGAGTCCTCACTATCAGACCTGCAGGTGACTAGCTAGATTAAGAGATTTTGTTACACTTTGTATTTGGGGCTGATGTCAGAACTATGGTATAGATGCGTAACCTACAAGACTAGAATCACAAAAAGACACAAACCTGGAAGCAAAATACTCTTGTAATTTCCAACTGTATTTCTTTATTATGATTATCTATTTAGACCACTATAAGCCAACAAAACATATATTTAGCTTTATTTTCTCTAGGACATTGCCCGTATAATTATTTAATGCTATTGTTATATAGTGTATTTTGTGGTTTTGTAAATAACTACTGTTTGCATTGTGACCTAGAGGAGATTTGGTTTCAGAAGCAGATATAAGATTTTTCCGGAATTGCAAGGACATTTTTCTTTTATCCCAGAATTGTTCCATTTTTAGCCCACGAGTGAGGATTCATTTCTTAGAATTACTCTTAACCTCTGCAGCACAACAGATCTTCAATATAGGATTGCAGACATAAAATAATTACAGAGATTAATTTTACTGCCAAAAAGAAATGTTCAATTTAACCAGCGGCAAGTGCTCTTTTTTTTTTTATTTTTTTTATTTGATTTTAAAACTAATTAAAAGTTTTGTAATAGTAAGTAATTTTGCTGTTTGGATCCTTTTACAAACATAGGTGTTTTTCTCACTCTACTATTAAATAATTCAGTTTTATTTCTTGATGCCTGTAAGCAGTACTTTGAAAGTTTGTTATAAACAAGTCAGCAAAGACACTAATTATATTTGTAGATTTGGTTACTTGTGTTGACTGTCTTTTGGGGAAAACTATTTTTGCTAGTTGTTATGGAATAAAAGTAGCAGCTGTATTAATTTAATGATAATCTTTGCATTGTTTTTGCAGACTAAACCTTTTCACTTTAACATTTTAAAATACTATATTTTCAAGTAATATTAAGAAAACAGGGCTTTTATTGAAACCTTTAGAGAAGAAGTATCCTTTTTTCAGTTCCTGATGGGACAAAGCACATGTAGTATTTTGAAACAATAGTGGTCTGGTGCGCTAAACAAAATATAAATCGCTAAACAAATATAAATACAACAGTCTGTATAAGGGCTCTTTTACACTAGGAGTCCGTCATACGGACTCCGTTTATCTCAGCGGGGGATCGATCCGCCACTCCCCCGCTGAGCAGGAGGATGACAGCTGTTTTCCGCATTGTATGCGGAGAAACAGCTGTCAGGTCCCCATGCATCTCTATGGGAGAATCGGATGGGAACGGACCGTCTGTCCGTTCTCATCCGATCCCATCTGCTGGACGCATGGAAAATAGGGTTTCCATCCGTCCAGATTTGACGGATCGGATGTCAGTGAACATGCCCCATAGACATGCATGGGGTGACCGTTTAAATCCGCCAAAAAAATGGACAGGCGGATCTGAACGGTCCGCCTGTGTGAAAGGGGCCTATCAGTTGGGAATCCCACAAGTGATCCAAAATGTGACAATGTTATACACCCCAACCAGGGTGTTAACCTAATTTATATAATAATGTCCAAATGTGATGTCCAACACACTTTTCATAATGTTTGAACTAAAATTCTTGACAAGAAATAACTGCTGTGAATCCAAGTAGAAAAATGTGAATCCAAGTGAATATCCCTTGTGGAAGAGACAAAGCACATGTACTATTTTGCCCCATCTCCCTAAATGCTGGCACCCAGAGCCAAGATTTACAAGAAAAGCAGCCATCTCCTTGCTAGCTGTGGTGTCGGTGGGCCATTCACAAAGGACATGTCCAACACTACAGCAAGCATTACAGGTCCTCTAAGAAGATGGGACAAAGTAGTACATGTGAAGTAAGTAAGGGAAATGGCGCTGTCTGCTACAATATAAAATGAAAATGGTGATAGTAGATGATGGTGTATAAAAGTGTTGTGTAAAAAATAATAAATAAATATGTGAAGTAATACGTGATGAAATAAAACATCCAATAATGTTAAAAATATAAATTATGACAATTGATGTGGTATACCAAGAGATATAAATCTATAAAATATAAATAAATAAATAAATAAATAAATAAATAATATATCCAGTAATCAATGGAATATTCAATAAAGTGACATTGTGCATAAAGTGGCCCCTGTAAACACAGTAAAGTGACCTGTGCACATAAATAATGGATATATTAAAGTGACCAGGTGTTAGCAAATGAGTAAGTAACGTATATTCAGTGAACCAAAATAAAGTGACCAAGTGACAGGATAATAATCGTAAAAAGTGACTAAGTGGCTTAAAAAGTCCAACAAGTGGATAAGGTGACACAAATCTTTGTGTAAAATATACACACTGGAAGTGACCCCATGGTGGGTAATAAGGTGAGGTGCTCCGTGACCCCTAAGGTAGGTAGCCCACTCACCAGAAATACCCACCCCACACAGGGGTATATTGTAATATGGATGATGGTCCCTCAAGTGGATCCTGGTTCCCTCTGTTGGTCCTAATATGGATATACCGGAAGGTCCCTGTAGGGTTCCAGGGTACACAGGGGTTCCCCAAAGAGGATGGCCAGGGTCCTGTGGGGTCCGTATACAAGGGGTAGTGGCTCCAATAATCCAGAAAACCGCCAACCAATCTCAGCGGGACAAGATGTATACAGATAGGCCATGTAGGGTAAGAAAAGGGCACATAGTGTAACTCTGTATAACAAGTCTTTTATTAGAAAAATAGACAAATGGGTACTCACATGAGAGCAGTACAGACAAGTGGTATACAGATCGTTGGAATGCTGTGCGTTCCACGCCAGTGCCGAAACCGGAAGTGATGTACGCATTTCGTAATCAAACGTCTTCATGTACTTTGTCCTATGGGGAACAGAATACTGTGTAAAAAAGGTGATACAGCTTTAAGCTGGCAACATTTTCCAGTTGGTGGTATAATGGGTGATTTTTAAGGGGCTTAAATATCCATGATTTGTTTTTATTCCTGTTTGAAGTTCTGATTGATTGTTACTGTATATTGCTCTTTACAATAACAATAATAATTTTAAATCTTTTTCAAAATTATGTTTTCAGTTCATAATAAACTTGCAGAATATTTGCATTATAAAAATAATATTAATAATCCTATTGTTTTCATTGTTTTTATGATTGATGGTATGCTATAATGGTGATTGTAGTAAACAGGAAATTTACAGTATTGTTTAAAAAAGGAAAATATATTTTACAAGAACTAAAAGTTAATTTAGACTGTGGCATTTTGGTTTGAAAATGGTTTTATTTACTATGCACATACAGTATATGCTAATTTCATTTTTCGCCAACTTAGACCTGACAATTCAACTAATTTGGCATTCATTGTACACCAGTAATATCCATGCTTTAATATTTTTGCCTATAGATGACATAAAAAAATAAAACATTCTTTGGGAATCACTTAGTGATGTAATGTCTACATTTAAATTTAAATGGGATGCAGTTACTCTACGTTAGTGATGGTTATTTTGTCATACTCAGCAGGTATAACTACATTTATATTTATAACTATTGCCTAAGCAATATAGTAGTAACATTTGCTCAAGGTGGTTCCTCTTCTAAATCTTTCATTTTCTTTCTCTGCAGGATGGATATTTTTCTCACCGTCCAAAAGAGAAAATGAGGACAGACAGCAATAATGAAAATTCTGTTCCAAAAGACTTTGAAAATATTGATAATAGTAACTTTGCTCCAAGGACTCAAAGGCATAAGCATCAGACAGAACTGGGGAAAAAAACTCTTAGCAAGCAGAAAGAACATTTAAAAAGGAAGCTAGCACATGAAGAGAAAGTAAAGGAGAATTCATTGCTAGGTAAAAATTCCAATGAAGTATTACACTATGGAGGTAACCCTTCAAAGAACCTCAGCACTAATAGCCTCAAAGATGGATATAGAAGCTCTAAATTGCACCATACAAAGAAGTCTGGAAGTAGCTCTCCAGAAATTAAGTATGAGCTACCCCCAAAATGTGAGATCACAGGTAAAGAAGCAATATCCGCACTATCTCGGGCTAAGTCAAAACAGTGTCGTCAGGAGATTGCTGAAGTCTATTGTCAACACAAGCAAGGAAAACTAATGCCGGAGAAAGTAACAAGACTTTGTCCTTTAGAAGGTAAGTTACAACATACTATATTGTTCGTGTTAAAATTGTTTCTGCATTAAATTGGGCTCTCATTTAGGAAGATTTGTTTAGAAGGCACCAGTGGAAACATATTGCTATTCCAAGTCTGTAATTTTTGTTTTGCTTTCCAGCTTTTTATATACACCATGGAAGCATCAGCACCAGAAACTGGAACTTTCAAGCAGCAAAAGACTACTGTTGTGCAACATATAGTTCATATTCCTATCGCACACCTTCCTGGTTTGTAGGCTCGTGTGTACTGGGTGCTGAAGCAATCACCAGTTGGCAACTGGATAAGTTACAAGTAAAAACATACTCGCCAGCACACCAAAGATCTTGCAAAAGCAGTCCAAAAAATGTTATTCAAGATACAATCACATCAAAAAATGGTGCAACGTTTCGGAGCCGCACAGGACCCCTTCATCATCACATGCCTGACGAAGGGGTCCTGTGCGGCTCCGAAACGTTGCACCATTTTTTGATGTGATCATATCTTGAATAAAGTTTTTTGGACTGCTTTTGCAAGATCCTTGGTGTGCTGGCGAATATGTATTTACTGCTGTGCAACAGTCTGCTGTGTAAAAATCTAATAGCAGTAAAAAAAGTTAAACAAAATTATAACTCCTTTTCTTGCAATCATATACTGTACTTTCATAAGGTGACATCTGTAGTCAATGTCATAGGACAATGTGTAATCTTGCTTTTGTACTCCTTGCAGAATACAGTAAAAAAGGATTTGTTATCCTGCATTAAAGAGGTTGTAAACCCTCTTTCTCTAGCGCTCATTAACAGACGTAGTCCTCGGTGATACACCACCTTCGGGTTATGTTGCCTCCACAGGAGCAGGACTAGACAGGAAATTAAAATGCTCTGGCCACACCCTAGGGGCAGTCCCAGAGGGTATATCCTCTCTCTCTCTGCCTCAGCAAATCAGTTATTTTCTGTCTAGTTAGGAGTAAGGACCTAGACACCTTGCTGGGATCTTAGGTCCTGGCAAGAATTTTTTTCTTAAAGGATTTTTAGACAGCTTTTTTTCTCCAGTGTTCCTGTGAGATCTTCAAGCAAGAAAGCTGAACTGGGCGACGGGCTGGATGTTGAGATCCGGTGGTCACCCCAGTTCAGCCTACGAGCACGTGCAGGCCATAGCTCCGCGCTGGGTCGGCCGCGACAAAGTCCCATTAAAAGGACTGAACCCGCGAGTTAAACGTCTCGCTGAAACGCCAAAGACCATGAGTCACGGCGTCCGTATCGGTCGACAGCCCTCCCGCCCCGGTGGAGAGGGGTACTGTCAGGAGTTGGTGCCCGCCTGGTTCCGGTATGGTGAGTAGTATGTTCCCCCTTTTTCCCTGACGGGTTTTGTGGTGAACGCGGGCCCCTCTCTGTATGGTAAGAAAGAGTCCTTTCTATCCTATAACATGTCACAAATCCTCCTACTTTGAGTGTGATTTTATGTGTGCAAAAGCCAGGAGGCTTGGTTTGGGAGCTAACAATCTATTGTATACATGTTTAAAAGATGTAATCTGTGGCATTCTGGGAATCTTATGGGTTAAGTATAAGCTACCTACCAGTCAGAAGCCACGGACATGTAGACTGCCTTCCAAATCAGATCTTCAGCTATTAGCAGGCCTCCCGAACGGCCATGCGGTCCGCCAGGGCCGGTACCGCCAACCACGCCATATCCCCATGCAGAGAGAGTGTTGTGTGCCCTGCAGCACACCGCTATTCAGTATAGGCCGCCGCCATTTTTTTTTTTGCTGGATCGCACGAGCCGCCATTTTGGCGTAGCCTCGTGTCTCCAGCATGGGGGCGGCCATGTTTGAGGTGATCCTACACCTCGTGGAGCTTGGGGGAGGCGCCGGAAGGCGTGCAGAGGGGCGGAGCCGCCTCCTTTCTTCCTGGGCAGCCAGCCAAAAGACTTCCTGTTTGTCTAGACAGCGCTGTAAGCTGTTGCAGTTTAACTCTGAGCATCAAGTGGTGAGCCTGGGGGTCTATCTCTCTCTCTCTCGATCGATAGGGATCCCTAGCAGGTAACACTAAGGGGCTTTTTGTGGCGCTGGGGGTCAGAAAAGAAAAAAAAAAAAAGTTTTTTTCTTTACTTTTGAATTATATTATCCAGGAAGTAACTGGAGTTATTATGGACCCTGCCACACATATTCCCCCACCTGTTTCCCTCGAGGGGGCCTCGGGACCCGCCGGTGCACAGAGTATAGAGTCATTTACAGCAATTTTGGAGTCTATGGTGGCTCGGGTGGAGGCGGCCTGTCAGGGACGGGGGTCAAGGAAGCGACCCCCGCCTACCCCTATACTATCTGACACCTCTGACTCAGATTCAGAGATGGTCACGGCAGTTGCAGGTTCCTCTGCAAGGGCTGTTATCCCAGGTAAAGCCCCCTCAGACAGTGAGGAGGACGCTTCTTCTCTTGCTATAATTCAGGAAGAAGCATTGGTGGACGCACTAGTTGTGGCAGTGCAAGAAACCTTAAAACTTGAGGCTTTACCGGCAGAGGCAACTGAAACAGAGAGGCCTTTTGGTACTAATAAGCCCATCAAGACGGCGAAGGCTTTTCCTGTACCTAAATGTTTTGGTAATCAGATTAAAGGAGAATGGGAGCATTCTAAACGTACCTTTACTATTTCCAAGCGTATTGCTAGACGCTATCCGTTTGAGGAATCCATCATTAAGTAATGGACGGTACCACCAGTCGTGGATCCGCCTATTTCCAGGCTGAATAAAGCCACGGTTATTCCAGTGGAGGACACTTCGTCCTTTAAGGATCCGGTGGATCGAAAGATAGAAGCAGAGTCCCGCACTATCTTTTCTCTGATAGGGTCAGCATTTAGACCAGTAATTGTTATTGGTCTAGTTTCCCAGACACTTACGGAATGGGCGAAAATGGTACGCCTAGATCTTAGGGGGAAAGATATTCCCCAGGAGACATCTGATTTGATGGAACAGATCATACAAGGGCTACGGTTTATCTGTGACGCAGCCTTGGACACTACTCCCTTGTTAGGGCATGCATCTAAGTTAGCAGTGATCCTCAGACGTGTGCTGTGGTTAAAATGCTGGTCAGCTGACCTAGGTTCCAAAAAGACCTTGACCAATCTCCCTTTTCAGGGGAATCGTCTATTTGGGGCCAACCTAGATGAAATCATTAAGGATGCCACTGGGGGCAAGAGCACTTTTTTGCCACAGGCTGCAAAAGCTAAGGGACCTCGCAACAAGCGAGGACCTTTCTTTACCGCCCATAAAGGGCGCCCGGCTGGTACTCCCGGGAAAGGCAAGACTCCTCCAGGAGGGTTCAAGAAGGGCTGGTCGGACAAGCAGAGGACCAACCCAGCCAAACCCGAAGTAAAGGAGTACACAGCCTGAAGGTGCGCCCCCACCCGGTTTCAGGGTGGGGGGACGTTTTCACCGGTATTCAGGACATTAGATCGAGCATCAACCACTACTACCGGTGCGATTCTTCCCTTCCAACATTTAAGTACCACAGGAAGCGGTAGTTACCGTTCCCTGAATAGATCTTTTCCTTTACCTTTTCCTAAGATTAGTCCCGATACCTCACAGGAATCGGATCTGGTTGACCAGATAGGCCAAGTAGCCTCTAGTCGGGTGACTTCGGTCCCTGAGGTTCAACCAGAAAAGATCACCTTTCCTGATAACTATCAGGTATCTGATAAATGTGTGGAAACAGAAAACGACCAGACTTTCTCGGATGGTCGGGGCCAGATAGCTCTAGGGACGCCTGGTTCAGATCCAATCAGCGCCAGTGGTCCTAGAAATTCTAGGCTGGCCTCCTCAAGCCGGCCTGGCCGACTTGGACATGTTAGTCGCAGACGTTCCGTGGGAACTTCGTCTCAGGGAGTGTCTGTGGTCTCAAGGACCAATTTACCTTCGTGCTTTACAGTCGCTGGTTTTAATGGCCTGGCCATTGAGACCCAAGTACTGAAGGACAGAGGTTTGTCTACTTCAGTCATTCCTACCCTTATTAAAGCAAGGAAAGCGACTTCCAGCAAAGTCTATTATCACACATGGAAGACTTATATTGCGTGGTGCGAATCTTTAGGATTTCCTCCACGTACCTATTCGGTGTCTCGAATATTGGCCTTTTTGCAACAAGGGGTTGAGCAGAAGCTAGCCTTGAGCACCATCAAGGGTCAAGTTTCAGCATTAGCAATCTTCTTTCAGAAACCTTTAGCTACCAAATCCTTGGTGCGGAATTTCATCCAGGGGGTGCGGCACCTGGCTCCTCCAGTCCGCGCGCCCTTACCGCCCTGGGATCTTAATTTGGTTTTGTCGGTTCTACAGAAACCTCCCTTTGAAAACATCAGGGAGATTCCCTTGCTTACTTTATCCCAGAAGGTGGCCTTCCTGGTGGCTATTACTTCTGCTCGCAGGGTGTCAGAACTGGCTGCATTATCATGCCAGTCCCCATACCTAGTGATTCATAGGGATAAGGTAGTACTTCATCCTAAGCCATCTTTTCTTCCTAAGGTGGTTTCAGATTTTCATCTGAATGAAGATATTGTACTACCTTCCTTGTGTCCTCAGCCCAAGCATCATCGGGAACATGCGTTGCATTCCTTAGATGTGGTTCGGGCAATCAGGGTATACCTGAAAGCTACGGAATCATTCCGTAAGACGGATTCACTTTTTGTGATCACGGATGGCCCCAGAAAGGGTTTGCCTGCATCTGCCGCGACCATTGCCAAATGGATTAGACAAACGGTGGTACCCGGCACTGCGGGGGGCTTCGTTCTAAGGTAAGTATTTCATAATGAGCTAGTATGCGATGCATACTAGCTCATTATGCCTTTGTCTTTCAGGGTTTTTTTTTTCTTTTTTTTGGGGAGTTTACTTCCTCTTTAAAGCGAACCCCACAGATAGATTTTGTTGTATAGAGCCTAGCTTCAACTCCTTCAGATTTCAGTTTCTCTCAGTGTTCTATCCTCTTGCAGAACTGTACTTTGTGGTGACACAAGGTGTAATGGTAATACATTGTGCTTTGCCTTTCATTTGCAATTGCACCCCAACACACGACAAGAGTAACAGCCAATACACCAGTACTGCAGCACACCAAAACACACATATTCTGCAGGACCAACACACATATGTTTTTGGTCCATTGCCTTAAAGAGTTGTTTGGCATTAGTTTATTATTGTAATGTTGCAAAGTTTGAATTGTGTCTTGAATCATATTGAATCCTTGAATACTAGGTACCTTGCCTAAAATGTAGATGAACTTCTTCTCTGTCCCCAAGATTACCTGTGCTTAGTCCTCTGATATTTTAGCTGTTCAGTCCCCTGGGAGAGGTGTAGACACTGTTAGTTTTCAGGCCAGGCTTTTCCTCTTCCACATAAGCACAGACAAATCTCTATTCATTCCGATGGATAGGCTGTCTATTTTGTGGATATGTATGGAGATTCTTCAATGCATACATGGAAAAAGAAGAACCAGGCTAGTAGACTTCTGCAGCAGCAGCTGACCAGCTTCCAGGGGGCCAGATAGTGAAGGTCTTAGAAGAACGAAGGCAGGTAAGTACTAAAATCCTTACCTGGTGTGCACTCTCAATTTGTCTGGCTTAAAAAGCCCCATGTAAGCTCCAGGTCATTCTGACCATCATTTACTCCCGCTTAAGTAACCCTTCCCATTTCCCAACAGAACGCACTTTGAGCTCAGGCACTCAGCAATACTTTTTTCCCGCAAGGGGAGAGAATGGCACACACCTATACATGAAAGTAACAGGTAGTTTTTTTCGCAGTGGCAGTGTGTGTGTGTGTTTGTGTGCGAGGGGGAGGGGGGTGTAAACAGAAGGTTGAATAAGGTGTAGGAGAGTACACTATATGGTGAACCTTAAATGGGCAAAGTATAGGTAGAGGTTAAACTCGCTGAACTTTCCAGCACTATATTAAATCAAGTCTACAGTACAGTGTTATTAATGTGCATGTTTCTAAATCACCTAATGTTTCAAGCATGTCATTTTTTGCCTTTAGGACTGTCGCTATTATTTTAATACAGAGAACACTAATCAGCAGTTTCTTGCTGTCTTCAACAACTGTGATTTTTTCGAGACATAAATAGTAGCTTTCTTTCCAATCCTCCTATTTTTTCAACATAGATTTAAGATCTGCCTTGGCAGAAATGGAAAATTATTGTTGTAAATGGAACATAATTTGAATTCTTAAATGTATTATTCAAGAAACAAAAACTTCCTCTAATTTTACCATCTGAAAAGGTAAATCTGAGTCCAGAGCTTGACCTGCATGCCTTCTGGCTTCTCCACGAATAACCTATCTCACAAGAGCTGTTCCATAATAGAAGAATGCCATCGTTGTTTTAAAATAATAGTGACATTGATTTTTCCCTGAGAGAACTTCCATAGGTCAAGACAGCAATACCACCAAACAGAATGGACATATTCTTCTCTCCCCATTGAATGTTTTGTGGGGATGAGTCACTGTGATTGGCAGATGTAAACCCTGGATGAGGGGAAAAAATTCGGTTGATGAAAGTTTTAATTTAGTTCATGTTTACTGTAAATGGTGCAATTTTTACATAGGTCTATAAATCAGCCCAAAAAAGAGGGACAACTGAGGAGAAAAGAGAGACAGGGGGACTTGGTTTCAAAAGAGAAACAATCCCTCTAAATGCCAGGGACAGGACAGTGGGGAGTCATCAATAAGGTCACAGCAGGGTAAGATGGAAGCTGCATTCTCTAAATAGTATGCTTCTTCATCTTACTTCATGGTAAATAGCTAGATATTTGGTAAACTTCAGAAGCACTTGCTGGGACGATGTACTTTGCTACGGAAGCTCCATTTGTCATAGTTATTCAGGATCTCCTTCCTTATGTGAAGCATGTTAACAAACAATCCCGAACGTTGCCCTTTGCCAGATGAGCTAATGCAAATCCTTAAAGACACATTGGGGCTAGTTACTAAAACTAGAGAGTGCAAAATCTGGCGCAACTCTGCATAGAAACCAATCAGCTTCCAGGTTTTATTGCCAAAGCTTAATTGAGCAAGCTGAAGTTAGAAGAAAATTGGCTACCATGCACAGCTGCACCCTATTTTGAGTTTTAGTAAATCAACCCCAGTGTCATTTTATCTATTCAGTGTCTGCACCTAGCAATTTCCTCAGGCATGTATAGTTACCTAGGCACACTCGTCTCTTCTCCACACTGCTGAAGCTCTCACTAATGGAGTGTGCCTTCTGGGTACGGGGAAGCATGTGACCTCACTTGTATTGGGTAAATGCACATGCCTGGGGTGGGATATGTGCAGAGACTATGACTTTGAATGGGAACTCCCAGAAATGTTCCTGTTTGCGGAAAAGCCTCACAGACTGAGGTCTAGAGCAGGAAAGTTTCTGGAAAGGCAGCAGGTTGCCATTTAATTTACAGTTTAAAGCATGCCATTCTCTTCTGAGTATAAAAATGATAATTACTGTAAAGTAAACTAAAGTGTCTAAAAAAACTTTGTAATATCAGACATGTGCAGTTGTAGAAAAATCATCCTCTGATTGTCCCAGGAGGACAGATGATTTAAATCATTCAGGTAACGTACCAATCTAATGGATACTATCAGGCTAAAGCAGGGTATACACGTGCAGTTTTTGAAAAAAAGATGCAGTGCTGATGCTGGGATCTCTTCTGTCAGAATACACTGATCAGCGCTTGCAGCCATTGGCTGTGAGCACTGATCGCATGCTGGTTTTCTAGCATGACCATTCAACAGAAGCTGGTCGTTAAACTGGCTTCTGTTGAACAGACAGCAGTACATGTGTGTACCAAGCTTTAGGCTGTTTCGGCACAGCAACCAATCAGAATCCATCTTGCATCGGTCTCAAATACATTGAATTCCAATTGGTTGCTATAGATTGTTGCTTTTTCTTTTAAATCACTGTTTAAATAAATAAGGATGCCTGTATTTTGATTATCTCCAAGTGTAATGCTTGGGAAGAAAAGAATCTTAGTTTTATGCAAGTTAACTTGCAGCTTGATCTCAGGCTGTACAGGGTCTCGCTGCCCTGCAGTGCTTTCATGCAAGATGTTATAATAAAATGAAATGTAAACACGGTTGTTATGTGAATCACTAAGCAGCATTAATAAACAGAGTAAATATTCATCCATTCCCCATGGTAGATGTTCAAGCTGTTAATTCTGGTGATGATTTGCATACTGTTAATTTTTGAGTGAGGTTGTAATAAAAGGAGGAGGAGGGGAATTATTAATAGTTTTTAACATACTTTATTATTTCATAGGCACCAGGGGAGAAATCATTCTCATTGAATTTAAAAATTTTAGTTATATCAGTTATTTTGTGTTCCCCGTTTCATTTTATATTTTTATTCTTTTTTTCCTGTTCTGAATCTTGTCATTACTACTTATATTTTCTACTTGTCTTTGCTTTAATGTGTCTAAGGGCTAAAATCTCAATGTATCCATGGTGTTTAATGTCTATTTAGTCACCTTTTAATCCATGGAAATTGGAACAGCCAGGTTTTCAGTTTGGAAGATATGGTGGCTTATAACGTCTCTTGTAAAATTGCAAGTTCATATTCTGTGACTTGTCTTGTTTATAACAACACAACAATTATGCTTCAGGATATACATTCATTTATTATGAGTGAAAACATGTTCACCATATTTACCGTCATTTTACTTTACCATTTTTCATCTTTTAGGAGATCAACATCAATATACAGTATATGCAGATCAACATACAAGTCTTTGGTCTGCACATAGGCACTAAAAAAATGCATGGTAGTAATTGTAATATTGATTTTATGAATGCAGCCTGTATGCTGCAGGTGCTCCTTAAACACTCAGTGGGGCTTAGTTGTCAACTGATCCCACAATTACATCATAGTGCCATGGGGAGGTTCCCTTTTCTATGCAAAATGTCAACACTGGACAGTCTGCACAGCAATTATGATCCAGATAGCAGTCAGAAGATTGAATGGTTGACAACTTGTTTAATGTCAATGACTCTTAAAATAGAATTCAGTATAAAAATATTCTGGGTCTCTAGACATCTTGAAAAATTACAATATAAAATATGCATTTGCCAACTGCCATGGGTTTTCTAAAATTGTCTTGAGGTCAAGTGTTTAAATGTGTACTGAAAGCACCGGTATTTCTTTCAGATAGTGTGAGGAAAGGCTAGTTGGGGTTATCACTGGCTGTATCCTATTGGGAAGGTTTCCAGTTTTGCTTCCTATGCTGGTATCTACATTGTCACTAAACAGGAGCTGAGGGAAATGTCTCCAGCAGAGACACACGACGCAATTAAAAAAAACAAAAAAAAACATTTTTATTTTTTAACTGAGTTGGAGGGAGTATAGAACCTACTGTTATTATTATACAGGATTTATATAGTGCCGACAGTTTACGCAGCGCCGTGCAACTTGAGGGTAGACAATACAACTACAATACACTTTAATACAGTAGGAATCAGAGGGCCTACGTTTTCTGAGACTTCTGGTGTCGTCTGTTTGCCAGGTATGTAGTGTTTAGGGCCAGATTCTGCGTGTAGTGATGGGAGAAAGCTTGTCTAGGGAGGATTACAGTGAGCTGTTATAGATGGGAGTGGCTAGGTTGGGGTAAGACAGGGGTGAGATTTTGTCATATAAATGGTCAGTAGCAGAGTAGAGAAGAGAAGGGTTGAGGTGGCGAAGGTTTCTACGGGTAACTGGTAGGCGGTTGGAGGGAGAGGATGTGGAAGGGAGGGAGAGAGCGAAACTGATAAGGTGGTGATCAGAGAATGGCAGAGGATTGTTGGAGAGGTTGCACAGAGTGCATAGATAGGAGAAGACAAGGTTAAGGGTGTTGCCATTGGAGTATGTAGGAGCCGGTATTCATTACTTCAGGTCAAGAAATGAGGTTAGACTGAGAAGTTTAGAAGCAGCAGTAGTATTGGCATTAACAAGGATGTTGAAAAAAATATGTACAAACATAAAAAAAATCATATTTTTTGTCTATTTGTTAGTCAATAACTTACAAAGAATAGCATTGTATTTCTTAAAATTGTAATAAAAAAGGCCTTATATACCCATTTAAAAAATGTAAAAATTAATAGGGAGGCAAATTAGTTTATGCCAAATTAACCACTGACACTGCTAAAGTTGACTTAGGCAGTTATATTTTTCATAAAGAGGAGCTTGAATTTAAAGAGGACAGAGTTTGAGAAGACTGTGTTGATTGTGCATTGACAGATGGAAAGTAGCCAATGGTCTCTTTGGCAAGTATGGCAATGTCAAATGATTTCTATTTCATTAGTTTGTGTGATTCACTATACCAGGCTGAAGTTCAGTTTTGTTAATGTTGTAGGTGCTCTTCCCCTAATACATTATATTAATTATGTTATCATTTGTTGAAGATTTTGTAAATAAATGGCACTTTCACCCAACCTTTGCATAGCTATTACTGGCTATTCTCAGTTTCTGGGTTTTGTTTGCGAACCCCAAACCAGTTATATTAGTACACTCCCAGTAAAATGGAAATTTAACCTTGGAATGCGTACCAGGGGAATACCCCCACCTGCTTAGTAACTCCAGTGTTTTATCCAGAATGCCTAAATATACCAGACCACCCCCACTCTGTCTTGTCAGTAATTTGGTGATTTTGGTTATGCTGAAACACACACTTTGCCTCTTAAAAGCAGAAAGTATGATCCAAAAATAAAGCTGGTCTCCAGGGCTCACTGTTTAGTTGCGGCAAGGGCTAAAGGAGACTTCATCCCATAGGATGCAAATAACAGAAGAGGCCGTGGAGTTTCACTTGTTCTTCAAAACCTATGCTTGGGTCTGCAAAGGTAAATGTAGTTGGGCTCCTGAGACACACAATAATAACAAAAGTGAGTTGTTAGAATAATTTATTGGATAAAAATTTTCTGGAAAATGTATATGTAGCACCCTCCTAGTCAGGTGCTAGATAAGAGAGTGTAGTTTGGCTCTCTCTGCTTACCAGAAGAGCAGCAGGCAAAATATTTATGCACTCTGCTTATCAGAGAACTAATTTTTAGTTAGGTCTACGAAGTGTGCCCAGTGTGTGTGATTCATCTGGTCTCAGGGTGTGTCCCCAGCTGATCCAATGGGGATGCACATTGAATGCTGGAGGAAACCTGACCAATGACACACAGGCTTTTGGTACTGTCCCAGGGGTTGGCACAGAGAGTGGTGCATTATGGGACAGAGTATAAAAAGCCACGGGCACAGGAGGTAAAGGTCTTTGGTGGAAAGCAGAGTCCCAGAAGGAGGGTGGCGGCTGCCTCCTCTTCTGCAGCAGTTGAAGGTGGTCACAGGCAGTTGGCCTGGTGTACCGGTGGTGTAAGGCTGAACCCCGAGGTCCAGGAGAGCTGACTACAGGAGTTGGGGCATTGGGGAATCTGGAAAAACTGTGTCGTGAGTACAGAGGAACTTGCCCAGGAGTCTGCCCAGGAAGGGGACCACTCCAGAGTGTAGAGTCAGTGGACAGGTTTCAGCTAGCCCAGAGAGAAAGGGGGTAATAGGGGAGTACCCTGAAGAGAAATACTATAGGAACACTTACCTTATCTTCATTCAAGTGGCAGGAGGAAGTAGCGGCCTTGCCACATTCTCAAATTAGAAGCCCTTAGCATTGTGAATAGTTAACAGTTGGAGTATCCCACTCATCCATTCTCCTATCCCAATTTAAATAAAACCACAAAAACAACAACCCCTGTACTGATCTTGGGCTGAGCCAAGAACTCAAAGTGTTAAGTTTCTGCAAACAGTTGCTACGGGTAACCCAGGGGAATCCCTAAAGTGTAATATCCAGCAGCCCTCTAGGGGGCAGTGCTACATATATATTTGATTCCTAATATTTTCTTAGCACCTTCCGACATTTAGAATTCAAAGAGCATGAAGTTAAAATAGGGAAATTTTTAATTCAAGGATGGACATTTGGAAAAATGTCTAAGATGAGACTGCTAATACAGCTGGCAATATTTTTTCTATGACAAGTGTGGTAATTTGTTTGGTACATTTGCTGCCAATGCACAGACTTCCTTGGAAAGTTTTTCTTTTCTATTTAGTCTCCTCCAAGTACAAATAAAAATATGAAAATAAGCCAGCAGACATCTGCACTAATTCACATTTGTAGGTGTTCGATGAAATGGAGCAGATGCCATCAGTGTTTAGCTTGCCTTGTCGTATACAGTGTTCCATGTCCTTGTGGAGAGAGTGATTTGCTGTCTGTTTGCTGCTGGAGCCTGAACTTTAAATATTTATGCTTTGGGTGAACACATTCATTCATTATGTGTGTGTGTGTGTACACTTTCATAGAACTCAAGCCTTCCATAGAGATGTCATCCTGTGTGTAATTCTATTTTGTGTAGCTGGGGATGCACAGCAGCTGAAAGCTACGTAGCTGTAAAATGTGGCCATCAATCAAATTAAACAGCTCCACCATGCTTGCTCGTCATAAATTCAAAGTGAAGTAGATGCATCTGTCACTATCAATATAAATTATATTCTACAGGCTTTCTGATTGTGTTTTATTTAACCCCTTCAATTACCAGAAAGAATAATCTGACATGCAACATAGTGCTCATGTACTTTGTAGCAATCTATATCTCTTTTTTTGCTCATTGACCAAAAGATGCAAAGGTTTGTTGGTGGATTCGAGCCCCTTCTTTCATTATGACCACACTTATTAGCATAGCAGCCATGCACAGACAGGAAACAGTACTTGTATTTACCCTATGTCCTTTTACAGTTTCACTTTCACGCACATGAAACCCTAAGGAGTCAATTCACTAAGCTTTACCACATGTGGTAAGGGTATCATGATACTCATGATCAAAAATGCTTGCATGCGGTAAATAAAGTCCAATTCATTAAAAAAAAAAAAAAAAAAGATTTTGTAAACAATGGAAACATTTTTTTTTCGGTAACTATCGCAAAAAATCATACTGTAATCTGTTAAGTCCAATTCACAAACGGAGCAATAACTAAAAAAAGGTGCGCTATTTAACACCACCCTTTTGGTGGGGATAACCAGTGCGATACCAGAAAGAGGGGGATATTCATACCCTCAGAAATGGGCATTCCACTCACCGAGAGCCTAATTCAACCCACAGAAGACCCACAGAAGGGGGTACTATTCCACCCACAGAAAGGGGTGCAATACTACCCTCAGAGAGGGATCTAATTGCACCCACAGAGGACCTACAGAAAGTTGACACTATTCCACCAGCAGTGGGTACACAAAAATGTGGCATTACACATCGCAAGTTTTTTTTTTTTTTTTTTTTTTCATCAAAAAGGCATGATATGTAGTGCAAAATAAATGCTAACATCGGCTGAAATTTAACATCAAAGACTTAAATTTAAAAAAAAAAAAAGAAGGAGCTTGGGTTACCAAATATCAGGAGAGATTTGAGAAGGTGGTTCTGCCTTCAAATACAGATTACTGTAAAAAAGGTTAGATTTTTTTCTCTGTCCTTTTTTTTTTTTTTTTTTGTTCTTTGACTCTTTATAATGTATCTTGCTAGGAGAAATATACAATGTGATAGAAATAGTATTTACATAGGTGATAGGGAGAACAAATGTTGTAATATATATTTGTAAAGGGCTGTGTTAGCAGTTTCATTTTATGTGTCTCCAGTCTCTGACCATCCCTCACAGCATGTCTGCAGTCTTTGACCATCCCTTATAGCATGCCTGCAGTCTCTGTCCATCTCTTGTAGCATATCTGCAGTCTCTGTCCATCTCTTGTAGCATATCTGCAGTCTCTGACCATCCCTCACAGCATGTCTGCAGTCTTTGACCATCCCTTATAGCATGCCTGCAGTCTCTGTCCATCTCTTGTAGCATATCTGCAGTCTCTGTCCATCTCTTGTAGCATGTCTGCAGTCTCTGTCCATCTCTTGTAGCATGTCTGCAGTCTCTGTCTATCTTGTAGCATATCTGCAATCTCTGTCCATCTCTTGTAGCATGTCTGCAGTCTCTGTCCATCTCTTGTAGCATGTCTACAGTCTCTGTCTATCTCTTGTAGCATGTCTGCAGTCTCTGTCCATCTCTTGTAGCATATCTGCAGTCTCTGTCCATCTCTTGTAGCATGTCTGCAGTCTCCGTCCATCTCTTGTAGCATGTCTGCAGTCTCTGTCTATCTCTTGTAGCATGTTTGCAGTCTCTATCCATCTCTTGCAGCATGTCTGCACTCTCTTGCCATCTCTTGTAACATATCTGCAGTCTCTATCCATCTCTTGTAGCATGTCTGCAGTCTCTATCCATCTCTTGTAGCATGTCTGCAGTCTCTGTCCATCTATTGTAGCATGTATGCAGTCTCTGTCCATCTCTTGTAGCATGTCTGCAGTCTCTGTCCATCTCTTGTAGCATATCTGCAGTCTCTGTCCATCTCTTGTAGCATGTCTGCAGTCTCTGTCCATCTCTTGTAGCATGTCTGCAGTCTCTGCTCATATCTTGTAGTATGTCTTCAGTCTCTGTCCATCTCTTGTAGCATGTCTGCAGTCTCTGTCCATCTCTTGTAGCATATCTGCAGTCTCTGTCCATCTCTTGTAGCATGTCTGCAGTCTCTGTCTATCTCTTGTAGCATGTTTGCAGTCTCTATCCATCTCTTGCAGCATGTCTGCACTCTCTTGCCATCTCTTGTAACATATCTGCAGTCTCTATCCATCTCTTGTAGCATGTCTGCAGTCTCTGTCCATCTATTGTAGCATGTATGCAGTCTCTGTCCATCTCTTGTAGCATGTCTGCAGTCTCTGTCCATCTCATGTAGCATGTCTGCAGTCTCTATCCATCTCTTGTAGCATGTCTGCAGTCTCTGTCCATCTCATGTAGCATGTCTGCAGTCTCTGTCCATCTCTTGTAGCATGTCTGCAGTCTCTGTCCATCTCTTGTAGTATGTCAGCAGTCTCTGCTCATATCTTGTAGTATGTCTTCATTCTCTGTCCATCTCATGTAGCATGTCTGCAGTCTCTGTCCATCTCTTGTAGCATATCTGCAGTCTCTGTCCATCTCTTGTAGCATGTCTGCAGTCTCTGTCCATATCTTGTAGCATGTCTGCAGTCTCTGTCCATCTCTTGTAGCATGTCTGCAGTCTCTGTCCATCTCTTGTAGCATGCCCAAAGTCTCACGTTGCATGTGTACAGTGTCTGACAGCTTTTCATAGCAATATGTTCACTGAATATTATTACCCTTTGGTGATGTCAGAGGCCACACTTGAGGCCTTATAATTAAAGTAAGTTGACAACTAGTGATCTATAACTTCAGATTAAGTGTCTGGAAGTTTTCTAAAGGATGAGTCACTGTTGATGAATCATTGATTCACTTAACTGTGCTAATCAAAGACACAATCTTCAATATGCTATATTTCAAATTCGCCCAACCAAAACAGTTTTAATTTATTAAACCTGACTATAATTTAAAAAATAGTAGGAACATTGGGATTATTATAGTAAAATAAATAGATACATTTTTTATGAAGAAAAGTATAATCATAATATCATCACTAGTAGACATAAAAAAACCAAAAGAGAGTACCAAATCAGCAGGCAAGAATGTAATTCATGAACAGTCTGGGGCAGAGAGGAGGTGACATTCAGGTAGGATTCCAGCACAGCGATAGGGTCGGTGGCAGACAGATGGAGGGCTGTGTATAGAGAACAGACTAACATCATAACTGGTGTGGTAAATAGAACAGGATTGTGAACCACAACCAATAAGTCACTGGAACATTTTGTGTGGTCTCATTGCACAGAGCAGTATTTGAATATGGTACCAGATAACTTTGGAGGGATCTTGCACTGCAATAGGCTATTTGAGCATGCTAGTGCAGAAGGGGCATGCCAATAACAAGCACG
Organism: Pelophylax lessonae; assembly: GCF_965119305.1. NCBI lineage: Eukaryota > Metazoa > Chordata > Amphibia > Anura > Ranidae > Pelophylax > Pelophylax lessonae. The sequence goes on along the minus strand of NC_138773.1, from coordinate 121,581,691 downwards.
GCCAACCAGAGGAAAAAGAAACCAGAAAAGCTGGTACAAAAGGTTTTGTGGAATGCGGACCAATAGGATAACTTATGGATGATATTTAGTACTCACAGGGGTTGATTTACTAATGTCTAATAAACTGTTTACCTTGCAAGGGAAGTTGCATTTAGCAAGGAAAATATCTCCAGAGCTTAGGAAATAAGAGGAAGCTGATTTCCATTATCCAATTATGTGCAGGCAAAAATACTGTTTTATATTTTCCTTGCACGTGATTGGGTATTCTTTGTGAAGTGAAATTTCACCACATTCACAATATACCTTCCCTTGCAAAGTGAACAACCTAATTGCCTTTAGTAAATCAATGACTGATGGGTGTAGCTTTAAGCCAGAAATGTCTTGATCCCAAGATAAAGACTTAAAGCGGAGTTCCGGGCACAAAATTCAATTTCTAATAATTACTGCATTGTATTCCTTACTCTCCGCTGAGTCAGAATTGGATATTCCCATAGTTTTTTTTTTTCACTTACCTGTTTACAGAGGTTTGTATACTCACCTTTCAAAGGACTTCCTCCCTCCTGTGCCTCGGCTCTCCTCGTCACTTCCTGCCGCAATGCGTCCTGGGAGCTCTTCCTCGGCCCTCCCATGATGCACTTTGCAGTCACATGGGCGGCCGACCACTGTTCTCATTTCTTGACTCACAGGCCTACGCCCACTGGAATCAGGAAGAAGGGAAGACATTTCCCCACAACGGACTCGGCAATCCACAACAAAGATGGCGCCGCACATCAGAAATTATATAAAGTAAGATTTTATTCTTGCAAACTCATTATTTCACCATTCTAACCAGGATTAGCGGATGTATCGATGTGTAAGGGTGATTGTTAGGGGGAGATTGAAAAAAAAAAAACGATTCTGTGCCCGGAACTCCGCTTTAAAAGTTATTTTTTGTCAATGGGGAGGAAAAACCAAGACCTATTGTAACTTCTTCCTGTTTAAATAATTGGTGGGGTTTCCAAACAGAAAATGCTATTGGTCAAGTGCCTGTGAATATGATTTTCACTTTCTGCCTGACATTTTCCTGATAGATATGCTATAAATGTAGATAGGATTGTAATTAGGAGATAGTTGTAATAAGCCACTAATAACTGACATTAATTATACAATACATGAAAACAGAATGTTTTCTCTTAAAAACAGGCGTAAATATGGTTATTCGGCTGCAGACTATAATTGTAAACACACCGGAGTTTTTTTCCCGTTTGGTAAGGGTAAATGTTATGTTTCTCCTCATCTGTGAGAAAAAATGCAAAAATCAATATTTTTTTTCCATTTGTATCAAAATCTGGCCAAGAGCGCATCACTATGCACTCATAAGGTACTCTTTATTGCAAGGTCGATACCTCTCCATCTACTTTTATTGAGATGATTGACCAGATTGGCATCCTCTTCATGTTAATGGTACAATAAAATGTAAAGCTGTTTATCTGGAATTCTAAGCAAGCTGAGCTAGGGGACAGATAAATACACATCCAGCTTTCCTATGTTTTTCTCTGGAAAGTAATTATTTCATTTTCTAATTTAAGTTACCCATTCTGAGTATTCTATGAAATAACTCTGTGTAAAATAAATATACAATCTATAAAGTAAGTTTTACACTAGGTAATGGAATAGTAAGTTTTAAAAGTTTGTTCCATCACGTCCCTTCGAGAGATCAAAAGATTGACTTTGGTCAGACAGGGACAGCTAAACACTGATCGAAGGTTGCCTGGTCCCTGCTGGACTGGTCATTTTAGTGTATGGCCAGCTTAACTATCAATTCCCATCTTTCTGATATTTTAACTCTGTAACAACAACACAGACAGAAATAAAATGCTTTTCCAAAGTAGAGAAAGGGAAGGCTAGAACCCGTCAGATTTTTATTTCTGTCTCCCTGTTGCAGTTTTCTATCACTTTCTGTCTGGTGGAACAAAAAAGGGGGGTACATATCTAATCCTTTTTTTTTTTTAAATCAGAAAGAAGGTTTATTGTGTCAAATATTCAAAAAATAAAACAAAATCAAATTCACAGTGCAATTGCAAGGAGTAGTCGTAACACGGTGGCGCTGTCAGCGTACTAAGACACAATTAAATATCTATGTGACAAATAGATACCCAGTGTAAATTAATAACATTTGAACAGTAAGCCCCGGTTCACATATGTGCGGCTGCGGAGATCGCATGTAATTCGGAGCGCACTGCTCCTTCATTACATGCGATCTCCTGTGCGGATGCGAATTCAGCCATACACTTCGTATGGCTGAAATTCGCACTGCACCCGCACCAAAGACGCACATGAGGCGTTTTTTCAGCCGCATCAGGATCGGATCACACAGTGGTTCACACTTGTGCGATCCGATCCTGTGCGAACTGTCAGATCGCACTGCGATATGCAATCAAACTGGGGGTGTCGTTAACATTAAATTGACACCCCCTGCGTATCGCATATGGCAGTGTGAACTGCCTCTTGTGCGGATGCGATGCGGGAACAGGCTGCGAATTCGCAGCCTTCCCGCATCGCACAAGTGTGAACCGGCCCTAAAACCAAAAGAAGAGAGAAACCAAAAGAAGAGAGAAGTAGAAAATAAATAAAGAAGAGGAAAGGAAAAAGATAAGAAGCTGTCACTGTCATTCATGGCCTATAGCCCGGATAAGTAAAACAATTAAATTCTCCCCTCCTCCATTCATGATACAAGCAGCCCCACCTTGGACCTAGTGTAAGGGTACAGGGCTTGACAACCTGGAAGATTTTGACTGAAAGAGGGAGACTTCTAGTTACATTTTCAGAATTCTATCCATAATCAATTGTGGAAGAGCTAGATCTGGTGTATTTACCCAGCCTGCCATATGGAAAATAACTTTTTGTGGCATTCCGATGTTGGTACATCAGCTGTTCCTTCACTAATATAAAATTAACCTGTTCTATCCATTGCTTTTTAGTTGGGACATGCAAGGACAACCAGAACCTAGCTACCAGCTTCCGTGCTATATACCATAGTCTAATAACCGCTATATTAGTGGGAGGAGCATAGGTTTCTTCATCTATGACACCTAAAACACAGATGATGGGGTCTAGAGGTACCCTCGCCATATATACTGCAGAAATAGTTGCTGTTACTTCCTGCCAATAGTGATGCAGTTTGGGACATTGCCAGATAAGATGAACCAGAGAGCCCTTCTCTATGATCTCTAATCTTTAATGGAGCCCCCAATAGCAGTAAAAACAGGACTTCCAATTCATGACATGTAGTTCACCTCTCTGGTATCACATGGTTAAAGCAGAACATACTTTTTCTTTTAGATAGAAAATTACAGACATCTGTGAGATTTTCATTATTGTCTGTCTCAAAGTTGAGATGATTTCCCCTCGTTCCCTCTTTCTGGCTAACCAAGAAGAGAAAGGAAATCTCCTTAGTGGGGTCAAAGACATCAGTTGAAGCCTGACAGAAGCTATAGCTCTTTCCTACTCTGCTAGAAAAAAAAAGAGAGGAGTTAACAACACCGGTGGCATGAAATATTCCACAAAATGTACCTAGACCACAGCACAAACCTGACAACGGTTTAATATAATTTACCTCTCCATTCAAAGCAAAAACTGCTTTAGCTGAGCTTAGGTTTAACTATGTGTTAGCAGAATTATCCCTCTGTAACATATTTGGCTAACATATTGGGTAGGAGATATTTCTGTGGCTTATATAGGTGCAGTGAGGTCTTGAATTTATGATTTTAGCTGGAGTGTTTGGAAAAGGAGAGTGAGCCCTTTACCCCAAGGTCCTTTGTCAGAACCTATATTAAAAACCTCACAAATCCTGTTTAGGAAGAGCTAAGATTTCGGATTGGATGTATCCTTAAGATCTTTTTCAGACAATTATTTGAATTTTTTTAATGGGTTTACCTTGAAAAGTGGACATATACTCATTAAGTACATATGAAGCATCAAATCAATGATGATTCAGTGGAAATAATAATACATAAAACCCATTGCTAATTTGGAAATCCACAGTTGGCTAACTTTGCCTGAGCTTCAGTCCTTCAAACTCCTTTAATACCAGACCAGGTGACCAACTCCAAGATTCCACTTCTTCCATAAAGGTAAGCTTTATAAAATTTAAATTAACATTTAAATAACTAATTAAACAGGATTATGTGTCTTAATTATGTTACTGCACCCCTTTATCACAGTGTTGAGAGGTGGGACAGCTGTAATGGGGCTAGAACGTGCTAATAGAAGTCCTTAAAAAAATAAAATGACATTTACATCAGAGTAATTGTATAGTACAGAAAAAACACAGAACTGTTAATATACTGCTTTTTTTTTCCTCTTTATGGTTTAAATTATATTTACTGCTACTTGAGCTGTTTTCCTTCTACTATTGAGTCAAACATGCAAAGTTCATTGCTTATTTTAACAGAACTCATCTGTTTTGTTTTTGGAGAGAAATACCCTGGCGTAATAAATAACTATAACTCAAATGAACAAGATTTTCTTACTCAGCTTCCTATAATCAGATAACTCATTAGTAACTAGCAGCATATGATTTTGCAAAGCATCTGTACTCCTCCATACCCCTCCCTTCACTTCAGCCACGCTACATACCAGGTACAGCCTTTATCCATAACTCTTCCTTCTGGAAAGGAAACTTTCCACACATAGATTAAGTGTTAGTGATATCAACGTATTGGGAAATCCTATTGCATTCCTGTGCAGTTATGAAGACAGGTTAAAAGTCACCATTTCCCGTCATTTGTCTAATGCTGTTAAGTTGTGCTTTCATAGTGTAGTTGACTTATGTGCATTCAGCATTACCATTCTATTATGAAGCACGGAAAATAGGAAAATCCTTTGTATATGTGATCCAAAAGTAGATTTGTGAGTTAAATACAAGAATTCTGTAGCCTATAAATACAACATTAACCACTTAAGCCCCTGAAGATTTTACCCCCTTCCTTACCAGGGCCTATTTTGGGATTCGGCACTGTGTGACTTTAACGGACAATTGCGCGGTCGTGCGACGATGTACCTAAACTAATTTGACGTCCTTTTGGTGGTATTTGATCACCTGTGCGATTTTTACTTTTTGCGCTATAAACAAAAAAACAGCGTCAATTTTGCAAAAATAACAATATTTTTCACATTTTTTTATATGAAATCCCCCCCCCAAAAAAAGTAAAAATCTAAATTTTTTAACATTTTGGGCCAATTTTTTTTTTACCATATGTTTGGTAAAAAAAATCGCAAAAAGCGTATTTTGATTGGTTTGCGCAAAAGTTATTGCGTTTACTAACAAAGGGAAAGATTTTTGTCATTTTTGTTGTTTTTTTTCAAACGCGTAATGGCGGCGATCTGTGATTTTTTTTGCGGGACTGCGACATTGCGGTGAACAGATAGGACCCTTGAGTGACATTTTTTACACTTTTGGGGTTACCAGTGACATTTTCTACAGTAATCAGTGCTATATATATATGCACTGTTACTGTAAATTTACACAGGCAGTGAAGGGGTTAACTTTTTTTTGAGAGGGAGGGGTTATGTGTATCCCTAGGGGTGTGATTCTAACTGTTATTGGCTGTAGCTTGAGGTGTAGGAACAGTGATCAACAGTCCTACATAGTAGAACTGTATGATCACTGTTTCTACACAGGGGAGAGTGACAGGCGGCTTGTTTACATCAGCCGCCTGCCTTTCTCCCTCTCCACCCGACGATCGTGAGTGACCGGCGGACATCGGGTCCGCTGGTTACACGCGCGGGGGGGTCCGTGACCACACGGGAAAGGGAGCGCGCCTCCGGTGGCGCGTGCTCGCTCCCTAGACCCTCACAGGCTAGCGACGTAGATCTACGTCACTCTGCCTGTGAGGGGCTGACTGCCGACGTAAATAGTCGTGCGGCGGTCGGCAAGTGGTTAAAGTGATTGTAAAGGATCACCTTGTAAAACAACCCACTCAGTTTAACCACTTGAAGGTTTACCCCCTTCATGACCAGGCCATTTTTTTGCGATACTGCATTACTTTACTTGACAATTAAGCGGTCATGCATAGCTGTACCCAAATAAAATTTATGCCCTTTTTTTTCCCCACAAATAGAGCTTTATTTTGGTGTTTATCGATCACCTCTGCGGTTTTTATGTTATGCACTATTAAAAAAAAAAAAAAAACAGACAATTTTGAAAAAAATACAATATTTTTTACTTTCTGCTATAAAATATATCCAATAAAATTTTTTTTAAAAAAAGTCGAATTTCTTCATCAATTTAGGCCAATATGTATTCTGCTACATATTGTTGGTAAAAAAAAAAAACAAAATCCCAAAAAGCATATATTGATTGGTTTGTGCAAAAGTTATACCGTCTACAAACGGTGGGATATATTTATGGAATTTTTATTTATTTATCTTTTTTTAATTTATTTTTACTAGTAATGGGCGTGATCAGTGACTTATAGCAGGACTTCAGTGACTTATAGCAGGACTGCGATATTGCAGCAGATAAAATCGGACACTAAGTGAAACTTTTTGGGGACCAGTAACATTATTACAGTGATTAGTGCTAAAAATATGCACTATCACTATATTAACCTCCCTGGCGGTATGATTCTTTTGGATTTTAGGTGCTGAAAGCGGTACCATTATTTTAGGTGCTGAAAGCATGTAATTCTTGTGAATGAGTAGCCCAAACCAACTGTATACATTTATTATACATATTATATATATATATATATATATATATATGTATGTATACATATATTATGTATACATATATTATATATATATATATATATACGTATATATATATATATATATATATATATATATATATATATATATATATATATATATATGTAATGTATACAGTTGGTTTGGGCTGCTCATTCACAAGAATTACGTGTGTATATATATATATATATATATATATATATATATATATACGTGTGTATATATATATATATATATATATATATATATATATATATATATGTATATATATATATATATATATATATATATAATATGTGTGTGTGTGTATATATATATATATATATATATATATATATATATATATATATATACGTATATATATATATATATACTGTATATATATGTATATATATATATATATACTGTATATATATGTATATATATATATATACATATATTTACATAAAAAGTACAGTAAAACTGCAGGAAAGGGCACTGGGGGGTAATGTAATGTGATTTTATTTTATTTTGAACGATATCAGTCTGTTTGGTGCATTTTACATTCGAATTTGCCGCCGGTTCCACCCCCCGGCGGACGTCACGTCGCCGGAGACGGAAGCCGGGGCTCGCAGACGATCGGGAGAGAGCTCCGCCGCCGCACACCGCTCGCAGACATCGCTGGATCCCGGAGAAAAGGTAAGTAAAACCTCCTCCAGCATCCAGCGATCTTCCTAGCGCTACCCCGAGTGTGACTCGGGGTTACCGCTTTTGGCACTAAAATCTTACCCCGAGTCACACTCGGGAATACCGCTAGGAAGGTTAATGACATTAGCCGGAAAGGGGTTAACATCAGGGACGATCAAAGGGTTAAATGTGTGCCTAGGGAGTGTTTACTAACTGTGGGGGATGTGCTTGTACTGTGGGAAGGCAGAGATTCATGTTCCTGCTTAGTCGAAACACAAGATCACTACATCAAGAAGACCCCCTGATTGACTCCCGCTGTATCCAATCACAGCAGGAGCGGGTCGCCAGTGGCATACCTGTATGTCATTCTGCGCTGAGGAGTTGTACGTGGAGGCAGTCGGCAGGAGGTTAAAATAGAAATAAAAGGCAAACCATTTTTGTATAAGTATAAAAAAAAATTATAAATACCTTTTGTTCCCTTTTTTATAAGTGATCATTCTCTCTGTTTTTAGCTAAAAGAGAGCTGGAGGAGAAGAAATAGCAGCACACTGAGGTTTCCAGTGAATGGCTGTGCAGGAGGGGGAAGCACGACCAGGACAAGTCTGATCATTGAAGAGGAGCACACCGAGTTCCCAGCCAAGCTAGAAAACTGACCACAGTGTGCTCTCCTGTTAAGTGTGGTCAATTTTTATTAGGAAAGCAGAAGGACAGGCAGGATCAGCAGGGATTTCACATAAAGGAAACAATACAAAAAGAACATGATACTTTTTCATACAAGTACTGTACATGGTACAGCAGACACATATCAGGAATATCAAGCGTTGGGGGTAACAAACGCTTTAAGTGACATCCACATCAAATACAATAATAAAAAATGTCTTTCTTTTTATTCATTTCTGTCCAGTCGTATAAGATACAATATTCAGTTAACGGGGAAACATGTTTTCATTCAAGATTTCAAAAAAAGGAAAAACAAAAAAAAATATTATCAGGTAGTTTTATTCTTCAACACCTACCAAAGATGGAGATATCAGTTTTGGGTTAACTGATACTTTGAGCCCTCATACAAATGAGAGCAAAAGGAAGCACTTATTGAAAGTACCTGACCTCATTCAAGCTCTCTATGGTACTTGATCTTTGTCCAATTAAAATAAACATGGTCCTTAGCATGTGTTCTCATTCATGTCTGTTGCTCCCCCCTCAAAGGCTCCTTATAAGATCCATAGCCACGTTTACTCGAAACAAATTGTTCTGGCTTGCTTGCATGAATATTCTATTTTGCAAGTTCGCCCACCAACTGGTTGTCTCCAGACCATGGTAGAGAAAACCATTTCCCTTCATGAGAATCTAACTATTCCCCTGTGGCCATAGTATATAGTATTCAACCTTATGACTTGTTTTGCATAGAATTACCTTTTAATAACCAGTTATGGAATCTAAGGCTTATTGTCTACATGTATAAAAAAAATCATACTTTGACAGCTGTGTTTGGCCAGATACATAAGATACTGATCAGCTTTCCCCCCATGTTGTTAAATACCCAGATAACCTAAGTTTGTGGAGAAATGATAACTCCGCTGACTATTCTTTTTTGAAAATTTCAGCTGCAGTGCAGTAGTTTGAGGAGGTTTAGTGTTATGTATTCTAGGCTTTATCACTTCACTAACCTTTTATACAGTAGAGGCTTTATTCATTACAGAATATTCTTCAATGATGAAAGCGGCCTATATTGCCAGTCATTGTATTGATACTTCTACTGGGAGGCGATGGTATTAGATGCACAAAGCCTATATTACTAGCTCAGATTGTAAAGTCTTTTTTCTGTCCTGGCTTTTCAGCAAATTAGCACCAGGAACTAAGTAACTGTAGCTAAATAAATTAAAAGTAACTGAATAAAGTAAAGGTATCTGCCAGTCGGCTTTGTGTGTGGCAATGCATACATGTTTATACACTTTAGGTGGATTGATTACTTTTTTAAACTACTAGATATTTTCCTAAATAAATATTATTATTATTATTATTATTATTATAATACAGGATTTTTATATAGCGCAAACAGTTTGCTTAGCTTTTTACGAAATGAAGGAAATCTGGTACAAGAGGAATCAGAGGGCCCCTGCTTATTAAAGCTTACAATCCTAAGAGGGAGAGTCAAGTGATACAAAAGGTAATAACTGCTGATGGAGAAAGTAAAAACACAGTGTATTAGTTAGAAGCAGATTCCTTAAACAAACAAAAAACAAAGAAAGGGCGCACCGGCCTAGCGCATTATCCTCAATAAGGCTTTATTAGTATAAGATAAAAGTAACTACTCACAAACAATGGTGTAAACCAGCATATCAAATCCAAACATCTGGACCAATTTATGTAAATGTCCATTGTCCTTGATGAAATGACGGCTGATGCATTTTGGGTATTCGCCTCTTCCTCAGGGCCACTGGGGAGTTGCTAACTTTACCTTTTAGTAAGTGCTGTTCAGATGTGTCAGAGGTTGGGGAAACTGCATAAGTCTGTTGTTGACAAAAGACGTATTAAACTGCTATGCGAGGGCAGAATCAGCATTTTATTTATGTGTGCAGCCTAAAAAGTGTTTATTGATAAAGTGTCCATTTAAAAAGAACTGAAGCCACTGGTTCAGCATGACAGTCAGAGAACTGATATACCCAGAAGAAGAGTTCAGCAATGAGAGACTAGACTCAGGCTTCTTCAGGAGAGGATTCCTTTAAATGTCAGGAACTTTTTTCAGCCTGCCTTAAAAATGAGGCAGTTCTGGTCTAAGCAATATTTCTGTTTTCTCAATAATGAACTTCCACTGTAGTTGATCTTAAGGAACAGAAGTGAAAATATATATTTTTGTTTGACAGGCAATTCCAGATGAGTTTAAGCAAGTCTGGCTCCAATACAGAATGTTATTTTCTGATGGAATTTAAAAGCAAAAACTATTTGCTTTAATCTAGATTTGTGCCTGCTTGGTCAGAAGAAATGTAGTTTACTTTGTTGACACTGAATGCAGGAAGAAGATGATAAGCTAAAGCCTATTGGCTCTACTAAATGGAAGTGCAGTCCTACTATAATTCCTTATTTTATGGTATGTGATTTATTTTCATACTTTACTAAACATATTGTGGCAACCTAACACATTGGATTGCTTATAGATTTCTCAAAAAACAATAGGCTTTGGGATTGTGTTAATGGCACCAGTTTGAGATGCTTTTGACATTGTACAGAATTCTTTGACAGGTGTATTTGACCTGCTTAAAGCGGATTCCCATTGACCTGCATGAACCAGTTTAAAACAAACAAAAGCCCGTCCACACAGGCCCATGAGATGATTTCACCTTTTTTCTGTAAAGGTGTAGGTAGGAGTAATCTTTGTAAAACTGCAGTTACCAGATTTACTGCTGTTCATATTCTGCATATCTGCCTTGTAAAAATGGACACTGCAAATTCCCAGGTTTCTCGATGAGAATCATTGTACCGTTGAACTACTTAAAGCGTAACTAAACTTTTATTTTTTTTTATTTATTTATTTATTTATTTATTTATTTTTGGATAAGAACACCTGTGAGTTTTTATTGCTATGACTGCTCCAGTTGCAGAGATTCACCCTCTCAATGTGTCATGTTTACCATTATCAATAAAAGTTAAACTAAAAGGAAATGCCAAATTTTAAGTTGATACTCGGAGGGGAAATCTTCAAATGGGGACACTAGCCCTGGTGACCCTGTTTTGTCTATGGGACAGGAAATGAACCACTTCTGGACCGGGCCTTTTTCCTGACACTTGTTGTTTACAAGTTAAAATCAGTTTTTTTTTGCTATAAAATTACCTAGAGCCCCCAAACATTATATATATATTTTAGCAGAGACCCTAGAGACTAAAATGGAGATTGTTGCAATATTTTTAATCGCACTGTATTTGCACAGCAGTCTTACAAACACAATTTTTTTGGAAGAAATTCACTTTTTTTAAATTAAAAAATAAGAAAACAGTAAAATTAGCCCACTTTTTTCTATAATGTGAAAGATAATGTTACGTCGAGTAACTAGATACCCAAGACGTCATGCTTCAAAATTGCGCACGCTTGCGGAATGGCGACAAACATTGGTACTTAAAAATCCCCATAGGCGCCACTTTAAAAAAGTTCTACAGGTTACCAGTTTAGAGCTATAGAGGAGGCTCAAATGATTGCTCTCGCTCTAATGATCGTGGCGATACCTCACATGTGTGGTTTGAACTCCGTTTACATATGTGGGCGTGACTTGCGTATGCGTTTGTGAGCTAACGGGGCACTTTATTTTGTTTTCCTATTTATTTTACCTTTTATTGTTTATTTCTACACTGTTTTTTTTTTTTTTGATCACTTTTATTCCTATTACAAGGAATGTAAACATCCCTTGTAATAGAAATAAGCATGACAGGACCTCTTTAATGTGAGATCTGGGGTAAAAAAAAGTCTTTTTTTTTCATCTTGAAAAAAAATGGGCTCTTTAAATCCGTTGCTAGGAAGGTCCCCCAAGGCCATAGAGTCGAGTGAGGGCCATCTTGCCCTTACTCGACTTCCTGCCTGAGGGGACAACAAACCAGATCGTTTTTACCGCTACCAGCGGGTCCAGTAAGCGGGGAAAACGACGGGAAGAGGCGGGAGGGGTGGCACCTCTCCTGCTGCCCATAAGGGTGATCCCGTGGCAAATCCGCCACTGGGACCACCCTTATGTTAAAGTGGACCACCCGCAGTTTCAAAAAATGTAGGGGTTATGGCAGCTAACTGCTGTCATAACCCCGGTAAATTAACGTCAAAGTACCGCCGTAAAACTGGCGGTCCAGAAGTGGTTAAGGGAAATCTCTCCAATGGGACACAGGTGGCAAAAAAAAAAAGAACTAACAGGATTTATAACCCTCTCTTTCTCTATCCAAAACAAAATTTAAAAAAATAAATAAAAAGGTTTGCCTTTTGTTACACTTCAGGCTCTTTGGATGTTTGAAGTACTCTCCTTCACTTTTACAGTGCTGGCCCCTCTGAAAATCTGTTTGCATGAAGGTCTCCCCCCATTTTATAAGTGGATGCTGTTCATCTAGACAGTTTATTCGATGGTTTGTCTTCCTGGTATTTTAGTTCTATGGACACCTCTTTTAGCACACAGTCTAATTCCTTGTGTCTGACATCTCCTTTTTCTTTGCCCTTCACTATTTTCCTGTGTTATTGCACAAAGCAATGTAACTTTCCAAGTCTTCTGGTCCAGCTAGGGATTTGGCTTCTGGAGTTGTACCCCATCTAGACTTCCACTCCCTTCTTCAGCAGGATCCTGTATCACTGGGTTTTAATTAACACCTCAGTAATCCTCCGCTCCAGAGAGATACCCAAACCCACAGGACCAACGTTACCAGTTCCCTACTTCACTTGCACAGACTGGTTTCCCAACTAATGATTCTCTTTCATGGATTGCTCCCACCAATTGGACTGCCTGAGTTGGACATCATTTGTTGCAGGGCCATTGCATATGGTAAGGTTTGGGAGTCTTCCTAGTGACAAGTAGCCTAGTCCCTTAGTTGGATGATGCTGAGAGTACTGTCCCCAAGGGCACTGTCTTCCTTAGAGACAATGCATTAGCATATGACTTCTTAACCACTTTACCACCATGCTACATGTCTTTGACAAAAAAATTCTCAATGAGCGTATTTTTAACCGCTTTAAGACCGGAAGATTTTACCCCATTCCTGACCAGGCTATATTTTACGATTCAGCACTGCGGTACTTTAACAGCCAATTTCGCAGTCGTGCGACACTGTACCAAAATAAAATTTATGTCCTTTTTTTCCCCCACAAATAGAGCTTTCTTTTGGTGGTATTTGATCACCTGTGTGATTTTTAATTTTTGAAAAAAAGAGCGACAATTTTGAAAAAAAAAATATATATATTTTTTACATTCTGATATATAACATTCCCCAAAAAAATTTAAAAATCTAAATTTTTTAACATTTTAGGCCAATTTGTTTTCCGCTACATATTTTTGGTAAAAAAAATCACAATATGTGTATTTTGATTGGTTTGCGCAAAAGTTATCGCGTTTACTAGCTGCAGGAAAGATTTGTCATTTTTATTGTTTATTTTTTTTTTACTAGTAATGGCGGCGATCTGCGATTTTTTTTGCGGGACTGCGACATTGCGGCGGACAGATCGGTCCCCTAACTGACATTTATGACACTTTTGGGGGTACCAGTGACATTACTACAGTAATCAGTGCTATAAATATTCACTGTTACTGTAATATAGACCCTGGCAGGGAAGGGGCTAACTTTATTGGTGATCAAGGGGTCAAATGTATGCCTCATGCTTACTGACGTGTGTGGGGGGAGGGGATTGTGTGACACAGACACAGATCGCAGGTTCAGCTATGCTGAATCCTGTAATCTTTCACTGTCTGTCACATAGGAGATCCGCCCGCTTTGTTTACACAAGTGGGCGGATTTCCTTACTCGATCCCCGACGATCGGGGAAGAGTGGCGGTGATCAGCACCTCTCCTCCCCTGGCCCAACTCCTGCTGTGTCTGAATACAGCGCGCCGCCGAGAGGGGGCGGGATCCATCGTCGTAGGTCTACGTCGCTGGACGATAAGGGGCCACTTTGCCGCAGTACCAGCTCAGTGAGCGTCGGCAAGTGGTTAATCAGTAATTTCTGTGCTGAAGGGCTCTGCGCTCCTCTGGATTGTCCCTGATGAATATTCCCTTTTTTTGCGGAATGAGTATGTTCAGAAGCTTTTGGGGGCTTTGGGGGACCTGATCACATGGGTTTGATCCTCTTTCTATGGCTGATCCACAGCTCCTTGAGAACGTTCCTCCAGATCTCTCAGTTCTGCCCTTTTTTGAGTGGATGTTATTAGCAGTGTGGCTAAGGTTTCTGTCCCTCTGTTCATTACTATAAATGCTTTACTGGACCAGGTGAACCAGGATATTCTTAGAACAATGTTCTGTGTTAAGGTTAAGCAGGTTCTGCCATATTACTCTGTCAGGCCCTAGAGACACCTTTGGCTGTTAAAGTGGAAGTTTTTTTCGCTCATCCCTCTGTTCTTCTAATGTTCTGTTGCACCAGACCAGGGTTGCCCTGCCTACGCTTGTAGAGGTACCTCTCGCATACCCTAACCCTTTTCCTTCATTAGGCTTACTTCATAGTTGGTACCCTTGAACTCTCTACAAGTCTCAGGGGTCTCTTAGCTATTCATATGGAATATTATTCTGTGAGCATTTTCACATTTCTTAGATGTGTTTGGGGTCATTATCATGTTGGAATACTGCCCTGCAGCCCATTCTCCGAAGGGAAGGGATAATGCTCTGCTTCAGTATGTCACAGTACAAGTTGGCATTCATGGTTCCCTCAATGAACTGTAGCTCCCCAGTGCCGGCAGCACTAATGCAGCCCCAGACCATGACACTCCCACCACCATGCTTAACTGTAGGCAAGACACACTTGTCTTTGTACTCCTCACCTGCCACAAACGCTTGACACCATCTGAACCAAATAAGTTTATCTTGGTCTTATCAGACCACATGATATGGTTTCTGTAATCCATGTCCTTAGTCTGCTTGTCTTCAGCAAACTGTTTGCGGGCTTTCTTGTGCATCATTTTTAAACGAGGCTTCCTTCTGGGACGACAGTCATGCAGCTCAATTTGATGAAGTATGCAACGTATGGTCTGAGCACTGACGGGCTGACCCCCACCCCTTCAACCTCTGCAGCAATGCTGGCAGCACTCATACATCTATTTTCCCAAAGACAACCTCTGGATATGACGCAGAGCACGAACACTCAACTTCTTTGATCAACCATGCCGAGGCTGTGCTGAGTGGAACCTGTCCTGTTAAACCACTGTATGGTCTTGGCCACTGTGCTGCAGCTCAGTTTCAGGGTCTTAGCAATCTTCTTGAAAGTAGAAAAGCCTATGCGCTTGACCATATACCAGATGTAATAAATAGATAAAAATGAGCAGTAGATATAGGGTGAAGATAGGGACCAAAGATTAGCAGCCAATTCTTAGTAGTGTCACCACATACATCAAAGCAAATGAAAAAATCAATAAAATCAGCGCTCAATCAATCCCAATAAACGAATAAATAACAAGCATAAATATACACATAAATACAAGGTGTTCATTAGTGACATAAAAAAAAAAAAATATATATATATAGTGATGTGGTAAAGTGCACATGTGCAGAAAGTGCATAAAAACTAAACCACAATAAATAGCAGCAAAGGAACAGAACAATAATAAATAGAGTCACTGTAAAGAGGGAAGGTGCAAAGTGATGGTAACTGATCAGATCCAAAAATGGTCTGATCAAAATATAGTGATGGTAATAACACAGTAAAAGAACAGATATATCTGTGTAATAAGTGAACTGTGACTGGAAATAATAAATAAATAAAAAAGTATTATAACGAAGGATACCCCAAAAGACAAAGAGCAGGGGTATAAAAAAACATATAAAGAAAAATTGCTTTATATGGAAGCGGATAATCATAAACAATTCATAAGTTCATGGAGAATCAAAGAGTTCATAAAAAAGTGCTGATGTGCAAAAATTTCCGGATGTGCGGGAAACTGTGGACATTCACTAGGTGTGGGAAATTGATTTCAATGCGGTGGTGAGCATGTATCCTTAAATGAGTGAAATGGCCGCTCACCTCCAAAACACTCTTAATGAGTGTTTGTACCAATAGGTAGCAGGGTCTCCAATATGGAAGTGAATGGTTCAGTGGTGGTCCCTTTAAGGCAGGCTCTTAGGGTCCTTTAGGTAGCCAACATTAGACATCAAGGGAGAAAATATCCTAGGTAGGGTTTGAAGCTCAAACCACAGATAAAGGGGAGGACTTCATAGTGTAGTAAGTTTAAAAGGACATTTTATTGTAAAAGCATATAGTGATCAACTCACATTTTTGTTCAGCATAAAACAGCATAGAGTAGTATAGGTAGCGTGGCAAGCGGTATGGCAGTATGATGCAGAGACTTCCGGTCTCGGCCGCGGACTGGAAGTGACGTCTGACGTATTCATTAGCAATCATCTTATAGCCTAGGCCATCTTTATGTAGAACAACAATTCTTTTTTTCAGATCCTCAGAGAGTTATTTACCATGAGATGCCACGTTGAACTTCCAGTGACCAGTATGAGAGCGATAACACCAAATTTAACACACCTGCTCCCCATTCACATCTGAGACCTTGTAACACTAATGAGTCACGTGACACCGGGGAAAAAATGACTAATTTGGCCCTATTTGAACATTTTCACTTAGGGGTGTACTCGCTTTTGTTGCTAGTGGTTTAGACATTAATGGCTGTGTGTTGAGTTATTTTGTGGGGACAGCAAATTTACACTGTTATACAAGCTGTACACTCACTACATTACATTGTAGCAAAGTGTCATTTCTTCAGTGTTGTCACATGAAAAGATATAAGAAAATATTTACAAAAATGTGAGGGGTGTACTAACTTTTGTGAGATACTGTAAAATATTGCAAATATCAGCCTTTCTGTTCCCCTGTGTAGTAAGGTAGACACCTGCTGCAGTGCAGTTAAAGTAACTGGTAAAAGAGGGTTATAACCTATGTTAGTTTTTTTGCCATCTTTGTCTCTTTTGGGGAGATTTCCCTTCCCTTCATGTCCCATAGCCAAAACAGGAAGTGAGAGAAAATCCCTTCAAAGTCAAGAAAATCCCTGGCTGTCACCAAGGTCACCACAATTGGTGTCCCCATTTGAAGATTTTGCCTCTACTCCTTTTGTGTTGACAACTCAAAGTTGGTATTTTATTTTATTTCATGTTCATTCTCAGTCATAATGTTTACCAGCACAAACAGAGAGAGTATGACTCCCTAGCAGAGCCAAAAACCTACTACTTCGCCACTCTATCCAAAACTTAAAAAAAAAAAAAAAACAACGTTTTGCTGCAGTTGCACTTTAAAGAAGTGTTAAAAGTTCACTTGGAAAATGATATCACTCTGATGTCTTAACTGAAGTCATAAGTGAAAATTGCTTTGCTGTATTACAGTCACTTAATCAGTTGGGATCACACATTGTTAGAATTTCACAGCCACCTCCATAGGTTTATCTTCACTGTAAAGATCATATGTCTCATAATCAGAACAGAGGATCACTGTATAGTAATCACTGTATATGTGAATTTTTTTTTATTTATTTTTTATGTGAATTCTACTTTCTACATTTGGCTTTGTGGAATTACTTAAAAGGGTGGGGGTTGGGTTTACTTTGCCTTTAATCCACCATTTTTTTCCTTGTAAAGATCTTACATGACAGTCAAATTTTGATTGTGCTTAGTAAGAGCCACATGTTTTTTCTCAATTTTCTCCCAAACTTTGCAATATTTTGATCATTTAAAAAAAATAAAAGTGTTTTTGGAAGTCTTTTTTAGGTTGTAGGTTTTTAAGAAGTGATCAGCCTGCCCATTACATTTCCATTATTTTCAGTGGGGTTTTTAGGTGGAACTTTAGTCAGAAAATCAAGTCCTTCTAGATCACTGTTTAAAATCCTGTAATACGCTGTCTTTGCACAAGCTCAATTGATTTTAATTTTCCACACTGTGCCGAAAATGTAGAAGCTAATCTGCTGAGAGCCTAAAGATTTACTGCTGCTCAGGGGCTCAGAAGAAACAAGAGAAATGCTGGAGGCAATTTACAGCACACACTAATATTTGTTGCATAATTGTTAATGTGGAATGAATGTTCCTTGCTAAAGAACATTATTTTTTATCAAGTTGTTATGGGTAAAGTTCCATTTTAAGTCATGTGGCAAATATTTTATTTTTGTTATTTGTTTTTGAACCGTTTGAGTATGTCTGATTAGATTTTTTGTTTTTAAATTTTGCTAGTGATCAGTCTTGATTTTAATTTCAAGGTAAATCTAGTTGTTTAACCACTTGCCGACCAGTCACGTTGACTGTACTGCGGCAAAGTGGTTCGTTATCGTCCAGCAACGTAGACCTACGTCGCTGGACTCCTCCCACTGTAGGCGGCGCTAGCGCGCCGCCGGAGGCGCGCTCCCGCTGTTTTCGGTCACAGTTGGGCCAGGGGAGGAGCGGCGGCGAACGCCGCTGCTCTTCCCCGATCGTCGGGGAATCGAGTTTGGAGATCCGCCCGCTTGTGTAAACAGAGCGGGCGGATCTCCTAAGGGACAAGGAGTGACAGATTGCAGTGTTCAGCACAGCTGAACATGCGATCTGTCCCTGACTCACTCAGTCACCTCCCCCCACACACGTCAGTAAGCACCAGGCATACATTAACCCCTCCCTCTCCAATAAAATTAACCTCTTCCCTGCCAGTGTCATTTTTACAGTAACAGTGCATATATATAGCACTGATTACTGCAGTAATGTCACTGGTACCCCCAAAAGTGTCAAAAATGTCAGTCAAGGGTCCCGCAAAAAAAAACGCAGATCGCCGCCATTACTCGTTAAAAAAAAACCCACCAAAAATGACAGAAATCTTTCCCTTAGTTAGTAAACGCAATAACTTTTGCGCAAACCAATCAAAATACGCTTATTGTGATTTTTTTTTTTTTTACCAAACATAGGTAGCAGAAAACAAATTGGCCAAAAATTTAAAAAAATTTAGATTTTTACATTTTTTTGGGGGGGGAATTTCATATAAAAAAATGTTAAAAATATTGGTATTTTTTCAAAATAAATGCTCTTTTTTTGTTTATAGCGCAAAAAGTAAAAATTGCACAGGTGATCAAATACCACCAAAAGAAAGCTCTGTTTGTGGGAAAAAAAGGACGTAAATTTTGTTTGGGTATGGTGTCGCACAAC
Source organism: Pelophylax lessonae (assembly GCF_965119305.1). Taxonomy (NCBI): domain Eukaryota; kingdom Metazoa; phylum Chordata; class Amphibia; order Anura; family Ranidae; genus Pelophylax; species Pelophylax lessonae. The sequence continues at coordinate 121,562,479 of NC_138773.1, read as the reverse complement.
CGCGCAATTTTCAGTTAAATTCGCACATCGCCGAATCGCAAAAAGTGGCCTGGACGTAAGACAGCAAAATCCTCCGGTGGTAAAGTGGTTAATGAATAGGATTTTCAGCAATGTGGAAGCATTTACCTTTAATTTTCAACCAACAATTCAAATGAATTAAATAAGTCACCAATGACTATTTCAAACAAAACAAATTTGAATGGAAGACTGATTAGCAAATCTTTTAATAATGCACAGTTTGTGAGGTTATAGAGCAGTCTTGTTTTAAATTTAGACCTCCTAAATTGACATTTGCTGATTTTGCCCATGGCGTTTATTTGTCTTTGTGTTCTTCCACGCTGTTAACAGTGTCATTCAGGCTATAGTAACACCTAATAATGACAAATATATTCCTTTTACATTACAGTGAAAACATTTGACATTGTGGAAAGCGATGCTAGAAATAATTGTCATGAGCTGAATTTCGCTCGTAATAGAATGCTGAGGTTGGTTTTATTTTTGAACAGAAGAAAATGCCTGTAAAACCTTCACCAATTCTCTGTACAACATGTTCACATCAGCAAAACAAGAATCCAATCCATATAACAAGGAATTGAGACATACAATATATTTATAGATTAAAAAAAAACTTTTTGCAGTAGTTCTCGGAACAACATCCACTTGTTTTAAGAAAAAGGAATATTGACAATAGCTATATGTAGTTATGTATAGGAATATTACATGCGGTTTTAGTGAGTGCTTAGGTTGAGTTAATGATGTAAATTATACAGTTATTTCCTTACATTCATTATTTGACTTGCTTGCTGTTACATACTTTTATGAGAAAATGTACTATACAACTGGTTATATAGTATATTGGTTATAATATATTGGTTTCTTTCTAGTGGTACATTTTAGGATAAGCACATTATTTTATAGATTTTAATGACTCTGAGCAAACTAAGTGACTTGCAATGGTAATGTAACCTAACCCTTCATTTTAACCTCTGGTGATGCTGCAGATGTACCTTAGGTGTTTATATGCTCATGCATAGCCTTCCTTAATATTTTTAATAGAGATGAGTGAATTGGGCAAAGTTCAGTAAGATACAAATGTGTAAGAGATCATGTTACTTGTTGTAACTAATTTTATTAGGTTTAGTGATCATTTATACATTAGTGAAAATAATCCCCAAAATGTTGTAAATCATTTTAATGAACATCACAAAGGGGAAATAAAGAAGTATCCACTTTAATCACTTCTGGACCAGAAAGGATTTGCCCCCTTAACCACTTTACCACCGGAGGATTTTGCTGTCTTACGTCCAGGCCACTTTTTGCGATTCGGTGCTGTGCGACTTTAACTGACAATTGCGCGGCCGTGCAAAAATCACATTTTTTTAAATTTTTGGCCAATTTGCTTTCTGCTACCTATGTTTGGTAAAAAAAATCACAATAAGCATATTTTGATTGGTTTGCGCAAAAGTTATTGCGTTTACTAACTAAGGGAAAGATTTCTGTCATTTTTTTTTAACGTGTAATGGCGGCGATCTGCGATTTTTTTTGCGGGACTGCGACATTGCGGCGGACAGATCGGACCCTTGACTGACATTTTTGACACTTTTGGGGGTACCAGTGACATTACTGCAGTAATCAGTGCTATATATATGCACTGTTACTGTAAAAATGACACTGGCAGTGAAGGGGTTAATTTTATTGGAGAGGGAGGGGTTAATGTATGCCTGGTGCTTACTGACGTGTGGAGGGGGAGGTGACTGAGTGACAGAAGGACAGATCAGATGTTCAGCTATGCTGAACACTCCGATCTGTCAGTCCCTGTCACTTAGGAGATCCGCCCGCTGTTTACACAGGCGGGCGGATCTCCTCACTCGAATCCCCGACGATCGGGGAAGAGCGGCGGCGATCGCCGATGCTCCTCCCCTGGCCCGACTCCCGCTGTGACTGAAAACACGCCGCCTACAGGGGGAGGAGTCCAGCGACGTAGGTCTACGTCGCTGGACGGGAACGAGCCACTGTGCCGCAGTAGCAGCACAGTGGCTGGGAGTAAAGTGGTTAATGACCAGGCCATTTTTTGTGATTCGGCATTGCATTACTTTAATGTACAATTGCAATTGTCGTGGGCTGCTGTACCTAAATAAAATTGATGTCCTTTTATCCCCACAAATGGAGCTTTCTTTTGGTGGTATTTGATCACCTCTGCAATTTTTTTTTTTTTTTGCGCTATAAACAAAAATAGAGCGACAATTCTGAAAAAAAAAAAAACTATATTTTTCACATTCTGCTATATAAAATTACCAAAAAAAAGTGTAAATCAAAATTTTTTAACATTTTAGGACAATTTGTATTCTGCTACATATTTTGGGTAAAGAAAATCGCAATAAGCAGATTTTGATTGGTTTGCGCAAAAGTTATTGCGTCTACTAACTATGGGAAAGATTTATGTCATTTTTATTGTTGTTTTTATTTTTTGACTAGTAATAGCGGCGATCTGCGGTTTTTAGCGGGACTGTGACATTGCGGTGGACAGATCGGACTCCTAACTGACATTGTTGACACTTTTGGGGGGACCAGTAACATTACTACAGTATTCAGTGCTAAAAATATGCACTGTTACTGTAATAATGCCATTGGCACGGAAGGGTTTAACCCAGGGGCGATCAAGGGGCTAAATGTGTACCTAGAGGCATGTTTCTCTGTGATCATTCCAGGGAGAAGAACGTTCAGCTGTGTTTACAATAGCTGACTGTACTTCTCTCTCAGTGGGGAGCGATTGCAGGTGTCATGCGGCAATCAGAGTACCCGCTGCCGAGTGGGGGCAGGAGTGCATCGCCGGCGGCGCGCGACCGATGTATACCTATGGCGGTTCGCGTAGGAGGGCCAGCCTGCCGCAGTATTTCTGCGATGGGCGGTCCGAAAGCGGTTAAACAACTAATTAATAGAAAAAGTTAAATCATTAAAAAGGGGATGTTTTTTAATGCAGTTATGCAAAAGAGAGTTTTTCTAATTATTTACTTTGAATATAAGGATCCCAAAACAAAAAAGATAGTCCAAAGTGCATAAAAAAGGTTGAATTTTTTTTTTTTAACTATTTAAAAAACAATTCAGGATCCAGAGTAAAATTCATAAGAGATACTATCACAATTTCGCAGCTCTTACAAATGTACGGTCTGGGAGGTCCCATTGATTTCAACAAACAAAAAAACTGAGCACACCTGATTGTGTTGTAAATTTGTAATGAGTAAAAAGATAAAAAATAAAATCCACTCAAAAAGGATAGTTTGTAACCTGCTTGTCTGTGCTCTGAAGATGTTCACTAATGTCCAGTCCAAAGAAACCCTCCATCCATGGCCTGAAGCAGTGGTAGGAGCTAAAAATGGTTCTGGAAGCTGGGCACCCACCGTACCCTCACCACCCATTAGGTCTGCACTTTTTTCTATAAACGCCATCTGCTCCTGCACCCCCCTCTCTTAACACTGACTACCCCTGCACCCACAGTTTTCCCACCATCCTTGCACCCGCCTTCACTCCCCATTCTCCGCAACTGCTCCCCCGTCTCAGAACCCACTGCACCTGCAGCCCTCCTTTGCTTAGCACCCACCATGCCTACACTCTCCTTCTCTTAGCATCCAACACACCTGCACCCCTCCTTTTCTCAGAAACCACTGTACCTACACCCCCCCCCCTTTTCTTCACCCTTCTTTCAGTACCTAAAATGCCTAAGCCCAACCCCTCAACAGCTTCTACATCTGTATACCAATTTTTCTTATCACCCACTGTGCCTCCACTCCTCCTCCCCCTCCCTCTGTGTACCTGAACCATGTCCTTTACACAATACTGCGCATGTGTAGCCAACACACACAGTCACAGTCAATGCCTGTAGCTTTCCCCTTACCACGCCAGCCATCATGCCTGCACACTGTCCTTGCTCTAAACATCACTGTGCTTGCAGGCATCCCTCCTACTAACTTACCCTTATCCTCCACCTCATTGTCTTGCTTTTAACAACACAAGCCCACCTTTGAGGGAATGATGGAAATATGTTTCAACACCATGCCTTCAAACCCTGCACCACACCTGTCCTCCCCTCCTCTTAACATCTGTAACTTCTCGCCTCTCTAACTCCATGCTTACATGAATCACACATCCCCCAATCTTATGCCTGTTTGCCCTCACCCACTCCTGCTGTCAACATGGAGAGTATTTCTGATGCCCACCTATAGACTTAATTTGAAAAGTTGAAAGGCCAGCACACCTTCTTTTGTTCAGTGGGTGTGGTTTCACATTTGGCTGTTGCACATGTATTTAAAGAGACAAGGCCTTTTACAAAACTCCTATTGAACAAATTTTTATGTATTAACAAAAAATAGAAACCATTTTTTATTGTAAAAAAAAAAAAAAAAAAAAGTTCAGCAATGCAAACTATCATGTTAGTCCACAGAATATCTGACTGCCTTCTAGGGATCAGGATTTTTTTCCTCACTGGAGCAAATTAGATAATTCTTTATAGGGTTTTCTTTGGCCTTCCCCTGGATCAAATATGGGTGTAGGATTGTGTATATAGAGGTTTTCTATTTGTTTATTTATTTTTTATTCTTTGAAATAGATACCGGTATGTCTTTTTCCAACTTGACTATGTAACTTATTTACTATGCCCTTTATATTTTATAAATTGACCCTCTTTCCTACAAAAAATGGAATTTATCCAAAAACATATTTACTATTAGGCTGGTTTCATATCTATGCATTGCAGTAATACATAACAAAATGTCAGTTTTTTAATGACTGCTACAGTTTTAAGAGGCTCTTCTAAAATTTGTTTTATTGATCTGTTTTTGCAAAAAATAAACATATCTGGTATTTTAGGTACATTATGATCCTAAAAAGTATGAAAACAACACAATGCAAAACTGTATAATACACAGCACTGTGCAAACGTTTTAGGCAATTCCTCTAGTTTATTAAAATATTTTTTTACAAATTCATGGCTACAAGAAATTCATAGAGCCTTAAAATCTCAATATACAATATTCACATTAGTACTGGATGAACACAGGTCGGTTGCTATGCTACTGCAAGTAGTCAATATAATAGTCAGTATAATACACTATACTGCAGTATTAAATAGGCTGACTTGTAGGGTTTGACAGTAAAACAATTCATTTTTTTTCTTATAGAACGTGTACTCCATTTTAGATGGATTCCCCCTATTAAGTGTTTAGTGCACCCACACTCTTTCTGTCTAGTGGGTTGCCTTATCAATGTTTATCGCATCAATTTACAGGAATCTAGCAGCATTCCCTTTTTCTGGTAGTGTAGTCACCCAACTGAGTAATATGTGCTCTATTTCCAGAATTTCCTGTCAGTTCAGCAGCAGGTCATTTGGCAACTTCGATGCATCTCTGAAATAATGTTGCAAATAAAGGTCAGTAAAAAATGGTTGAAGAAGCAGTTGCAGTTAATTTGCAATCTGATGTAAATCCCATTAGCCTTAGGCTTATTTTATCTACAAATTAACAAATAATAAACTCAAGCTATAGCTCATCACAGAACTAAATGTAGTAATTATGTAGCATAATAAAGTGCAATTTACATTATATATATATATATAGATATATATATAGATATAGATATATCAGGCAAAATAAGTATTGGACACATCATCATTTTTCTAGGTAAATATATTTCTAAAGGTGCTATCGACATACATCATAAATTTTTCACCACATGTCGGTAATAACCCTTGCAATCTATACATACAAGGAAACCAACACAAATAAGTTCAGAAATTTGGTTATGTGCTATAAAATAGAATGACACAGGAAAAAAGTATTGAACACGCTATCTGAAATGTATTTATTACTTCATAGAAAATCCATAGTTTGTAATACCAGCTTCCATATGCCTCCTGTATGGAGAATTTATTGCATGCATTGCTCAGGTGTGATTTTGGCCCATTCTTCCACACAAATATTCTTAAAATCCTGAAGGTTCCATGGATCTCAATCATTAATTATTTCCATAGATTTTCTATTGGATTCAAGTCAAGTGTTTGGCTGGGCCATTCTAGCACCTTTCTTTTTTCTTTCTTTTAAACCAATTAGGAGTTTGGCTTTGTGTTTTATATCAATAGCATCTTTAGAAACATATTTACCTAAACAATGGTGACGTGTTCACTACTTATTTATATATATATATATATATATATATATATATATATACAGTGGGGAACGAAAGTTTGGGCACCCCAGGTAAAAATTTGTATTAATGTGCATAAAGAAGCCAAGGAAAGATGGAAAAATCTCCAAAAGGCATCAAATTACAGATTAGACATTCTTATAATATGTCAACAAAATTAGATTTTATTTCCATCATTGACACTTTCAAAATTACAGAAAACAAAAAAATGGTGTCTGCAAAAGGTTGGGCACCCTGCAGAATTTATAGCATGCACTGCCCCCTTTGCAAGGCTGAGACCTGCCAGTGTCATTGATTGTTCTCAATCATCATCTGGGAAGACCAGGTAATGTCAATCTCAAAGGTTTTAAGTGCCCAGACCCATCTGACCTTGCCCCAACAATCAGCACCATGTGATCTTCTAAGCAGTTGTCTAGAAAACTGAAACTGAAAATAGTTGATGCTCACAAAGCTGGAGAAGTTTTCAGATGTCAGTATCCTCTGTTCGGAATGTAATTAAGAAATGGCAGTCATCAGGAATAGTGGAAGTTAAAGCAAGATCTGGAAGACCAAGAAAAATATCAGACAGAACAGCTCGCAGAATTGTGAGAAAAACAATTCAAAACCCACGTTTGACTGCACGATCCCTCCAGAAAGATCTGGCAGACACTGGAGTTGTGGTACACTATTCCACTATAAAGAGATACTTGTACAAATATGGTCTTCATGGAAGAGTCATCAGAAGAAAACCTCTTCTACGTCCTCACCACAAAAATCAGCGTTTGAACTTTGCAAATGAACATATGGACAAGCCTGATGCATTTTGGAAACAAGTTCTGTGGACCGATGAGGTTAAAATTGAACGTTTGGAGAAGAAGGGGCACAGAATTTAATGAAAAGAATCTCTGTCCAACTGTTAAGCATGGGGGTGGATCAATCATGCTTTGGGGTTGTATTGCAGCCAGTGGCACAGGGAACATCTCACGAGTAGAAGGAAAAATGGATTCAATAAAATTTCAGCAAATTTTGGATGGTAACTTGATGCCATCTGTGAAAAAGCTGAAGTTAAAGAGAGGATGGCTTCTACAAATGGATAATGAGCCTAAACACACCTCCAAATCCACAGGGGATTACATCAAGAGGCGTAAACTGAAGGTTTTTGCCATGGCCTTCACAATCTCCTGACCTCAACATAATTGAAAATCTATGGATAGACCTTAAAAGAGCAGTGTGTGACAGATAGCCCAGAAATCTCAAAGAACTGGAAGACTTTTGTAAGGGAGAATGGGCAAAGATACCGCAAACAAGAATTGAAAGACTCTTGGCTGGCTACAAAAAGCGTTTACAAGCTGTGATACTTGCCAAAGGGGGCAGTACAAGATATTAACTCTGCAGGGTGCCCAAACTTTTGCAGACACCATTTTTTTTTGTTTTCTGTTATTTTGAAAGTGTAAATGATGGAAATAAAATCTAACTTTTGTTGACATATTATAAGAATGTCTAATCTGTAATTTGATGCCTTTTGGAGATTTTTCCATCTTTCCTTGGCTTCTTTATGCACATTAATACAAAATTTTACCTGGGGTGCCCAAACTTTTGATCCCACTGTATATACAGTATCTCACAAAAGTGAGTACACCCCTCACATTTTTCTAAATATTTTATTATATCTTTTCATGTGACAACACTGAAGAAATGGCACTTTGCTACAATGTAAAGTAGTGAGTGTACAGCTTGTATAACAGTGTAAATTTGCTTTCCCCTCAAAATAACTCAACACACAGCCATTAATGTCTAAATCACTGGCAACAAACATTAGTACACCCTTAAGTGACAATGTCCAAATTGGGCCCAAAGTGTCAATATTTTGTGTGGCCACCATTATTTTCCAGCAGTGCCTTAACCCTCTTGGGTATGGAGTTCACCAGAGCTTCACAGGTTGCCAGTGGAGTCCTCTTCCACTCCTCCATGACAACATCCCGGACCTGGTGAATGTTAGAGACCTTGCGCTCCTCCACCTTCCCTTTGAGGATGCCCCACAGATGCTCAAGAGGGTTGAGGTCTGGAGACACACTTGGCCAGTCCATCACCTTTACCCTCAGCTTCTTTAGCAAGGCAGTGGTCATCTTGGAGGTGTGTTTAGGGGCGTTATTATGTTGGAATACTGCCCTGCGGCCCAGTCTCCAAAGGGAGGGGATCATGCTCTGCTTCAGTATGTCACAGTATCTGTTATAACATTTTGCAAAAAAATAATCTTTCTTCAAAAATTTAGGCCAACATGTATTCTGCTACTTTATTATTTATAATAATAAATATTTATTTAGCCTGTAGGAAAGTTATAGAGTTCACAAACTATGGTATATATAGTATCTGAAAATCGATCAATCCTGATATACTGAACTAATTTCTTGAGGCCCGAAGACACCAGGACAGTTCAAATATCCCCCAAATTACCCCTTTTTGGAAAGTAGAGTTTTTGAAGTAATTTTTTGTCACAGTCTTTGGGAAAATAAAGAAATAAAAAAAAAAATATTTTTCTTTTATTACATACTGTCACAAGTGCAGTACAGTGTCATCCTATAGCGGTGATCAGGGACACTGACTGCTCATTATATTATATATATATACAGTATATATATAAATATATATATATATATATATATATATATATATATATATATATATATATATATACACACACAGTATCTTACAAAAGTGAGTACACCCCTCACATTTTTGTAAATATTTTATTATATCTTTTCATGTGACAACACTGATGGATGGACACTTTGCTACAATGTAAATAGTGAGTGTACAGCTTGCAGTGTAAATGTCCCCTCAAAATAACTCAACACACAGCCATTAATGTCTAAACTGCTGGCAACAAAAGTGAGTACACCCCTAAGGTAAAATGTCCAAATTGGACACAATTAGCCATTTTCCCTCCCCAGTGTCATGTTATTTGTTAGTGTTACAAGGTCTTAGGTGTGAATGGGGAGCAGGAGTGTTAAATTTGGTGTTATCGCTCTCACTCTCTCAAACTAGTCACTGGAAGTTCAACATGGCACCTCATGGCAAAGAACTCTTTGAGGATCGGAAAAAAATAATTGTTGCTCTACATAAAGATGGCCTAGGCTATAAGACGATTGCTAAGACCCTGAAACTGAGCTGCAGCACAGTGGCCAAGACCATACAGCAGTTTACCAGGACAGGTTCCACTCAGAAGAGGCCTCGCCATGGTTGACCAAAGAAGTTGAGTGCACGTGCTTAGCGTCATATCCAGAGGTTGTCTTAGGGAAATAGACAAATGAGTGCTGTCAGCATTGCTGCAGAGGTCTAAGGGGTGGGAGGTCAGCCTGTCAGTGCTCAGACCATACGCCACACATTGCATCAAATTGGTCTGCATGACTGTCATCCCAGAAGGAAGCTTCTTTTAAAGATGATGCACAAGAAATCATGCAAACAGTTTGCTGAATACAAGCAGACTAAGGACATGGATTACTGGAACCATGTCCTGTGGTCTGATGAGACCAAGATAAACTTATTTGGTTCAGATGGTGTTAAGTGTGTGTGTGGCGGCAACCAGGTGAGGAGTGCAAAGACAAGCGTGTCTTGCCTACAGTCAAGCATGGTGGTGGGAGTGCCATGGTCTGGTGCTGCATTAGTACTGCTGGCACTAGGGAGCTACAGTTCATTGAGGGAACCATGAATGCAACATGTACTGTGACATACTGAAGCAGAGCATGATCCCCCCCCTTTGGAGACTGGGCTGCAGGGCAGTATTCCAACATGATAAAGACCCCAAACACAACTCCAAGATGACCACTGCTTTGCTAAAGATGCTCAGGGTAAAGGTGATGGACTGGCCAAGCATGTCTCCAGACCTAAACCCTATTGAGCATCTGTGGGACATCCTCAAATGGAAGGAGAGAAGTGCAACGTCTCTAACATCCACAAGGTCCATGATGCCCCCATTGAGGAGTGGAAGAGGACTCCAGTGGCAACCTGTGAAGCTCTGGTGAACTCCGTGCCCATAAGGGTTAAGGCAGAGCTGGAAAGTAATGGTGGCCACACAAATTATTGACACTTTGGGTAAAATCTGGATATTTTCACTTAGGGGTGTACTCACTTTTGTTGCCAGTGGTTCAGACATTATTGGCTGTGTGGTGAGTTATTTTTTGAGGACAGCAAATTTCCACTGTTATACAAGCTGTACACTTACTACTTTAGATTGTAGCAAAGTATAATTTCTTTAGTGTTGTCACATGAAAAGATATAATAAAAAAAAAAAAATATATATATATATATATATATTTTTTTTTTTTTACTTTTTTTCTACACTCTGTGACCAGAGCAATACAGTGTTACCATAGCAACCCTGTACTACTCTAAGTGAGCGATCGTTTTTTTTTTTTAACACATTGTGATTGTTCATACCAGTGAATCTCACTGGTATAAACAAACATTTTTACCAAATGAAACTGATACATTCAGTCTGTTTTGTTGTGATTAGCTGTGATTGCTCACTTCTAATCATATGGTACAGATAAACTGTGATTGGCCCTGTTTTTACCATTGGATCAGTGTGACCAATCACAGCTAGCAAGGCATCCATTGTATACAATTGTCATGTGATTTACTGTGATTGGTCACAGTGATGACATGGTACCATGTCATATGATATCATCTACGAATGTCCCACCCAGCCATCAATTAACTATAGGCTATAACATTATAAGTTTTATCCTTCTAAAGAAAAATATCCAACTTTTCACAATTACACCTGATTCATGTCATCAGTTTTCGGCAGAGCCTATTTGTGAGCAATTATTTTAAAGGATGAATCATACAAAGGGCAAGATTAGAATTAAAATATCTGATGAGCAGAGTGTCAATCAGAAAAATAAACTGTGTCAATTGTGACACTAGTTTATGTTGCCCTCTTTTAATTTAACCACTTGCCTACTGGGCACTCTTACCCCCTTCCTGCCCATGCCAATTTTCAGCTGTCAGCGCTGTCACAATTTGAATGACAATTACGCAATCATTCAACACTGTACCCAAATTAACTTTTTAAATCATTTATTTTAACACAAATAGAAGTTTTGGTGGTATTTAATCACTGCTGTTTTTTTTGCAAAATAAAATAAAAAAAGACAGAACATTTTGTAAAAAAAAGTTTTTCTCCTTCAGTTATGTGCGCTGATGAAGCGGCATTGATGGGGCAGCACTTATGGGCACTGATGAGGCGGGCACTGAAGGGCACTGATTAGGTGCACTGATGAGGAGGCACTAATATGCCATACTGATGGGCACTGATAGGTAGAACTGATAGGTGGCATTGATGGGCACTGACAGGCGGCACTGGTGGGCAATGATAGGCAGCACTGATGGGCAGCATTAATGAGCAGGCACTGATGGACACTGAAAGACGGGCACTGACTGGCATCACTAATGGACACTGATTGGTGTCACTGATGGTCATTGATTGGTGTCACTGATGGGCCCAGTGCCCTGATTACCTGCAAGGAGATGTCATTGATTGGCTCTCCTTGTCACACACTCTGTCAGTGTAAGCCGAGGAGAGCTAATAAATGGCACTTCCTTGTTTACATGTGACCAGCTGTGATTGAACTCTTTACTGAGTTCTAGGAACACAGTGTGACCGTGATCGCCGTGCTGTGTGCCCCCTGCAGGCGCGTGAGAGTGTCAGTTTTGGGACGCAGTCATGTGACGTCCCGGAAAAAGAGTGCAAGCTGCCCGCCGTCATTTTACTATACGGCAGGCAGGAAGTGGTTAATACTAATAAAAAAATTTAAATAAATTACGTTTTATCACTCAGGTTCATTATCTATATTAGTTAATGCTAACTTCCTTTCTGCCTGACTTTTTCTGCTTATCAGCTATCACCCATAGAGTGTATGTCAAAGAGGACCACCACGCCGCCACATCGGCTCACAGAGCGGCGACCGGTGATGTACGTTTTTGACTGCTGATCTTTGTCTTTTATTTCTATACATGCTGGTCACCTATAGGTGTTTCCAGGCGAGTTTTATGCATGTATTTTTATGGTGCTTGTAATGGATCAACCAGCACCCTGACCAGGTACCTCAGTTGACGGATGCTCCTAGTGCTTCCTGAAGGCTCCAAGCACTCCACCAGACACCATAACCACCTCAGACCCCATGAACTGCCACAGCTTGGTTAGGGTCTTGCCGTCTCCTACCCACTCTGGACCTTCGACAAGGCTCCAGGTTCCCGTCAGTGAACCTCTTTTTCCCCAGAGAGTGCAGCAGAATAAGCTCTTACACAAGCTCTTACAAGAGCTTAGTGATTATCCAAGGGAGTATGGAGGACATAGCAATCCCTTGTAGCCGATTCCCCCAATGAGAAACAGGACTCTAGATTGAGGGTGAAGTATAACTCTTTATTGAACAAGAAACATACTTTTATACAGTTTTCCCCCCACAAGGTTACCGCCCAGGTGGACCTTGTTGAGAACAGGTTCTGACATTCCCAATCCAATGAAAACACTCCCATACAGTGTACACAAAGATATACACTGTGGGGAAATCCCCCCTCCCCCTTAGCAGCCAATCCACATACACATATACATCCCATAATAAGTTTATCTTAAGGCAGACAGAACAAGAGAGGTCATTAACATTTAACAATGAGACAGGTAAACCTTAACACAATACACATTCCATTTCAATACACAAACAATAGGGAAGCCTGTCTGGCATGCAGGGACATGGAATACACACATTATCTAGGGGTCAGACTTCATGGCAATTGTCTATAACAGTCTAAGTCTCCCAGTGTAAAATAGGATTAAATCTTCATATTGATATATGAAGATATTGCTGAAAAATATTGCTGTTCCATCTGAAGCAGTTCAAACCATTAAGTATCTGCTCCTCACCTCCAGTAACGGTGAATACTGTCACAGTGCTGTTATCCACCAGTTGCCTAATAAATACTACTCTATATTGGCAATTTTGTTTGCCTGGTGGTGTTTTTTTACTGGGAGAGTGGAACAGTTCCTCCAGTGGAAGAATCCTGATTGATAAGGAGGAATAAGTTTTGCCTGCATCTTCACTTTCCCTGATGTAATATGCTTTGATACAACATAGAGTAAAGGTAAGCATGCACTCTGTAAGGGTGGTGGAGTTTGTTTGTACACATATGAATTGAGTACAGTGTGTTTCACAGTCATGGGCGTCCGCAAGGGAGGGCAAGAGGGGGCCAGTGCCCCCCCCCCTGGAATGTCAGCTTCCTTCCCCATTATAACTGTTTTGATGCACACTGTCACACACAGTGTTTCTGCCTGTGCGGCGGCCGGTGCGCTGATCACCGCCAAGTGATCCGCCGGCTCCCTCCTCTCTCTCTCCCCCAGGGGTGGACTGACCATTCAGGGCCAGTAGGGGGCTCCATGACAGCTTTCACTTCACCCGATCTACCCGTCGTCTAGCTGTGATTGACGGGTATATCGGGTCCGTGCTCCCTGCTAGACTGTAGTGTAACCTCTCGTGATGCACTCCTCCCCGCCGGCCCCTCCTTTCCTCCTGTTCACCCCAGATGCTTGTATTTGTCATCACCTCGGAGGAACAAAAAGAGAGGAGGGTGCAGTGGGGAGGAGCGCAGCATGAGAGGTTTAATGAAAGCCGCTTCCCGCGCTACTCTGCATGGATGAAAGTGCAGCCTGCCTGTATGCTGCTGTGTCCTGTGTCCCTCTATCTGCCCAACGACCTATGTGCCCAGCTGTGTACTCCCCCTTGCCCTGCTGTGTGTCCCCCATTGCCCAGCTGTGTGCCCCCATTGCCATGCTGTTTGTCCCCATTGCCCTGTGTGCCCCCATTGCCATGCTGTTTGTCCCCATTGCCCTGTGTGCCCCCATTGCCAGCTGTGTGCCCCCCATTGCCAGCTGTGTGCCCCTATGCCCTGCTGTTTGCCCCTATGCCCTGCTGTCTGCCCCCATGCCCTGCTGTCTGCCCCCATGCCCTGATATTGCCCCATTGCTCTGATGTGTGCCCCCATGCCTTGCTGTGTGACCCCATTGCCTTGATGTAAGCCCCTATGCCGTGATGTGTGCCCCTATGCCATGATGTGTGCCCCCATCCAGTGATGTGTGCCCCAATGCCATGATGTGTACCTCCATGCCGTGATGCGTACCTCCATGCTGTGTGTGCCCCCATTGCCCTGCTGTGTGCCCCCATCACCCTGTGTGCCCCCATACTGTGATGTGTGCCCCTATGCCCTGCTGTGTGACCCCATGCCCTGCTGTCTGCCACAAGCTCTAATGTGTGCCCTCATGCTCTGATGTGTTCCCCATTGCCCTGCTGTGTGCCCCCATTACCCTGCTGTGTTCCCACATGCCTTGCTGTGTGCCCAATTGCCCTGCTGTGTGTCCAATTACCCCACTGTGTGTCCCCATGCCCTGCTGTGTGTCCCCCATACCCTGCTGTGTGTCCCCCATACCCTGCTGTGTGTCCCCCATACCCTGCTGTTTGCCCCCATGCCCTGCTGTCTGCCCCCATGCCCTGCTGTTTGCCCGCATGCTCTAATGTGTGCCTTCATTCCCTGCTGTGTGCCCCCATGCTCTGATGTGTTCCCCATTGCCCTGCTGTGTGCCACCATGCCCTGCTGTGAGCCCCCATTACCCTGCTATGTTCCTAGATGCCTTGTTATGTGCCCCATTGCTCTGCTCTGTGCCCCCATACCCTTTTGTGTGCCCCTATACCCTGTTGAGTGCTCCCATGCCCTGCTGTGTGCCCCCATTGCCCTGCTGCATGCCCGATTGCCCTGCTGCGTGCCCCATTGCCCTGCTGTGTGCCCCCATGCCCTGCTGCGTGCCCCCATGCCCCGCTGTGTGTACCCATTGCCCCGCTGTGTGTCCCCCATTGCCCCGCTGTGTGTCCCCATTGCCCCGCTGTGTGTCCCCATTGCCCCGCTGTGTGTCCCCATTGCCCCGCTGTGTGCCTCCATGCCATGCTATGTACTCCCATTGCCCTGGTGTGTGTCCCATTGCCCTGCTGTGTGCTCCCATGCCCTGCTGTGTGCCCCATGATGTGACATATGGTGTGCCCTGCTGTGTGCTCTGTGATGTGTCCCATGACCTGCTGTGTGCCCTGTGATATGCCCTACTGTGTGCTCCATGATATGCCCCACGCCGGCCCGAGGATTCCCTGCTGACGTCAATCAGGAGGGGCAGAGCTGCAGCCCACGGAAGAGAGGAGCCTGGAGGAGAGAGGCAGCGGGAGTCGGGACACACGTGAGCGGCGGCAGTGAAGAGTAAGTCTGATTGTCAGAAGATGTAGATGTGACATTGGTGGGTTATGCACCAGACCAGAGGCAGCAGGAGAAGTGTATTTCCTGCGCTTTATTTGATAATGACTAAGCCCCTCCCCTTCATGCCCCCCCCTGAAAAAAGTTCTGCGGATGCCCATGTTCACAGTCACCAGTTTCACAGTGATCAGTGGTGATGATACATTTTAAGAAAAATGACTACATTATATTAGTTTATATTTTACTTTTGAGTCGCATGTGATATTGTTGTGCTGGCTGGCGTCACTGGAATAAATCTCTTTGGATGAAAAGTACGGACTGAGGACTTGAGTCCCAGAGTGACGCAGTGTATATTTCTAGTGAGTTGCCAATTCTTCTCTTTGGTTTTCCAAAATCTGTAAAGTTATATGCCTTTCCAGCTAACATCATAACAGACTATCTAAAAACAGCTAATACACCTACATTAGAGTATAGCGCTGACTTTATTTTGAATTTATTGATCCCTCATAGATTGTAAGCTCCAACGAGCAGGGCCCCCTGATTCCTCCTGTATTGAATTGTATTGTAACTGTACTGTCTGCTCTAATGTAAAGCACTGCGCAAACTGTTGGCGCTATATAAAAATTCTGTATAATAATAATTTATAGGTATTTATCATTGGAATCCTGTTAATCAGCATATACCATTGTGACAGAATGTACAACTAAGCATATGCACAGCGGTAGCAGACACAGAACAGCACAGAAAGCACAGCATACACTATGCCTCACAGCTCAGTTTTATTTTTTTTAATGTTGCCTTAAAAATACACTGCACTTCCTGTGGTTTGTTTATATAAGAGATGCATATGTAATATCCCTAACAGTGGTCTGATAGACCTATAATCATTCATTTTGGCATTCAGTGGTTTAGCCAATGTATGTTTAGACCCTAAAGTGTACACAGCATAGTAAAACACACTTAGGCTAAGTTCATACTGCTGCAATCAGATTTTGATTTGAATTTTCAGGGCAATTATGTGATGCAACTTGGATGCTACTTGCACATTCTATGGGGCCAGAATCATGCTGAAATCATGCCAAAGTAGCACAGCACAGTGATGTGAACAGGCACTGTGGAAAACAATTCGATTTCCATTGTCATGCAGTTCTGTGCGACTTAAGACACATCTGAAAGCATAGTATTGTGAACCATGTACAAGATAGTACACACAGTACAAATTTAAATTAACGGAACATGATTGAATGCTTGTACTTAAGAAGTGAATATACCCCAACAACTTTTCCTGAAAATGTAATTGTTGATGTAAAAAAAAAAAAAAAAAAAAGTATCACAATCTGTACTCACTTTTTATTTTTTTGTAAAATGCAATATTTTGGTACATCTGTATATATGGAATTATCAGGTTAATAAAAAGGTGAATTTCAATTTCTCAGAGGGTATTTGATGTCACACACCTAGTCCAATCAGAGAATGCAAAGCATTCTCTGAATGGTGCCTTTGCCGAGTTGGCTACCCCCTGTTCTCAGGATGCAGAAGGACAGGAGCTCAGCACAGGACCTGGAAGCTAGTGGAGATAGTTAGAGTAGTGGTGTCTTCTTCAGTGATTTTCAGCTTCCACGGCATCATCCAGGTATGATATATAGATAGTTAGATTAGTTATACTTGGAACTCCTCTTTAACATTGTTGCAGAAAATAAATGATTTACTAAACTTTGTGCACATACGCTGTAACTTTGATACCCCAAAAAGCACAAAAACAAATTACAAAAAGGTGGTGCTCCTGATGTACAATCAACCCCTAATCGACAAGACATAGTAGTACCATCAAGGGAAGACACAGGATCTTAACAGAAACTGCAATGATAAGTCCAAATTCAATTGAATGAGTCCAAAAAAACAAACAAACACATAGGGTTAGGCAAAAATACAACTGGAGTATTATTGGTAACTATAACTTAAGCCGTTAATGCCTCTTGCAGCTCCTTACAACCAATCAGGGAGGATCCAGCAGACACAGGCAGTATGTAAAGAAAGAGGAACAGGGTGCAAAGATGCATCAGTAAAAATAACTTTAAGGCCCCTTTCACACACACAGTCCATTTGTCTGTTTTTCATCCATCCGTTGATGGATGAAAAACGGACATCAATGTATCTCGTTGTAAAAACAGATGACAACGGATGATCATCAGTTAACATTTGTTTTCATCCGCTCTGTATGTGGAGACGGAGGTGTCAGATCCTCGCTGTCCTCTATGGGAGAATTGGATGCGAACGGACCGCCGTCCGTTCTCATTCGATTTGATCCACCAGGCGGATGAAAAATAGGGTTTCCATCCATCCGGATTTGACGGACAGGATCGGATCAGATCAGATGTCAGCGGACATGTCTCCGCCTGAAAAACTGACAGGATCTGAATGGTCCGCATGTGTGAAAGGGGCCTAACACTTTAATATTGTCATCATTATATATATATATATATATATATATATATATAATCATTATATATACATATATATATATATATATATATATATATATATATATATATATATTTAGCTTTAAATAAATAATGCAGACAACTTGCTTGTAAAATAATGGCCTTGGCCATTTATTATTGGTTTTAAAATCTTTAAATTACAAGCATTAACATCAAAACACTGGAAACAACCTAGCCACTATGGCTCAGGTTGTATAAATAATTTTTTCAAGAAATTTACATAACTCCCAACTCCTCAAACAAAACAGATTATATCATATTCATCCATACTATATATTTAGAAATAAAACCGTCCCCCTTTACATACAACAAAGGTGACCCACCACATAATAACAGCCACGACAGAAGTGGAGGGAGGGATGGGGAACACCACAGCTGTGCCTTCGGAGGTGAATGAGCCCCGCTACCATGGAACCCCCTTTATATATGCCCCCCAAGCTGTTCTAGAAGCTTCCCCTGCAGTCACATGTCCCTGCAGATGAGCCCTGTTACCTGCAGAGCCACGCAACTTCCTACTCTACACTTGACTGCCTCAGAGGAACTTGAAACCTCCTTTTCCCTCCCATGAGGAAAAGGGGAATAGAAACTGCCTCCCCCTTTTCCTATCATTCTCATAGACTTGTATCTAAGTGCAAAATCCATTTAAAGGAAACAAGTGGCCATCGACAAAAAAAGGTGACAGTAAAATGTGACCTAAAATAAAAAAAAATCCTAATCTATGCTGCACAGAGAAAACCACAATGTGCATGCACTGTATGTAATATAGTACACATGTAGAATTGCAGGCTATGCCCACAGCAAGTGTGTGGACCTAATTTCATATTCATATGCTGCTACTTAAATAGAGATTCCAGTGATATATTCCCATACATACACTGCTTTATTTGCTGTCCAGGTTTTTTGCATCTGTTTCTTTCTGTTTCGCAATCCTTGTGATCTGTTTCTTTGTTTCGCAATCCTAGTGATTTTTACACTGCTGTTGTTTTGTTTTACTCTTTTTTTGTTTTTTCTTAAACAGAATCATCACATGCCTATTATTTATTGTACTTAATAAAAGTCATTTGGATGCGCAATGGAAACTGCAAACTGGGACTGTAATGTGAATGTATGGTGTAGAAGATCAGTAAGGGGGTTGCAATTGATGGGTGTACATTGAGCCGTGCATTCATGAAAAACCCATATTTCAAGCTTACCAGTTATCGTCTTAATCATGAATTTCTCTTCAGCATCTCCTTTTAGAAATCATGCCCAAATAGTGCAGCACAGGTTGTAGGAGATTGCAATGTGCTTGGCATGCTTTAGAAAACAACAAGAGACTAGAAGGTAGACTGTTGTTAAACACACAATAGTTTTTCTTTCTGAAGAAACACTGCTTGCTAAAGTTTTTTCGAAGTCAAGGCTTCTTGAAGTTGGTTACTCTCATGACAGTTTTTTTTACATCTTTGACAGAAGGCTTCTGCTTGTGACTGGAGTTACAACAGCAGAATTCTAAACAGCAATTTATTTATTGGTATCCCAGAGAGATAGTTTGGCAGAAATTCTAGAAAAAAAAAAAGAAAACTTTCAGACTCTTTGAATGCCTCCAATATGAAATACAGGGAATCAGTCTCATAATTACATAGTTAGCCCGTCTAGTTTTAACAATAGAAAATACAAAAAAATATATATATATATATATACATATATATATATATATATATAAAAACTCTATAAATAATACCCTATACCCACAGTTGAATCAGATAAAGGAAAACAAAACCCTCTTTAAAGCATGATCCAGTTTGCTCCCGGGGGGGGGGGGGGGATAACTTCCAGGGTGGTCCCTCAATGTTATTTATATCCCCCCTTAATCGCCTCTTCTCAAGAGAGAATAACTTCAGTTCAGCTAAACTTTACTCATAGCAGAGCTCCTCCTGCCTCTCATAAATTTGTTTGCCCTTCTCTGCACATTCTCCAATTCTTTTTTATTCTTTTTGTGAATTTGTGCCCAAAACTGAACTGCATTTTCCAGATGAGGTCTTACTAATGATTTGCACAGGGGTAAGATGATATCTATCTCTCCCACTGGAGAGATAGATGAGTTTATGTGTAATCTCCATTACGGTGTTGCCTGATGACTAGTTATGTATAAATCTCCATTAGTAATTGTAAATAGATATAAATGTACAAAGTTTTGATTTCAGACTCATATTTGCTATATGACTGTAGATGTGTAATTTTTGTAAGCCAGACGGACCGGCTTTAGTAATCAATGGCTAATAAATCAGTTTGAAATGCATGCCTGAGCTACCAGGGGGCACCTGCCATTTACATTTAAACACATACTGATAGTATCACACTGTAATTAAATTCGTCTGAGCCAGACATCCTGGAGCCTATGCAATAGGGTGAATAGACCATGTCATATCTGCCCTTAATGCAGCCTCCATATCAAAGAACTCTCATTAAGATATGCAATGAAGGGGGGCGTGGCGACCGCCGAAGCTAATGGCCGCTTGATCTGAGAGCTCCTGTGAGGTCCCGGCTCGACAGCCTTCTTCTGCCCATCACAGCGCCCTTTGACCGGCTCTCCACCACGGACCAGACGTCGGAACCCCTCGCCCGTGCTATGCCCCAGCGGCGGAGGCGGAACAACACGGCATCACTAAAAAAAAATGCAAGATTTCTTCCCGGCGGTGCCCGCCGGGCTCCGCCAAAATGGCGGCGGGGACAAGCTGCAAGGATCAGCAAGGCACCCTCTTGCGGCCAGCACTCCGGACCTTCGGGGGGAAGGGACGCACGCTCTCTCACCGCTGTGCGCTCTGCAAGCAGGCCCTGGAACTCCCACATATAGCTCCGGAGCATCCTCACCTCCTACGCCCTCTTCACAGAGCCCTGTCAAATCCCGACCGAGGATGGATCCCAAGCTCCTGGCACAGGCTACAAACATGGAGGTTAGTTCTGACCAGCACACACAGCCCTCTCAGTCTCCCTGTCCGGACGTTTTTGCCTCATTCCACACTACGGGGCAACCAGTGTCAGACACAACCATCAAAAGTATGCTTAACACTTTGCATGCCTCCCTCCAGGCTAACATTATCACAGCTATGGCTCGATGCCAGGGGGAAATTGCAGACTTGGGAGAACGGGTCAGTACTGTCGAAGACAAGATGGGCGAATTCACTACATCATATAATGCATTAGTTGATTCACACGCTCTATACCAAGAAGACATGCAACGTGTGCAATCCAAACTGGCGGACTTAGAGGACAGATCCCGTCGTAACAACTTAAAGCTCAGAGGCGTCCCTGAATCTGTGACCCCAAATCAACTGCCGCACTATGCCCGCGACTTATTTAAGAAAGCTGTCCCAGACCTATCGGCAGCAGACCTCACTATAGACAGGATACACCGTATCCCCAAACCGTCCTTCCTCCCGCAAGAAATTCCACGCGATGTGTTACTTCGTATACATTTCTTTCAAGCAAAAGAAAGAATTCTTGAAGCTTTTCGACGCAAGGACAACCTTCCAGACCAGGCCGCCTCCATACAAGTGCTGCCGGATTACTCGCAACACACCCTTCAGCTGCGCAGAAACTTGAACCCGATCACCAAAGCCTTACGTAACCATCGCATAGTCTACAAGTGGAAATACCCTGCGAAGTTGTGTATCACGCACCAAGGCTCCACTTCCTATGCCACTACTCTAGATGAAGGCCTGCATTTGCTCCGCCAATGGGGGATAGTGCCGGACACCCCACCGACTCCTGCGCCCAACAAACACTCTTCTCCACGCCATGTGCAACCGGATTGGCAGGTCGTCGCCAGAAGGTCCAACCGCCACAACCCGCACTCATAGAGGACGCTCCCATTCCCATGCCGGGATCCCGGGCCCTCTCAGGTAACAGAGTACTTGCTACCGTACTCTGACCCCACAGGCTTTGCAGCCTCAGTTGCTCTTTGGTCCCTTGGGACTCTTTTTTAGTGTTCTTGTTATTGTTTTGCCATATTGCTGGTGCTTTTGTTTTGTTCCTGTTTTCTGAAACACCTTTTGCAGTGTCATCTCCTTCCCTTCACGAGCCATCCCTGCAACTATCTCGGATCCCCTTTGGTTTCATCTCAACAGCTGGTGGCCTACATCTTCGCAAGACTTTTCCTCTTATCCCCCTTTGAATAGGACTGAAAGACTGAGTAAGTGCACGTTTTCTTTTTTGCACTCAGGTTCCTCACTCTCACCGGACATCACATATTGACTTCCATCACCGTCTCGCTTGCACACCTCCGGTGTTAAGCGCTTGCATCATACCCTATTACCATGCCTTTGCAATGCCTATCTTTAAATGTCAAGGGGCTTAATCACCCCGCCAAACGATTCTCCTTATGGAATGAAGCCATACGCTCCAAAGCTGACGTGGTCGCTGCCCAGGAAACGCATTTTCATAGTGACAAGACTCCTGTCTGCCGCCATGCAAAATACCCTCACGTTTTCTTGTCATCGACTAATGCTAAAAAGCGGGGCGTCATGCTTGCCATTGCTGACTCTGTCTCCTTCACGGCCTCAAAGGTGGTGACGGACACAGAGGGGAGATACATAATTTTAGTATGCCTACTGGACAACTGTCTTTACACCATAGTTAATGTGTATACCCCTAACTCCCGTCAATTACGTTTTTTGAGAAAACTCTGGGTTCAAATTAACAAAGTGAAACAAGGTAAATTGATTGTGTGTGGAGACTTCAACCTGGTGGTGGACCACATCGTGGACTCTTCCTCCAAAAAACCGTCCCGGACTCCATCTCTGGCATCGCTGATAAAATCTGAGGAGGTCCACGATGTGTGGCGCTACCACCATGTCGACGAGCGAGACTACACTTATTTCTCCCCGAGACATGGCACATATTCCAGAATTGATCTGTTTCTAGTGGACACCCCCACTCTCCAAGTTGTTACCGATACAAAAATCTCCCCAATTACATGGTCTGACCATGCAGCCATTCACCTCACACTCGACGCAGGCAATTGCAATTCCTCCACGTTTTTGTGGAGATGCAACAACTCCCTCCTGACCGACCCGGAATTTGCCCCCTCACTCCAATCCCGCTTGAGAGAATTTTTTAGCCTCAATGTCACTCCTGACGTATCCCCTACTACCGTGTGGCTAGCACACAAGGCCTTTGTCCGAGGCCTCCTGATTCAACTCGGATCTAAGCTAAAGAAAAGATTCAACTCTCGCCTTACCGAACTACTACATAATATACACACTCTAGATGCACAGCACAAGGCGTCACCATCGCCTCCCACCCTATCCAAACTCACGACTCTGAGACTCGACTTACGCAGGCTCCTGTGGGAGAAACACGACAAATTGCTAGCACGTCTGCGACTGAATTATTACACATCTCACAATAAGGCCGGAAAATTTTTGGCCTCCAGGCTGAAGGCTCGCAGAGTTAAAACTAAAATAGACTCCCTGACACACCCCAACTCGGGCGAATCTCTCCGCCATCCGCAAGCCATAGCCGACGCATTTGCGGATTATTATGGCTCGCTGTACAACCTACAAGCAGACTCATCTACACCGCAACCTACGGACATAGACATTCAAAACTTCCTCCGACACCTCAAAATCCCTTCACTCACAGTGGAAGCGCAGGATTTCCTTAATGCCCCCTTTTCTCCCCTCGAACTGGTGAAAACCATCAAATCGCTCCCTATACGTAAATCCCCTGGTCCAGATGGACTCACTAACGAATATTATCGATCCCTTCAAGAAATCCTTTCCCCGCATCTTTTGTCCATGTTCTCAGATGCAGCTACCTCTGCATCATTCCCTCCCGAAATGCTACAAGCCCATGTGGTTACCCTTCCCAAACCAGGTAAACCTCCTAACACCCCTGCAAACTTCCGACCTATCTCACTTCTCAACACTGACGTTAAGATATATGCCAAATTAATAGCGAATCGCTTAGCCGCAGTCTTGCCTGATTTGATAGGACCGGATCAAATGGGATTTATCAAAGGCAGGCAAGCCCCAGATGCCACTAGGAGAGTAATCAATCTTGTGCACCAGGCGGAGCGTGCTCGAGTGCCTTCTCTGCTTCTCTCCATAGATGCGGAGAAGGCATTCGACCGCGTCCACTGGGGGTATATGAAGGCGGTGCTCGCTAGATTTGGATTTTCGGGTCCTATTGCTTCAGCTATATTAGCCCTTTACTCCTCCCCTTCGGCCAAAATCCTATCTTCGGGTCTTCTTTCTAAAACATTCCATATAACCAATGGCACCCGCCAGGGCTGCCCCCTCTCCCCCCTTATATTTAACTTAGTCATAGAACCCTTAGCCATCTCCATGAGGGACCACCCTATGATTCATGGCTTCAAAGTTGCCCACTCCCAACATACAATTACCCTGTTCGCCGACGATGTCATCCTCAATCTCACGAATCCCGTAGTATCCCTTCCAGCGGCCCACCACATTCTCCAAAGTTTTAGCACAGTCTCATACTACAAAGTGAATTTCACTAAATCCCTCATATTGAATATGGGGGTCCATGAAGCCACTGTAACTCATTTAAAATCTACCTTACCTTACACATGGACGGTGGCCGACGTTCCCTACTTGGGCCTGCGACTCACTTACCCTCTCTCTAACCTAATCCCCACTAATCTGCGCTCCCTCATTTCTAACATCTCATCTGATGCGCAAAATATATCCCGTACCGAACTGTCGTGGTCTGGCAGGATCGCGGCCTTTAAAATGATATCTCTGCCAAAAATTTTGTATGTATTCCGTACCCTTCCGGTCCAAATTCCCGCATCCTACGTCAATACCTTACAAAAAATCCTCCGAACCTTGGTCTGGCAGAAAAAGCGGGCTAGATGTAACTATCTCCACATGGTTCGTCACAAATCAGTGGGGGGTCTAGGCCTCCCTGATTTACGGGACTACCTATTGGCGGCCCATCTCACTCCCATCAGACAATGGACCTCTCATCCCCCTACCTCCCCGTGGATACTGCTTGAATCCCTCCTCTCTAAATCTCCAAATATGCACCATTTACTCCTGGCAGACATTTGGAAACCTCTCTCCCTTCATGCATACCCCATTACCACACAATCGACACTGACAGCCTGGCGAACATTAGTCACTAGTCGGAATTCTACTGCCCCCACTACCCTTGTGTCCTTCCCCCTGCAGACTCTTCAAATTCTCCTCCCCTATGTACCCTTGTCTAAGTTCACGGCGGCGGGGATCAGCAGGGTGTCCCAACTGTACACTCACACAGACCTCAAAAGCTTCGGACAACTCCAGTCTGAATTTCAATTGCCTGCGTCCACCAACTTTCAATACAACTCCATTTCCAGTTTCCTTCGCAAATACCCCCCTCCCCAATTCTACCTTCCATCATCCGTATGGCATTACATGTTTTCCACCAACACCAAGGTTAAAGGAATCTCCCTATTTTACAACCACCTTCAAAATAAATTGTCCTTTTGTAAAACATCCCATATGATTAAGTGGGAGGAGGATCTTCGGACGAACTTCTCCGAGGCCCAATGGCAACTCGCAATCCAAAGCGCTTGTAAATCCTCTAAATGTGTGACTCATTGGGAACAATCCCAGAAAATTCTAACCAGATGGTACTTAACGCCATACCGACTATCCAAATTTTATGCTCAATCGGATCCCATGTGCTGGCGTGGCTGCGGCCAAATAGGCAATTTGTATCACATATTCTGGTCTTGCAAAAGTATGTCAGGTTTTTGGAGGAGGGTGTCCGAGATCCTCTCGTCTATTACTGGGATTCTTCGTCCCATTACCCCGGCCATGGCTCTCTTGTCTCTAGGCTTGGAAACTATCCCTCGAGATATGCATATAGTATATACCCACATTCTCATTGCGGCTAGATCCGCGATTGCGAAACATTGGAAACAGTCAGATCCCCCTTCCCACCTTGAAGTTGTCCGCTCAGTCAACAACCAATTCTCTATGGAAAAAGCATACGCTTTCTCTTTGTCTCAGGGGGCCAGGTTCTCTCGCAACTGGTCACCTTGGACCTCCAGTAGTTATTGCTCCCCAGCCTTGTAAAGGTATTAAAGTGAACCCTACCATATATTTGCATCTTCTTTGTTTGAAACATCGTTCCCTCCCATACAAGTGTATATCCCTGTCCAACCAACTTGTACCTACATTTTACCCTTGTTAATTTTGAGGTAAAAGTGCCTTTTACGTTTCTATGAGATTCTATGCGATCCTCTTCTGACATGTTCATATGTATTATCATTGTTCCAGTCAATATTGGTTTACGTGTATTGATTGTACTATTTTTTCTTATGCAAACCTTCAATAAAAATTTATTGCAAAAAAAAAAGATATGCAATGAAGATGGACTATCTATTGAGGGTTGGACAATGTGCACCATAGATGAACCTTGCATATCTTAATTTTCAATTTCAGAGCAAATCAACATGTATAATTAAATTAAACCCCCCCCCCCAAGAGGAGGGCTATCGAGAGGCTGGGTTATGCTAAATATAGGGGATGGGGAAATTGTCCAATCTTGAATAATATACGCCCAGAGGGAGGAGAAGGGTAAGATTGCTACATCAATCAGAATGGCTCTGAGCAATGCGATATGGTTCTATATTAGTGAAGGTGGGAAGGAGAGGAAGTTCTCTTGCATTGCAGACTAGAATGAAACTACTGGGGATGGTATCTATGGACTATATCTCTCACACTTAAAATGTACACATGCTTTTTCTCTTTTGTGTTTGAACACACTGCAGGCACCATGCCTGAAGTGAAAAGGTAACCTAATTCCATGCTCATACATACATGGTATTGTAAATATGGCTATTGTGGGTAATTTGTAAATATCATATAAGCCAGGGGATTTGTACTAATAATGTGTTGTAAATACTGTTTTGTGTGTAATTTGTATATATATATATATATATATATATATATATATATATATATATATATATATTATGTAACCCTTTCAATAAATGTGTATTGTGGATTGGACTACCTCTTTTGTGTAAAGATCTCTCAGGATCTAGATGTGTATAGGCGCATGCTACTACAATGATTGGGGTGTATGCAAATGTACACATAACAAAATGCAACATTAAAGAAAATCTTTGGCTAGCTTTATTAAATACAGCTTGACATTGCACACTATTCTTAAGTCTATGGTCTACCAGAACACACAGACCCTTCTCCACCATTGACTCCCCAGCTGTTCTCCTCCTAGTATGTAAGAAGCACGCATGTTTTTAGCCCTCAACTGCATTACTTTACTGCATAGCGTGGTGTCATCTGAAAACACTGAAATTACACTTTTAGGGTCCATGCACGCTGGGCTTAAAAAACACAAATTCTCTTGGCAGAAAAAACGCTCATATAGAGCGTTTTTGTACACACATTTAGGACCATTTTTTTGGTTCTACATGCAAACTGCAAAATTCCTGTAGAAGCAACATTTTATAGGTCCAGTGTGCATGGACCCTTATTTCCAACCTCTATCTCATTAAAAAAACAGGGTTAAAAAGTAAAGACCTGACAGACATTCTGGTGCCCCCCTAAATTTACTGAAAAAAGTGTTTTTGTTACTGTTTGTCCCTGTAAGAGAGAAGGCAATCTGTGGAGCACTGAATTCTCAGAAGTGAGTTAGTGTCCCAAATGCGTATGTAGCCTGATGTAGGGGTTTGTTCGTAAGCAGCCCCTCCAGCTTAGAGGAGCCATGACTCGATACTTTAAATTAAATCCAACAATATAAAAATAGGAGTTCCAGAACACTCTGCTCAATCTGCTTCAAACTTGGAGTTTCTTCCTGCACAGGCCTACTCCTTGCCTTAACATGATTTTTCGGTACCCCTGGATTTGCTCACTTTCCCCAAGACTTCAGGACTTCCTAGCCACCTTGGCTTTCTCAGCCTACCAGACGACCTTCCCCATCCTTAGGGCAAGAAGTCCCTGTCACCCTGGATGCAGTTTCAGACAGAGACAACCAGACCTCCTGACAGGGCTGTGAATACAAATGGCAGCAACTGCACCAACTCCCACTGTCACCACCTCCTGCTCTCACCAGCCCATCGTTATAAGGACTGTGCGCACCTGGGCACACACCCTGCTAGCTGTCCACAACCAACACCCGGACACAGGGTTGGAGATTCCATCCCACCCAAGACTCTTAGGAATCTCCAAACTACAGAAGCCCCATCTGAAAATAGCGAAATCGGGAGAAATCTCAGAGAGAAATTTTCTTCTCCCAAAATTATTGCTCTGTAGTCCTGCACATGCGAACTCTGTATCTATTTTCTGGCCATGTCCATAGTGACAAAGCCTCGCCATGTCTCAAAAAAAAAAAAATATATATATATATATAAATATATATATATATATATATATATATATATATATATATATATATATACATATATATAAACAAGGTTAGAAGAGGAGGCACACTCTAACAGCAAAAAGAAAATGCTATCACCTAAAGTGGAAAATACACTGCTCAAAAAAAATTAAAACACATTGAAAATCAGATCTGAATGGGGAAAAATATCTGTACTGATATGGACTGGGTAATCGTTTGATGGAAATAAATGATCAACCTACAGAGGGCTGAATTCAAAGACCCCCCGAAAATCAAAGTGAAAAATGATGCAGCAGGCTAGTCCATTTTGCTAGTCTAGAAAGTAGAAATTGTACTAGTAGAAATTCCATTGCAGCAACTCAAAATGATACTCAGTAGTTTATATGGCCCCCACGTGCTTGTATGAATGCCATGTCAGGGAATGCTCCTAATGAGACGACGGATGGTGTCCTGGGGTATTTCCTACCAGATCTGGACTAGAGCCTCACTGAGCTCCTGAACAGACTGAGGTGCAACCTGGCAGCGTTGGATGGACCGAAACATAATAGAGGTGTTCTATTGGATTTAGGCCAAATGAGCATGGGGGGACATTCAATGGTGTCAGATTCTTCATCCTCCAGGAACTGGCTGCATACTCTTGCCACATGAGGCCGGGCATTGCCGTGCACCAGGAGGAACCCAGGACCCACTGCACCAGTGTAGGTTCTGACAATGGGTCCAATAATTTGATCCCGATACCTAATGGCAGTCAGAGTGCCATTGAGCAGTGTATTTATTGTGTATTATTGGACATGTCAGGAAGAGATTTGTAGTAAATATTTACTACACTGGGTGACACATTTTATCATAACACGTGTTATCTTTTTAGGTGTTATAGTGCACCTACCAATGGCTTGTTCAGGCATTGTTATGGGAGGTAAGAGGAGGGCTTATCTCTTTTCTGCCTTTTCCTGCTGTCCTTCTTCATCCTTACTTTGACTCACCTGGGACCATTAAAGTGGCCAAAAGGCAAACTCTAATATATTGCCACTTACCAATTCTTAGATGTGGTGTCTGCATTCATTTTCTTCTTTTAGGACTTTTTTTCCATCTGTTTTCACCTGGTGATCAAGCCAGTAACACACCTATTGTCTTACGGTGTCTGCATTCTGGAAGTAGTAAAGCAGACACCTTTGGACAGCAGCAGTGCCAGTCTGTTGAAAGGGTAGTGTCAGACTAGCAGATTAAGATGGACTTTACTAACAAATTTAAGTTTAATTCCAGCTAACACTTTCTAAGCAGTTTGTTCCCTCTTTTGGGATAAAGGTTTTACATAAATTAATAAAAATTAACCATTGTAAGTACCCTTGTTAGTGGTAATTGATTGGTCTCAACCCTGTAACTGCTACTTTTTGTTGGACAGCTTGGCAATAAAGAAATTTAAAAATACCAGACTTACAGGCCTGATCACTATGAGAAAAATAAAAGAAGAAAAAATAAAACAAATTCAGCAACCACATCTAAGAATTGGTGAGCTGTGATTTTATAAATGTTTGTTTATGGGTTTAATACTGCTTTAAATTAAACCTGTCACAAACTTTTAATTTTTTTTAAACTTTAAATTATATTTAAACTGAGTATGTAAAAAACAATACATGAGCAGAGGTTATCTTAAAGAGGGAGCCACTGAAAAGTTAAAAAATAAATAAATACATTCAGAATTCTACTTTAAATGAAACCGCGTGTCAAAATAATCAGTATATCTAGCGATATAGACAATTTTAACTTTTCTCATAAGGCTCTGTCCAATCAGCAAGGGATCTGTGAACAGAGCCTCTGCTAAATTGAAGCAGAATAGGATAGTTGTCACTCGTGTGATATCCGTGAGTGTTCAGTTTTTTCTGCTCCTACAAGCCATAACTCTATGGACCAATGTTGGATCTGTGGGTGGTTGCATGAAAACAAACCAGTCTGTTTGCATCAGACTACCTCTGATCCATCACATTTAGGTCTGTAAAAGAAAAAAAAAATGTTACAAACTGTGACAGGAGTCACTTTGAGTGGGGGGCTCGTGAAATCCAGATTACTTTAGAGAGGTCAGGAAACTCCTTGTCCAGCTTCCCCGACCCCTCTTATGTGCAAGTCACCCTGTGTCTATTAGGGGCAGGGGGGGGGGGCAATAACCCCAGTCGGGTCTGTGCTGATCAGACTTGCTGTACAACCACACCTTATTTTGTGTTACCCCGGTTATCCTGGGTTCTATATGTGTGGTTTGTGTTGAAAGAATGAAGGGCTTCTTTCACTTGGGACAATAATATTTCTGAACAATATCCCTCAATAAATATATAAAGATAAAAATGTTTACTTTTCAGGTTTCTTGAATAATGTTGGCGTGTCTCCTTGCTAGATAATGAGGTGGGGTGGGGTGGGGTTTGTTATTGTTAAGTACCTGTATTTCATTGTTCTATTGTTTCTGTCTGCCTTAAGATCAACCTATTATGGGATGTATATGTGTATGTGGATTGGCTGCTAAGGGGAGGGGGGGGGGGTTGTCCCACAGTGTATATCTCTTTGTGCCTGTGCTTGAATAAACAGTTCTTATCCGAGAAGGTTCCTTGACTTATACAAGCTAAGTTGTCGGCTAGCTTTGTATGGGGGCGGCTAGGATTTGATATCTATGTTCACCACTGGGAGGAAGCCGTATAATGACGGAAGTCCACAAGTACAGTATGGGTTGAGGTTCCGTTACACAAACATTTTTAGGTTTTTTTTACAGACCTAATCAGCCTCAGAGGTAGCCCATAAACGTACATAGTTTTACTGATCCAGTCAGTCTCAAAAACTGACAAGCGGACTTGACCATGAGAAAGGGACCTAAAAGTCAAGCATGACCTAACTTGCTATTTCCCTAATAATAATTTTAGTGATGGACACTTCACTAATCAATAGAGCAAGAACAATGGCTAAGGTAGGACCACGTTCAAATTTTACCCATAATTTTAAGTATTTTCAGTTTATTGTAAACCCTGGATCTACTGATTGTTTTGGCATGTGGTTTTCACTAAACGTAACAGCTGCATGTGTAGTCTTTTATCAGATACACTCTGTCTGAATTGTTTGGATTGAAGCATTTATTTTACAGGTTTCCTCTACTAATCTTACACTAAACAATTGTACAATGTTTGTCAAACAAATTGATGCTAGTTGATCTCCTTTATCCTATGAAATTACCAACTGTAATACTGTGTAGTTTGTAAGTCCAAGCCTTTTTGTAAATGGCACATTTCAGGAACTCTGACCCAGTGACCGGACAATCTAATTTTGATGGCTTATGAAGGTGTTGAAATTGAATTCTGTGTTTTGATGAATGACAGCGTGTTGAGCTATGTCTTCCTGTTACCACTGACGGGTGTGCTGCACACATATGACACAACACTAACAATCTTTCACGTTATCAATACTAAGCAAGCGATGCAGAAAGGTCACTAGTAACATGAACAAGCAGCAAGAAGATATGAACTGTGCAGGAAAAAAAAGAACAAGCCCATGTTAATGACATGCCCTCTAGCAAATCAAACATGATGTATGATACAAGACATGAACCCGGACAATGCTTGTGACACTTGACATCAAACAAAACACAGATCAATGAATAGTCGTATGTCATCTGAAAACATAATGCTGTAATGAATATGTGTTTTATGGTAGCATACAGATGCAAAAGGATTGGGATTTCACAAATGTATGCTTGAAATGTGGATTTTTTAAAAAAATATATATTTTGGGGTTATAACAGACTGTATGTTTTGGTATTTTAGAGGAGAAACAGTTTGCATATACATTTACTTTAAATCAAATATTTAGTATTCCAAAGGTGGTGTCATTTCTAGGAGTCTCTAAAGGTTTAGATTCATAAATCATTCTCTTGCCCCAAGGTCTTCAAGGGGAATCGATGGAAAGAAAATGTATTCTTCTTTTAATATGTATTCTTCTCAGAATAAAATCTAAACTGGGGTATTTAGACATATTGACAGGCATGGTATTGGCCTCTGTATTTTGTATGAAAAACAATTGATTGGCAATATCAAATCATATTAATCTGCATAGACCTTTCAACGGCTAATGGCAAAGTATACATAGTTTTGTCTATGTTTTATATAGACGTAAAGTTTGCGCAAAATGTATATTTTATTTCTTGTAGAATGACCAGAAACTACTCACACTCCAAAATAAACAGTAAAAGGCAAATGGCACTATTCCAGTGCCCATCATTTTAGAGATAAATGTTTTTTAACTGTATTTAATAAATATATCTGTGTTTTAAGATAAGTATATTTAATTAATTCAATATTGACCTTAGGGTAACAGAATAGCCCCAATTTGCTTCTATAGCTTATTTTTAAACCTCTATATTAGGGAGGATAGCATACCTCACATTTTTTAATATTGACAATGAGGGACAATTTTTTTTTTTTTTTGAGGGACAATTTTTTAAAAGGTAAAATATGGCATGTATAGCACACGTGGCCAGTGAAAAGCGGATGTGGACATATGGGTAAGGTTTACAGATATTCATGCAGCAGCTTTGGTAAGAACCACCATCTGGCACTGGAAGATTCATTATAATTAGGACAGATATCTAAGAAGATATTATTCTTTAATACAAGTATTTATGTTTAGCTAACTACAACTTTTAGTACAGTCTATTTATAGTGTGGCAAACCAGCAGCTCTTGCAGAGAACATAGTGATAAACACCAGCATATGTACAACATCTATCACACGGGGCCCAGGAGTGCATAATGTACAGACTGCAGAGGTCAGATGTGTGTAAAGCACAGGCCAGTGAAAAAAGCTTAACAAAATGTACCCCCTCCTCCCAGTCCAAATACCCTCTTCAAGATCATATTCCCCCATAAATATTTCCCTCTACAGCCCCAAATTCCCACCCAGTAATGATTTCCCCCCACAGCCCTTAACCATCCTCAGCACAGACCACCCTCCCAGTCTCTTCTCAGTACAGACCCCACCCTCCCCACCAGTATAGATCCCCCTCCAGTAGAGACCCTCCTGACCAGAAAAGATTCCCCATCCCCAAATATAGGCCTTTCCCTACACACCGGTACAGACTTTTTCCAGTACCGACTCCCCTTCCAATTCAGACCTCCTCCCCCAACATCACAAACTCCCCAGTATAGACTACCCCCACAGTACAAACGGCCTTACCTTCTAACTGTGCCAAAAATGTAAGTGTCTTAAAGGAGCATGGGCAAATAAAATCTGAGTCTGTTTGCTGTACACATGGCACAGATATGCCACAGTCGTACGTTATGTCCTAATTACTGCGCCACAATTGACAGTCTAACAGACACGTACAACACTCTGCACAATCCTTTTTAGAAACAAAACTCTTCTATTACATATGTTTTTCAGCCTACTTTAAAGAAAAAACTTTATCAAATAGTCAGTGACTACATAGCAACCAGCAACTGTTGAAACAGTAAACACTTTGGTCAGAAATATGTAATGTAAAATATGGCATAGAGGGCAGTGGTCAGGTGTTTAGTGGTGCAGAGTTTAGGAATATTTACCTCCCAACTCTTAACCCCCCTTAATACAGAGTTTTCTCCTGCCACCAACTAATCTCCCAGTACAAAGCTCTGTCCTCCCTCCATTCACCACACCTCATACAGTGGCAGTGCGCTGTGAGGGGATGGCCTCTACTCTGTTGGATTATGTAATTAAAGCCTAGGAGAGCCCTCCCCTGGCTCTGAAGTCCTGCTGTATGTGAAGTCTGAAAGTGGAAGAAGCTGGTGGTGCAGTATAGATTGTAATGGCACCACAGTACCCAAAGCATAAAAAAACTGGGGCAGGTGCCTGGTGCTAGTGATGCCTGTGGGAAATGTGCTGGACAGGACCAGTGCCTGGGACAAGGTCCTCTGGCACACAAGGCAGAGATGCAAAGTACCACTCTTCCCTTCATTTTGCAAGGCCAGCGCAGGGTGAAGAAATAATAAACACTGCCCTTTGCCTGGGCTTGACACTTTTTGTCCACAGAAAGCTAAATGGAAAGGGTGAGAGTGTTTTACCGTGGGTGAATAGGTGCAATTTACAGTAGTTCCAGCTACTTTCTGGAGTAGCAGATAGCGTCACCATGCTTTACCTCTGGCAGCACATTGCTCAAATGAACTCTGGTCCCTCTGCTTTCCCAAGAGACAGCAGTGAGGCACAATAATGTCCCTAGCAAGGCAGAACCCAGGTCAAGGTAAGTTTTATTTTTTCACAAAGCTTTAAATTTTCCAGTTTTGACCAGGCATTTTGTATTCAGGTTGGGGGCTGTCAGTGAAAGTGAGTATTTAATGCATTTTCTGCCTTAATGGTATGATAATCGCCCTGTACCCTGATAACAAGGTACACTTGCTAACGGATGGACAGGTGCTAATTTCTCATGGTGGCTGTCATTTCTCTTGGGCTGTAGTACTGTGCAGAATAGTGATGCCGGCAGGGGAGCTGTGGGACAGTTCTCAGATCTGCGGAATTTATACCAAAATCTGGGACAGTCCTGCAGAATACGAGAAATTTGGGAGGTATGTGATAGTAAACCACCCCCTTCAGCTACATACAGTTCATACCACACATCCAGTGGCCTAAACATGTTAGTGAGGAACATAGTTCATTTGGGCCAGCTTTTGGGCCTGCAAATAAACTATGTAAAGTGTAACAAAAGCTGGAGTTCAACTTTAATTTTCTTTGTGAATCAGCATATCTATACATTTATATAGTAATGACTATTAAAATAATGACTATTAAAATAATTAGGTAAAATACTGTAGAAATACCTCGTGCATACCTCATACCTACCTATTGCCTAAAGAGTAACTCCACACTCCTGGAAAAAAAAGCAAAAGCAAATTCATTTTTTTTAAATTATAGCATATACAATTGTGACACAAGTCATATTGTAATGTAATGTTATAAAAAATTACCTTTCCTTTTCAATATTCAAATCTGTAATTTTCTGCAAAATGCAATGCAATATAGCAACAGAGGGTGTACTAAGTTTCCCCCCAGAAATGTAATTTTCTGCTTGTGTGCTTAGGATGCAAATCACATTTATGACATCCCCTGCAACAAAAATGTCATTTTTGGAGAGATACTCCCGAATCACGTCTAAAGGGATGCAGACCCTGCCACTTTCCTCATTAGAGTCCTGCAAATGCAGCAGCTGATTAATAGTTTATGAAAGCACTCCCATGCACATTCATTTTGCACATGGACACTGATAACCAAACAGCTATTTCTTCAGAATACAAAGGTAGTAACCTGCAACAAAGTTTTGGTAAATTACTTGCAATGTAAATAGATCACCCATAGGGGAAAGTTTTTTTCTTAACAAAAGTGGAGTTACTCTTTAAGAGAGGTGATACCTTTTGAAGATTAGCCAATGTGTGTTTTTATAAGTTACCTTTTATTCTAATTGATGACACTGGGTGATAGTAATACAATTACAAAATACTATAGGAAAACATTTTTTTTTCCTTTTGCATAATGAGTAAGGTAGAGCTTTACCCCTCTTAGTTTTTTTTTTCTTCATCTGTGCCCCATTGGGGAGATATTCCTTTATTTCCATAATCAAAAAAAAAAAAAAAAACATGTGAGCCAATCCATTCCAATGAAGGGAATCAATTGGGGCCCCCCAGGTAGCCAGAACTATTGTCCCCATTGGAAAATTGTCCCTCTGTTACTGTGATACTACACTGCTCTTTGGAAATTCAGTGTATCTTTTTTTTACATAGTTACATAGTTACATAGTAGGTGAGGTTGAATAAAGACAATAGTCCATCTAGCTCAACCTGTGTAGGTGTGTGTGGCTGTAATCATCTCACATACCCCTGAATGTTCTGATCCTTGAGATGTAAGTCTAAGAGTCTTTTGAAAGCCACCATACTACCCGCAGAAACCACCTCTTGTGGTAGAGAATTCCACAATCTTGTTGCCCTAACAGTAAAGAACCCCCCGCGTTGCCTGAGGTTAAAACGCTTCTCCTCTAATCGCATTGTATGCCCTCGAGTCCTCATGCAATCCCTTCGAATGAACAGCTTTTTTTCTAAGCTGGGATCCCCATTAAGATATTTATAAATTGCTATCATGTCCCCCCTCAGACGTCTCTTCTCCAGGGATAATAAATCGAGCGATTGTAGACGCTCTTCATAGTCAAGGTCCTCCAATCCCCTAATTAGTTTAGTTGCCCTTCTCTGGACTCTCTCCAGCTCCAACACATCCCTCCTGAGGACTGGCGACCAGAACTGGACGGAATACTCCAGATGCGGTCGGACCAAAGTTTTATAAAGTGGAAGGATTATAGTCTTATCTCTGGAATGCATCCCTTTCTTTATGCATGCTAATGTTCTGCTGGCTTTGGCAGCTGCCGCTTGACATTGCATGCTGTTTCCTAATCTATCATCAACCAAGACTCCCAGATCCTTCTCCATTTTTGATTTTGATTGTGTTTTTATGTTTTTAGTCCCCAAGTGCAAAACCTTACACTTCTCCACGTTAAACCTCATTTGCCATGTCGTTGCCCACTCCGTTATTTTGTCCAGGTCATTCTGTAGGATATCTGCTTCATGTTGTGAAGTTATTGCCCTGCCCAATTTTGTGTCATCTGCAAAAACTGATATCGAACTACTGATCCCGACCTCAATGTTGTTTATGAATAAATTGAACAAGGTTGGTCCCAAGACTGAGCCTTGGGGGACCCCGCTTACCACCTCAGACCAGTCTGAGTATGCGCTGTTTATTACTACCCTTTGGACACGCCTTTTTAGCCAGTTCTGTATCCAAGAGCAAACCCTGCTATCGATACCTGCAGACCTTATTTTATAAATTAAGCGCTTGTGGGGAACTGTATCAAACGCCTTAGTGAAATCCAAGTACACCACATCCACTGGTCTCCCCCTATCTAGCTCACAGCTCACCTCCTCGTAGAATGTTAGGAGATTGGTTTGACAAGAACGCCCATTTGTAAACCCGTGCTGATTACTGCTGATGATGTTGTTGTCTTTAGCAAACTCTACGATATAGTCCCTTATCATCCCCTCCAGAAGTTTACATACTACTGATGTCAAACTGACAGGCCTATAATTTCCCGGGATATGCCTCTGGCCCTTTTTGAATATTGGAATCACGTTAGCTTTCTTCCAATCCCCTGGTACATCTCCTGTCCTAATACTGTCAGCAAAGATCAGGAACAGT
The DNA here is from genome assembly GCF_965119305.1 of Pelophylax lessonae. Classification (NCBI taxonomy): domain Eukaryota; kingdom Metazoa; phylum Chordata; class Amphibia; order Anura; family Ranidae; genus Pelophylax; species Pelophylax lessonae. Next base: position 121,524,921 of record NC_138773.1, on the reverse strand, counting down.
GGTCTCGATATAACTTTACTGAGTTCCTTGAGTACTCTCGGATGTACGCCATCCGGTCCTGGTGATTTGTTTGTGTTAAGTTTATCCAGCCTTTCCCTGATTTCCCCCTCTGTTAGCCATAGTGGCAAGTCCTGTGTATTACTACTAACCATACAGTCATGGTCAGTGTAGCCCTCCTTTTCCTGTGTAAAGACTGACGAGAAAAAAGCATTCAGCACGGTTGCTTTTTCAGTGTCCTCTGTAACCATCCTCCCATCATTGTTAATTATGTGTGCAATATGCTCTGCCTTAGTTTTTTTGCTGTTGATATATTTAAAGAATTTCTTCGGGTTTTTTTTACTATCCTCTGCTATTTTTCTCTCAAAGTTGATTTTAGCCATCTTGATTTCTTGTTTACTTTTCTTATTTGCCTCCTTGTATTGCTCGAAAGCAGATACTGTGCCCTCTGATTTATACTTCTTGAAGGCCAATTTTTTCCCCCTAATAAGTTTTTTGACGCTACAGTTTAGCCAGCCAGGTTTGGCTTTGTCTCTTCTAAATTTATTTCCCATAGGAATGCACTGCAAGATGCCTTTGCCTAATATGTTCCTAAAGCATTCCCATTTTTCCTCTGTGGTCAGGGATCCCAGGGTTTGGTCCCAGTTTACCCTTTCCATCAATGAGTACAATTTTGGAAAGTTTGCCCTTCTGAAGTTTAGGGTTCTTATGTTCCCCACTTGCCTTGTTATATTGTTATTTACACTAAATGTGATCATCCTGTGATCGCTAGAGCCCAGGTTGTCCTGGACTCCTACCTCCGAGATTATGTCTGGGTCATTAGTGAGCAATAGATCCAGGACTGCGTTTTCTCTGGTAGGGGAATCCACCAACTGTGACATGTAATTATCCAGTAAGGTTTCCGTGAATAGACGGGCCTTCTGTGAGTGTGCAGTCCCCTCTTCCCAGTCAATGTCGGGATAATTGAAGTCCCCCAATACGATGACTGATCCCAATTTTGCCACTTTACCCATTAGTGCTAAAAATTCCAGCTCTACCTCCTCCTCTTGGTTAGGTGGCCTATAGCAAACCCCCACAATTACTTTCCCCTTTTCTCCTTCCCTATGGAGTTCAACCCACACAGATTCTAAATCCATGCTCATCCCATCCGTAATGTCACTCCTTTCTATCACCTTTATATTGTTCTTGACATAGAGACATACCCCTCCCCCTCTTTTTCCTACCCTGTCCTTCCGGTACACCGAATACCCTTGGATATTGGCCAGCCAGTCATGTGAGGGGTCGAACCAAGTCTCCGTTATTCCCACAAGGTCTATGTCCTCCTCATGTACTAACATTTCCAACTCATCCATTTTATTAGCTAGGCTCCTGGCATTAGCATATACCCCTCTTAGTTTTACGGAAGTTAAGCGCAATTGGCGGTTATGTTTATTCCTGTTTGGTCTGAGATTTTCCCGCACAGACCTGCCAATTGACATTGTGGACCTACTGTCGCTGCTGACACTACAGCTGCCTTCTGTCCTCTGCTCCCTCCTGACTGACTCTACTTCTGAGCCCTCCCCCCCGTCTCCTAGTTTAAAAGCCCCTCCAACTTGGTGGCCATCTTTCTCCCCAAAAGAGCTGTACCGTCCCCATTAAGGTGCAGCCCATCCTTACTAAAGAGCTGGTAGCCGACTGAGAAGTCAGCCCAGTTCTCCAGGAACCCAAACCCCTCCTTCCTACACCAATTCCTCAGCCACTTGTTAAGTTCCCTAATCTCCTTCTGCCTCTCTTGTGTGGCTCGAGGTACAGGCAGTATTTCAGAGAAAACCACCTTGGAGGTCCTTTTCCTCAATCTATTACCTAAGTCCCTGAAATCGTTCTTAAGGATCCTCCACCTACCTTTAACTTTGTCATTAGTGCCCACATGCACCATGACCGCTGGGTCATCCCCAGCCCCCCACATCAATCTGTCTGCCAGATCTGCGATGTGCCGAACATCTCTCAACGTTCAGTCCGTGCATACCACAGTCCTGTCATTGACACTGGCTACCTATGTTCCCCCCTCATACCGACTATCCACACAGTTTATTATAGGCACTAAGCCTGAGGGATCTCTCTACCAGTGCCAATCCCCCCCAACAGACGTCTGATTGATTCATTGCAATCTATATGTAACATATATTTTATTGTACTGTATTGTTTATCACATTACTTGATCATTTTTACCACTTCTCATTATGTTGGTTACACTACAAGTGTTATTCTATACACCCTTATTTGCACTATCCACACCTCTGTACTCCTCTGCTTGAACCATAGTATGAAACTGTGTATATTTACACCAATAAAACACATTCTATTTCACCTACTTGTGACCCTGTGGTTTCATTATCCATCCCCAAAAGGCTCTCTTTTTGTCTACTGGTCCCTTCCAGTATAGCTTTTTTCTGCACATGTCCTAGAGCCAGGGGAAGGACCGCCATACTTGCGGTTTTCCCAGTGATATTACACCCAACTATTCTAGCTAGACTATTCCCCCCCCCCCCCCTTTTTTTGTATTCCTCTGTTACTGGGATATTCTTTTACTTACACTTTTGATGATAACAATAAAGAGGACAAATACGGTGGATGAATCTCCATAACAGGGGCACAAACATCCATTAAAGCAGGTGTTCTGATCCTTTTCCACTCTATCCAAAAGTGTAATCAATAACTATTCCTTATAATCTTAAAAGGGAAGATTTATTGGGCATGAATGGCATGAATTGAGCTACAGAACGGGTACCTGTGTTCACTCCAGACATCCGATGTTGGACATCAGAAGCATTATTATTAATATTATTTGTGTTATTTTTGACTTAATGTTTGTGTTCACATGGTATTTCATTGAATTTTCCCCACTGATTATTCTCACCTTTTGGATCTCATATCAGTAGTTCACCCTTTTGACTTACTAGATATTTGTGTTCTCATGGTATTTCACCCTTTGGAGCTAAAACAGTAGTGACTTTAAGGCAGAGTTTTTGTGCTAACTGAAGTACATATTCATTTTTCCATTCCTCTGAAATATGCATTTAAATGTATAATATTTTACATTTGGTGTTTACAGGTGCACTGCATTTTTCCTAATTTAAAATCTCTGAACTTACATTGCCGCCATCAGCAAATAACATTTTAATCAAGGATAGTAAGACGCATTGCAATGAAAGGGACCTTTTATGTACATATCCCTCATATCTACTTGGGCATACATATTAAAACCACTGAGAAAAACACAGTCTTTATGAAGTGTGGAAAAAATTAGCTATTCTGTTACTTGCAGGTGTTTCAGTTTTGGAGATGTGAAAGTAAATTGTACATTATGTATGGCAGTATGGATGTCATTGGGTTTGGCAGGTTTTTAAAGCAGAACTCTATGCTTTCAACTAAGTACACAGTTGGCATACATATATGGAAACTGTCTTGCATGAAAAAATATTTGTAATTATGTTAAGGGCCTCTGTTGACAGGCTGTAGACTTGTGTTGATGGCATCAGTTTGACATCAGCTTGAGATCATTTAGAATTCATTGACAGGTTTATTTGACTTGCACTTGGTTTTATTGTGAGTTGCATTTGACCTGTTTTTAGGTAGATTTTTCATTCCTATAAACCTGTATGGGAAAACTGAATCCATCTCATGGTAGTTTCATGTATTTTTTTTTTTTTTAATAATAAATGAAAACTTAACTGAATTTGATTTCCAGTATCTGTTTAGTGATAAGCTTTAATTAATGCATTGCTGTTACCTTTGAGAAATAAGTTGAGATTGAAGCTTATTTTTAATCTTTCAGTTTTCACAATTTCTCCTAGCTTAAAGTAAAATCCTGTAACAAAAGTACATCTTTTTATTTTTTAAGAGTTGTACAAGTAAATTATTAGGAACTCTGGGAATAAATATAGTAGTTATAAAGTAGTGCTTTTGTCAGCAATGTCCCTTAAATAAAACACTGAGAGCTCACTATTAGATCCTTGGCATCAGTCACTGTACTCATTTGTTAGTCCCATGATGAGAAGTGATATGCTGCATTTATTGCTTACCAGTGAGAATAAAGACCAACTAAAAGCATGTGTGGCAGGACACTTTACTTACATTTTTGTGGTGTACAGTGCTTCATAAATAAGTAAATTAAGTAAATAAATTAAAAAACAACTTGCATTTCATCCCCATCTTTTGGATCTAAGTCAGTAAAAAAAAGACTGCCATTGCTGACATCTCATCCTACAAATGCTTTTTCCTTGGTTGTGATGCTTCACCATGGTGCTTTAATAGTTTGAGTTACTAGCCAAGAACAAATATATATACATAAGGATTTAACTCTGACTATTCTGATACCCATACTTGTTGTAGAAAATACAGAAGACATTGGGTCAGTATAAAACAAGGCTGCTTGCATTTTCAGAAGAAGGAAGGATGCTTTCATTGAATCTCTTGACAGCCAGGTCTTTTTATTTTCCTTTGACCCATATCAGCTATATGCAGTTTTCTGACAGAAATTCTAATCCTAGATGGATTAATGTGCAGAACTAGGAAAAATAGTTCCTAAAATACATAGAAAAATTAACGTTATGATCTAATAAAGAGAATAGAATGGTCATATTCTTTAATTATTCTGAAAGTGTAATTATTTTTTTTATTAAACCGAATACTCCAAATGCATACAGATAACCAAAATATATTTAATTTATGAGTCGCAGTAATAAACGACATGCTGTAAATAGGCTTTTTCTTTGCTTATTTAAAGCGCATTGTCTAATCTAAATCTTGTACTCTCTTATATGAAAAGAGAAAATCTCTCGTAAACTATGCAGGCAGTTGGGGAAGTCAGCTCATTACTGGTGCTCTCATTGGAAGGTTGTGAAAAGTTGTATTTAAACAAGTTATTAAAACATTTCTGTGGATTATGTTTTCATTGTGCTACTGTTTTTTTTATTTCTTATTCTGAATATAGTTTTTTTTTTTTTTTTCAATAAAGATTGAGTAAGTAAATACAATACAGAAAAGTTTGAACAGAGCTTTGCTGTAAGAAAATATTGTTTACTGCAGATAACAAGAGTGAGGTTTTCTGTCTTCTGTTTAAGTGGATGCTTTACTTAATTACGATCTACTAAAGCACATGACTCCTGTCAAGAGACTCCTTCAACCTGCCATCACTAATGTTTAGCATCTAGTTAATAGAGCCACTACATCACATGATTATTATTGCCTTGTAGAGGATAAAGGATACTCTCATGCGCTCCTCTACTTTGATAATCTCCAGATTTGTCCTGTTGTTCTTGTCTGCAGCTGCTGATGAAAAAAGTTTCCCAATACTCTCGTTCGACAGACGATAAATTTCTGTCAAGTAGGAATGGCCACAGATTGATCAAAAGGAGGATCATCTCTGCTGAATCATCCAAACTGTGATTCATCTATGGCAAGCTTAAGGCTGGGTCCACACATATGCGAATTGGATGTGGGTTTCCCCGCATCCAATTCGCATGACTGGCGAGTTTGACCGGCTCTCAATAAAGCCAGTTCACACAAGTCAGAGGCGGCCACAGTCCGCATTCAAAAAGGGTCCTGTGCGTGTTTGGGTCCAATTCATATGCAAATTTAGGTAAAAATTCTGACCTGATCCACACCTGAACCGGTGAACAGAGACGCACTGGACCCCATGGCACGAACCTGTGACCGCATATGTGTGAACCCAGCCTTATAGTCCTATATTATAATCATGCTGTATAACAAATTGTACCAGCAATGTCACTGCTAATGTACCTCAGCTTTTAGGTAAAGCCCTAGCAGCTGTGTGATCAGAGGAGAACTATTCATTACTGTGATGCCATGACAGTAGATTTTGTTCTACAGAGTTTGTAAAGTGCTGTAAGTTAACCCGTGAAATGAAAACAGTTAATTTTCAGTTTTGCTTGTTTTTCTTTAGGAAAGGCAAATAACAATGTACAGTGGGATGAAGATTCAGTGGAGTATATGGTGACCAATCCTGTGAGGATAGCGTTTGTTCTGGTTGTTCATGGCAGAGCCTCTCGACAACTCCAGCGAATGTTTAAGGCAATTTACCACAAGGACCATTACTTCTACATTCATTGTGATAAGGTAAGATTTTCCATTTGTTTTCTCTAGTCAACTGGAGGATGGAGTAAGTTATTAGTCTTAAAAGTGTACATAAACTTAAAGTGTATGTCCAACCATTATTAATAGAATAGGTTCGATTTAGAGTGGGGGAAGAGTTAGGACCTCTGTTTGTACTGCTATCTGGGTCTCCTACAGAAATATACTATCTTAGGAATACAGTACATAGGCCAAGTATTCATAGATAGTGTGTTATATGCTCAGACCTTCAGATGATTGTCACTGGTAAAAGCTTTTGATGGCACGCTCCCTGGGTGCCTCCCCTATAACATTTTTGCTAGTTACATAGTTAGTCAGGTTGAAAAAACCACACACGTCCATCTGGCTCAACCAATAAAAGTCCTAAGGTGATGGGCCTCTTCGCTCTTATGGAGAATTCACTCTTAGCTTAACCAGATTCTCTTATTTTATCATCAGATTCTTCAACTCTTCACTGCCTTCTACATAGAAAAAAAATTTGGAAATACTTTTAGGATATTGCAAAAAAGAGCAAACAGTGTGGCCATGCAGTGAGAAAAGCAAATATAATGCATCACTTGAGGGGTCACCAGCAGTTGGTAGAAGGTCCTTATTCCCTACTAGAGATCTTTAGTTAGACCTCAATTAGAATAATGTGTCTATTTCTGGGGACCTCACTTACAAAAAGAGTTTGATAAAAAAAGAACAGTTTCAGAGACAGGCAACAAAAATGGCAAAAGGTTGGGGGATAATACATATTAGGAAAGACTTCAGGAACTAAAAAATGTACAGTCTGGAGGAAAGAAGGGAAAGGGGAGACATGATTGAAACCTTTAAATACATTGGGGATGAATAAGGTTCAGAAGGGCAGACATATCAATGTTAAGCCAAGATCAAAACACATGGATATTACCTAAAACTACTGTAGCAGTAGGAAGGTTCAAAACTGATCTTAGAAAGTATTACTTTACTGAAAGAGTAGTTGCTGCTTACACTTCCAGCAGAGGTAGTGAGGCAGCCAACACTAAGTGGATTTAAACATGCTTGAGACTATCATAGATCTATCCTCAGACAAAAAAAATAAAAAGTATATATAGATATATCTAGATATATCTATATAAATATATATAGATATACATACACATACATATACATATACAGTGCATCTGAATTGGTGCAACCTCTGGAAAACTTCGGGAACCGAACATGGACCTCACACAATGGGGAACAGCCTGTAATATTTCTTTGGACACTGGATCCTGAATGGGTGCTCTCCTTGGCACTTTTTACTTATAGACTAGGGAAAGGCTAGAATTTCAGATTTTACATTTCTCTTGTGCACTTCTTTGAGATTTTTCCACACTTCCTGTCTGGTGAAAGCATTGTCAGCAGGACAGGAAGTGAAGGAAAATGTATTTGCAGGAGCCCCTGAATAGCAGTAAAATCCCACCAGGAGCTCTATTCTTTCCCAATTCTATCCAAAACTGGAGAAAAACATTTTTTACTAAGTTACTCCAAATCCTTCCAAAATGTCACATGGAAAGTGACATATGCATTAACAGGGTAATGCGACCTCAGTACCCATAGAAGTACCTATGAGAATCTATTAGCAGTAGAGTTAACTATTCTGAATTTAGATTGAGATTAGAGGGCATTTCCTGACTTTGGCAAAAATTAATTGTTTCCTCAACAGTATAAGCATCTCAGGGATAACATTCATTTTCTTGTGGAGTTGCTCTTTTAAGGAGCACTCCAGGCAGTATCATCAGAAAGGACTGTATGTAGTAAGTGTAATGTAATCATAAAAAATGATCTCTGTGCTGTCCTTTCTGAGTTTTAGCTCTCCAAAACTCCGGCTGGCTGTTTTTTTTGTACCCAGAATATTCTGCTAAAAATTTAAAATTGTAGCGCTAAATTGATAAAAAGTCCACATAAATTATTAAAAGGAAATGTCCTTTAAAATCCATATGACAGTAGATATCCACGTGTGTATTAGCAATGGCATCCACCGACTCTCCCACGGAAGACCAAGTGACATAAAACCACCATCAAGAGAGACATCTTAAACACCCTTACCAGATCTCAAATCTTATAGGCAGTGTGTATCAATTAACAGGCATAAGACATTCTCCCAGCGGATATCCGTAGTCAATCGTGTCCCAAATGCTGGTGTAGCCCTATAAACAATGTCTCAAAAGACACAAAGGGAGCCTCTCATAGCGTAGTATGTCCAAAGCAATGCTTTATTAACTTAAACATAATACATCACACTCACATTTGGGCAGAGTGGCAGCAGCGTTTAGTGTATCCACATCGGTGTAGCTGTTTCCAACCGAAAAGATGGCCGATGTCGTCCTCCACTGCGCATGCGTCCGCCTCCACCAATGAGGGTCCACCCGACGTACGTTTCGTCATACGCAATGAGGTCGTCAGGGGCGTGGCCTCATGGTGGGCGGACACACTATTTATACAGGCAGGGCGAGGCGGATTGGTCAACTAAAAACCGGAAATAGGAGCTGTGTGCTCCATTCACCGGATGTTTAGGAAAAAGATCGGCAATACTATATACTTATCCGGAAACAGTATACCGCAAAGAAAAGATAAAATCACCGCAACAACATCCAATAGGATATATATTGGTAGATCATTTATCTATTAAATCATATAAAACGCTATGCGAGTAAGCATGCGAAGTCTGGAGACGGCGCCATCTTGTGGTCAAACAAAACAGCTACAACCTGCTACCACAAACATTATACATAACATTTAAAACAGACAAAACAATTAAAAAACATTAATCATCAACGACTTGGAGCATCAACCACATTACTTATATTCACATAATTAGTGATTGAGACTTCTATAATTCCAAAAAAATTAATCAAAAGTGGAGATGGAATAAAAGATAAAACATAACAAAAAGTAAAGCCACCTACCAACTAAAATATTGTGTAGAAAAAATCATGCATTGTTAATAAACGCATTCAAATCCCACTCAACAAATTTTTTAATTTTTATATTTATGTGATTTTTTATATTTATGTGATTGTTTCAGGATCTCTTTGTGTAGCTGCTTTTTTATGTAATATATGTAATTTATTTAATCATCTGTAACATTTGATTGTTTACACAATGGTACATAGCGCAGTTGTTTTATATCTTTTTATCAGAATATTCTGCTGCCATTATCTAAACGGAATTCATCACCACATTAGAACACTATAGGGCCACCATTGCTGCAACTATTTGCATACAGATAATTAGCAGGGAATAGAAGTGGTAAGCTAACAGTACCTCTTTACTGGCATCACGGATTTTACAGAGCTGTACTTCAGAAGTGATGGCATGGAAATCATTTTAAATACCACCACACATTTACCTCCATCAAATTGAAGTTCCCTAATTAGAATTGAAGGACCCTGAAATGTATACAGGGAAATTATGTGGATCTTTCACTGTTTTGGACCCAGGCATGGTTATATAGCCTCCCACTATTTAAAATCACCGTATTACCTGAAATCTGGTGTTACAGAAACATCATGTATTGAGCCATGTGAATATGCATGCAAAATTTACCCAAACTTGTCCATTGATGACTGCTTTAGAAATCAAGTTCCCTTTATTAAGACTTTCCAAAATAAATATTGATTCTCAAAATTACTTTGCTTTGCCATTAGATGTCCATGACATTCTCTCTGCACATGATGTTCAATATCTTCCCAAGAAACCTGGGAGCCATAAAATCCATATCACTCTAATATGTAGGAAAGAAAGTCAAGGGCTGGCCCTCTCCCCTCAAATTGTGTCTTACAATGGATCACTAAGGCTATATAATACATTTAATGATCAAAATTAAGGGTTTTGAGGAGACAGGCTAGCCCTCGATATTCCTTACTGAAATTCATATTTTCATATCAAAGTGCCCTGAGTTTGATATCATTAATTCAATTTCTTCACGTGTTTTATGTTTTATTTTTTGTGTGTGAGGTGCTTTAAATAATTAAATTATAATTTCAGCAGTAAAATGCTTCCCTTCATTGGTTGATCCTTTAACCTCCCATGTGGTATGATTATGTCAGGAATTTTGTACCAAAAGCGGTACCATTTTTTGCATGGAAATTTGGTGTTATGTATTGTAGGCCTACATTTCTTAGTAATTACTTACTTAAACCTGACCAAACAAGACTCTAGTAGACATCCCAGATGTGATAAAGTTTGAAACACAAAATCATAAATTATAATTTAATAAATAACTATAAATAAGTTAATATATATATATATATATATATATATATATATATATATATATATATATATAAGTATAAAGTACAGTAAAATTGCAGGCAAGGGCACTGGGGGGCAAGCTAAGGTCAATTTATTTTATTTAGTAATGTAATCCAATAGGATTACAATATATCAGTGTGTTTGTGTGTTTTACTTTTTGAATTTGCCGCCGGTTCCACCCCCCTGCGACGCTCGCAGGGAAACGGAAGCCGGGGCACACAGCATCAGGTGGAAGATCCGGCTGCTGTAAACTGCCGGAATACATTGCGGGATCCCAGGGATAAGGTAAGTAACCTCTTCCAGGATCCAGCGACTTCTCCCTGGCGGTACCCCAAGTGTGGCTCGGGGTTACCGCTAATGGCACTGAAATTCCACCTCGAGCCACACTCGGGAATACCGCCAAGGAGGTTAAGCTTCCCCCAGCAGCCAATCAGGTGATCTTTGTTGAATGATACGTTTTCATACCCTGATTGGCTGGCTTTGCATCAGTGTAAGCCCCCGTTTGACAGGTCCAAATTGCATGACAAGTCGCACCCTATTGTCGGCAATGGAATTGTTCAAATCGGTGCAATATCGATTTTGCTGTGTCGCACCGATTTGGAATAGTAGTTTCTGCAGTACTTTTGGTGATTTCAGGTGTGACTTGCATATGCATCTGTGCATGAAGTCACACAGATATCAACCAAGTTGCACCTAAAGTCGCACTGACATGCAGTTTTGAAATCGTGCAATTTCAAGTGAAGTTGCACAATTTCAAAGCCACATATCATGTGAATGAGAGCTAAGTTCCCTAGGTGTTAAGAGCCAAGAACCATGTAACTGGCTAACTGGGGAAGTGATCCTGGAGCTTGACTGGAGATGGAACACAAATCTTGTTTAGGCTTCAAATTGTATTGGCAGTATAAATTCACTTTAGGGCCTCATGTACACTGCAGCTGCTAAACTCACATTTAGGAGAAATTGGGCGTTTTTTTCAGCAGTCCCTGAACTCTCCTCTTTGTTATCTTATGTGTACATGTACACTAAGTCGTTTATAGTAGTTTAGAGGCAGTTGAGTTTACTGACGTTTTTTTGAAAGCAGATAAATCACATTCAGGACGGAAGTTTACTTGCATTTCAAACCCCAAATGCTTGTATACGCGTGTAAACATTAAGGCACAGCGTTAAGCATTTTTTTTGACATGTCGAAATCAATGGTTCCCTATGAGAGCCGTCTTAACTAATCCGACTTGAACCTATTGATTTGAATGAAACCGTCTCTTGTTTTTACTTTCACTACACTGACTTTTTTTTTAAGTGAATGGGTAAGGATACAATGTACCCCATACTCATTCACATGGAGGTGTGGGATCTGTGGGGGCCCCCTTATTAAATGGGGCCTCAAGATTCTGATAAGCCCCCTGCCCGCAGAACCTCACAGCCACCACCCAGGGTTATCAGGAAGAGGCCCCTGTCCCCATCATGGGGACAAGGTGCTTTGGGGTGAAGGGGGTGCAGAGCCCCCCACCCCAAAGCACCCACACCCCCCATGTTAAGGGCGTGTGGCCTAGTATGGATTTTTGGGGGGGACCCCATGCATTTTTTTTTCCATTTTGGCATGAGGTTCCCTTTCAAGATCCCCAGAGCACAAATCGCACCACAAGTTGGATCATGATGATCCGACTTGGATGTGACTTCTATTCAAATCAATGGGCTGAAAGTCATATCAGTTAAGACGGCTCTCATAGAGAACCATTTTTTGATAAATGGATGTATTGATATTTGTATGGATTTTGAAAAAGGGCACTGCTAAAAGCTAATGCAGCTAAACGCTCATTCATGCCAATACAAAAAGCTACAGCCACTTTTTCCTGGCGTTGGTAGTTGCTTTGCAGCTTGCTTTTTCTAATGCCCTGTGTGCATTAAGCCTAAAGCAATATTAAAGCCTTGTTTTTTTTGTTTGCTTTTTTAATAATAAAACTGTTATACTTACCTGCTTTGTGCAGTAGTTTTGCACAGAGCAGCCCGGATCCTTCTCTTTTCCAGTCCCTCCTTGGCACTCCTGGCCCTTCCCTCCTGCAGGTTTCCCCCACAGCAAGCAGCTGGCTCTAGGGGCAACCAAGCAGGTGCGCTCCCGAGCCATGGCTCTGTGTGTCCTGTTTGGCCCTGCCTCCTCTGTCTCCTAATTGGCTTACTGACTGTAATTGACAGCAGAGGCAACCAACGGATCCCACTGCTGCCAAAAGCCAATCAAGTGTGCGAATCCCCTGAGAGGCAAGGTTCTCATGGACATCACTGGAACGAGAGGGGGTTCAGGTAAGTATTAGGGGGGCTGCTGCACACAGGCTTTTTACCTCCATGCATAGAATGCATGGAGGCAAAAATTCTTGTGCCTTTACAATCACTTTAACAAACCATTTGATGTATATGTTTTCTTTAGCATCTTTTGTTTAACCTGTTTCTATAAGATATTGTAAAAAAAAAAAAATAATTCTCTTGAGCACATGATTTCTGAAATCTTTCTGTCTTTGGTCTGACACAGAGATCCAACTACCTGCACAGACAAGTAGTCCAGTTTGCCAGCCAATATCCTAATGTACGTGTCACTTCATGGAGAATGGCAACGATCTGGGGAGGGGCAAGTCTTCTGTCCACGTACTTGCAAAGTATGAGGGACCTCCTAGAGATGACTGACTGGTCTTGGGATTTCTTCATCAATCTCAGTGCAGCTGACTATCCAGTCAGGTAAAGAAACCTTCAAATAAACAGTTTATATGGTATATCTGCATGTGCAAATCCAGTTATGCTTCTTTGAAAATGTTTTCATTTCATCCACCCACTTTTTAAAGATTGTAAAGGTTTTTGAGCAATAAGGAACAGGGAAAATACAGATTACATGTTCCAGCATTCATGGATATTACACTTGAAAACCCATAAAGAATAAACGTGAACTACAGGCAGATAACTCAAAACAAAAATTGCATGGAGATAATGAAACTTTGTTACCTTCCAAGGGATGTATAGTATATTTCTTTCCTTCAACTTCTAAGATGCACATCACTCTGCCATATAACACAGTCCTATCTGAAAAGGTAAGAGAACATATTTTTATCCCCTGCAGTTAAAGAAAAACTTCAACTTTTAAAACAACTTTCTTTGTCCTGGCTCCTCTCCCTTCCTCTCCCTCCCACAAGTGGATACAAATTTCAAATTAAAAATAAGATTGTATTTTTGGTGGTGCACTTTGACACTTCCTTGTTTCTCTCCTAGATGAGATTGACAGTCACAGCTATCTGCTCAGAGCGGAGAGGAGGACTGAACGATCAGCAGTGTTTTATCGCTCAGTTCTCAGTGTAGAGGCGGCGGGGGACAGATGCAGCATCAGATCAATGCTGCATCCATCTAGGTCAGTATACTGTAAGGTTTTTTGTTTGTTTGGTAACCCCATACCTCTCTTTTAATTACCACTTTATTTCAGCCTTGTGAAGCCAATACCATCCGGGATTTCTGCTTCATAAGGGTTTTTCCCTGTGGAGTTAGTAATGGATATTCTTATAAACACTCTTCCTAGTCCTTGCAGTGCATACCTATCATACGGTATAAGTAGTACTTCGGTGAGCCTGTCTAACCGAGAAAGAAGTCCAGCAAAAGCTACAGAAGCTAAACTGTTGTTATCAGTCTTTGGATAAGTATTATCAGTTATTCTTCCCTCTCTTTCCCTCTATTCTTTTGAAGTGCACTGCAGTTGTCTTTTTTCTTCAGTTTGTCTGAGGATTGCAGTCATTTACTGGTCTCCCGGCCCAGTGTCACGCTTTCTCAATGACTTCTCCGCATGGCTCCCTTACTTTCTCTCCTCTGAAGTACCTGCCATCATCCTTGGTGACTTTAACCATTTAAGCCCCGGAAGATTTTACCCCCTTCCTGACCAGGCCCTATTTTGCGATTCGGCACTGCGTGACTTAAACGAACAATTGCGCGGTCGTGCAATGCTGTACCCAAATGAAATTAACATCCTTTTCTTCCCACAAACAGAGCTTTCTTTTGGTGGTATTTGATCACCTGTGCAATGTTTACTTTTTGCGCTATAAACAAAAAAAGAGTGACATTTTTGAAAAAATAACAAGATTTTTCACATTTTTTTATATGAAATTCCATCAAAATTTTTCAACATTTTAGGCCAGTTTGTTTTCTGCTACATATGTTTGGTAAAAAAAATCGCAATCAGCGTATTTTGATTGGTTTGCGCAAAAGGTATTGCGTTTACTAAGGGAAAGATTTTTGTCACTTTTATTGTTTTTTTTTTAAAGAGTTATGGCGGCGATCTGCGATTTTTTTTTGCGGGACTGCAACATTGCGGCGGACAGATCAGACCCTTGACTGACATTTTTGACACTTTTGGGGTTACCAGTGACATTACTACAGTAATCAGTGCTATACATGTGCACTGTTACTGTAAAAATAACACTGACAGGGAAGGGGTTAACTTTATTGGAGAGGCAGGGGTTAAATGTGTCCCTAGGGGTGTGCTTCTAACTGTAAAGGGGCGTGGCTTTTCATGTAACCACAGAGACATACGATCCTACATAACAGGATCGTATGATCTCTGCAGTTACACAAGGGAGAATGACAGGCGGCTTTGGACATCCAAGCTGCCGGTCACTCGCGCAGTGAACGAGCCGAGCAGGGGTGGGAGCGCGCCTCCGGTGGCGCGCGCTCGACCCCTATTGGTTCGTGGGCGAGTGACGTACCCCTACGTCACTTTGCCCAGGAGGGGCTGAACGTCGCCGTAAATAGTTGTGCGGCGGTCGGCAAGTGGTTAACATTCCAATCAATGTTAACACTTCTCAACTAATCAACTTAACCTCCTCTTTTAACCTAACACAATGGACACAACCACCACTCACTCCACTGGTAACACTCTCGACCTTGTATTCTCCCACCTCTGCACTCTCTGCAACCTCTTTAACACCCCTTTCCTCTCTCTAATTACAACCTAATCCATTTCACACTCTTCCTCCCATGCTTCCAACCTGCAAACAGTTACCTGTGGGAACCGTCGCCACCTCAACCCTTCCCTTCTTCATTCTGCTACTGCCTCCACCCACCAACATTCATGTGTTTGAATAACTTAAGACCCATCTCCCTGCTCCTGTTTGCCTCCGAACTTCTTGAATGCCTTGTCCATAACTGTATGAGCTCCTACCTTACTGACAACAACCTTCTCTATCCTCTACAGTCCAGCTTCTGCCCACCACATTCCACTGAAACTGCCCCACTAAAACTCACCAATGACTTACTAACTGCTAAAACCAACGACCAGTACTCCATACTTATACTCTTGGACCCTTATGCTGCCTTTGGCACATTTGACCACCCACTCCTCTTAAACAAACTCTACTCCCTAAGGCCTCTGTGTCTGCTATTTCCTGGTTCTTCTCCTACCTATCACAGCGCACTTTCAGTGTCTCATACAACACCATCTCCTTCCCTTCTCTTCCTCCTTCTGTTGGGGTACCACAAGGCTCCGCCCTTTGGCTACTCCTATTCTCTCTCTGTACCTCTTCCCTGGGCCAGTTGATAAACTCCCATGGCTTCCAATGCCACCTCTGTGCTGTTGACACCCAGATATATTTCTCCACTCCTCAGATCACCCCCTCAATCCCCTCATGTATCACAAACTTACTGAGCAACATATCAGTATGGATGTCACACCACTTCCTCAAACTCAATCCTTCTAAAACTGAGCTTGTAATATATCCTCCTCCCCAATCCCCTCCCCATGACTTTATCATTCAGATAAATTGCACAACCATTGGTCCCTCCACACATGCCAAGGTGCTGGGTGTAATCCTAAACTCTGACCTCTCTTACAGCCTTCACATCCAATCATTGGCTACATCTTGCTGTCTTAACCTCCACAACATTTCCAGAATGTGCCCCTTCCTGACTAACGACACCACAAAACATCTTATTCACTCATTGGTTATTTCCTACCTTGACTACTGCAACTACCTTCTCACTGGCCTACCTTTACTAATGCTATCCCCCTTTAGTCTATTATGAATTCTGCTGCTAGACTAATGCTGGCCATACACTATACGAAAAATTGTTCAAACTCCTTTTCGAAAAATGAACACTCGGCCGTGAGAGCAAACAATAGTGCCATCATGTAATGATCGATAAATCGTTCAGTGGACATAAATGAATCAGTTTTTTTTTTGTTTTTTCACATTTACCTAGTGCAAACAGTTTGGACGAGAAACACCTTAACCTTTCAATTTAACGTTCATTGGGCAGAAAATTTCCAAACTTGTCCTTCGTTTTTTCGGCTCAAAAACATCCCAACCGATTGCTGATTTGTGCCCATTAACTGGTAAAAAATGAACGAACTGTCCAAATCACCGAATTTCGGCCGATCTTTCGTATCGTGTATGGCAACCATAATACACCTTACTAACCAAACTGTGACTGCTGCTTCTCTTTGCCAATCCCTTCACTGGCTACCGTATAAAATTCAAAATATTAACCACAATATGAAGGCCATCCACAACATCGCCCCCAGCTACATCACTAACCTCATCTGTAGATATCGCCCAAATCATCCTCTTCGCTCCTCCCAAGACCTCCTTCTCTCTAGCTCACATGTTACCTCCTCCCATGCTCGCCTCCAAAACTTCTCCAGAGCCTCTCCTTTCCTCTTGAACTCCCTGCCCCAGTAGGTCGGGACAGCCTCTACCCTGTCCACCTTTATGTGAACCCTGAAAACTCACTTACAGTATTTTTTTTATTTTTTTTTTTTATTTAAAATTTTACAGTATAACAAACCAGTAATAAGTACAGGTAAAGTAAACATAGTCATAGTACAATAGTGGTCATTATGGTACGGGGTAAACCGTACTGGGGAAGGGTAGGGCAGGAGGGGTGGGAGGAGAGACAGGATCCGAGGTTTAGAACCAGAGAAAGAAAGTTGGTCAGTAGGAAGTGCTCTTGAATGAGTCCTGAAAAGTAAATGTTATACACTTACAGTATTTAGGGAAGCCTACCCAACTCCACCTAAAAAAATTACCAGAGTCACCTGCATCAGGGCTTCCTCCACAGCTATTACCTTTTGTATCACCTCCCCCTTCCTTTAGATTGTAAGCTCCATGATCAGGGCCCTCCTATTCCTTCTGTATTTAACTGTATTGTAATTGTACTGTCCCCCCTCTACATTGTAAAGCGCTGTGTAAACTGTTGGCGCTATAAAAATTATGTATAATAATTCCTATCTCCTGCCAAAGATGTGAGGTTGATTTAGAAATGATATAACATTATCAGCAACTGCCAGCTTAGTGACTATGTTTGTGGATAAACTGCCTCAGGACAAATCTCTGGCCACATGTATTTTCAGAGGGCAATGGGACATGCAAGTATCATCTACCCTCCTTTAGAGTAACACATTTTCAGAGCTTTGGAGAGCATTTCTGAAATCTGCAATGTGGACTCTTCTAACTTACATTTTATTTCATTGAAGATGGGAGAGGGATGGAAGGCAGCAATGGAAGCAGATGCTGTTAATGCTGTATGTTTCAGGAGAGAACACAAGCATTTTTAACCTGCCTCTGATCAAGGTTTCACCTAAAAAGATGTAACAATAGACATAATGGGGGAGATTTAATAAACCTGGTGTGCATAGAATCTGATGCATTTGTGCAAAGTAACCAGTCAGCTTTGAACTTCAGCCTTTTCAGTTGCGGACCGTTTGTTTGATCAGTTCAGTCACTATTTTTCAAAGAATAAAACGGATGAAGTTTACATCAGTTTGTCATCAGTTTTTCATCCAATTTTTTACAGCTGCCAGCTAGAGTCCTTAACCACTTGAGTCCTGGAGCCATTTTTTCTTGAATAAACAGACCGTTTGTCCATTTACACCCGTTTTTCTTCTGATCTGTTTTTTTAATAAAGAAAAACAGGGCTTTGATCCGTTCCAAACAACAGATGTTAACAGAAGAGGATGTAAAGGGATGTAAATGGATGATTATCCATTTACATTTGTTTTTCCATAGAGATGCATTGATGTCTTTTTTCATCCGTCATTGGATGAATGAAAACGGACAAACGTTTCGCATGTGTAAAAGGGGCCTTAGGCTTTGACAATGAAAGCTGATTGGTTATTATGGACAGCTGTGCTAGATTCTGTGTGCCCCAATGTAACCAAAAATTATGAGCTTTGGTAACTCATGTCATGACTATGGATTTTCGGAATATGTAAATAAACATTTCTTCTAACTCAAGTACCAAACTTTTGCTGTATAGATCCTTGCAGATATAGAAGGAATCTGGTTTGATATTTTCTGTCATGTTGGCATTACCTTGCTTTAGGCATCTACTGCTGTGACAAAAGACTATACCACAGGCGGTTGTGATACGTCAATGTACAGAGTAGTCTGTGCTTTTAACAAATATGTGTACTGCACATAAAGTTGTGACACAGCATGACTTTCTCCTCTCTATTAAATGTCTCCAGGATTTGCCTGGAGCCATTCAGCTACTGAAAGTTTTCTCATGAGGCAGTCTTCATAAATCTACATGAGTGACTTCATCCATGCTTTCTATTGTGTGATTTTTTTTGGGCACCTGCTGACATTAAACAATGATTTAGTAAGCACATTTTTTTGGCAATATAACAATTTGTCATTTTAGAGTTACATTTTATTGTGTTATAATTCTGTATGATCCAGTACCACAATAGCCTTATCAGATTCACAGTATCATGCTATCCTCAAATTATGGGAACCTTCTTGGTCCCAGAAGTATGGCACTGGCAGTTTTTTTTTTAACACAAGGCACCCAATCTCCTCAAAGGTACAGTATAAATACTTTAGATGCCCTTAGTTTTACTAACTAATAACATTTCCTACACTAAAGCATCCCCCCAGAATTGACCATCCCTTACTACCTAGACTAGATCTAAATCCCAACTAGATGCCTATTAGTTAGCTCAGGCACTGTGTATCATAAACAATTTTTTAATATTTTAAACAAAATACTCTTTTTATCCTTTTTGGGTCTTTAGCCTCTTTTAGCCTCTTCTTGTCTATATGCACTTGCACCAGCATTAGCTGAACATCACTACTTGGGACCAGTTTACTGATAGTGACAGCTATGGTCTATGGTTGCTCAATTTGCCAGTGTGGCCACTTGTATTCACCACCGGGGGTATGTGTTATAGGTAAGCAATACAGGAGAACATACGGGAGCCAGTTGTCACCCAAAAACAGGAAGTGCCTGAACCTTCATGTGAGGTTTTTTTTTTTTTTTTTTATTAATTTAAATGAAAGTTTAAAAAACATGTTTTGGAATGACATTAACAAGTCAAGGCCTTTATGAAATTTTGGTTATTGAGTTAAGGTGTTCTTTATGTGTATAAAATCTATCCTACCCTGTATACTTATGCACCAACATTAAACATCTATCCTGTTACCTGTCGCTGAACACTTATCCCCCCTTAAACCCAACATTTAATCAAACCCATAAAAGCAAACCTCACACTAACCTAACCCATAAACTAAGCTGTAACACTAGTGAACTCCCATTTTGCATGCTCATCTCAACCTTTATCAGGAATCTCTCTGCAACAAAAATATGTATGTAGGTCCTACGTATAACCACCTGGCATTGAAATTCTGGCTTTTTACCATTATACTCAACAGAATGTAAATCTTGATAAAAGCGCATCAAAGATGCAGCTTGCAAGGCTTTTTTATTGCACCACACCTGAAACGCACATAAAACACACAAGTTTGAATGGGGCTTTATGCTTTTAGAGGGCTACACATAAATAAAATGGTCTAGCTAGAGCTCAGAAGAAAAAAATATAATTTATGGACTCTGAAATTTGCTGCTCCCAATGCCAATCTGAAATGTACTGCTCCCATTCCAATCCCAAGCCATTGGCTCACTCTGCTATTAATCACAGCCTGTGAGCCAATCAGGAGAGGGAGGGAGTGGGGTCGATCTGCAGCTCCATGTCTAAATGGGTCCACAGAGCAGCAGCTCAGAAGCGTGCCTGCTTGGGTGCCCCCATTGTTAGCTGCTTGCTCTGGGGGGTACTCGAGTCGACAGCAGAGAGGGGCCAGGAGCACAAGGAGGGGGACCTGAGAATAGGAGAACCGTGGCTGCTCTGTGCAAAACCACTGCACAGAGAAAGTGAGTATGACATATTTGTTTTGATCTATGTTCATTGCAGAGGTTTTACCAAACTTTGTTGCAGATTTTATTTCCTGGACATGTGTGTCCACCTTTAGTCAGAAGTATAAGCCTCCCCCTTTAAAAAAAGGGTCAGACTGTAGACATAAGAACTTTTTATTTATTAAGGCAGTGTAAACTGCAGTAAATATTTGCAAACTGTTTTTGCCTAAAGCACCTACCTTTCAACTTACTGCAAAATTACATTTGTTGTAATTTTTAAGCTGCCAAATGCATTCTTTATTTCCTATGAATGTTATATTGTATTTGATTTTTATTCAGTATTAGAAAGATTTTTACATTTTATTTGTGCTTTATTAGAACAAATTAATTGCTATTTTTGTAACTCGTCCATGAATTTTCTACTTTATAAAACCTTGAACAACTATGACACTGTGGGATATTTGCCATGCTTAAGTACAAGATTCCACTACTGAATAGTTTAGTTACATTTGAGCTATGAAAAAATGACCATTTTAGATGGAGTACGAGTTGTCTTTTTTCTCCATCTGTGCCCAAACAGATCCCAGATACATGGCCAAATTGTGTTAAAAAAAAAAAAATTTGCAACGAGAATAATAGATAATTTTGGGGACTACTCGGGCCTTAGAATTAACTGGAGAAGTCTGTACTGATGCCTCTATATCAGGATTTAGAAGAGGACTGTTCCTAATCACCTCTTAAAGTGGTAGACTCATTTAAGTATTTAGGAATAGAAGTTATCCTCCAACCCAAGGAATATACAGTAGCCAATGTGAATCCTTTATTAGAACTTACTAAGAAAAAGTTAAAAATATGGGAAAAATTGCCAATATCAGTTGCGGGAAGAATTGAGCTAATTCCCCAGTTAATCCTAAGCTTTTGTTTTACAAGCTACATTCTCACTTTATAAGATTAATTTGGGCCAAAGGTAGATGTAAACTGAAATGAACAACATTCCAAAGGCCAAAGATGGATGCTGGAATGGCACTCCCAGACATTTATTTATACTACTTAGCGGGGCAACTGAAATGCTTAAGAACATGGGTGACACCAGAACAAAGAGTAGGGGTGGAGAGTCACCTATTGGGAATAATGCAGGTGAGAACCTGATGATAGGACTCAAAGCTAAGGCTAAATATCTACCCAGAGTGAATATACCCACGTTGACATTAGCTAGAGCAGTATGGAGAGAGGGTAAAAAACGAATGGGCTTCAGAGATATCCCCTCAGAGACCCCAATGTGGGACAATCCATCTTTAGAACACATGAAGATATCCTCTGGTTAGTGAGTTTTGGAAAGCAAGAGGAATACTTACATTGAGTCAGATACTGTATATGACTATGGGACACTGCAAACAAAATACGTTTTTTAAAAAATATCTGCAGCTAAGATATATGGCCCATGCTCAGTTTGGGAGACAAGATCCAAAAATTTCTAAGCATCAATTAATAGAAATATTAAGATCACAGGGACCGAAAGGCTTAATATTTGTAATTTACTCCCAGTTATTGAGGGCTAAGATATGTGATGCCCCATTAAGGATAATAGATAAGTGGCAAGATGCTATCCTAGATATGACAGAGGAGAAATGGAGTAAAATCTGGACCTCACACCTGAGAGCTTCTCCCGCCATTTATAATAAGTTGATTCAGCTATACTGTATATCATACACCAAACATATCTTACCCCTCAAAGACTGTATAAAATGGGACGAATTACCTCATCGGATTGTGTAAGGTGTCATGATCCTGAAGAAGATTTTATATATCTGATGTGGTCATGCCCTGAAATAATCAATTATTGGAAAAAAGTGATAGGAATACTATCTAATGTTAGTGGTAGAGAAGTACCCTATACAGCAGGAGTTTGTCTAATTGGATTAAAGGAGGTGGAGGAGTGGTCGGAGAATAATAAAATGATGTTACAAGAAACACTATTCCTAGCACTTAAACAAATATCATTAAGATGGATGCTACCACTAGCACCAACTACAAATCAAGGGCTTAATCAGATAATAATGGGTAATCAGATAATACCCTATGAGAAAATTTTGTATGAACACAGAGGAGTACCCAAAAAGTACTATAAAATATGGGATAGGTGGCGTAATTCACCTATTACTTTAGATAGAATAGGAGTGATAAATTCAATATTTAGAAGAAAATGGAAATAAAGGATAGAAGGGACTCAACCTGTGAGAATCCAAAGATAATGTGGTAACTGTATTAAGTTGTATTGAATGGTGTATGTAAGAATAATGAATATGGAATTATTATTATGAAACAATATGTACATGCTTTGATGAAAAATTGAACAATAAAGGGTTTATAAAAAAACTAAAATAATAATAATTTGTAGCCTTTGAATGTACCAATTGTTTTACCTCAATAACCCATCCACCTACAGGCTAGCAGAAATGTGAATTCTACTAAAATGGAATTTATATAGTAATGGAATGCAAGCACTTTACTGAATGGATTTGTCAGAAAACCGATCGCAGATATAGCTGCATAATAAAAAATGGTGGATAGAATCAATGTTTTCAGACAGACAGAACAATGTCAATTATCAGAACCATGCAGACAGCACTACAATAATGGCCAGTTACATATTCATTTTTGATGTGTGTTCATGAGTGAACTATCATTTCTGATTGGTTGATGTCTTTTACTGCACACTGTTCTATTACACAAAGAGCATATTTATACATGCTAATTTAAAGTAAAAATGTACATATGCCATATTTTATATATTCACGACAAGCAGAAAAACAGATTTAAGACCATTATGGATAATTATGTATCGCAAAGGAGTGACCAGGGAAGTTCTCCTAATACATTAAGTTGAAATCATAACAAATAATATAAAAGGACAACCTCAACAGGGTTATATTCTCTGTACCCAACGTTTTTTTTTTTTTTTTAATTTAGATAGAATAGGAAAGGTTAGAACTACTAAACGCTGGATCAATAAATGCTGTGATAAATTCTGTTCATACTCACTCAATCTCTATGAGATTTGTTTTTTGTATTCAGCAAAAAACCTGGTTGATTCTGCTGCTCTCTATCTCCACCTTCTGTCCATGTCCCCAATTCAGCTAGGGATTTTGCAGCTGTGGTGGCAACTCTGCACCTGCTCAGTTTTCAGTGAGTTTCTATGTTGAGCATTTCCTCCCTATCACATCTGAGCAGCCCATGTGACTATAGAGTCACACACTTGGACGTATACACAGTGGAAATTTACAGTGCACTCCCTCCCTCCTCCCCTCCCCCCGCCCACTAACAAGATACACACAATGGGGGCAAGATATGACATGTAGATAAATGGAGGACTCACCTCCCTCTTATTCTAAGACACAGGCTGGAGGGGCATGACACAGCCTGTGACTGACAGAAATCCACCCACACCATGTTAACCAAAGGGGAAGAACAGTCAAAGCTTGTGAGCGCTGGAGGGGCAGAGCAGAGAGTGGTGACTGGGAGTCATCAGCTCTCTGCATAGGGAGCCCTGAGAACCGAGCGATCGGCGCTGTTTGATTGCTCAGTTCTCAGTGATAGAGCCGGTGGGGGACTGATGCAGCATTGGACCAATGCTGCATCCAGCTAGGTAAGTAGGAATCTGAAAAGACCCAACCCCCATACATAAACAGTGTGTGTTTAGTATCACTTTAAGCCCAAACCAGGTTAACTGGTAACATCGTTTGTTCAATTTATCTGGTAATTCTGTGCTCAAAAGAAAAGCAGAATAGCACATTTATACTCACTAAATGAACATATATGTACAACAGTACTGTAGAGAGACTCAAATGTTACTATTATTTATGTGTATTTTAGTTATTACCTATACCTGCAGCTCACAAGCACATTACTATTTGCAGTCACTAATTCCCTCTGGAATTTAGAGGAAGCACTGCACACTTTTTTAGGAAGAGCATAGTGAACTTGTAAATTAAATATTCACAGCAGTAGGCGGTATATTCGAATGTTCACCTCCACCATCACAGGAGTGAGCTCCTTCTCTGATTCAACCCCTCACATGCAATTTCTCTACCCTGATGCAGTGGCTTTGAGCTCAGTGCTACTGTGAGAACTTGCTTCTGTGATAGTGAAGGTGAGCAGTAAGAGCCATGAGTCTATTAGCAAAGTCCTAGCAACAAGGCAGGACAGGATGATGTGAGTTTTTCAGTCAGTCTTCAGGACATAAGTAAATGGCCTACACCTTTTGGTGTTTTGGTAAATGTAAGCTATGCCTTTAAGTTGCACACTGTGTTTTCCTTGGGTGTTCTCTTGCTTTACTTTCTAGTTGCATAACATCACTGTGCACTTCTGGGGTAGGGCTCCACTAACATCCTCCTACCAGTACCAGGATTAAAATAGCTGTTAAGAGCAGCTATTCTTTTGCATCATTCTACTTGAAGCCCCATGTTACTTCAAACAGAGCAATGCAACAGCCATAGCTGTGGTGGCAGACGGGAAGCCACAGCCTGACAGGAGGCCATGGTCATAAGAGGAGGGAGGCCATGGTCATAGTTAATTTCAAACTTCACTAGAAAATGCCACAAAATGCAGTTAATGTACACAGGGCTTATACTTAACATGAAACTACATTTTTACATTAGCCACAACCTCATTTAGGAGCAAAAAAAATAAAAAATCGATCGCTATTGCATATCACTATAGGCTAGTTGGGGCATACCCTTGGTGTTACCCTAACCATATATATCATCTATGTGGCCATTCCCAGGTTTCTGCCTGATCTTGGCAATGATTAACCGGTTGCTGACCGCCGCACGACTATATACTGCGGCGGTCAGCCCCGGCCAGGCAAAGTGACGTACCGGTACGTCACTTGCCTGTCACTTCCTTGTGAGCCAATAGCGAGCGAGCGCGCGCCTGCCGCGGCTCCTTCACAGGGAAGTCAGTGCGTGTGACCGGCGGACCCGATGTCCGCCGGTCACTCGCCGATCGTCGGTACAGAGGGAGAAAGTCAGGCGGCTGATGTAAACAAGCCGCCTGTCATTCTCCCCTGTGTAGAAACAGTGATCAGACGGTTCTACTATGTAGGACCGTTGATCACTGTTCCTACACTAGTAGCCACAGTCAATCACAGTAGAAAGCACGCCCCTAGGGACACACTTAACCCCTCCCTCCCCAATAAAGTTAACCCCTTCCCTGCCAGTGTCATTTTGCAGTAACAGTGCATATGTATAGCACTGATTACTGCAGTAATGTCACTGGTAACCCCAAAAGTGGCAAAAATGTCAGTCAAGGGTCCGATCTGTCCGCCGCAATGTCGCAGTACCGCAAAAAAAATCGCAGATCGCCGCCATTACGCGTTAAAAAAAAAACACCAAAAATGACAGAAAGCTTTCCCTTAGTTAGTTAACGCAATAACTTTTGCGCAAACCAATCAAAATACGCTTTTTGTGATTTTTTTTTTACCAAACATATGTAGCAGAAAACAAATTTGCCGAAAATGTTAAAAAATTTTGATTTTTAAATTTTTTTGGGGGGGAATTTCATATAAAAAAATGTGAAAAATATTGAAAAAATTAAATTGGATGACTGACAAAGGTGCACCTATTGCCAACCAATACAATGTGAAAAATATTGTTATTTTTACAAAATTTACGCTCTTTTTTTGTTTAAAGCGCAAAAAGTAAAAATCGCACAGGTGATCAAATACCACCAAAAGAAAGCTCTGTTTGTGGGAAAAAAAGGACGTCAAATTCGTTTAGGTACAGCGTCGCACGACCGCGCAATTGTCCATTAAAATCACGCAGTAAAAAATCGCCAAAAAAACCCTGGTCAGGAAGGGGGTAAAATCTTCCGGGGCTTAAGTGGTTAAGCCTTTTGCTGATTTTTGCATGTGGCTGGGCACAGCTCAAATACTATGGGCATGGGCATGTGTGTGTGTCTCTCTTTGGCCAGGTGGTGAGTGTCAGATGAATGTGGAGACTGTGCTTTAGAAGCTGTGGCCTGGAAGCAGGCTTTGGCCTGGGGGTTGAGAACCATTGCTGTAGATAAAAGGAAAATCAATGTCACACAGCCATGATAATTTATTTAGGCTGATCCAAACTTGGATCAAATGTATTGCAATGTAAAAATGCACTTTGTTAAATTATCCATTGCATTCTTACACCTGTACCCTGTCACATATGATATATTTGTATGATGAATTTGCTCACTCTGCATTCTCAATCGAAGTACACAGCAAAACTGCAGGCTTCTACTGTTACAGCAGTCTAAAGTGGGACATTTCCATACACCAGCAGCTGACATCAAACCCTGTGGCCTTCTTCTTTTAATGTGCCAATTGATATCTGCTAACAATATCCTTTTACCTGGTGTACCATCATTAAATTATAGCTGAACATCCCTTACAAAATGCAGAACTGCCAAGATTAGTGAGAGCCACAGTAACACAGCATCTGGGTAGATAATTTAAAAATAGGTTTTGACCTGCTTTCTATTGTTTATAGACTTTGTTTCAGGCAGCAGATCTAAACCCAATGAACTATAAGGTATACCTAAGCAATGGGGTCATTCAGCTATGTAATGCTTCCACTTCTGTCACTGGTTTACTCGGGTTATCATGTTTCATTAATTAGAAACAGAAGGTAACAAGTGAATGCAATTAGATTATAATAGATCTAAGAGTAGCAAGCATCTCATGGAGAACATCTGTGGAGGATTAAAAATGTAGCAACCATTCAGGCAGACTATATGGCTGTCAAGGTTGAGATAATCAGCAGTTAAGGCAGTCGGTAATAACCTTGCTGGATTAGCTATTCACTGTTAAATCTTGAAGATGCAGTGACTTTAATAAACTGACATTGTTTAGTGTTTTTTAAAATAATCAGAAATATGTTAAGTGTATTTGTCCTAGCTACCTTGATGAGACTTTTTCTTGGAGGTAATGCATTTTTAAAGTTGATCACCCAGCTAAATGCAAAATCCATAGGATTTGTGACCCATCTCTGTTATGCAGCATGGCCAGAAGGGGGGACACACTGCTTTCTCTATCACAGTTTAAGCACAACTCTGGACTTGACAACCCCCTCAACCCAGTTTGCTCCCATTAAAAAAAAAAGCTCAGCAATTAATTATTAATAATATATACATACATACCTTTTTTTCACTATTTAACATTACAGTTCCTCATCACCCTTTTCATCTTCTGGTAGTGGACAGGTCCTGCATAATGCAGAGAGTGGCACCAAGTAATGATGTAGCACAGGGACCTCCAAATTACGACCCTCCAGCTGTTGCAGAACTACACATCCCATGAGGCATTGTAAAACTCTGACATTCACAGACATGACCTTGCATGATGGGAATTGTAGTTTCTGAAACACTGGATGGCCATAGTTTGGAGACCTCTGATGGAGCACCATTCTCTGCAGCATTCCCTTGTCAGCCCATGGTGGGTGGGAGAAGCCTTGACATTTTAGTATCAGGGTTTTAATGAGGTGATTCATCTCAGCAGACTGAGGTCTGTGACTGGGTGAGTCTGCAGGTGATAGAGTTAGAGTTCAGGTGAGTATAGCAGCCTGAGCTGATTTTTTTTAGGCTGCTCTAGGGGCTGCATTTCTTCTACTTATGCTTAAACTGGATATGAGCTTTAAAGTGTATGTGAACCATAGAAAATTCCCCTTGGGGTGGGACTTTTTAGGCACTAATAGAATTTACCACAGTATTATTTTAAAATGTTTATTTCATTGTATCACAAAGAATAGAGCATTTATAAATACAAAAATACATGGAATGCGCAATAGTACTTGCACCAGTGTGTATAATGTACATGGATCAATGCCTAAATCAGCTGACGCATTTCAAAGCCTATACATCGTCTTCCTCAGGGATGTAATATGCCTCAATCCTCTATAAAATGCAAATATATATATAAGTGAAACATTTATACCAAAATGCAAGTTATATTCAAAAGTATTTCCAGGGCCATTGAGGTAAGAGCAGGGCCTTGTTTGACCCCTTCTGTTGACACCGTCTCGAGCCTCCTCCTTGCTTCCTTCCGGAGCGTCTTGGTGAGGATTTGGCAAAAGCATCCATGTCGGTGGGATGCATGCGTTTGGCGTCATCCCATCGCAATATTGCAAGATGTTTCTCTGCGCATTGGAAGACACTGCGCGTTCACTGCCCAGGAGGCTACCACAGACGTGGCCTCTGTAATTAGCCTTAACACGCACAGCTGCAGACAGCTGGCTGGGCAGCGTGATGAGGCAATTCACACTTAGCACATATATATCAGTCCTCAGTGGGTATGTTGTATTCCCCCTTGCTTCAGGATACACGCTCCTACTTCAGATATTTTGAACACTGGGTAAGTTCTCCGGCTATAATTTCAGAACATTTTGGCAACAGTATAAGGGAGATATAGCAGGATGTTAGCATCCTGCTAAACGTAGGTCTACTTATTTGTATATATAGATATGCCTTAGGGCTCTTTCACACGGGCGTTCCTTTTTTTTTTGCCCTATCAGGTCCTTTTTTTTTTTTGTAACGGACACGGATGACACTTGTGTCATCCGGTCCGTATGTCCGTTTTTCATCCCATCCGTTTGCGGATGAAAAACTGACATAATGCATGTCTATGTAAATACGGATGTCTGCGGATGACACCACTGACATCGGTTTTTGCTTCAGTTCCGTTTTTTGAAAGGAAGAAAAAATAGGGTTCTCCTCCGTTCAAAAAAACTGAACTGAACTGAACTGAACTGACAAAAAACGGATGTCAGAGGATGATCATCCAATTACATCCGTATTTACATAGAGATACATTATGTCAGTTTTTCATCCGCAAACGGATGAGATGAAAAACGGACATACGGAACGCCCGTGTGAAAGAGCCCTTATGCATAACGTTGTTAGACAGAGGCGTTCACTAGCTTAGATATATACTCACCTTTATCTAAGCCTGACCTAGTCTATACCAATATACTATTATTAACTATAATTTACACTTAGCACATATGACATTGATCCATGTACATTATACACACTGGTGCAAGTACTAATGCGCATTCCATGTATTTTTTTGTATTTGGAAATGTTTTTATTCTTTGTGATACAATAAAATGAAACTTTTTATATTCCCAGTGTGGCTAGTTGTCTTTGCATTCTACATGGGAACACAGACTTGTGTAGACAGGTCTTCCTGCACAGCTCTTCACTGCAAAGCTTAAAGTGATATTAAAGGTTTTTTTTTTAAATAAAAATTTTAAACATGGTATACTTACCTGCTCTGTGCAATCGTTTTGCACAGATCCGCCCCGATCCTCTTCTTCTTGCTCTTCCCCCTTGACCAGTGACCCCAAGAGCAAGCCACCTAATAAGGGGGGTACTGGTGGGTGCTTGCTCCCAAGTCCCACTCTATGCGTCCAAGAGACACATAAAACCGCGGCTCAGCCATGCCCCATGCTTTCTCCTTATTGGTTCACTGGCTGTGATGGACAGCAGTGAGAGCCAATAGCTCCCGGTGCTGTCTCAATCAATAAAGAGAGAGAGACCCAGGACAGCCGAGGCTCTCATGCATATCGCTGGATCAAGGGCTCAGGTGAGTATTAGGGGGGCTGTGGGGGGGGGGCAGCATACTTTAATGGACTGCTTTCTCCTTATTTCTTGATTACATGCCCCTTTGCAGTCTTCACCCCCAGCTCTCTAAACCACCATATGTAGCTGAGATCACTCTTAAAAAAGAAAAAAAAAGGGAGCTTATAATTTTTTTTAAAGTATATAATAAATGCACAAACATTTTGCCTTGCATTTTCATTTTAAACGTAATGGGTTGTTTACTACAGTGTTAGCTCCCTTTCTGCAGCCTGCCGTTTTAGCAAATGAAGGAGCAACTGTACAGATGGGGTTTTTTCACTCTGATGTCCATTGTCATCACATGTGCAGCATGCAGCATAGTATGATTAACTTCTAGTGCTGCGCCTCTCTATCACAGTGCTACTGTGGAGGAGATTACATAGAAAAGACAGATTCACATACTTACAGTATGTTAGCTATATGCACAAATAGATGTAATCCTTTTTAAAGGAATAGAAAACCGCAGTAAATTATATTTTTATATGTGCCTGAAGTTCATCGTTAATACACAGTGTATAAGGTACAATAAATTGGGTAAAATTTGATAATTCTCTAAAAGATTTTTTTCCCCTGGGATGTATATGCTGTGTACAAGCTTCAAAAGAAGCATTCATCATGCCTAAGCCAATAGGAGTGCACATAGTTAGGTTGGATACCCTTGCCATGTATCCGGGTTTCACTTTGCTGCACAGCAAGGTTTTGGAAACTGTCCTGAGCATGCACACATTTTCAGTATTACCAATGGCATATTTTTGTGTGCATTTTAACCACTTATCGACAAGAAGGATTTGCCCCCTTAATGACCAGGCCATTTTTTGCTATTCGGCACTGCGTTACTTTTACTGACAATTATGTGGTCGAACTACACTGTACCCAAATAAAATTGATGTCCTTTATTTCCCCACAAAGAGGGCTTTCTTTTGGTGGCATTTGCTTACCTCTGTGTTTTTTTGATTATGTGCTATAAACAAAAAAACAGGGACATTTTCTGCTATATAGACATTCCCAATAAAAAAATATAAAAATCAAATCATTTTTGGCCAATTTGTATTTTGCCACATATTTTTGGTTAAAAAAATCCCAATCCTGCAGCTGCAGGCATCAACCCAATACTGTTTTTTAGAGCCCGTGGTTGGCTTCTGGTGGTAACAACCAATGTGGCTCAGCAGCCGCTCGGTCGTTATCCCAGAGAGCAGGAGTGGGGCCTTCCACCGCTCTGCCCGGGTCTCCTGTCCCACTGAGAGACCCAAGCAACCAGCCGGCATGTCCTTTGATAGGGTCTCCAATCAAGTAGCCCTGAAGCAATGTCACTTCCGGTTTACTCGGCTGCAAATGGCGCAGATTTAAAAAAATTTACAGTATTCAGTAATGCCGATTTCAGCGTTTTGAATACTTTGAAATGCATTGGAGGGGTTTGGGGTCTTTTAGACCCCAGATCTCTCCATAAAGAGGGATGTTTACATTCCTTGTGACAGCAATAAAAGTGATCAATTTTTTTTTCTCTATCGCTCATTGACAGACGTAGTCTTCTTGATTCTCAAGAGCTGGGTTATGTTGTCTCCGCAGGAGTAGGACTAGGCAGAAAGACAAAACGTTCTGGCTCCACCTTAGGGGCAGTCCCTGAGGGTATATCCTCCCTCTCTCTGCTACAGGGAATCAGTTTTTTTCTGTCTAGTCAGGAGTAAGGACCTAAGTTCCTTGCTGGGATCTTTTGGTCCTGGCAAGACTTTTTTCTTTAAGAAAAAGACATTTTTTAGGTAGTTTTTCTCCAGTGTTTTTCCTGTGAGATCTTCAAGCAAAGATGCCGGACTGGGCGACACTTGTGGTCACCCCAGCCGGCCTACGAGCGCGCGCAGACCATGGCATTGCGCTTGGTCGGCCGCGACACATTCAAGTAAGTATGCGGGGCCGGGCGACGGGCTGGATGTTGAGATCCAGTGGTCACCCCGGTTTCTGCCTACGAGCGCGTGCAGACCAGAGCTCCGCGCTGGGTCGGCCGCGACGGAGTCCCAGTGGAGGGACTGACCTTGCGAGTTAAAAGTCTCGCTTGGACGCCAGGAACCTGAGAGTCGAGGCGTCCGGAGTGATCCACAAACCCCCACCCCGGTGGAGAGGGTATTGTGAAGAGAGGGTGCCTGTCGGTTCGGTATGGTGAGTAAACGTTCCCTTTTTTCTTTCCTCGTTATGAGGCAGTATGAATTATGGGCCCCTCCATACATGGTCAGTATATATCTGACACTAAAAGTCCCCCTTGTAAATACAGTATGTGTTTGTGGGAAGTGGACTTGGTTTGAGAGCTAACACTCTACCCAGCAGACTGTAGCATTACAGCAGACATAGGAGGTATAATCCTACCTTATTTGTAGTGTATCTCCTGTAGATCAATCTATCGCCACTCAGCAGAGATGCAGGTGGATGTGCTGGGAAAAACGATTTCGGCGGTCCGCCGCCATTTTGCCGTAGACCAGGTGCATGCATGTCCTCAGGTCACGCCGGCCGCCATGTTTTTGGAGTCTAATGTCTCCTGTATGGGGGCGGCCATGTTTCATGAGCCCAGCTACCTCGTGGAGAGCTGGGAACGCCGGAAGGCGTACACAGGGGGCGGAGCCACGTCCTTCTACCCGGGAAAAAGCAACAGCTCCTTCCAGTCTGTAAAAGACAGACGCTGACTGCAGTTGGTGGAAACTTCACTGCATCGGTTGGTGAGCCTTGGGGGTCCCTCTCTCTCTCTGTGGGATCGAGAAGCAGGTACTCTGAGGGGCGCTATTGCGCTAGGGGGAGACACATAAAAAAAAAAAAAAAATTAAAAAAAAAAAAAAAAAAAGAGGTATTTTTTATTTAAAAAAAAAAAAAAAAAAAGTTTTTTTGTGTTTTCTGGCAAAGGTGTCCTGAATTAACATGGACCCTGCCACTCATGTATCTCCTCCGGATCCCCTCGAGGGGTCTGCGGGATCCTCCAGCACCCCACTGACGATTGAATTATTGTCCGCTATTATTATCTGAAACCTCGGATTCAGACTCTGAGCCTATTTCTGCAGTTGCAGGTACTTCATCTGGTATTGGTGTCTCGTGTACTGTCTTTTCAGACAGTGAGGAGGATGTTTCGGCATCAGCCATAGCCAGAGAGGAAGCGTTGGTAAACGCACTCATTGTATCTGTTCAAGAAACCTTAAGATTACAGGGTATTCCGTCAGAAATAGCTGAAACTGAAATCCCTTTTGGGACTAAAAAACGCATCAAAGTGGCGAAGGTTTTTCCATTGCCCAAATGTTTTGGCAATCCAATCAAAGAAGAATGGAGTCTGCCAAAACGCATTTCTACTATTTCTAAACGCATGAACAGGCGTTATCCGTTTGAGGAAACCCTCATTAAGAAATGGACAGAACCACCTGTGGTGGATTCACCAATTGCTAGATTGAATAAAGCCACGGTTATTCCTCTAGAAGACGCTCCGTCTTTTAAAGATCCAGTGGATCGCAAGATAAGAAGCTATGTCTCGCACCATGTTTACCTTGATTGGATCAGCTTTCAGACCAATAATTCCTATTGGTCTGGTTTCGCAGGCTGTAACTGCATGGACCAAGTGGTTACGCCGGGACCTAGAAGAGGTCCCTCAGGCGGTATCAGATTCGTTGGAACAAATGATACAGGGGTTACAGTTTGTGTGTGATGCGGCGTTAGACGCCACTTCATTATTGGCGCGAGCATCTGTCTCAGCGGTGGTTCTCAGGCGTACACTGTGGCTAAAAGGTTGGTTAGCCGACCAAGGTTCCAAAAAAGCATTGGCTAATATCCCCTTTTTAGGAGAGCGTCTATTTGGAGCCAACTTAGATGAGATCATTAGGATCTCACGGGTGGAAAGAGCACCTTTTTACCGCAAAATTTTATAGGTAAAGGAACTCGTCAAAGACGAGGGCCTTCTTTTTCTGCTCACAAGAGGTTTTTTCGTCCCGCGGGTGAAAAAATTAAGTCCTCCAAAGCTCCTGCAGGAGGCGTCAGGGGTCGTTGGTCGGACAAGCATAAGCCCGCCCCCTCTAGACCTGAAGATAAACCGTCCAAAGCCTGAAGGTGCGCCCCCACCCATAACTGGGGTGGGGGGACGTCTTCGCCGGTTCCCGGATCCATGGCTTTCCAGAATCCCGGACAGATGGGTTTGCGAAGTCATAAGGTCAGGGTACAAGATCGAATTTCAATCTCTCCCACCGGCGCGATTCTTCCCTTCCAATAGCCGACTATCCCCGGATCGTTTAGACGATCTGCGGAGAGCAGTCACAGATTTACTACAACAAGGAGTGGTAGTCCACGTTCCTTGGATAGAACGGTTTCAAGGGTTTTTATTCAAACCTATTTACAATACCCAGGAAAGAGGGCAAAGTGCGTCCAATTCTGGACTTAAGGGCACTCAATTCTTTTGTCAACATAAGAAGATTCAGAATGGAGTCCATTCGCACAGTAGCAGCCTTTCTGCATCCAGGGGATGTCCTAGCGTCCATAGACATCAAGGACGCATATCTTCACATTCCCATTTTCGCAGGACATCAGCGGTTTCTACGCTTTTCCTTAGAAGAGAACCACTATCAGTTTGTGGCGTTACCTTTCGGTCTCGCCACGGCTCCGCGGGTCTTCACGAAGGTGTTGGCCCCAATGTTGGCACTTCTGCGCCAAAGAGGCATATCGATTCTAGGTTACCTAGACGATCTTCTGCTTCATGCAGAGTCTCCTCAGACCTTGCTATAAAACATAGAAATTACTATGATTTCTTTACAGGAATTCGGGTGGCTGGTGAACCAGCAAAAGTCATTTCTGGTTCCCACCCAGAGGCTCGAATATCTGGGTCTAATTCTAGACACAGTCAGGACAAGAGTTTTTTCTTCCGGTAGGGAAACTCCGAAAGATTCAATCAGCAGTCCAGTTGTTACTACCCAACAGCTGGTCTTCCCTTCGGACTTGCATGAGGGTTCTGGGGTTGATGGTGGCTTCCTTCGAAGCAGTCCCATTTGCCCAGTCCCATACCCGAATTCTTCAGCAAGAGATTCTTCTCAGATGGAATCGGAATCCGGAATCCCTGGACAATCAGATCCGATTGAGCAAACAGACCAGAGAGTCTCTGGTCTTGTGGCTTCGGTCTCCGATGCTCAGCCAGGGAAAGTCATTTCTGCCAATATATTGGACGACAGTGACCACGGATGCCAGTCTATCCGGATGGGGAGGAATTCTCGGTCAGTTATCTGTCCAGGGACTTTGGTCCCCGGAAGAATCCAGGTTACCGATAAATGTATTGGAACTGAGAGCGATCAGACTTTGTCTGATTCACTGGACCGAGCAGCTCCAGGGCAGCCCGGTTCGGATCCAGTCGGACAACGCCACGGCGTGGCTTATGTCAATCACCAGGGGGGCACCAAGAGTGTCCGAGCGGCCAAAGAAGTGGCTTGCATTCTTCGCTGGGCGGAACGATTTGTTCCAGCAATCTCTGCGGTGTTCATTCCGGGGGTGGAGAATTGGCAGGCAGATTATCTCAGCCGTCAGACTCTGGATCAGGGGGAATGGTCCCTCCATCCAGACGTTTTCCACCAGTTGTGCCTACGATGGGGCACCCCGGATATGGATCTGTTGGCATCTCGATTCAACAGAAAAGTTCAGAGATTCGTGGCTCGCTCCCGCGATCCTCTAGCAGAAACCGCAGACTCACTGATCGCCCCGTGGGGGCAATACCAGCTAATGTATGCCTTCCCTCCTCTTGGGTTACTGCCAAGACTTCTTCGCAGGATAGAGGAGGAAGGAATTCCAGTAATCCTGGCAGCTCCGGACTGGCCTCGTCGAGCTTGTTACGCCGACTTGGTCAGACTGATGGCGGACGTCCCGTGGAGACTTCCTCTCAGGGAGGATCTACTGTCTCAGGGACCGGTCTTCCATCCTGCTTTACGATCGCTGGTTTTAAACGGCCTGGTTATTGAGACCCAGGTGCTGAAGGACAAGGGATTGTCAGCTTCAGTTATTCCTACTCTAGTTAAAACAAGGAAAGCGACTTCCAGAAGGATTATCATCGTACATGGAAGTCTTATATTGTGTGGTGTGAATCCCTTGGGTTCCATCTACATCTTTATTCGGTAGTCCGAATATTGGCTTTCTGCAACAGGGAGTTGAGCAGAAGCTGGCCTTGAGTGTTATCAAGGGTCTGGTTTTCAGCATTTGCTATCTTCTTTCAGAAGCTTTTGTCTACTCATTCCTTGGTGCGGAATTTCATCCAGGGGGTGCGACACCTGGCTCTGCCAGTGCACGCGCCGTTACCATCCTGGGATCTTAATTTGGTGTTGTCGGTTCTTCAGAAACCTCCCTTTGAAAATATCAGGGAGATTCCCTTGCTTACTTTATCCCAGAAGGTGGTCTTCTTGGTGGCTATCACTTCTGCACGCAGGGTGTCAGAACTGGCTGCATTATCCTGTTGTTCCCCAGATCTGGTGGTTCATAGGGATAAGGTTGTTCTTCATCCGAATCCATCCTTCCTTCTAAGGTGGTTTCAAAGTTTCATTGAATAAGGACAGTGTATTGTCCTTCCTATGTCCTTAGCCCAATCATCCTCGAGAATTTGCATGGCATTCCTTGGATGTAGTTCGGGCGATCAGGATATACTTGAATACTACGGATTCAATTTGTAAGACGGATTCACTGTTTGTGATCACGGATGGCCCTAAGAAGGGGTTGCCTGTTCTGCTGCGACCATCTTTAGATGGATCAGACAGACGGTGGTATAGGCTTATTTTATCTAAGGGTCGGGATCCCCCGTTCCCTGTTAAGGCGCATTCTACTCGGGCGCTTAGAGTTTCCTGGACCTTCCGCCATCAGGCGTCAGTGGTTCAGGTTTTCAAGGCGACTGTTTAGTAGTCGGTTCATACCTTTACAATATTGTATAAGGTTTATGTGATGGCATCGTCAGATGCCTCTTCTGGCTGCAAGGTTCCTGCAGGCCACTGTTTGAGGAGACTGTTGGTCTACCTAGAGGATTTGTGGGGTAGGTCTCATCTGTTTACTCGATGAGTCCTTTGATACTTCTGGTTGGCTCCGGTTGGGCCTTCTAGATTGGATTTTGATTCTGTCAATCCCACCCCTCATTTTGTGGCACTGCTTCTGGATGTCCCAGCTCTTGAGAATCAAGAAGACTACGTCTGTCAATGAGCGATAGAGAAAAATGGATTTTTGTAAGATCTTACCGTAAAATCCTTTTCTCTTAAGCTCATTGACAGACGTAGTACCCGCCCCTCTATCATTGAGTTGGGTTGGGTTAAATTCTCTGTACTGCTTTAAAACAGAACTGATTCCCTGTAGCAGAGAGAGGGAGGATATACCCTCAGGGACTGCCCCTAAGGTGGAGCCAGAACGTTTTGTCTTTCTGCCTAGTCCTACTCCTGCGGAGACAACATAACCCAGCTCTTGAGAATCAAGAAGACTACGTCTGTCAATGAGCTTAAGAGAAAAGGATTTTACGGTAAGATCTTACAAAAATCCATTTTTTTTAAGGAACATTGTTAAAAATAAAAAATAAAATAAAAACAATAGGAAAAAAAAATTAAAAGCGACCCCATGAGCTTGCGCACCAAAGAAAACGCATAGGTGAGTCGCAGTCACAAATGTAAATGGTGTTCAAATCATACATGTGAGGTATCTCCCATGATCATCAGAGCAAGAGCAATAATTCTAGCAAAAGACCTTCTCTGTAATTCTAAACTGGAAACCATTACAAATTTTAAATTACATAGTTACATAGTTACATAGTAGGTGAGGTTGAATAAAGACAATAGTCCATCCAGTTCAACCTGTGTAGGTGTGTGTGGCTGTAATCATCTCACATACCCCTGAATGTTCTGATCCTTGAGATGCACGTCTAAGTCTTTTGAAAGCCACCATACTTCCTGCAGAAACCGCCTCTTGTGGTAGAGAATTCCACAATCTTGTAGCACTAACAGTAAAGAACCCCCCACGTTGCCTGAGGTTAAAACGCTTCTCCTCTAAACGCATCGTATGCCCTCGAGTCCTCATGCAATACCTTCGACTGAACAGCTTTTTTTCCAAGCTGAGATCCCCATTGAGATATTTAAAAATTGCTATCATGTCCCCTCTCAGGCGTCTTCTCCAGGGAGAATAAATCAAGCGATTGCAGACGCTCTTCATAGATAAGGTCCTCCAATCCCCTAATTAGTTTAGTTGCCCTTCTCTGGACTCTCTCCAGCTCCAACACCTCTTTTAAAGTCGTGATGACGAAACGCATCAGAGCGTGAGCACGCGGTTACCAAGAGGGCCTGACGCTGTACATGCTGCCCAGGAAACACCGCGATCTACATCGAGCAGGAGAAGCGGTGAGAGCAGTACTGCTGTACCAGTCAGCTAGTTGAGTTTAGATGTCAGGCATTTTACCTGGATGTCATATCTTTCATGCTTGATGTTAATTTATACTGTGTAAGCACATTTTATGAGGGGAGAAGGGGACACAATTTTATATTCGATTAAATAGTTTTAGCAATATTACACTATTAGTCTTCTTTCTTTCATGACCACTTTTATGGGAGCTTCTGCTACGGAAGGAATATAGGTCGCAACCTCTGGGTGGCAATCTAAGGGTGACCAAATTAACAGGAAGCGGAGGATTGAAAGCTCTCTTTGGAGGTTTATGATGGAGTGGAGGCTGACAGTCAAATGATCTGTTCAATTAAAGGCCCAGTGTATTGGCTTTCTGGTGAGCGTCCATTACCTTAAAGGGAATCACAAGAGGTGTGGTGAAGGCGCATGGTGTGAACATCTAAGTTATATGTACACCGGCTGGAGAAAAAGGACATTATTGGACTATTAATTTGCCAATTTTTACCAAAAAAGGACATTATTGGACTATTAATTTGCCAATTTTTACCAAAAAAGGACATTATCGGAATATTAATTTGCCAATTTTCACCAAAGGGTTTTTGTAAACAAGGATGTTGTAATAGTGCTGCTAACGTTGGTCTTTTCCAATTGTAATAATGGTTTACTATTGCAAATTTGGTAAGGAAACATTCATAGTTTTTATAAGAATATTTTTATAGCAGCAGCTCTGTCAAAATATTACAGATTGAGATTCCTTTCGTTTGAGCGCCGGGTGAAGAGTTTGTTGTGCATTTACACAATAATCACTTCATTTTAAATATGGTACTGTATATACATAGTTACATTGGTCCAATGCAACTATGTAAAAATATGCATACCTGAAATTCACCTTTAGGGTGATCTCATAGATAGTGCCATGACAGGCGTTTTACTGCAGCATTGCAAGGACACAGAAAACAAGCAATTGTTTTCTGTGTGTTCCCCTCACGTGGCAATGAAGCCCGAAGCTGTGCTGCAACATGCAGCCAGGCGTCATTTTATTGCAGCACACTCATGGTACTGTATAGCAGCGTAGGGCATTGTGCTGCGGTAAAGCGTTGTGAAAAAGGTGTACTATGTACACTTAAAAAAAAGGTTTGTACAAAAAAAAGTTAAAATTGTCGTCTAAGGGGATATTTAAGTACCGTAGTTTGTTCCCATTCCACGAGTGTGCGCAAATTTAAACCGTAACATGTTAGGTATCTATTTACTCGGCTTGACATAATCTTTCACAATATATATTGTGTTTATTTGTATTTTTTGTCTTTACTGTTTAATTTTTTTTTTAATTTAGTGCCCATTTTATTCTCCAGAATCTGCTAAAAAATATATATATGGTGTTTAGGGGTTCTAAGTAATTTTCTAGCAAAAAATACTGACTTTAACTTGTAAACAACATGTGTCAGAAATAAGCTTGGTCCTTAAGTGGTTAATCAACTAATGAATTTGTTTCAGTTTTTTTTTTTAGCATTTGTTACTGTCCTAGGGTTTTAAAATTGCATAATAATTGGTGCAGCACTTGCAAGGATTGCTAATCAGTAGATAAGGCATTTGAAATACGTTGGTAATGACTAAAGGTGAATACTCACATACTTTGATATGTGATAACAAATTTGATATTACTGGAATAATGAAATAAAAGATGTTAGCTGTGTAGTTCATATTAATTTCCTACCATACCACAAGAGCTGCAGACCGGTGTGTCCTGAGTCTAATGCATCTGATCTGCTCACATTTATATGAACACAGAATCGTCATGGTAACTGACTGTTCATTTTATAATTGTGGCACACTAAAGGAAAATTTATGTTTCTGCATGACAGCCACCTGCTTGATGGTCCATTTAAATCCTGGCATGTATTGCATTTTAAAGTGTCTCTAAAGAATCTGCTTGTTAGTCAGGGTAGTAATACCACAATTAGAATATAGTTTGATCTTGTAAAATTAGGTTTTAAGCCATTCCTATTGTTCTCTCTTCATTTTACCTATATAACTAACTATGTATTTTTATAGAAAAGGGTAAAAATATATTTTAATTTGGAACTTTAGTACAAACATCCTGCAACCAGTTTAGTAGATATGAGAATTTAACAGGTGAATCATCCCACTAGCATCAACCTAAAGTAATTATTTTTAAATGGACTGACTCTTTTAACTGTGGGCAAATTGTCCGATTATTTTTTACCTGTAGCTCCTTACCAATACATATCTATGTATTTTGATTTCGTTTTCTGTACCTGGTTGAAACTGCAGCCTAAACTGGATTTTGTTAAGTAGTTTGATATATACACATTGATATATACACGTCCTTTATATACTAAAGAATGGTATACGATACACATATAGACATACAAATAAAAAAGGGAATGATATTTGCACTTAAGACAGAAAAATACTAAGACAATATAAAATATATGTACACAAGGCTGCTAGCTCAATAGGAAGATCACAGTCCATATAAAGTAGTAGATGTATATTAGGAGCTGCGCCAGACATATATTAACCGCTTGCCGACTGCGCACAGTATATTTACTGCGGCAGTCGGCCCCGGCCAGGCAGAGTGACATAGGTCTACGTCGCTCGCCTGTCACTCCTTCCAGAGCCAATAGCGGGCGGGCGCGCGCCCGCTGAGGCGCGCGCCCGCCTCGGCTCGTTCACGGAGGAGTGCGGGAGTGTGACTGGCGGACCCGATGTCCGCCGGTCACACTACGATCGCCGGTACAGCGGGAGAAAGACAGAGCGGCTTGTGTAAACAAGCCACCTGTCAGTTCTCCCTGTGTAAAAGTGAAGATCAAACAGTTCTACTATGTAGAACTGTTGATCTTTGTTTTTACACTAGTAGACCTGTCCCTGCACAGTTAGAATCACGCCCCTAGGACACACTTAACCCCTCCCTGTCCAATACTGTTAACCCCTTCCCTGCCAGTGTCATTTTTGCAGTAACAGTGCATATATATAGCACTGATTACTGCAGTAATGTCACTGGTACCCCCAAAAGTGTCAAAAATGTCAGTCAAGGGTCCGATCTGTCCGCCGCAATGTCGCAGTACCGCAATAAAAATCGTAGATCGCCGCCATTACTCGTTAAAAAAAAAAACACCAAAAATGACAAAAATCTTTCCCTTTGTTAGTAAACGCGATAACTTTTGCGCAAACCAATCAAAATACGCTTTTTGCGATTTTTTTTACCAAACATAGGTAGCGTAAAACAAATTGGCCGAAAATTTTAAAAAATTTTGATTTTTACATTTTTTTTTGGGGGAATTTCATATAAAAAAAAGTGAAAAATATTGTTGTTTTTGCAAAAAGTACGCTCTTTTTTTGTTTATAGCGCGTGATCAAAAAATCGCACAGGTGATCAAATACCACCAAAAGAAAGCTCTGTTTGTGGGAAAAAAAGGACGTGAAATTCGTTTAGGTACAGCGTCGCACGACCGCGCGATTGTCCGTTAAAGTCACGCAGTAAAAAATCGCAAAATAACCCCTGGTCTTTTAGCAGGAAAATCCTCCGGTGGTAAAGTGGTTAAACAATCTATCACAGTATTACAGTCCATGAACAATCTAATGGAGTAGAACTGCAGGTAGAAAGAAAGGACCCGATCCAATCAGCCAATCACCAGTGAATAGTGAGAGAGATGAGGTACACCCTGTGCTGACACAGAATTGTCTTTCACATGCAGGCTCAGAAAAAAGACAAAGGGGCAACCAATCGTGAAGTACATCGAGGCACATAAATTTATTAAAAAGTAATGCACTTACATAGTAGACATCATATAACAGCATCAATGGATAAAATTGCGGTATGTAGCATGCTCAGCTCCAATACGTCCGCCTTACGCGTATCGTCAAACATCTATGACATCTTCAGAGGCATGGTATAGCGGTGTGAGCACGCATTTAGATAAGCTGGTGCCTGGAAATGTGA
Source organism: Pelophylax lessonae (assembly GCF_965119305.1). NCBI lineage: Eukaryota > Metazoa > Chordata > Amphibia > Anura > Ranidae > Pelophylax > Pelophylax lessonae. The sequence continues at coordinate 121,482,416 of NC_138773.1, read as the reverse complement.
CACAACAGGAAGTGTTCACAACACAACACTTCCTGTTGTGAAATAAGGGAATAATAACCACGCTAAAGGAACAGGTAAATTGGGACAGCAGCAACTTCAAGTGTGACCACACCCTAATAGATATTGTATATATAAGTCACGCTAAATATATTATATGGAGATGTGAAGTCCATAAAAGTCCAAAAATGTATTGTTGATAAATTCCAGGATCAAGCTCCCTTGAGGGTATGTGCTTACCAGATGAAGGTAAGAAAAAGGCAGTCTCGCTGCGTGGAAACTTGTCACCTTGACAGTAGATCCAAGCCTCTATGATCGGTCAACTCAGTGGACATAGGATCATGAAAAGCAAAAAATACCGCAATAGCGTAAAACCCAACAAACAATTAAATTGTGACTATCACCGCAGGTGTGTGTAAATAAGGATTGTGATGTGAAATAACCTCCACCACAATAATAATGAAATAGATTAAGTCATGCAAAAATTAAGGAATTTAGGGTAAATACCCCTTACCAGATAGGTTAAGGGTTAACGCCTTAAGTGATTAAATGTGTCTCGGTTGGAGTGGCCTCTTACCAAACAGAAAAGTAATAACACAGTGAAGAAAACGCTGAAAAGAAATAATCGTGCTGAACCACCACCAGCTGGATTCGCCTCTTACCCTGGATAGGTATAGGTTAGCCAAAATGTACTATACAAATCCAGTGTACCACTCAGGAGCCCGCAATATCACACCTGTGAGAGTTGCCTCTTACCACATGGGAAGTTATGTTATATCAAGCCTGTAGGGTAAACCAAGTGGCCAAAGACCGACCCCAAATTGCATGTAATCCAAGCCTGTATGTTAAACGAATAACCAGGGAATCCGACCAGAGATGTAGGTGACTGGGTCCCAGGAGTTTCAGCAATGCAGGGTTTCACCACCATAAGAAGAAAAAAGGGCTCCCATAGCGTAAAACCATAAAAACATTTATTTCGTAAAAGCAAATAAACTTACAATAACCAGGAATGGGTGAGCAATGGAAGTTGCCGCCGGCCGATCCAATCAGCCAATCACCAGTGAATAGTGAGAGAGATGAGTTACACCCTGTGCTGACACAGAATTGTCTTTCACATGCAGGCTCAGAAAAAAGACAAAGGGGCAACCAATCGTGAAGTACATCGAGGCACATAAATTTATTAAAAAGTAATGCACTTACATAGTAGACATCATATAACAGCATCAATGGATAAAATTGCGGTATGTAGCGTGCTCAGCTCCAATACGTCCGCCTTACGTGTATCGTCAAACATCTATGACATCTTCAGAGGCATGGTATAGCGGTGTGAGCATGCATTTAGATAAGCTGGTGCCTGGAAATGTGACACAACAGGAAGTGTTCACAACACAACACTTCCTGTTGTGTCACTTCCGGGCGCCAGCTTATTTAAATGCGTGCTCACACCGCTATACCATGCCTCTGAAGATTTCATAGATGTTTGACGATACGCATAAGGCGGACGTATCAGAGCTGAGCACGCTACATACCGCTACATTGATGCTGTTATATGATGTCTACTATGTAAGTGCATTACTTTTTAATAAATTCATGGGCCTCAATGTACTTCACGATTGGTTGCCCCTTTGTCTTTTTTCTGAGCCTGCATGTGAAAGACTGTCAGGGCTTACCTTTGTTGGTAGTCATTCAGGCAGAGATTTATGCTCACCCTTGCAAACAAACACAGACCAGGGTGACCAGGTAAGAAGCCACCTGGCCTGTGAGTTTGTGCACGGGGGCTGTTCAGGATAACCAGGTCCAAATACAGGCAAGGACTAGAGCAGGAGAACCGTCAGGTGAAGCCAGGGGTCAGATGCCGGAAACAAACAGGAATGCAGGAACTCAAACAACAGGAACCAAACCAGGAAACCAGAATCAATGAACTGACGCTGCCCTTAGGGAGGGGCAGTGTCTTATACCTTGTTAATTAGGTATCAAATACAGCTGGAGAGTTACTGACAGGTCTGAGCCTCTGGTGAAATCCAGCCCCCTAGTGCTGCAGGCAATACAGGAATAAACAGGAGTTACCCAAATTCCTGAAGTGGCTCAGAGGCTAGTTTGCAGACTGGGAAGCCAGAAGGACAAAGGTTCAATACCTCTGAAAGGCACCAGTGGGGTGGCCACGCCTAGCCGTCTGGCGGGTACGACTAGAACCCTGACAGTACCCCCCCTTTAGGGACGCCCGCCGGGCGTGAACATTTTCCTCAGCAGGAGTGGAGCGTCTGGCACGCAATGCCTCCTCAAATAAACGCAAGTCTTTTTTGCAGACTACAGTACCATCAGAAGCATAGGTACAGTCTGGTGGTATATCTTCTTCGAGCAGGCTTGAAGTAGTGTTGGTACTAATAAGAACTGCATCTTTAGGAGACAGCGTTGCCTCTTCTGGGGCTTTAGACAGAAGGGTCACAGAGGTCACGTTATCAGGTACCTGAAGGACATTGGTGGTTTCAATCACAGTGGTCTGAGTACCTTTGGCCATAGACGAACATGAACTTGTGTGACAACAATGTTGGCAATTCACAGACAGAGGTGTATTGCGGACTGGGTATAACTGAACAGCACCCAAATGGAGAGCCCGAGGTCTAGGAGAGCGCGTAGGGCACAGAGAGATAAAGTGCCCTCTTTCTCCACAGTAAAAGCAGAGACCACGGCCTCTCCTCCGGTCTCTTTCATCAGGTGTCAATTTGGTCTTTATCTTTATGAGACCTATCTCCATGGGTTCTTCAGAGTCAGCAGGAACATGGGAAACCTGTGGAGTTTCTCTATGAACAGGTTCACAAGATGGCAACATTGACGTGTGGTGTTGGTATTCCCTGTCTCTGGGTATCTTGGATTCTCTGAAACCTGACCTTGGAGTAGACGGTTTTCTAGAGGTCTTACACTGCGAGTCCAATGCAGTCAAGAAGGACACCCAGCTGTCAAGGACAGGATTCTGAGCAAGCAACATCTGGTGTGCCCATGTCTTGATCCATCCAGACAGCAGATTGATAGCCGCACGGACCTTGATAAAGTCACTGGCATATGTCCGAGGCTTTAAGGCAAATAAAATTTCGCAGTCCACCTTAAAGCACTGGAAAGAAGCACGACTACCATTGAATCTCTCAGGCATGACAACAAACGGCTCTGAATATGCAGGTTCCGAGACTGGGCGTACTGTGCCTTTAAGTAACAGAATTTCACGCTGCAGCTCTGAAACAGTCTGGGCCAGGCTGGACACTTGCAGGGTTAGCATCTTGCACATCTCTGCTGACTCCATGTTTGGTAAGTTCATTCTGTCAGGGCTTACCTTTGTTGGGAGTCATTCAGGCAGAGATTTATGCTCACCCTTGCAAACAAACACAGACCAGGGTGACCAGGTAAGAAGCCACCTGGCCTGTGAGTTTGTGCACGGGGGCTGTTCAGGATAACCAGGTCCAAATACAGGCAAGGACTAGAGCAGGAGAACCGTCAGGTGAAGCCAGGGGTCAGATGCCGGAAACAAACAGGAATGCAGGAACTCAAACAACAGGAACCAAACCAGGAAACCAGAATCAATGAACTGACGCTGCCCTTAGGGAGGGGCAGTGTCTTATACCTTGTTAATTAGGTATCAAATACAGCTGGAGAGTTACTGACAGGTCTGAGCCTCTGGTGAAATCCAGCCCCCTAGTGCTGCAGGCAATACAGGAATAAACAGGAGTTACCCAAAGTCCTGAAGTGGCTCAGAGGCTAGTTTGCAGACTGGGAAGCCAGAAGGACAGAGGTTCAATACCTCTGAAAGGCACCAGTGGGGTGGCCACGCCTAGCCGTCTGGCGGGTACGACTAGAACCCTGACAAAGACACTTCTGTGGGGTCCTGTGGGGTCCTGTGAAGGCATTGTACATCTGTGAATTGTGAAGTTCTCTCTCCCTGCTAAGGAATGTGAGGAATGTGACTAGAAACCATCATTTACGCCGAACGCTGTTTGCTCTTATGCCTGTTTGACCACTCTGTGACAGGAGGGTCAAAAGTTCCGGTAAGAGGCTACGGGTATCAGCACAGGGTGTAACTTATCTCTCTCACTATTCACTGGTGATTGGCTGATTGGATCTGGTCCTTTCTTTCTACCTGCAGTTCTACTCCATTAGATTGTTCATTGACTGTATTACTGTGATAGATTGTTTAATATATGTCTGGCGCAGCTCCTAATATACATCTACACATATAGACATACATGAGGCATGTACATGTTTTCTGCGACGAAAAAAAAAAAAAAAAGTGGAGCCTACATAAACCTGAGCAACCAACAAGTGTTCATATTTTGATAATCCACCTTGATTATAATGAAATTGAATCAGTTTGTGGGAGGGTTACTTCAGTAGTGAAGAATCATATGTGTCAGTTTAACACATCACACAGCTAACATCTTTTTATTTCATTATTCCAGTAATATCACCCCACAGTCAACAGCCAGCTTAAAACTAATTTTCAAGCTCTCATTTCCAAAAAATTATATAAAGGAAAACTTTCATAATTGTGAAAAAAATCTAAATGTGGGTCAGTGCAAAAATGTATTAATTAAAATCTCTTCTTTAGTTACTGTCCTCTTGCTTCTATGCTCCTCCCGACTTGCAAGCCTGATTTGTGGGTGTGTTGACGGTGCTCAGTGCTCAGCAGTGCAGTGCTCAGTTGCCACCGCCCCTGTCCAATGAATGTCCCTGTTGGAAGTGGAGCTTTGTTCTTGTATCAGTACTGAAGGCACAGAGCTGTCAGAACAACAACCTAGTCCTCCCCTAGTTCTGATGGTGCTATTTTTTTTTTTTTTTTTACTCTCACTGGCACAGTTGCTGACATACCTTTTCCCCACATGCACTTTGTCACCTCTTAAAAGCTTAGAAAGTCACTTCCAAAACACATTTGCTCCTTTAAATATCCAAGGAAATGAAACAGTTTTGAAGAGGTAATATTTTCCCCTTTCCTTTGATTTGGATGTTTGTTATTAAAGGTCCAGGCAAATTTCCTTTTGTTTACTTTCGACAAGTATGCCTTATTTCAGGAGCTACATCAGATAAGGTTTTAAGTAAAGTGTCTCTTGAAACGTCTTTTTTCAATTTCTCTTTTCTATGTCTTAATGTCTGTACATAAATGTTTTGAGCCTGGACTAAAATCTTATGTTGTCAAGAGTTCATTTTTTTAGGCAATTTTATTCCCATCCAAACACTGCACTTTTACTTTAAATGTTATCGTTGCTTGTGTGACCATACAAATAATTTAATACCAGCACTTAATTTTCTTTTTTTTTTTTTTATCTCTATGGAGGCGAAAGTGAATGCTTTTGAAGTGGAGCTCATGGACTTGTCTCACTGAAAGTGGATCTTGGTAATTTAAATTTAGAAAAGCAGCAACAAAAAGCAAAAATAGCCCTCCTCAGCAAAAATAGATCCCCCTGCAATAATAGACACCTCCAACAATAACAAATTGCCCCCAAGCAACAATAAACTGCTTGCAACAAAATTACAGCCTTGCAACAGCCGACCCACCACAGGAACAATATTCCCCACTGCGCAACAATAGATCTCACAGTAGATGACTCCCAGTAACAATTGACCACCAGCAACATAAGACCTCCAGCAACAATAGACCCCTCCCTCAACAATAGATCCCCAGCAACAATAGATCACCAACAGCCTACAACAATAGATCCCCCAGCAGCTAACAACAATAGACCCCTCACTCAACAGTAGACTGCTCTCAGCAACAATTGACACACTAGCAACATAAGATCCCTCAGCAACAGTAGATCCCCCAGCAACTTGCATCATTGGACCCTTCGGCACACCCCACCACCCCTTGCCATTGCATACATTTTGTCCTGGAGGTTCCGCAACTGCGTTCCTCTGCGCTCCCGCTGAAAAAAAGCCCTGACTATACCTATAGTCTTATAGGTTCTTGGAAACAGGCATTAACTCATATATATATATATATATATATATATATATATATATATATATATATATATATATATATTAATAAGCAAAGGCAAACCAAACTTCTGATCAAGTTAGACCTTGAATCAAAATTGTACAATTTTTAGTTATTGATGAGTAAAAAAAAAAATCTCAAAACAGTAAAATACTTACTTTTTGCTGGAAAACTTGCAATTCTTCAGTTCTTTAGTCTTGGCCTTTAGTCTAGGTCACGTGATCATTGACAAATCATTAGACATATCCTATCTGCAGAAGAAAAGATTTATGTCCTAAAACCTAACTTTGGTAGAAACTATGGGGTTGATTTACTACAGGTATTAGACTGTTCACCTTGCAAGGGAAGTTTTCCCAGAACTAAGTGAATAAGGAAAAGTCCCCCCATCCTACATCCTTCATTAAATCATGTGTGCAAGCACAAAAAATGTGTTGTTTTTTTGGGGTTTTTTTTACACGTTATTTGGTGTTCTTAGCAAATTGAATCTTCACCACATTCACTAAGATTTGGGGAAAATTCCTTTGCAGAATGAACTACCTATTTGTTTTTAGTAAATCAACTCTCGTTAGACTAGTGCCTCAGAAGAGCCTTACCGTCTCCGCTGGCTTTGAATTGTTGTCACAAATTGTTTGACTCTTCCAAATGACCTTTGAGAGGACCGGTAGAAAAACAGCTGAGCATCCCTGAAAAACCCTAAAAAGGAATTGAAATGTATAACAAAAAAATGTATTATGCCAAGTCCACCCACCACATGCAGGTCCCAAGTAGTTAACTACATTGCATTGCCTGTAATACAGCTGAGGTTTGGTTTCAGCTCCAGACCTTGACTTCCTTCATGAGCTTATGAAGTGAACCATTTTTGTCAATAGTAAGTTTTCAGAGAACGTATCATCCAGGAGTCTTAAGCAAAACCCTCCTATCCTTTAGAGCTAAGGAAGCTACCATCTTAGCCTATGTTTCATTTGCAGTTGTCATGGATCTGCACATCTAATAAGCCATTTGATGGCTTGATAATTTGTTTGAGAGCTAACAAAAGCACACTGGTAACTGGAACAGTTATCATTCAAGTCATGCCTTGACTGAACAACTGAACTGCTTTAGGAAATTGTTAAATTAGTGGGTTTAGTTCTTAGTTGCTTGAGCTTTACTGAAAGTTGAACGGGAAGGGATGGCCTTCTAAAATTAATCCATTGCTTAAAATCCATTAGCTAAAACACAGAAGGTATCTTTGGTTGTACAAATAATACAAATGTACCATTTATTTGTTCTGTTTTTTTTTTCTTTTTTCTTTTGGCTATGGTTTTTTTAAATGCTGATATAGGCAGTATTCAAATAATATAAATACTTTAACAAATATTATTCGCTAGACTAGAATAAGTATGCTGTAGCATTGATGAAACAGTTTGTAAGCAAATTAAAGAGCAATGAAGTGGGTTGATGTTTTGCCTAATGAATAAATGAAGCGAGATGTGAAGATTCAGCAAATTAGAAAAAAAAAGAAGTTATAATGAGTGTTTGTCCTTCTCCTGACTGTCCTGAGGCTTCTGAATACATACTGGTCTGGCATTTTATGTGGGCTTTTTTCTCTTTTCTGTCATTAGCTTAAGGCATTGCGTGATTTCAGGAGATATCAATGTAAAGTGTTCTCCACCAATGAACATACAACACTAAACGGAAATGAGATGTATGTTTTATACTTTGCATGGTTAGCTAAACCAATATCTCTAATTAGATTAAGCATTCTTGTCTTGGGAATTTACATAAATGTTTTTTTCCACTGGATATATTTATGTTAATATATTTTTTAAAAGATACTTTTTGTAATATATAATTCAAACTGAAGTTATAAATAAATTATATTATTATTATTTGCATAATGCAACACTCTATGTGTTCTATTTGCATATATTTTATTGTTTATAGGTCATGTGATTAGAAAAAAAAAGAACTGAGCTGAATATTGTATTTGCCTGGCACAGTGTGACGGTTATTTATTAAAACTGGAGCGTTCAAAATCTGGATCAATTCTGCATAGAAATGAATCAGCTTTAGGGTCCTTTCACACGAGCGATCTGATCAGATCCACCTGTCAGTTTTTTAGGCGGATCTGATCGGATCCTCCATGCATCCCCAATGGGGCAGCAGATGTCAGCGGAGACATCTCCACTGACACCCGCTGCCATCCGCATCCGATCCTGTCCTTGAAATCCGGACTGTTGGAAACCCTATTTTCCATCCGTCCAGGGGTCCGTTCTCATCCGATTCCTCCATAGAGATGCATGGGGCTCTGACACCTCCCTCTCCGCACACAGAGCTGAGAGGGAGCTGTTACCTGCCTGCTCAGCGGGGATCTTTGTTAATTGAACAAGCTGAAGTTGGAATCGAATTTGGCTACAATGCACAGCTGCTCCAGATTCTGAGTGCACAAGTTGTAGTAAATCTCCCTCTATATGTCTCTGCACTGCTTATTATATCATAACATTAGTGTTAAACTTGCATACCTCCCAACTTTTGAACTTCAGAATGAGGGACAATTGAGGGAGTAAGTGAGCTGCGGCGTGCTTAACGGCAAAATGTCGGTGTGGCCAAAGTCTTGATGGTAGGGGCTAAAAAAAAAACCCAGCTCTCTTACCAATGTCCCTAGCTCTCACTAATGCCCACAGCTTTCTCACCTCTCACAAATGCCCCCCCAGCTCTCTCACCAATGCCCCCACCCTAGATTTCTTATCAATGCCCCCCAGCTCTCTTACCAATGCCCCCCAGCTCTCTCACCAATTATCCCCTCCTCTCTTACTAATACCCCCCCAACTCTCTCACAAATTCCCCCCCTACTCTCTAATTATTCCCCCCAGCTCTCTCACCAATTCCCCCCCTTCTCTCATACTAATGCCCCCCCCGCTCTCTCACCAATTCCCCCCTCTTCTCTTACTAATGCCCACCCAGCTCTCTCACCAATTCCCTCCCTCCTCTCCTACTAATGCCCCCCTAGCTCTCTCACCAATTCTCCCCTCTTCTCTTACTAATGCCCCCTAGCTCTTTCACCAATTCCCCCCTCCTCTCTTACTAATAACCCCCCCAACTCTCTCACCAATTCCCCCCTCTCTTACTAGTGCCCCCCCCAGCTCTCTCTTACTGTTCCCCCTCCTCTCTTACTAGTGCCCCCCAGCTCTCTCACCAATTCCCCCCTCCTCCTACTAGTGCCCCCCAGCTCTCTCACTATTCTCCCCTCCTCTCTTACTAGTGCCCCCCCCAGTTCTCTCACCAGTTCCCCCCTCCTCTCTTACTAGTGTCCCCCCAGCTCCCTCACTAATTCCACCCTCCTCTCTTACTAGTGTCCCCCCCCCAGCTCTCTCACCAATGCCCTCTCCTCTCTTACTAGTGTCCCCCCAGCTCCCTCACTAATTCCACCCTCCTCTCTTACTAGTGTCCCCCCCCCCAGCTCTCTCACCAATTCCTCCTTCCTTTCTTACTAGTGTCTCTCCCAGCTCTCTCACTAATGCCACCCTCCTGTCCTACTAGTGTCCCCCCAGCTCTCTCACCAATTCCCCCGTTTTCTCTTACTAGTGTTCCCCCAGCAGGAGGAGGAGGAGGAGTGCTTCTGTGTGACAATGATTCCTCTTATGTTTCACAAGCCTCTGAGAGGCGGGATCGGGGCAGCTGAGAGCCGACATTGGGGCAGCTTAGAGGCAGGATCCGGAGCCGCTGAGAGCTGACATGACATAGGGACTGCTGAGAGGCAGGATCGGGAGCCGCCGAGAGCCTCCATAACATCAGGACTGATGAGAGGCAGGATCAGGAGCCGCTGAGAGCCAACATGACATCGGGATCACTGAGAGGCAGGATCGGGAGCCGCTGAGAGCCGACATGACATCGGGACCGCTGAGAGGCAGGATCAGGAGCTGAAGATGGGGGCGGAGCTGGGAGGCAGCCTGCAAATTATGTCATTGGTTGCTTGGACGCCAGGGGTCCTAACAACCTGTAACTACATTGAGGAGGGGGGAGCAGAGATGTCCAGCCAGATTTTCTCCCTGGAATCCTCACTTGGTGCTGTGTGTGAGAGCACACATTGCACCCATTGAGGATACCACTACTGAGTGGAGCCCAGGGCTGGAACTGGTTCCGGCCCTGGGCCCCAGGACTTCAAATTGCGGGACAGTCCCACGGAATCTGGGACGGTTGGGAGATATGCACTTGTAATGTAATATGTAGGATTGATATGAGGATGCCCAAGTGGATGCCTCTGTATTGAGACCAGATGTACTGTATATTTGTTTACACCAAGTGTCCTCACCAGTAGCAGATATAGGCAGCATAGCAGCAATTGGGTCTCCCCTTTTACCCTTCATAATTCTGGTTCTAGGTATGTTCTTTTTCTCCTACCATGGGGCTACACACCAGAGTGAACATACAATATAATATGCATGTAAGCACATCTTCCCATTATACCTCTGTTTCATGCTCAAAATCAATGTTCTCTACCTCATTCTTTCATTGGTACCTACAGCACAAATTATTTTAGCCCCACACTACAGCCCTTCAATAGCCTGAGGGCTGTTTGTATTAGAAATACAAGCAGGACCATAAGTGAAATGAAAGAATAAATTATTTTTTTGCAAATGCTCTTTAAAGAGGCAGTAAACCCTCCTCTGCAAGTTGTACCTATAGGTAAGCCTATGATAAGGTACCTAAAGGTACCGTTTAGGAGATATTTACCTTACATGCAGCCAGTGACATCACTGGCGCATGCGCTCTGAAGGAACGTCCGCTGGTGCCGTTCCTTCAGAGCCCCGTGCTGTGACCGTCGGCTCCCGCGCACGTGCGCGGGAGTGACGTCACCGTGGCTACAGCCAATCAGATGGCCGGATGCCGCGATCCTGGAAGACGGGCGACTGAACATGTTCAGTTGCCCGTCATAGAGGTAAGCGGGCGGCACGGCGGGGGCTCATTCTTAGGTAAGTATTTCATAATGAGCTAGTATGCGATGCATACTAGCTCATTATGTGTTTCTCTTTCAGGTTGAAAAAAAAAATTGGGGTTACAACCTCTTTAACTGGCAATTAGCAGTGGAAGTGGGCCCGTGAGGTTTCTTCCAGAAATTTTGCCATTGGTACTACTGATGCCAGTAACAATGCAGTTACAGAAAATAGGGTAGCAGATATGTTTTTAACAACATTGATACAACAGAAAGCAGTGGTAAAATGGACCCCGGTGTTTGAAAGCGTGACATAGTACCCTGTAAATTTTTGACGGTGGTACCATGGCAACATGGTTTATGTACAGTGCATCCAGAAAGTATTCACAGGGCTTCACTTTTTCCACATTTTGTTATGTGACAGCCTTATTCCAATATGGATTCAATTCATTATTTTCCTCAAAATTCCACAAACAATACACCATAATGACACCGTAAAAGAAGTTTTTTGGAAATCTTTGTAAATTTATTAAAAAGAAAAAAACTAAGAATTACATGTACATAAGTATTCACAGCCTTTGTTCAATACTTTTTTAAAGCATCTTTGGCACCAATTACAGCCTCAAGTCTTTCTGAGTATGATGCTACAAGCTTAGCACACCAATTTTTTGGGCGGTTTCTCCCACTGTTCTTTGCAGGACCTCTAAAGTTCCATCAGGTTGGATGGTGAGCCTCTATGCACAGCCATTTTCAGATCTCTCCAGAGATGTTCAATCTGATTCAAGTCTGGGCTCTGACAGGGCCACTCTAGGACATTTACAGAGTTGTCCTATAGCTGCTCCTTTGTTATTTTGGCTGTATGCTTAGGGTCGTTGTGTTGTTGGAAGATGAACCTTTGCCCCAGTCTGAGGTCCAGAGCGATCTGGAGTAGGTTTTCATCAAGGATGTCTCTGTACATTGCTGCATTCATCTTTCCCTCTACCCTAACTAGTCTCTCAGTTCCTGCCACTGAAAAACATCCCCACAGCATGATGCTGCAACCACCATGCTTCACTGTAGGGATGGTGTTGGCAAGGTGATGAGCGGTGTCTGGTTTCCTAAAGACATGATGCTTGCCATTTAGGCCAAATAGTTCAATCTTTGTTTCATCAGAGCAGAGAATTTTGGTTGGTCTGAGAATCCTTCAGGTGCCTTTTGTCAAACTCCAAGCGGGCTGTCCTGTCCCTTTTACTAAGGAGTGGCTTTCGTCTGGCCACTCTACTATACAGGCCTGATTGGGGAATGATTGGTAGAGTGCTGCAGAGATGGTTGTTCTTCTGGAAGGTTCTCCTCTCTCCACTGGAGCTCTGTCAGAGTGACCATCGGGTTCTTGGTCACCTCCCTGACTAAGGCCCTTCTCCCCTGAACGCTCAGTTTGGCCTGACGGCCCACTCTAGGAAGAGTCCTGGTGGTTCCAAACTTCTTGCATTTACGAATGATGTAGGAAACTGCTTATTGAGACCTTCAATGCTGCAGAAATATTTCTGTACCTTTCCCCAGATCTCTGGCTTGATATAATGCTCTCTTAGAGGTCTACTGACAATCCCTTGGACTTTATGGCTTGGTTTGTGCTCTGACAAAGGCTGTTAACTGTGGGACCTTTGTGTAGACAGGTGTGTGGCATTCCAAATCATGTCCAATCAACTGAATTTGAGGTGGGCTCCAATCAAATTGTAGAAATATCTCAAGGATGATTAGTGGAAACAGGAAGCATCTGAGCTCAATTTTGAGTGTCATGGCAAAGGCTGTGAATACTTATGTACTTGGGACTTTTTTATTTTTTTTATTTTTATTAAATTTGCAAAGATTTCAAACTTCTTTCATGTTGTCACTGTGGGGTATTGTTTGTAGAATTTTGAGAAAAATAATTAATTCAATCCATTTTGGAATAAGGCTGTAATATACCATATAATGTGGAAAAAGTGAAGCGCTGTGAATACTTTCTGGATGCATTTTATATGTGAAGCATCAATGTTGTACATAAAAGAAAGGTCCACCCAGATTATTTCCCTGGGACTTTCTGTCATCTGCTGCTGCTAAACATTATTATTGTGTTATATAGGGAAATACACAATATATTTGGCTTTTCAAGCTCTAAAAGTGCAGTAATTTCCAGTATACATTTAAGGAGAAAAACATCAAGGAAAATTCTTTATGAATCATTCCTAAGTTTTTAGTAGTAATTGCATCTTCTCATGCCTTGGAATGCAGAGTAAGAACTTGGCTATTGAAACTATTTCATGTGGAAGGATTGCTAAGTAAATTCTGTAAATGTCCATTCATCTCAGTAAGATAGAGAACTACCCAAGCATAAAATGTGGAAATCTGCACAGCTTTCTATACAGAGGAAGATTTTTTCCCTATAGTTGCCAAGTGGAGATGCAAAGCATGACCCTGAAAGGCATTTAAGCTCACATGAGTAAACAAGGAAAGAGGGCCTCACTCGTCTCAACTCATCAATTTACGAATTATAGTGGGAGGAAATCTCAGCTCCTTCTGTCTAAGTTAATAGTTAACAGATCATTTATTAAGTTGCTAATTTTATAGTATGGCCTTACACTGTAATTTATTTTAAAGGGAAAATAAACTACAAATGAAATAGCCTGCAATGTATTTTTGTGTTTAAAAATGTGACTTTATCATCCATTGAGGTACACAGATACAGTTGGTTCATACGGCAGCTTACAGAGGGTTTGGGCATTGACAAACAATGAAAGCCAGATTCCATATAACCCTTCTACTCAGTATGCCTGTTCTTTGCTTGGGTCCTAGGAGGTTGAAGGCCTTTTCCTCAGCTCTGTTGACGAAAGCCTGACTATTTTTTGTTAGCCTTTTCTTTCTTTTTACCTCTAGAACTACATTTAGGATTCATTGCTGGTCTCTATAGCAGGTATCCGGATTGGTATTTCCTCATCACTAGTTTTAAAGGCAGTTGCGAGTCCCTGCTGAACTGGCATGCATGGCTAGCCTGGAATGTGACCTTTGGGCAGTGAACTTTGCAATGTGGTGCTTTTCAGGCCTAAGTATACTGTGTTAGTTAGTCGCGGAGTGCTTTCCTGGTCCAGAGCCATAACATGGCCCCAGGTATGACCCTGTCTCTGAAGACTCGCTTATTGTGTAAGGTCATTTGGGCAGAAAAGCTTTATTTACACTTCCCAGCTCCTGTTTATATACACCCCATTGCCAGTTCACAGTTTTAGGGTTAAGGCTGAATGACTGTTGACGCTTGAAGGAAACACTATCACTCTAATGCTCCTGAAGCACCATGTGCATCTCTGGTCTGTTTTCATTGCCTACCTACGGTGGCCTAGTAACCTTCATCAGCCCCAGCTGCCCATGTTTGAGAGTACCAAAGGCCTTAAATCACATGAAGTCTCACTGCATTACTGTTGTGCGAAGGGAACTGTTGTTCACTAATGCCTCGTTTCCACTGAGTGCTACGGTACGGTTCGGTTCAGTACGGTACGGTTCGGTACGGTACACATTGCGTTTCCACTGCCAATAGTACCCTTTTCATGATAGGCGTGGTGTAGCTGGTCACAGCAGGAAAGCTGTGATAGATGATTCTCTGTCAACCAATCAAAGTTCTGCAGAGTGTAGCTTCACCCAGTTGGTACGGGTTTAATGTGCTTGGTACCCCAACGAAAGGGTACCAAAAAGTGGTACGGTACGGTTCAGAATTAGGGTACCATTCATAATGGAAACGGCATAAATAGCGTACCGTACCGAACCGTACCAGAAAGCTCAGTGGAAACGCGCCATAAGAAACAGGGAGGACAGTCCCAATGCTATGTTTGATCATAGTTCATATTCCTCTAGTGGTTTTGACTGACTTTATGTATACCCACAAGAAACTGACACCTGTAACCCAGAACCTGAGAGTCCTATTGTTATAGGGTCATCATCATCATCTGGATCTTTCTTAGCTTCATCGAACAAAACTGAGTCCTCTCCTAGGTCCGCAGAGACCTGTATGTTTACTTGGGAATTTTTGGCAGTCTGTGTTTAATTATTGAGCCACTCCACCAACAGAGGTTTTAGGCATGTTCTGACACCTTCCCCTGTAGAGTATGTCTATAACCCGCCAAAGGCCTTAGAATAGGCTAAGCTTGTGTCCCATGTTACCTTTATTGATTCAGAGTCCCCACAGTCTATATCTGAAGGCAATGTTTTTGAGGTACTGTAGCCTCCTGCTATTACTTCAGATTTACAAGTGGTTGTGTCAAATGTTATAAAGGTACTGCATTCTAGCCTGCATTTGGAGGATCAGCCATCTGTTCCAGGTCTTGGGTCTTTTTGGGTTCCTACAGCTGCAAAGACATTTCGCTATATTCACTGTTTCATCCTTTCCTCTATACTGCATGAAAGGTTTTGTCCTCCACCTGAGAGAGTGGCTGAGCTTTTTCCCTTTGAAAGGGAGTTTGTAAAACAACTTTCTTACCATGAATGTGGCAGAGACTTACTCGTTAGGAGGAAGACTACTAGACTTCTTGAGTGAATATACACCTTTTGGAATGCCGCTGACTGGCAGCTAGAATCCCTCCTTAAGGGGATTGTAAAGGCAGAAGCTTTTTTTTTTAATCTCAATGCATTCTATGCATTAAGATGAACAACCTTCTGTGTGTAGCAGCCCCCAAATACTTACCTGAGCCCATCTCTATCCAGTGATGTTGCAGGAATGTCTCAGCTGCCCTGGACTCCCCTCTTTATTGGCTATGACAGCAGCATGGCATGATTGGCTCCAGCTGCTGTCAACCAAGGTCAATCAGCCAATCAGGAGAGATCCGCGGGTCGCTGCTCCATGTCTGAATGGACACAGGGAGTTGTGACTCGGCTCGGGTGCCCCCACTGCTTGCTATGGAGGCAATCAACAGGAGGTAGGGGCCAGTAGCTGCAGCCAGGGACCCGAGAAGAGGAGGATCCAGGCCACTCTGTGCAAAACCAACTGCATGGAGCAGGCAAGTATAAACTGTTTGGTATACTTTTGTTTGTTAAACGTTTGATTCACTTTAAATCCTAGTTTGAAATAGTTGGTCTTACAATCTCATTGTCCATATTTCCATTGCACACATTCCTGGTATGAGCTCTCAAAGGTAATGGGTGCTTCAGCGACCACCAGCTGAATACTGAAGCATATACAACACTGTGTAAATATTCACCAGCACAGTTATGTGATCATATGTCTGTCAAAGAGGCCCTGCGAGGCTCCCAAAGGTTGCACTTATTTTATGATCTTTCTTCAATAAAAAAAATGTTCTGACTTATTTAATCTTCCTTGGTGTGCTAGTGAATATTTTACACAGTGGTCTTTCCATCTGCCCTATATTGGCAGATTACCCATATCCTAGGATGCCTTGCCCTTGTCCAAATTAATCTTCGGGTGTTGGAGTAGTTCTCTAATAGGACACTCACTCCCTTACTCAGAAGGATCCCTACACTTGGGTTATGTATAACCCCTCATGGTACATGGTACCCTTCAGCATCACTCTTCCCTGGAGGATCTACTGACCCACAAGGTCAACTGGGACCAGCTTTGCCTATCCGTTTCCAAATTTGAACTTACCCCTCAGTGTCTTTTCGGAAAACACCTCCAACATCCCTGAGTGTTGCGCTTTTTCTTCACACTAGTGCACTTTCCTGGTAAAACCATTATTGGATAATTATACTGCCTTCTCTGCAAAAAATCAGCTTTTTGTACTCTTGCAATCAGCATCCTTCTGAAGGACTTAAAGCTTGCAAGAGCTGGCTGTATGGGCAGGTGATGATGTTCAGTTTATTGTGAATTTACATTTTTGCAGCCAGATTGGGATAACATACATAATTGCTGGTTACCTTTTCATATGCTTTCTTTTTTTTCAAGAGTTTTATTGAGTTTTATAGAGAAATAAAACAATACAGCGAGGTTTAAAGAGGTACATACAAAACTTCCTGTAGTACATAGGAATAAATCTTAGAATGAGTAATTTGAAGCATCTTGGTTCCTGCTTCTCACAATAAGCAACAAAGAAACATGTGAATGCAAATTTTCAGAATAAAACGTGGCGAACCTAAGGTAAGAGGATAAGATAGCGAGTAGTTGAAGTGCTGGCTTTATATGCTTTTTACTTGCTCAAAAATTCATACATGCTTTCCCTGCTTTGTATTGCCGAGGAGGGGGCTGTAGAGTAATGTTTAACATAATTAATCCTGTCTGTTCGGTGTTCATAGTTCTATATTATCCGCCATAAACTAGTCAGACAGTACACTATCTGGGTTAACATTTGGATACTGTCCTCCTACATTGTATTTCAAGAGAAATAGTTTTGCGATAAAGATCCTTTAGACTGTCAAGAACTTCTTAGAATGACTCAGGACACCTTCTCCTTAGAAACATCTACTGTAAAAGATAAAAAATGTTTTTTTTTTTTCATTTGTTTAGGTATGCTGTGTGATTGGAAACATAACAAACATATAGTGGGGATTTAACTGCAAAAGTGGAAAAAATGCTTTAAATCCTACCCTTGAATACTATTCCCTGTGTACCTTTGGATCCCAAGCCAACAGTCAAGGAGTCCATCCCTTCTCCCCAGTCAGGGTAGTGTGGGGCAGTGGGGGAATTTCTTCTCAGGATGATTTTTCTTGTGCTCTTTACAACTTCCTCAGCCTCCTTTTTTACCTTCACCTTTCCTTTCTGTACCCTGATTAGGTGAATGTGCTTAGTAGTGAAGCTGAGTATCCTACTTCCTACCTCAAGAGATTTAGAAGTTATGCTGGATTGCGGCAGTCCAGAAAATGCATAGAACGATGTTCTGTGCTCAAGGTTAGAAAGGTCGAGTTCTTCTGTCAGACCCCAGATAAACCTTTGGGTGCTGTGTTGATGTTTTTTATATTCACCCCCTTTTCACCAATCTTGAGTTTACAGAATATCTTTATCCCTGCCTACCTTTGTAGGGATGTCAGGCTGACTTCATATATAACCTTGAGTTCTTTCTCGGTTGTTCCACTGTGATGATTCTATAAATCTTGGATTACCTGTTTTAGCGATAGTTGGTTGTCTGGCTTGACAGGCTCCTTTTTATCATAGAAACAACTTAACTGACTTCTAAGGGATAGGATTGGAAAGTTCAGACTTTTCTGTGTAGACTGAACCAGCTGGTCCTTTTCTTGTGGACCTGGTTTTGTCCGAGGTTTCCTCTATGGGCCTACTCTCCTAGGGGCAATCCTCAGAGTTTTCTGTCTATTAACCTCATCACATTGTTGTCTGTTCTTCCTTAATATTGTCATTTTGGTGGGTTGTTGGTTCTTTAACTCTGTATGGTGATGTTCTTGAGCATAAGATTGATGCTGTGTAACCTCCACTTGGTTGTTGGCAGTTTCCTCTGTTATGCTGTGCACTTTACCTCATTTGGTTCATATTCAGAGGTGGACCTTCAGTTGGTTCTAGTTCCTGTATCCTGAGAACATCCTTGTTTAGGTTTTAGCATTTTTCCTTAATGCTCATAATTTAGAATTTAGTATGAATTGCTTTGAAAGCGATTACCACGGTGCTAACTGCTTAAACATGTATTCCAGTGACCCTGCTGTTTTCTCACTTTAACCTCCTGAATGTCACAGTTTCAGTTGTTAACTCATTCATTTTACAAGTTCTTCAAGTAATAGCAATATATTGTCTTTATATTTTACAATGTACACGTTCATACTATTCAGAAAGTCTGTAGTATCTGTGGAAACCATTGATCTCTTTAGAATGTACAGTACAAAAGCTGAAGAACTGGTCTAAAAAGCTTTTAGGTGTTATAGATGTTACAATAACTTGTAATGTGTTTCAAGGACACCTTCATCAGGGCATTCATAATGGCAGCCTAATTGGTAGTGAAACATTCCATAAATCAACATTGTGTTTACAAGACCAGGTCCTTGCTTGTCTTGTTCTAGTTTATTGCAACCTTGTAAACTAATAGGCATCTCCAATAAACATCTGTCAGCTCCAAGTAGGAGTAAGTTCTTTGACTTTATCTTTTGTATCTTCTGTTTCTACAGGACAAATGACCAGTTGGTGGCTTTCCTCTCCAAATATCGTGATATGAACTTTTTGAAGTCACATGGAAGAGATAACGCAAGGTAATTCTGAATGATAAACTACTGAACTATACTAATACTTTTTGGTTTTGTGTTCTGTATTCTGATTATAAAAGCTTATGCATAGAGTAATTTGACTGGGTGGTAGATAATGTCATTGCCAGACTACACTGGCTTACATTCTTTGTCTATAATTTTTCCTTAAATTAATCTTTTCCACTAGAACAGAGGTCGGCAACCTATGGCCCATGGGCCGCACCTGGCCCGCCACTGCTAAATGTCCGTCAGTGTACGTGATGAATTTATGTGCACCCGGCCCACAGACATTTTAAGTAAGAGCGGAGAAGGGAGTTAACTTTCCAGGTGATTGGTTGCTAGGTAATCCTAGCAACCATTTACAAGCTTGTTATTATGAAAGACTAACTCCGGAAGCTCCTGCTGTCTTATCAGTGTTGTTGTATGTCTCTCCTGTATTCTCATTCAGCTTCAGGGGGAGAGGGGGCTGTGAATAATGCAGGGGGTGTGTGTAGGGGGGGGCTGTGTAATGTAAAGGGGTCCAGATTATATAAATATACAGTATATATTTAATTATATAATTACTGTTCTGTTATTAATGTTTAAAAGTAAATGTTATTCAAAGTTTCTTGTATTTTGTTGATTAATATTATCATACAGCGGGATAGGGATCAGGACACTGCTATAAAGTGAAAACCATCTTAATGTGCAGCAAGGCAGTTTTCATTTTATAACGCCAGCATCTTGGCTGGATGTCACAAGGAAAGGGTCCAGAGACATGCTGAGAGCAATGGAGAGGGTGAGTATAAGTTGAACAAACTAATTGCTGCAGGAAAGGGGGTTGGGGGAGGTGGGTGACCCTGCAGCGAAGCCAGAGCCTCGAGGGAGTGAACCTACATGCTCCATCAAGGTGAATTGGCTTTGTATTAATAAAGCACTTTAAAGTGAGGTAAACCTGTACTGTTATTATTACTATGTTAGGATTATTATTATCTTCATTTATTAGCAGGTGAATGCGGCCCTCCATGCATTCACATACATTGAATCCCACCCTTCAGTGGAAAAAGGTTGCTGAAAAAAATAATGTGTGAGAAATGGGTTTCTCCATCATTTTTAATTTTAGGCAGTATAAGGATGGGGAACAACTGATGGGAAACACTATTAACCACTTGCCGACCGCTCACATGGAGCGTACTGCGGCAAAGTGGCTCGTTCCCGTCCAGCGACGTAGACCTACGTCGCTGGACTCCTCCCCCTGTAGGCGGCGCTCGCGCGCCGCCGGAGGCGCGCTCCCGCTGTTTTCATTCACAGCGGGAGTCGGGCCAGGGGAGGAGCGGCGGCGATCGCCGCTGCTCTGCCCCGATCGTCGGGGAATCGAGTGAGGAGATCCGCCCGCCTGTGTAAACAGAGCGGGCGGATCTCCTAAGTGACAGGGACTGACAGATCGGAGTGTTCAGCATAGCTGAACATCCGATCTGTCCTTCTGTCACTCAGTCACCTCCCCCCCCACACGTTAGTAAGCACCAGGCATACATTAACCCCTCCCTCTCCAATAAAATTAACCCCTTCACTGCCAGTGTCATTTTTACAGTAACAGTGCATATATATAGCACTGATTACTGCAGTAATGTCACTGGTACCCCCAAAAGTGTCAAAAATGTCAGTCAAGGGTCCGATCTGTCCGCCGCAATGTCGCAGTCCCGCAAAAAAAATCGCAGATCACCGCCATTACGCGTTAAAAAAAAAACACCAAAAATGACAGAAATCTTTCCCGTAGTTAGTAAACGCAATAACTTTTGCGCAAACCAATCAAAATACGCTTATTGTGATTTTTTTTTACCAAACATAGGTAGCAGAAAACAAATTTACCAAAAATTTAAAAAAAATTTGATTTTTACATTTTTTTGGGGGGAATTTCATATAAAAAAATGTTAAAAATATTTTTTATTTTTTCAAAATAAATGCTCTTTTTTTGTTTATAGCACAAAAAGTAAAAATCGCATAGGTGATCAAATACCACCAAAAGAAAGCTCTGTTTGTGGGAAAAAAAGGACGTAAATTTCGTTTGGGTATGGCGTCGCACGACCGCACAATTGTCAGTTAAAGTCGCACAGCGCCGAATCGCAAAAAGTGGCCTGGACGTAACACAGCAAAATCCTCCGGTGGTAAAGTGGTTAATACAAGGGGAATTCAAAAAGAAGGGCCTGCTTTTTAGTAAAAGGCATACTAACTTCCCTAATAACTATCTTTCTTTTTTTTCAATGCAAGGATATATATTAACTGGCTTTTTTACTGATCTGAAAATGAGATGCATTGCTTTATATAAGAAATTGCACACAGCTGACTAAAGATCAGTAATACAGTGTTAAAGTGTTACTAAACCCAGGACCCTGAATTCACTATATCTGGTCCCCCACAGTACACAGAACATGGAAATGCAATAATTTTAGTAAGTATAAACTGCTAAATACCTTTTCTCATCAGCAGTGTAAAGCAGTCTTGTGACTTCTATCAGTGTCTGGCCGAGCACTGGTTAAAGCTTGTAGGAGGAGTTTTAATTCTCCTCAGACTGTCCTATGAGGCTTCATGACCCCTGACCCTTTGTCTAGACAGTGCTGATTGGCCCTGTGCTGATCACATGCACCCTCCCAAAAAAAAAAACTCTCTAGCAATACACACCAAACTGAGCATGTGCAGAGTGCCTCCTAGGGCTCTGTACTGCCAGGAGATATATTGGGTATAGTAAAAGAAGGGGAGGATCAGAGAAGACAGGATCAAACAGCCTTTTTACACAATGCAGAGGATTAACCCCTCAGGTTCCACAGTAAGTATTATAAGCATGTTTTACTGCATATGCAAACTGATTTTACTGTTGTGGCTTTAGTAACACTTTAAGTACAGAGCAGTAAAACAAAAATAGAAAAATTTTCATTTGGGTACAGTCATTTACTTGCATACATGCGTTTACTTGTCTATAAGCATGTCTGCGTGAGTATGAATGACAATATTACAATACTGGCAATAAAGAAGAATTTTACACCTCTATATTCGTCTATACACTTACACACCTTTTTTCACCTATACTCAACATTATGCAGGTCTTTACACACAGTTTTTGGCCCCTTGCACATGGGCGTCACAAGTTTCTGAGTAAACATCAGTAAATTATGACGCCCGTGTACAAGGGGCCTTAGTGTGGCCTACAGGCTCCAGAGGTAACCACATTCAGCTGTAGTTAAATAGTTAGTCAGGTTGAAAAAAGACACACGTCCATCTAGTTTAACCAGGTGGTTCTGCATGGCTAAAAATTTAAAACATTACCATTGGAGCTCACTTCTTTAGCACTTACAGTTATTTTTCTGTAAGTATCACACATTAAATTACGCGTACAGACTGCTAACCGTTTGTGAGTGCTTCCATTAGTGCAAAGCACGTTTTATTACCATTTACATTTCTTGTATTCATTGTACATTTATTGGAAGATTGATATGTTATTTAGAAATACTGAATACATCTTTTTAAGCTTGGATTGTCTTAATTAACACATAATGATCACTAGACATTAGTGAGTGGTTAGATATTTAGAAATACGTTTACCAAGTGTCTTTGAAGTCAGTTCCTACCTTGAACGGAAATGCTTTAGTTACAGTATTGTTTCTTATTAACCAGTGGGGACAGGAGAAAGGAGCTCAATGGAAAATGTTTGGGCTTTAGCTTATTTTGTAACAGCTCACAAAATGTTTTTTAATGTATAGTCAAATTTAAAACAGCGCTAGCATAAAAACATAAAGTGAAATATAATATTGTGAAACATTCATGATATGGCATATAAGTACATAAATAACAAGTCCTTTTTAAAAGTGATTAAATTCCAAAAAAAAGTGCTCCAGTGCAAATAAAAACTATATAAGGTGCTCCAGGTGACGGTGACCCCTCTCGGTTCCCCACTCACCGCAATAGTAGAATGATAAAGCTTGAAATTTCAATAGGAATATTGCACCAAGCCTTCTTCTATGGAATGCCACAAGATAACTTTGTATATCCTTAGATGGAACAGGTCCGAGCCTCCTCCACAGACACCAAGTTAAAAACAAAAGGACCGCATATAGTGAAGTATGTTTAAGACGGTTTATTGCCGAAAAAATGTAATTAAAACCTACTCACAAACATATATGAAAGATTCACAATGGATAACAATGGTGGTGGACGCCGCATGTAGCGTGCGTTCCACTATCAAACCAGGAAGTGCAGCTGGAAGTGACGATGCGTCAGAGCCGTACCGGAAGTTACGTCAACGCGTTTCGCCCACCTATTGGGCATTTTCAAAGACCTTTCGCCCTTTCGACCTTTCACCGTCCCCTGGAGCACCTTATATAGTTTTTATTTGCACTGGAGCACTTTTTTTGGAATTTGATCACTTTTAAAAAGGACTTGTTATTTATGTACTTATATGCCATATCATGAATGTTTCACAATATTATATTTCACTTTATGTTTTTATGCTAGCGCTGTTTTAAATTTGACTATACATCTTACCTAAGTTTTTACTTGTAGCCACAGCAGCTGCATTACTCATTTTTTTATACATTTTCATATATTTATATGTATACAATTTTTTTATATATATATATATATATATATATTTATATTTTTTCACTTGCACATATTCACTTTTTTATTGTACCATAAGCGCGGGATTTAATTTATAGTTTATAAAATGTTTTTTAACCTGTCTGATAATTTTGAGAATATTGTTTAAGGTTTTCAGACACTACCCCAAAGACATTAGATAATCACCAGTCTTACCAAAAATGACCTCAGTGGAGGCCTGTAATGTAATGGCTTTAGGCACCCTCAAGCTGAAAAGTCACCTAAAGTAATGTAAGAAACAAGGATTCATATTGTGATGAGCTTTGAAAGCAGCTTTTCTAACTTTAATAAAAACTTAAAAAGCTGTAAAAATACTAAATTATTCCCAAAAAGAGGCACATACTTGTTTTCAGTTGCCATGTTTGCAAAAGTCACCACCTCTTTGGCTCCTCTAGGGCCCCCAAATGTTTTTGAATCCAAAATGTTGACAGCAACAAGGTTTCAGCTTATAAATAGTTTTTTTTTTTCTAAGTACAAGAATGCCAACAAAAAATTAAAACCTCTACACATCGTTACTCTTTGAGCCCTTAAAACTGAAATCCAACCTTACCAGCCTTGCATAGTTTTATTGGCTCCTTTCCTGTAGTGAAATTTCTTACTCTGCTTTCACTATACACAGTCAGCTTTTCATGATTTTCTTTATAAGCTGAAAAAAATCAGATTGACCCTTTCCTTTTTCCTGATTGGCATCCAGCATTATCTAGCCCCTTTCTCCGTCCTTACTATCTCTGGCCCACCCCTCAGTGGCGTAACAATGGGGAGGGGGGTCAGTCTACCCCAGGTACCACACATTGGGGGGGTGTCAGGCCAGCTCCACTTAGGGCAGTCAGGCCGTCACTGCTTATTCACTGAGGGTGTCTGGGCTGGCACCTGGCATTAGACAGTGGTGTTGCTGTGGGGGTGCAGGCCATATCCGGATGACATCTGCCAGAGGGGTGACACCCAGGGCCAGCCACCAGATTTCCTCCGCCGCTCACTAACACAGGAGAGCAGAGCAGGAAGGATGAGGCAGAATGGGAGAGAGAAACAGCAGCTGTTTCTCTCTCCGGCTCTGCCTCCTGCTCCCTGATCTGCTCTCCTGTGTCTCCCGCTCTGTATGCCCTAATAAGGTAGGAAGGGGCAGAGCTGTGGGGTATAGGGGCTGTGTAATGCAAAGGGGTCCGGAGGTGTGGGGGGGCTATATAATGTAAAGGGGTCCAGATCAGAGGTGTGGAGTGCTGTGAAATGTAAAGAGATCCAGAGGTGTGGGGGGGGCTGTGTAATGTAAAGGGGTCCAGAAGTGTGGGGGGGCTGTGTAATGTAAAGGGGTCCAAAGGTGCAGGGCCTGTGTAATGTGAAGGGGTCCAGAGGTATAGGGGCAGTGTAATGTGAAGGGGTCCAGTGGAACGGGGGCTGTGTGATGTAAAGGGGGTCTTCCTACATTTTACCCGCAGTGATAGCTACAGTCCTATAGTTTTCTACTATGTTGCGCGTTTTTTCCTGCATTTTCTGAAACCGCCCCAGAAGTCCAACATGCTGCGTCTTTGGCGCACTTTCAGAAAACAGGAAAATAAATTTTTTTTGTGGGGGGTGACACCATGTTTTACTGCACCAGGTGACACCAACCCTGGTGATGTCAATGGCAGTAGAACATAGTAAGTGTGCCACTACCAGTTATATGTATTTCTGTCTGGCCCCGGCTGCCTGATGGCATTCCTCGGGTCGTCAGTGCCAATTTTGCAGAGGAGAAGTAGCCACCTGGCCACCCGGACGAGCAGACGGAGGAGGATCCTTCTGGGTTCCAGGCCGCAGTGCATGGAGGCGCTACACGTCAAGTCACTTGACATTGACGTCAGCACGTACTGTATGTGAAAAAAAAACAAAATGTTTTTAAAAAAAATATTTTTATCATGTAGATTAGGGGGGGGGGGGGGGGGGTGATGTTAGGAACCAAGGAAGGAACAATATTAGCAAATTACACTTTTAACTTTAAACAGCTCTTTTTCAAGCACAAAGTACATATTTTCTGAGTCCTTAGAAAGAAGCTGCAATGTAGCAATGTCTCCACACCAATTTTTTTTTATTATACTGCCATGTTTGTACACAAAATGTAAGAGCTATTTATAAATTGATATATAGGACCTTGTTGTGGCCACTTTTGTTGAATTCTTATAGCATACGTAATATACAATTATCACGTGAAAGATTAGTACAACCAAAATTTACAGTTTTAGGTGACGTAAAGTTGAATTGAAAGTCAAGGCAAGCACAATGTGATAAAATGTGTAACTCTTTAATCTTTAATCTATAACTCTGTGGTTTTGATTTACTAAATGCAACAATGCTGCTCACTTTAAAAGGTAATTTTCCTTAGAGCTTAGTAAATGTGGTGAAATTTACTTTGCAACGAATACCAAATCACGTGCAAGGAAACAAAAAAAGTGCCATGTACACATTTGGAGCATGGAAGTCAACAGAGATTCACATAATTCATTAAGCTTTGTGGAAAAGCCCCTTGAAAAGTGCATCTTCCCTTGCAAAGTGAACAGTCTATTTGCCTTTAGTAAATCATCCCCTTTGTCTCCAGCCAGTCTATTGAATAATGAGTCAGTATAATTACACTGCTAATTCATTTGGACTGATTTGCTAAAAGAGTTGAGATATGATAAACTGATGCTAATTTACTAAAGGAGTTAAGAATCTTCACACAATAACAATACTGTACAAATATTCACGTCAGTTAGCTAATCGTGTACAGATAAAATAAATCAGCGGGAATTTTCTTTTCATATGATTGAGTAATTGAAGTGAATCTTTACACAATTTACTGTATTGTGGAAATATTCTAAACTCCTTTAGAAAGTCAGCCTAATTGTCTATTGATCAGTCAGTTGTCTATTGCCATATGCAACAGGAGGAATGAGGACACCGGGGAATAACAATTATGTGGAAATGCGCATTATGATGAAAGAGCATGAAAGTCTTGCATGCTGCAACTTTGATACGCTTCAATCATGATGTGCGTTCACATACAGCTCAGTGGTTAAAAACGCACGTAGAATGCAATAAAAAACATGATGCACAGCAACCACAACACACATATGAATCCAGCCTAAGATTTCAAAATAGCTAGGAACTATAGTAAAGAGAATAGGAAGAGAACAAGAGACTTAGCCTTCATAGATCTATAACAAAATATTGATTTATTGAAATATTTTAAATGGTATTTCACTAGTGGGGCTTTTCTTTCCTTTACATATTTCTATGGGAGAGGACATACCGGCCTGAAGGATTAACCTGAGGTTGATTATTCTGATTGCTACATCTGTTACATAGCTCATTTGGCCCTAACCATGAGGATGGTGGGCAATACAGTGGGGTGAGTTGCCTGGCTGAGGGGTGTGAGATCACAAAGGTGGAGGGTTTCCTGTTGACCCTCTAAAAAGCACGGGACTTATAACATCAAATCATCATTCACTTTTACTTATCAACACTGGATTTTTTTTTTTTTTTTTTTTGAGCACTGTGCACTGAATGTGGACTCTTTATGAATTTGGTTATTTATGCACATTAATTTTCAAGTACTATTAGGTCACATTTTTTGTGATTGAAATTTGCTTATATTTGTGGTTGTTGATTTATTCACAAAATTATTCACTTATTTTGTTTTCACGCATATAGTGGGTATATGCTATGCGCGGCTAGTTGGATTAAATATTCACTACTTCTTTCATTTTTCACTTATTAAGCCGCAGCATTCATTTTGATGGTTATTGAAGTGTGTGATTTGTTACACAATTATCAGTTAGAAGTAGAACACTAGTTCTTTTAAGCGCGAGAGCTTGCTTTATTTTAAAAATATTGATTTTGAATGAACTGACCCTTTGTTATTTAAACCATCCAAATACAGTGATAATATGATAAAATTATGCATTGCCTTAAAAAAATTGAAAACACCCTTAACAAACTTGTAATGCAAAATCTGGGTAACAGTGACAGGTAATTATTCAGTTTATGCTTTCAGTAATTGTGGTGATTGTAGCTGTATTAGTACACTTAAAACAAAAACAATTGAGTGCTGTCCGTACTACTTTTTTATTTCCCCTAACACCCACATTTTTAGGAATAGCGTGTCCTGAAAATTTGCATGTTAGTGCAATTAAAAAAGTGGCACAGAGAGAACAACATTTTTTTTTTTTTTTTTTGCTTCCAGTGCAAATCTTTTGACTTTTTAACTTTAGCTGCTCTTCAGTATACGTAGAACTCATACATTTTTTTTTCATTATTTATTTAAACATCTCTTTCTTTTTATTGAATTTTTTTTTTTTGCATTTACTCCAAATCGCCTTGTCCTACTTAGAAAAAAAAAAGAAAAAACACGGACGTGTTGAAGAGCACCTTCTCTAAATATTTTAGCGAGAACAGATAAAAGTCGAAGATAAAGGTGAAAATGGTCCTTCATCTCAGCAGGATCAACATTATTTCCTTGAGACATGGGATGCATTAACAGAAATTGCGTACATGAGTTAGCTGTGGTAGACTACATCTTCAAGATCTTTTCCCAGTCTCTTTGCAGGTTGTTAAAACCTTAGTGAAATCCCCCTAGCTTTCTTTTATTTAGAAGGTGGAACAGCTCTAATCTTAATGCTACCAGAGAAAGAGAGAATGACAGTCCTGCTATATGTTATTTTATAGCCAATATCATTTTGATGTTGCACAAAATGGACGCCTCAAAGAACATCAAATTTTATCCCTCTATATTATAATCTTTGCTAGCATAGCAATGTCTTACATATCCCCAGTCACCTACAATATGAGTAAGCTTTAATGAGAAAAATAACAGTAAAACAAGATGCAGCCAATATAGCGCAGCTGGGTAACTCCTATAAATTAGATGCTTTCATATGCTGCAATTACACTACCAGGAATAGACAAATCTGTTAGGATGCATAACATTAGGTCATATAAGATGGTTTTTTTTTTATGAATTCTGCATCAAATGAGCATATTGAAGACCTTGAGTTTTAATGTAGCTGTCTGTAAAAGTCCATTTCAAATTGGATAGTAACAACTGGCAGCCATGTTTGCTATATCAGCAAGCTATAGAACTGACTTATTATAGTAATTTTATGTTTTGTTGAACAAGCTACCGGACCAGTAGTTCTAGTCTTAGGAAATTTTTACTGAGAAAATGTCGAGACAGCCATTGCTGACCTCTATGTATGTAGCTAGTAAGCCTGCTTTTATGATGATCAAAAGCCTTCAATTCTTCATGAGTCACTGAAAAATGAGCAAATCAGGAATTCTGATTTTACACTGTCTTCACACTCCATGCTTGCTCTTGGTTATAGATCAATGACAGACAGGTCAGAGACATCCAGGCAACTAGTATCTTTGTTAGGTCCTCCATTTCCTTTCCTTAGCTTTTAAACTATCTGTACATAAACATTTTACATTTGTGTCTTTGTAGCACAAAGTAAAGGGTTTGTGATGGTTTTGGGGGTTACACTTTGGCTTCTTCAACTTTGTTGCCAAATAAACTTTTTCTGGCACTTATCGTAACACTTAGTTATTCTATGCACCCTTCAGACTACATTAGGCTCATTTTGTTTAGTATCTTAATAGTTCCTCAGGATTTGCTTTTTTAAAGGTAAATAGGCTGTTCACTTTGCAAGGGAATTTTCTGTTTCCAACAGAAGTTTCTATGCGCTTAGTGAATGAAGTGATGAAGTGAATGAAGTGAAGCTTTGCGCATTTATGCCTTTATGCATCCAGTCCACTCTAAGGCACTCTCCTGTCTTAAAGGGTTAGTTCACCTTTACCAAAGAAACTTGCCTATGCAAGTAAGGGGCATTGGTAGATAAAAATAAGGCGTGCAGCTTTGACCAAAGCAGAATAATGCCCTTGCTATAGGTGTAGGCCATTTAGGTACGTCATGAAGCCTGACTGGAAAACTTCTAGGACGTTGCTAAGAGAAGCCCAGTGTTACTGCTCACCTTCACCATCACAGGAGTGAGCTCTCAAATGTGAGCTCAGAGCTACTGAATCAGAAGGGAGAAAGCACATGTGAGGGGAAAATGCTCACTACAGTGATGGTAAAGATGAGCAGTAACTGTAGGCTTCTTCTAGCAATGTCCTTGAAGTTTTCCAGTTGGGCTTCATGAGGTACACAAATGGCCTCCACCCATAGCAAGGGCAATATTCCACTTTGGTCAAAGCTGCACAGTTAGTTTTTATCTACAGATGTCCCTTATCTGCATAGGCAGTGTTTTGGTAAAGGTGAGCTATGCCTTTAAGGAAAATATTAGCAATAGTTAAAATGCACTTCACCAGGTAGATTTTGAATGTTCAGTCGCAAATAATGGCTTCACATGGAATGAGATAGTAGTGGCTGACTTTGCAGCCCCTGGCCAAAACCAAAAAGGGGAGACCTCTTTATGTTCAGATGTAATTAAAATAGAAACCCATCGAAGACAGAAGTGTCCATGCTTGGGTTATACATTAAGCTGTTGTCAAGAGAAGCAGTGCAAAGAGATGATTAGAGTATTAGCCTTACAATCAATGCCATTCAGCTATGCTGTGAAAAGTCACACAAAGATGATTCTGAATAGGACAACGGATATCAAAGACATGTTTAATGCTGATCTGAGATTAAGCTGTAGTAAGCAGCATATAATCAATTATTACATAGAGAAAGAATGCAAAGCATATCATTTATGAGGATGGAAATTACATTTACAACATTTAACTAGTGGTACAAAGACTTCAATAGAGATCCTGAAAGAACAGTGTGTGTAATTGTGTTTATGGTTAGCTCAGAATTAGCTGGAAAATTATACTGATTGATCCAAGGGTATTTTCTTGTCACTGTGATGTAATGTCATAAACTATACTGCCGGTTAAAGTACACCTGTCACTCAAAAAAGATTACCAGACTAAATGATTAAAGTATAGACACCTCAGTCATGGGCTAATAGGGTAAGTACAAAGTACAAAAGGCAAGTAGAGGGTACTCCAGCTTGCTACATTACAATGAAGTATTTATATTGGGCAATTAAAGAGCCGTCAGGTTCAAGGAACACACAGCACTTTTGCAGAACACAAAGGGCACATGCAGGCATCTTAAAACATATCACTTTAATCTGTTACAATCCTTGTCTCTAATTAATGTGCATTACTTTTTACGTTAACAATCAACATTTAGTATTCTAACTATATCCGGCACTATAACTTGGTACCAGTGTTGGTATTAGTCAGGTTATATGTACTGTATTAGTAGCACTGTAATAAAATGGCAGCAGTTCTGCCATTCAGGAAATGTTTCCTCTGGCCAACATCAGACTAATGATATCATCTCAGGTTAACTATTCGAGGATAGCTTTATCCAAGCGCTCCTTCAGTTTCAGTTAGAACTCTATCTCCTCCTCTGTTCTTCCTTATTCCATGGTAGTCACCCATGACCCTGACCACCATCTGTTCTATTATCTATCTACAATTCTACCTTGGTCGGTTGCTGATCTTACATGGATTCCATTAACATTTCCGTGTTGATGAAACCTCTATCCATCTCTCCAAGCCTCAGCTCACTCTTTTAGCTTCCTTCTGTATCACTAATTTACCAACTGACATGTTGGTATGGATGTCACACTACTTGCTGAAACTAAGTCTTTAAAAAACTCAGATCATAAGGCTACATTCACAGGATTGTTTGTGTCTGACAGCAGCTAAATGCCAGTGGAAATATTTCCTGCTGATAGTTGCGTTCTGTAAATGAGTTTAGCTGCGTTTATGTGCATCAACGTTTATAGGCATTTTTTTCTCAATACCTCCGATCTTGGGGGGATGTTATACCCCATGCACCTCCTCCTACACTTTGTTGATAGGTTTATGAGCAAGAAGATATAGCTATGTAATTGAAATTCAGTGCAGTGCAAAGCTGGTTCTTACCATTGTGCGCTTGTTTGAGAGGAGGAGAAAATTGAGGGCTGGTTCACATGCATGGCACTACTTTTAAAAATGCACTGCACCAAACTGCATGGTACTACTGTACCATGCAAATTAGTGCCTGCAAGTGCACTGTGTTGCAATCTGCTTTTGGGGTGAGGTTAACAATTAATTGGCACCAGCATGCAGATCGCAAGGGCAGTGTGGTTATCTGCGGTGTGTGAAAATATGCATGGAATGCATCTTTGCCACACCTCATTTTGGTCTGAACTGGCCCTGAGGCAGATAGAGAAACAGAGAGAAAGGCAAGTGAAGCAAAGATCGGTACATCCCCTAACAGCCTGGTATCTAACAAGGGGATATTTTGTAGCTAAGCTGTCTGAAACTAAACATTGCTAATCATTATGTATGAATACCATGATTACTTTGCATTGTGTGATTCCGGCTCCTTTTAGAAAATTCTAAATGTAGCTAAACTCTGAAATTTAGAGGGCCGTGTTAATGTAGTCTAACATTCCCTTCTGCCCCGACTTTTCCTTTGAGAAAGGAATCTCATGTCAGGGTGTTAAGTGTAATCCTGACACTCTTCTTTGCCCAGAACTCTACTTTTAGCACTAGATCCAGTTACTATGCAAATCTTGCCACCTCACCTCGTTTCCAAAACATGCCCCTTCCTAACCACAAAGCTACTCATTTACTCACGTTTTATCTCTTGCCTCAGATATTGCACTCCCTCATAGTTTTTCTACCTCTACACAGGCTATCCCCCCTTCAGTATTTCATGAATGCTGCTGCCAAACTCATCCCCTTTACCAGTAGATTAAGTGATATTAAACCCTCAGTACTTTCAGCAGCTGAGGTAATAAGTTACTGAATATGCAGCTTTTTCATCTTTTAATCCTTGCCAATGTTCCAGTTTTGGTTGGAGTCATAACTACTGCTCCAGGTTTCCTGTTTCAGGGTGGCTCTTTTCTCTTTCAGGGTCCTATGGAGCCACCTTTGCATGCAGGGACTAGAACTGTGTCTCCCTACACTGTGTGCATCAATAGAAATATATACAAGGCACTTCCCTGCTCCTCCCTCTTCTCCAAGCTAACCTCCTGACGGTACACTGTCTACTGTTAATGCTTTTCTGTGAAGAGCAGAAGTTCAGGGAAGCAGCACTAAAAGAACAGGAGCCATTAGAATTAAAGGTTGTGAACTGCAGATGCCGGGATAATAATTTTTACAAATGGTTTACTGAGAAATGTTTTTGTTTTGTGCTCAATGTGTTCAGTTTAAAAACATTGAGAGTTCTTTAATTCTTCAATGTGTGAAATCACTTGGAGTAAAGTATATTGTAAGGGGGGCAGGCTCAACTGATAGTAGAAGTAGTAAACTATACATGAGACTGGGACACCCCTGAATATTCCAAGCAGGTTTGTCCTGGACTTTTATTCAGCAATGCTGCAAACAAACAGTTTCCATGCAGGAAGACTTTGTATCAGGGATGTAGATCATTTTTTTCCGGGGGGGGGGGGGGGGATTTGGAAGCTTTGTTATGGTTTGGACAAAATAGGGCCTTGGGCAAACTGAAGATATTGTGGTTGTGGGAGTAAAAAAAGCCTAATTTGTGGTGGTATTGACAGCAATAATAACCCCCAGCATTGATGGCTTTGCTAGCAATTATAACCCCTAGCATGCACCAGGGCTAACAATAACCACCAGTGGTGTTAGGGCCAGTAATAACCCCAGCATGTTTCAAGGTCAGCAATAAATCCCAGTTAATGCCAAGGCCAGCAATGATAAACCTCAGCATGTGTAAGGGCAAGCAATAACTCCCAACAAGTGTCAGGGCCCCCTTCACAAATAAAAAAAAAATACACACATTGGAAATCCCCTTTTCTTCACCCCCCCCCAAAAAAAAAACCTCCAACACAATCCCGCCACCCCTAAAAGGACAGATCTACTGCTATCAGAAATGTCCCCTACTCAGTAAACTTCTCTCCTATGCAAACCACTTATACCTCAGATACTGTGCATTGCCCTGCCAGTTACACAAATTCCTTGGCTTACTTCGGTTGTGTCATTTGACAGAGCAGAAAAGGAGCCCAGTAACCTTCCTTCATTTTAAGTCTCCCTATATCTGAAATCTGAATTTTGCAGGTGGCATGACTCACAGCATTACAGGGACACCTGCACAATGTCAAAGTGTGAGCATCATTAATTTGAGAGGCCAACAAAGAGACCAGGGGCATGTGGCCTCAGTTCTCAGCACTGCTCTGAGAATGGGGATATTGTATCTACTCCCCAACCTTGTATAAACAAAACATCAGCTCCTCTGAGCCAATATCTAAACATAGGGCAGTTCCTAAAAACTGTCTCATAGTATGCCCCATAATGGACTCCCCAAAACAAACAAACTGTTCTTTTTAGTGATCTTTTGGCAGTCAGGCTTTTCACCCAGCAGCAGGCTCTCATAGAGCGAGAGAGAGAGAGAGAGAATGAAAATGAACCCTGAGCATAAGTCAGCTCACAAATAAAAAAGAACAGTGGACAGCTGAGATTTATTAAAACAGAATGCCAGAAAAGCAAGTGTTTTTTTGTAATATTTTGCTTGATCCAGAAAACGAATCTTTGATACTTGTAAACTAGGTCCGGATGGTGTCTGGGGATGATAAAAATGTTGGTTTTATTAATGCTGAATACTACTGTCAGTCAGTCATTAGCTTTGGGCGCAAAGACTGTTCTGGCTAGTGTACGGCAAAGGATTAAGTCGCTCCCTCTCCCCCATTCACTCTCATTGGTCTAGTCACAAAATGATTTTAACAGAAAGAGGCCCACTAGCCAATCCAGGGATTTGGGTGGAGGAAAGGAGCAGAAGTTATGCTAACCTCTTGCTGGGGGGGGGGGGGGGGGAGGAGAGCTTAAATAGCACTAAATGACCTATTTGGGACACTGTTCCCGTCTCGGGCCCGCAGGTCTCTCCTTTGTTTTGAGTCGATATGTTTTTCATCTTACCAGGTAGTTTATGATTCTTTCTGACTTATTCTGTCATTTATTTTCTCACTCATCCCTGCCTTTTTTTAAAAAATCTGTTTGTGTCTATTTTACTACATTTAAAGCCATGAGCATGTCACAGTGCTTTCACAAATATGCCAGGAGGTCCAGGTGGAAATAATTTCGAGTAACAGTGCTGGCTTGGTTGACCATTACATTTAATCTTATTTGCTGTTCAAAGACAAAAGCATCTTTTCCACATAAAGAAATGTACAGATTTTCAATATGTCTGCAAAAAATGGATAAAATATTCTATTGCTCATGAGACACCTCTTTGGGAGATGATGGTTGGAAGGGCCAAGCCCTTCTTCATCAAACACCACGTAGTAAAAGATACAAACCTGTCAGGATAAGAGGAGGAGGAAGGAGCTGAATTTGCTTTGACTCTGTGCTAGTCCCATCATATATACACGCTGTCAAAGAGGTGTTCTGACCTAAGAAATTTAGAAAATACTTTCCTCTGTTAAAAAAAAGAGCCACTAGCTCTTCCACTCGTTTCTGAAATAAATGAGCTGCTGGAAGATGAATGAGAAAGGCACAATAAGAATGTTACCTTTCAAACCAGATTTTCAATATGCATTGGTGAATGCCAAATGAATCCATTGGTCCCTAACAAGGCAAAAAATCCTTCTGATATGAAGCCCTTCCCTGTGGGTGTGAGATTGAAACACTTTGGGAAGGTTTGGGTGGACAATGTAAAAGACTGTTGGGTGTCAATAAATATTTTATAACCTATCTTCAGGGAGAGTAAAAATCCTCTGTTGCAGTGGTTGCAGTCTAAAGAACTGGAAAAGCAGTTTTGCTTACCTGATCACTGCTCTGCTCGCAGCTGGCACTCACCTATACTCCCCTACTCTCTGTCAGTAGAATGTCCCTCTCCATCCTCATGTCCATTGCAGGTCTGTGGGCTTTGCATTGATCTTAATGAAATCAGGGACCTGCGACTGCCATAGTGTAGAGCAGAAGAGGCTTCAGGGACCAGTCTAGCAGCTGAAAGGAGCCAGTGGGAGAAAACATGAGTAAAACTGCTTTTTAATTGCTTCCTCCATGTGAAATCTTTCAAGATGGAATCCATAGAGACAGTTATCAAAATGGTTTGCATGGGGGGGCTTGCTTCTATCCATAGGCCTTTAGGACACTTGCCTGCATGTACTGTACCTATCTTCCCTCCACAACAGAAGTCCTAGTGTTTTTGCCTTCAGGATTAGCTACTAGTTGTGCTGCCTTTCTTTTTGAATTTCTGCCGTTCCAAAAAACAAACATTCTTCTGGCCTTTGAAGAGGTCTAGATGACTGGGATGCAATCCAATGACTACCTAAACAATCTTCTGGTAGTAGGAAGATCAAACAAAGAGGTAATTGTCAGCATTTAAAAGCTTCAATCCCCGTGGATTAAAGGATGCCAGCCACATACTGTATGTCCCTCCCGACCAGAGTTTTATTTGCACACGGTAGACCCTCCCCTTCTTCCCCCTTCTTTTATTCTCAGGTTTCCTAGTGTCCCATTTTCTGCTGTATTTCAGGGCAGGTTCCTCTTGAGTTCCCTATGATTTGGTATTACTTACTGATTCCGATACTAAGCAGATTTTCATTCGTATTACATTGTTGGACACCTCTGATATTTTGTGTATACACATACCATGTTGCCCCCCAGTCTTCATTTGTGTACTTTTTTAGATGTTTTAATGTGCAGGCTGTGTCCCTGTCATTGCACTGCACCATTGCATACCCTATTTTGTCCTCTTTCTTTCGGGGATAATTATTTTTGGTGTTTTTCCTCTGTATGTTTATTCTTTAACTTTAATAAACATTTGGACAAGAAAAAAGCTTCAATCCCTGGCAAAATTCCATTGGATTTTAGGTTGGCTTAAAGTCCATAAAGAGCCTAGTAGAACTTACAAAAAATCTTTTGCACCTAGTCATGCAGTTCAAAACAATAGCAGAAAAACTGTTTCTTTTACAGCAGAAAGCTATTGCAATTTATTAAAAAATTAAGACGTATTGAGTCTGTCCTTGGGGAAAAGAGGTTGCAGGACCATGTCCTGCTAATGGTGGACTTTAAAGGCACTCACATGAGATAGATTAATTTCTAAAAAATTGTTTTATTAATGAATAATACTAGAACATATTGGGCGCCATACACAACTATATTAAAAAACAATACACATGTGCATATCAATGATAAAATTGTGGCATAATGTTACATCTCTGTGCAGTAACTTTACACAAGAGGTATCTGATTGGCGTAGTAGGTCAACACGTTTTGATTCATGCTTTTTCAAGACCAGCCATGAATATGCCACATTTAACTAATTACAAAAACAGATAGTATCATTAGTTTTGATATTACAAAAAATAAAAATACAAATTTAATGAGTCTGTCCTTCCTAACAGTTCACAATGACAGTCTCCCAGGCTGGAAAGACACCGTTTGGACTAAACAATGCAAGGGAGATGGGCAGTACTACTAGGTACTGTATATTATTAAACATCCTTGAATTAAGGGCAACCTATCACATTTTGACATTTTCAGAAAATTTTACAAGGAAAATATGTCAAATTGCAGTGAAACAGCACCTGGGCAGTCTTTTACATAAACCCACCAGGGTTAGAATTCACTGTTTGAATTGGCTTGCAGAATCAGCACTGATCTTTCACTGATGAAGAGCCACCTAATCAGCCTGTCTGCAACTTGCATTCTGGAGACAAACAACAAAATAGCAGTCTATCTGGGCTGCAACTTTCCAGATGCAAAGGTCCTTAAACATGAAATAATGTCTCAAGATCTTTCACAAATGGGGATTTTGAATTATACACCTGATGTCCACCAATTGTAATTATTGTTTCCAGTTTATTTCTCCAGAGGGCACGATCCTTGTACTCTAGGATCAGATGCACTAGAATAGAAGTGGGTTTTCCAATAATTTTTAATCTCTTATTCAGTTCCATTAATTTTGAAAGTTCTCCTGAAGATTCAACATAAAAATGTGCAGCCAATTGAAATTCCATTTTGGCCCCACATGCTGTGGTTCCTCTTAAATTAGGATTATTGACCTGGAGATTGAGGGGGAGAAGATGAAAACTGAAACTTTTGGACACATTTTTGTAGGCCAGAAAGTCACCAACAAATCTTACATATTTTAAAGTATGGGGGAAGTTAATTGAATGGACTAAAAAGGAATGAAATGCATTTATTCAATTATCTAGTATCTAGCAAAAGTAAGTATACCCCTCACATTTTTGTAAATATTTTATTATATCTTTTCATGTGTCAACACTGAAGAAATGACACTTTGCTACAATGTAAAGTCGTGAGTGTACAGTTTGTATAACAGAGTCAATTTGCTTTCCTCCCAAAATAACTCAACACATGGCCATTAATGTCTAAACCGCTGGAAGCAAAAGTGAGTACACCCCTAAGTGAACATGTCGAAATTGGGCACAAAATGTTAATATTTTGCGTGGCCACCATTATTTTCCAGCACTGCCTTAACCCTCTTGGGCATGCAGTTCACCAGAGCTTCACAGGTTGCCACTGGAGTTCTCTTCCACTCCTCCATGACAACATCACGGACCTGGTGGATGTTAGAGACCTTGCGCTTCTCCACCTTCCATTTGAGGATGCCCCACAGATGCTCAACTGGGTTTAGGTCTGTAGACATGTTTGGCCAGTCCATCACCTTTACCCTCAGCTTCTTTAGCAAGGCAGTGGTCATCTTGGAGGTGTGTTTGGGGTCTTTGGAATACTGTTGGAATGCTGCCTTGCGGCGCAGTCTACGAAGGGAGGGGATCATGCTCTGCTTCAGTATGTCACTGTACACGTTGACATTCATGGTTCCCGCAATGAACTGTAGCTCCCAGTGCTGGCAGCACTCAGACACTTGTCTTTGTACTCCTCACCTGGTTGCCACAACACCATCTGAACCAAATAGGTTTATCTTGGTCTCATCAGACCACAGGACATGGTTCCAGTAATCCATGTCCTTAGTCAGTTTGTCTTCAGCAAACTGTTTGCAGGCTTTCTCGTGCATTATCTCTAGAAGAGGCTTCCTTCTGGGACGACAGCTATGCAGACCAATTAGATGCAGTGTGCAGCGTATGGTCTGAGCACTGACAGGCGGACCCTCCACCCCTTCCACCTCTACAGCAATGCTTGCAGCACTCATATGTCTATTTCCCAAAGACAACCTCTAGATATATGACGCTGAGCCCGTGCACTCAACTACTTTGGTCGATCATGGCGAGGCCTGTTCTTAGTGGAACCTGTCCTGCTAAACCGCTGTATGGTCTTGGCCACCAAGCTGCAGTTCAGTTTTAGGGTCTTGGCAATCTTCCTATAGCCTACGTCATCTTTATGAAGCGCAACAATTCTTTTTTTTCAGATCCTCAGAGAGTTCTTTGCCATGAGGTGCCATGTTGATCTTCTAGTGACCAGTATGAGAGAGTAAGTGCGATAATCCCAAATTTAACAAACCTGCTCCCCATTCACACCTGAGACCTTGTAACACTAACAAGTCACATGACATGAGCAAAAATGACTAATTGGGCCCAATTTGGACATTTTCACTTAAGGGTGTACTCACTTTTTTGTGCCAGCAGTTTTTACAAGCTGTACACTCACAACTTTACATTGTAGCAAAGTGTAATTTCTTCAGTGTTGTCACATGAAATATAATTAAATATTTACAAAAATGTGAGGGATATACCCACTTTTGTGAGATACTGTATATTTTCTCATGTCCCCACCTTTATGCAAAAGGGGGTAGATATGGGCTTATACAACACAATCAGTGTCCAAAGTCCAACGATTAGCACTCTCTTCTCTAATGGACAAAAGGTGGGCAGTTAAACCTTAATGATCCAGTTCCTTAAGGCACATTCTTACAAAGTCAGCATTTAAAATGTTATGTGAGGACCTTTTTGCCTTTCTGATTACTTTGATCTTTGCCAGGAAGGTCTCTGAACTTCAGGCACTGAGTGCAAGAGAGCCCTTTTGTGGTATCCACTAGGACAAAATGGTCTTGAGACTGTCTTTGGACTCCCTACTAAAGGATGATATCAAAATTTCATTTGGACAAGGAGCTGTCTTTTCTGGTGTTCATTTGAGACCCACAAACTGAAGAGAAACACCAGTGGCACGCTCTTGATCTTAAAAGACTAAACTCAAGTCACCTAGAAAGAAAAGCCTTTTGCAAAGTGTCAAACTAAGTCAGCCTTGGCAAGAACAGTCACAGCATGGCTTCTTTGAACCCGAAGCATGGCAGTATCCTCTGTATCAGTAGCAGGTTTGCCAGCAGTCATTGGCAGAGCTGCTAGTTGGTCATTGCAGAATATGTTTGTCAGCCACCTCAAACTGGATTTGGCAGCAGTCTTGCATTGTGATTTTTAGTTTAAAGATTTGGCTACTTCCATTTCTCGTATGCAGTAAAGTTTTTTAATGGCAGCATCAAACCCTTGTTTTGTATTATCCTTAAACAATTTCCAATCATGGTGGCATGACAGGGAAATTCAAAAAGGCACCTAATGAAGTTTTCATTTTCTGGTGTCTCACCATGTCAGCACTATTCCACCCCTCTTTCATTTTTGTTTTGGATTATGGACTATATTTTTAGAAAATTGACTGCATATTTGGGGTAGATCTTTAATGCTGCTGTAGGAGGCTGTCCTTGAGGTCTCAGAGTTTAAAGCATAACCCAAATGTGATGACATGGTAAGGCACCAGCAAACTTATTTATACAGTTGCCGTACACCTACTTACTATACTGTTGTTGCAGCAAGCACATTAAACTGGACAGAATGAAAGCATTGCTTGCTGTAAAGCTGGGCTCTTTCTTTTATTGTAACATCTGCGTTTATTGTAAATATGAAATTATGTGTAATTAAGTTTAATTATGATGGGAATCGCTCCTGTGTGTGTAATATTTAATGCATTATCTGTGTTTAAAAGTCAGTCCAATTAGTGCTCTTTTCTTTACATTAGAGAATATTCAGCACAATATAGATTAACATGCAAGATGGTGCTACCTACATTATAAAAATAATTTCTTTTAAAAATGCTGTTACAAACATCAAATGTTTATCATTTAAATTTGTCTATCCATTTAAAATTTGTCTTGAATTTAATTTAAAGTGATTGTAAAGCTTCAATATTGTTTTAAACAAATTTGTTATACTTACCTGCTCTGTGCTATGGTTCAGAGCTGCCCTGATCCTCCTCTTCTCAGGTCCCTCACTGGCATTCTTCACTCAGCTGCTTCCTATGGGGGCCCACCTGCAGGCTCGATCTTGAGGTGTGCTGCCTCTGTCCACAGACACAGACAGTGTGGCTTGGCCCCCCTGCTCTCTGTTAACAGAATTGGCCTGACAATTAATTGGGGTGCTGACCCAACGAACATGTCAGAACTCCTGATAATTATACTTGTGCTGTTTCTCTTGCTTAAAGTGGTTCTTAAGCCACTACTATAAAATAATCTAATCCACTCTGTGATATAATACTAAGTGCTCCTGCGCCTGTCTTATAGAAAAAATACACCAATCTGTACCTATATAAGAGCGTCTTCCAGCGATTAACTGATCCCTCGGCTCTCTTCTTCTCTGCCCCGGCTGACAGCTCCAGTGGGCGGGCCCGAGCACTGCTGCTGACTTCAGCTGGGGAGGAGGGGAAGAGAAGAGAGCGAGAGAGAGCCGAGCGATCACTTGATCGCTGGGAGCCGCTCTGATATAGGTACAGATCGGCATATTTTTTTCTATAAGACAGGCACATAGTGTTATATTACAAAGTGGATGTGATTATTTTATATTAAATATGAGAGCAGCAGCAGGAGGGAAGGGGGCAGGCACTAACACAGCAGACAGGCAGGGAGGGGGGAGAGGACACAGAAGACAGAGGTCAGAGCTGCTGGTGGCGGAGGCACGTACACTGACCAAGGTGTCAGGACTCAGCAGCCATGATACACCGTGGTCAATTTACAGGGGGTAGGGTAGGAACTGGCAAGATCAGCCAGGTTTTTTGGTGATACTGGGTGCCAAATGACACAGCACAAGCACTGTGCTGTATAACATGCTTTAAAGGAAACAGTATCTGCTTTTTTTTTTTTTTTTTAGGGTAACAAACGCTTTAAGAATCTTGAATACAGTAGATTAACATGTCAGACAGACAGTAAGCATTTGCAGGACGTGAAGTTAGCAGTGCCAGCTTTTTTATTTCTCTCAGCTTAAGTTTCCTTTGAGCAGTCATTAACCATGGTGCAGGTTTCACAATCCTGCTAACAACCAGAGGTGCATATGGCAGGAAACCCACTGTACTCAGGTTGCTAGCATGTGCAAATGTTAATTATTTTTCAAGACTAGTTTAACACTTAAACTTTTATTAATTACCAGGGTATGATTATCATAAGTAAAAGTTAGCATTTTCCAAATCATTAGGTTATTACAGCTATCATCATAACAAGTCTTTCCTGCAGATCCCATTTCTTTTCATTATCCAGACTGTGGTATTGGGTCATTAAGTAGGATACAAACTTGACGCTTATTAATTAACAATTTAACATCTGCTTTACATATCCTTGTCAAAGTGTTTATAGACAAGTACTATACTGGAAATGTACTAGTTACATTATATAATGCATATATATTTTTAATCAGGTTTTATTTATTAACAGAACATTTCCCTTAATTTTTTGACAACAACAAAAACATACATACAGCACAAATATAACCATAACATATCAATATAATGGATGAAACATAACCAATATCCACTAAAGTAGGAGAAAAGATTCTACTGCTACATGAATCTACAGAATGTTGGGCACCCTCGAATACTGTCTCTACTATAGCAAATATATATTACAGTGTGTGATATTAGATCATGTGTATGTTTTTGTGGTACTGGTTCAACTGGATAAAAGGATAAATGTGCCTACAGGGTTCTAACTTCATATTATTGTTGTAAGTTTATCCATTGCTAAAATACAATTTTGCCTGCCACAGATTGGCACAAATTGGAAAATCTCTGTAAGTACTACATGGCTCATTCTTTATGTGTGATATCAAGTGAGATTGGACTATTATACTGTGTAAAGTTCATAGCTGGCTCCAAAGACACATTTAGGTTTATTTAAAGCAACCCTTTCAAACACTAAAATAGATTTATATTACAACTTTTTTTATATATAAATCAGATGTGTGCAACCAGCGCCACCTATAAATATATACTTTTCTATTTTTATTTTTATTTTAACCCCTACACTAAGTGATTAAACCAAATAAATGTATGTCAGACTCTGTGTTCTGTAGCTGCTGAACACCGATTAGTGATTTCACCACACTAAGAAATAATCAATATATAAACATATGGTGCAGCGCTGCTGAATATTCAATACTGTGAACAGCTCCTATTAATTCACAAAAGACAATAATATTGAGTGAATAAACATAATAAACTTATAAATGTGTAAAGTAAAATTCCTTTATAAATATACTTTCCACTGCTGTGCTCAAATCTTCTTAAACAAAGGTATTTGTGACACCGCCACCAGGTGAATTGAACACTCACCTCACTCCTGTTAATAACAGACTTATTTTGCAATTATACACATTTATAGGTTTATTATGTTTTTTCACTCAATATTATTGTCTTTTGTGATTGTTCACAGCATTGAATATTCAGCAGCGCTGCACCATATGTTTATATATTTTTTATATATAAGACTCATTATCTCTGTGTACAGAGGTCCCCAGCAGAACAATGACATGATTACACTAGGGCGTGAAA
Source organism: Pelophylax lessonae (assembly GCF_965119305.1). Taxonomy (NCBI): domain Eukaryota; kingdom Metazoa; phylum Chordata; class Amphibia; order Anura; family Ranidae; genus Pelophylax; species Pelophylax lessonae. The sequence goes on along the minus strand of NC_138773.1, from coordinate 121,439,028 downwards.
AAGAAATTGAGTACACATTTGAATTTATTTAAACTTAAAAATACATCATCTATATGTGATTTAATTTTAACGAAGCAATCCATGTTAGGTTGATTGTAAGTAGCAGTCCAAACACAAGTGTATTATTGTATCGTTGTATTTTCTTATTATATTTAACAAACAAGTGCAAAGCAAGGAGCCAAATATTTAAAGTAAACTTTTTCTGAAAGAAAGATGGAGTCTGCTATTGCTAATATCGTTCTGAAAATGCTATTTGCATGGTTATTATGCTGACCTGCCAGCTCCAATACATTCTAAAGGTTATTGACCTGGAACAAAAATGCAGATTACTGTTCTGTTCTAGTTTTGATTTAATGACTCAAAGTATTAGAGCAAGATGACCAGTATGACAGCCAGGCAGCTACTATTTGCAAAATGTGAAGTAGCCTTTTTTCAGTCCTTTTTGCATCCCAGCTCTTCTAATCTGGTTTAGCCGCTTTTAGTCCCTCCAGGTCTACATGCACTCACTCTAGTGTTGGCTGCAGATCAATGCTCTAGACAGGATTCTGGATAATGACAGTGGTGGGCCAGGTGGAAACTACAAAGGGCTGCTTGTAGTCTCCACCAGAGGCATGTGTGACAGTGCAGATGCAACTGAGAGACAGTTGTCCCCATAACAGTAACTTCCCGATCAAGGCCTTCATAGTAGGATTCATTTAACAAACACTGCATACAGGCAGCCCCCGGGTTACAAACAAGAGGTTCTGTAGGTTTGTTCTAAAGTTGAATTTGTATGTAAGTTGGAATAGGTACATTTTTTAAGTGTAACTCCATCCTAAAATGTTTTTTTAAAGTTTTGGATAGATAGTATAAGGAAAGGGTTACACCCCTGTAATGTTTGTTTTGCTGTCTGTGCCCCTGTTCAGAAGATTTCACCTAACTTTCTGTCCCTGTGACACTTGAATTTTGAAAATGTTGGGTTGTTGTGTAAACAAGGATTGGTGATAAAGCTTCAGTGGAGACACCTTTTTCCCATGATAACTCTTACAGGAGTGAACTTTGCTTCCTAGGCGTAGATTTCCTCTCACTTCCTGTCGTCTCCCTCCATTTGTAAGTATGAGTCATATGTAAGTCGAAATCTGCCTTCATTAAAAAAGATTTATAACGCCTTTTGAAATTACATTAGCATGGTATAGACCAGTGGTGGCCCGTCCATACAGGGCACATGGGCGCTGCCCCCCTAATTCATGCGCCCGGCCCCTAATCTACATGCAGGGTGCTGGATGCATGGATTCCAATGGGTCTTTTTTTTTTTTCATTTTTTTAGAAGCACATGATTAGAGCCGGAGGCTCTAATTGGATTAAAAAAGGGTGGGCTCGGGGCGCAGAGCACTGCGCCCAAAAGCCTACCCATTTGTGTGACATTAGCAAATTGATATTCGCTAATGTCTCCCTGTTTCTTCTCACTGCCAGTCCTAACTCCTGATTGGCCAGGAGGAGAATCGGCTGCGGAGAATCCCAAGGAGAGGCAGGGGTGAAGACGCCACCTGCATGGGGCAAGTGCAGGGGCTGGCAGGGGGCCTGACAGGCGATCGATTGATCAAGTGATGGGGGGGCTGTTGGCTGCCCCCCAAGTAAATTAAGCCCCAGCTGCATCTGGTATAGACTATGTAGCACCCTCCTAGGTAGGTGCTAGGAAAACCATGAGGGAGGCCCTGTCTGCTTATCAGGGGGACCTGATTGTTCAGCTAGGCTGTCATGTATTTTCCAGGTGTGCCTGTTGAGCTTGGGGAGTCTCCCCACTATGTCCAATGAGGGCTCTCATTGGACAGTGGAGGAAACCTGACCAATAGCACACCAGGGCTTGTATCTTTCCCATAGGGCAGAATCTGTCACAATGCATCCTGGGAGAGGGTATAGGTCTGAGGGGGAAACATGACAGAGCGTCTTTGGCGGGAAGCAGAGTCCCAGGAGAAGGGTGACGGTTGTCTCTCCTCCTGTCAGCGTGAGGAAAGTGTCCTGGGCAGTCGGCCTAGAGGACAGAAGGTTGAGCTGAGCTGTAGAGAGGGATCCAGTGTGCTGAGGACAGAGTGGAGCTGCTGGGCACAGGTTTCCAGGAAAGCAGTGTCGTGAGTACTGTAAACTGCCCAGGGGTCTGCCTAGGATAGGGGACCACTCCAGAAGGTCAAAGAGATCCGGGAGCCAGCTAACCAGTAGAGAAGGCTTAGAAAGGGGGTGCAAGAGTCTAAGCCCTGAAGATAAGTGTGTGAAAGAGGGTGCCGTGCGGTCCCTGAAGTGTACAAGTGTTCAGCAGTGCAGCAGTAATAAAGTAGCTACCTCAGCAAGGAGTGCCAAAGGGAACTTCAAAAGGACACAAGGAGGTGATCAGAAGTCAGTTCAGCTTTAACAGGCAGCAGGCCAGTGTTAACCAGCGTTAACCAGCGCTAACCAGCGTTGACCGGCATCAAGCCAGCATCAAGTCAGCGATAACAGACATTTTTTCAGTTGCAAATTGTGCACAGTCGAGCCAGAGGAATATCCCACTCATCCCTTCTCCCATCCAAGTTCTCAATAAATATAAAAAACCCAAAGAAACTGGACTGGTCATTGTCTCAGTGCTCACCCTTGGAGAACTTGGTATATATTGGCCCTTAACAATGGATGGTCAATGGCTTTATTCATATAATTTTACACTTGGCATTTATCAGCACTTGTTCCTGATTTGACTGAACCTGAAACCTGAAAACATGACTCCATATCTCAATTTACCCATAAAAATTGGTCTTTTCATAGTTAAACATATATTAAATAAATGTATTGATTTTATCAGTAACAGCTGCAGTTGTTGTTTGGTAGTTCTCTGTGATTCCTGATTCATTTTATTAAAAAGTAGCTTCTCAGTTACAGTCATTGCTGCACAGATGGCTGTCCCTCTGATGTGATACATGCAGCAGGACAGGCTAGTACCTCAAGTGCATATTGGGCCACCTTCAGCCACACACATTCTTGACACCCAGTAGTCTATGAAAATGATCACCTGTAAGCATTTTAGTTACAGCTTTGCTTGATCAGGGCAGTAATATAAACGAGTTACAAATAGAAAATAGTAGGAAATGGTGATGCTTGGCCAGTATTTGGCTCACGGCACTATCAAAGGCCAGGTTTCTGCCCTTTTTCTTTTTTTTAAAAAAGGTTTTGTTGCCATATGTACAAAACCAAGGAGAAAGCTGTTTACACAGCAGAGATTTGCAAATTGTCAAGTTTAACATTGCTGTTCCAGTACATATCAGGCTCTCACATAACTTTCATAAATATTTGCATGAGAACACAAAGCCCTTTTTTTTTTCTTTTTTTTTTTTTTTAATAAACCATATATATATAAACAGTAAAACAGAAAACACAAAAGGGTAAATTACCCATTTTTTGTCGGAGTGTGCTTCCCTTCCTCACCTCATCGTATACATCATTGAATGATGTGCATATCAAGTTGTAGGCAGGCATTCAGCATCCTTCAAGGTGTCATACTACCTCTCCTCCTCTTCAAGGGCTGTCAGCTATCGCCTCCATAGATTCCACTCATTAATCCCAAATTCTATTAAATTTCTTAGGACATCCCCTTGCTTCCTGTGTCATTCTATATACGAAGACATTAGGGTTGACCAGAGATTTCCAGGCAGATAACGTAAGGTAATCCATCCTAATCCATTGTAGTACGATTAATTTGCGAACATAAAAAAATAACAATCTTAGAAGGGTTCTCATATTGTTTTCCATAAGCTCATCTTTAATAATTCCCAAAAGCCCAACCAAGGGACTGCATATGTTTGGGAGATCAAAAGCATCCGCTATAAACTGGGTGACTTGTGACCAAAGAGGGCGGACTCTATTACACTCCCACACCATATGCAGAAATTAACCTTCAGCAATTAAACATTTTATGACATATGGGGATATCTCTCCGCCCCATTTTAAACAACCGAAGAGGTGTATAACACATTTGGTGAAGATATCACAATTGAATCATCTTATCTCTGGCAGAAATGACCATATTCATATAAGAGTTAAGCATCTAATTCCAAAGTTCTTCTGTCAGTTCTGGTATAATAGTGTGCCATCTCTCCCAAATTCTCTGTGTTTTTTTACTTTCAACCCTTATTAAAATAGAGTAGTAAGCAGATACTTAGAGTGTTCAGGCTGCAACAGCAGTTTTTCTAAGTTTGTATTAGCAATTTCAATTGGATCAATTCTGAACTGACACTGTGCTGCAGGTTTCTGTCTAGTATATTGAAAACTCCAAGTGTTTGGTACTCTCTATTCAGCTTGTAGCTGTGGAAATGATTTGAGTCTACCTGTGTCATCTATTTGATGGAGATATTTGATCCCAAACTGGGACCACCTATATCCATCTTCCAGTTTAGAAAATTTGTTCAAGCACAGGTTGAACCATAGTGGAGCATTAGGCGATAAATGTAAGGGTTTAGCAAGTATACGCTTAAGATATATCCCCAGGATACATTTAGACGTCTTTAGTATGGCCATACCCCCTGTTGTGGGTACCTCTCCTCTGTAACAGGAATTGAGCAGAGCTTCAAAGGAGGATGCCACTACAGCTTCAGCGTCTATTGCTGCATTATTCAGTTGCGAAAACATCCGCCAATGGATATACATCAGTTGAGATGAAAAATAATGCATATGAAGATCCAGTAATGCTAGGCCTCCCTGATCCACTGGCCGCTGTAAAATATCTAGGGAAACCCGTGGCACCTAAGAATTTATCAGAGGGTTAATACAGTTGTGCTCATAAGTTTACATACCCTGGCAGAATTTATGATTTCTTGGCCATTTTTCCGAGAATATAAATGATAACACAAAAACTTCTTTCACTCATGGTTAGTGTTTGGCTGAAGCCATTTATTATCAATCAACTGTGTTTACTCTTTTTAAATCATAATGACAACAGAAACTACCCAAATGGCCCTGATCAAAAGTTTACATACCCTGGTGATTTTGGCCTGATAACATGCACACAAGTTGACACAAAGGGGTTTGAATGGCTATTAACCATCCTCTCCTGTGATCTGTTTGCTTGTAATTAGTGTGTGTGTAAAAAAGGTCAATGAGTTTCTGGACTCCTGACAGACCCTTGCATCTTTCATCCAGTACTGCACTGACGTTTCTGGATTCTGAGTCATGGGGAAAGCAAAAGAGTTGTCAAAGGATCTGCAGGAAAAAGTAGTTGAACTGTATAAAACAGGAAAGGGATATAAAAAGATATCCAAGGAATTGAGAATGCCAATCATCAGTGTTCAAACTCTAATCAAGAAGTGGAAAATGAGGGGTTCTGTTGAAACCAAACCACGGTCAGGTAGACCAACTAAAATTTCAGCCACAACTGCCAGGAAAATTGTTCGGGATGCAAAGAAAAACCTACAAATAACTTCAGGTGAAATACAGGACTCTCTGAAAACATGTGGTGTGGCTGTTTCAAGATGCACAATAAGGAGGCAGAAGAAAGCCATTACTACGCAAATGCCACAAAGTATCCCGCTTACAATACGCCAAACAGCATAGAAACAAGCCTCAAACCTTCTGGCACAAAGTCATTTGGAGTGATGAGACCAAAATTGAGCTTTTTGGCCACAACCATAAACGCTACATTTGGAGAGAAGTCAACAAGGCCTATGATAAAAGGTACACTATTTCTACTGTGAACCACGGAGGTGGATCGCTGATGTTTTGAGGATGTGTGAGCTACAAAGGCAGAGAAAATTTGGTCAGAATTGATGGCAAGATGAATGCAATATGTTATCAAAAAATACTAGAGGAAAATTTGCATTCATCAGCCCGGAAGCTGCGCATGGGACATACTTGGAAATTCCAACATGACAATGATCCTAAACACAAGGCCAAGTTGACCTGTCATTGGCTATAGCAGAAAAAAGTGAAGGTTCTGGAGTGGCCATCTCCGTCTCCTGACCTCAATATCATTGAGCCTCTCTGGGGAGATCTCAAACGTGCAGTTCATGCAAGACAGCCCAAGAATTTACAGGAACTGGAGTTTTTTTGCCAAGAAGAATGGGCAGCTTTTATTATCAAGATGGGCCTATAGGATTCACATTCTAAGAGATCTTTACCAGGCTTTGGTAACACTACAATACGAGCTTCCCTCATAGATTGTTGTAGTATACCTTCCTTCCTAGCAGCTGTATATATGCTATTTAAGTATGGCAATAAGGTATCTTTATATACTTGGTACTATTTGGCTGGATACCAATCTGAGCCCGGTGATTTATAGGGTTTAAAAGTAGCAATAGCAGAGCAGATTTCCTCTTGAGTTATAGCTTTTTCTAAACTTTCTCTCTCTGTCATAAGTAACCTCGGTAAAGAAATATTATCAAGGTATTTTGAGATGTCTGCATTTGTCTTCCTATTTTGAGATTGATAAAGTTGCCCTTAAAACTCTACAAAGGTGCGTAGAATCTCCTGAGGTTCCTCTACAATGACACCCCCTGAATCTCTAATACGCATAATAGAAACCGGGGCATAAGAAGGTTTGACCAAGAATGCCAAAAGACGGCCGTTTTTATCCCCCGATTCAAAAATGCATTTAAACTGATGCAATTGGTTCTTGCTAGTTTGTTGTGTCAAGAGTAAACGGTAAGTCCGTGTATATTTTTGCCATGTTTTATAATTGGTGGGAGAGGGAAACAACAAAAACTTTTCGTTCTTTTTTTATTCGTTTAGCAAAAAAATACCACCAAAAGAAAGCTCTATTTGTGGGAAAAAATGACATAAATTTGGTTTAGGTACAGTGTTGCATGACCGCGCAATTGTCATTCAAAATTCAACAGCGCTAAAAGCTGAAAATTGGCCTGGGCAGGAAGGGGGTGAAAGTGCCTGGTATTAAAGTGGTTATTAAACGTCCCCCTGAGAATCGCCTTAAACGCCTC